>NC_141690.1:10439947-11139947 GCF_964263255.1 Lissotriton vulgaris | reverse complement strand
AAGATGAAAAGTGGTGTTTATAGGATTTTTATCTTTTTCATGTGAGTTTTTATCTTTTGTATTTTTTTCTTTTTCGTTTGTGTTATTTTCATGTGTTACAGTTTTTCCATTTTTATCATGATTGTTATCGTTGGTGTCGACTTCCGTAGATAACGTTGTCTCATCACACGCTAGTGTGGTGGGTAATTTCAACAATTTGCTTATGATTTCTTTTGGGCATTCTTCCTTCCTCTTTTCTTTTTCCCGTAATTGTTGGCGTTTCCTCCTCTCTTTGCGGGATTTGTTTCGCCTCTTCCTCCTGTTGGCTGTGCCCCTCTCGACCTCAGGGTGTTTCGCCGATCTTCCACCATAAAAACTAATTCCTCAGATGGAGTGAAACTGCTAATCCCAGGTTGCTGCACATTCATTTCATCATCAGAACCCCCACTGCTGTAGATTGAACTCATGTCGGTGTCTGATCCTTCAGGGGCTACCACCTGTTGGTTTTGGGGATTTTGAGATGTTGTAGCTGACACTGGCACAGATGAAGTTAGTGCCTGCCTTTTGGCAGATTCAAATTTCCTTGAGAAGGTAAAAATTCTCCCATTCTCGTAGTCAGCCTTGTCTCTAGCAAATTTAAAGGCTTTGCGGGTTTTATGGTCTCCTCATATTTGTCGAGACGTTTTTTAATATCTTCCCGCCCTTTGGTAATTGCCTCTTGTTGTTCCATGGCATTGAACTCGAGGTTAAGTTTCTCAATCTGAGTCATTAGTTCGACTCTATCGATTTCGGCGTATTTAATTAGTATGCATACCTTGCCCATGGACCCTCTCCTGATTTCCCCGCTGTGTCCCTCCCGTTCTTTGCAATTCTGGAACGTTTAAAAGGTGTGTATATATATATATATATATATATATATTCAGCTCAAGAGTTCACTCCGCAGCGCAAAATGAAGGGACTGCACTCTTCAAGATACTCGGTTCAAGATTTATTTAACCCGAGATTTACATAGGACGCGTTTTGGCATACTGCCTTTATCGACTAAACAAGAAGCAAAAATGAAAACTCAAATAAATAAATAAATAAATAAAATATCCGGGGCTATAGAGGCACTTCCGAGTCATTCAATGGACATAGTGGAGTGGTGTGGCTCACTGGTTAGAGGTGGCAGACCCGGAAGCAGAGGTCAGCGGACTCGATAATTCTCGCCTCGGTGCCTACTCCAACCATGGGTCCCACTCAGCAACTCTGGGCAATAGCTTGCTTAATCTCTAGCCGGGAATGCTTGTCTTCACCTTGGAGATGCCCAGGAGGGACCATCTCACAGGGAAAGCCAGGATGGGTTCCCCAGCGGTATACTGCGCCGGGACGCCCCTTTGCTGGGGCAGCTGTGCGCTTTACAAGTATACGAAGACATTTAACATAGAAGACAAACCCAAAACAATATATGTTGGTGCCGATAGCAAAACAACAAGCCACAAAATTCATAACTTCACATTAATAAGTAATGATTATCCCACAATTTTCAAAATTTGGAAATATTGTGCAATTTAAAAATAAGCAATCTAATCAGTAGTGAGAAACTCATATTATTTTTCTTCACTTGTATGCTAGAATTTGGCAATAAAACAATGCACACATATCATTCATCAGTGCAAAATCTTAATCGAAAATTACATTCAATTATTTACACACTAAGGGGATCTTCAAAATTAATTATAAATAAGACCTTACTTTTTGAGCAAAAATTAGCTTTGTTCGCTCAGCAGCTTGGAGGGGGCAAAACATTTCCCCACCACAATAGAGCCCTGGATGGGCAATCACAATCAATATATACAATACATCTGTTTGTCTTAAGCAATTATTCTAATCATTGGGTGAAGAGCTTCTCGCCCCTTAAACCATTCACGCGAATTGGAGGCAAACCATAATATTGCCATACAATAATTTGCTCTCAGATAATATATCTATTATTTCCAGTCTACAATACATTTCCTAATATTAGTTAATTTCTTTTATATTATTATTTGTTTAAAAAAAATATTTTATAATATTTATATTTGTTTTTTAAAGTTTAGAGTATTGTTAGTAATTGTATTTTGGGAATTTTTTATATTTTACTTATTGGGTAAATTAATTAATATATTTTGTGATTGAATTGTTTATATTTTTAGTTTTTTATTTGTGCATATATGTATATATATTCCAGCAAAAGTTTTGCCTTCCCTTTATCACGAGTACCATAGTCTGTTTGCATCCATTATTTAAAGTAAATCACATGACTTAATTGCATGATAGACATAGCCGTAAAGGGAAGGCAATTCCCGAAACGCGTCGAGTAGGGCTGTGAAAATAAATCCAGTTTGAATACATTTGTGGCTTGGACGTCGTTCTTTTGGATTGTGGACGAAGTGTTGGAGTATTCAGGGACTGGCGATCCCGTCCAGAGCCCGCCGCTGCAAGGGGCCAATACAGCTTAGCGCTAAAAACTTTTGCTGGAATTTGATTAAAAAAGCTGTGGCCCGCCTTTTCCTGCTTGAAGACGGAGGAAAGATCCCGTTTGGAACCACCGATGCGAGTCTGATTTGAGAGACTGACCCCGCGCTGAAAACAACACTACGTGACAAGCAACGCGTAAGTGCAAGAACAAAGCACGAACAAACGCCGGAACATTCGCGTTATTTTTTTAAGGTGAGCGGGCAGGTGGAACCGAGGGACAAAACAACATAAGGGAAAGGCAAGCGGAAGTCCGCTAGCGGTGTGAAGATTTTATACACACGCACGGACTGTACCAAACAACTGGGGCGCATTTGAATAATATTGTGCGCGATAAACAACATACAAATAACAACATCATGGCAGCATCCAGGTTTACCAAAAGAAACGAAGCAGCAAAACAGATCTTTGATGTATTACCAGGAGAGCACAATGCCAGCACACCGCCCAGCATGGGGAATGATACACAAAGCAAAAATAAACAGGATCTCTGGTTAAAGTTGTTAAAACTCCTCAAGCTTGAGCAAACCAAATGGTGGGAGGCCACCACACTGGCCAAATACATAGAGGTCGGCAGAGTCCCAAGGGGACTAAGAATTTATACCACCCCAACCTTCAATGATCCTGACCCCGAACTAGTAGATGAATGGGCCACGAATAGCCACGAGTGTTCGACCATTATGTTGAAACTCCTGGTTAAATATGCGAACAAAGACTGTGAAAAATGCGCATTGGAAATCCAAAAAATCACAGAAGAGCTGACAAAACTGTGTAGCAAAGAAGAATTTGACACAGAAATGAGCAAGATAGAAAAGAAACTAGAAACCCTAGAAAAAGAAATTAAAGAGAAAAAACAAAGAAAGTTCTTGAGAGATCACATGGACTACGAGAGAGGCCAAGTCCTCACTTTTTCTAAAAAATATGACCACCTGAGAGCTGAAACAATGAAAGCCAATACAACAGTGGGAGCATCAAACGTTGCGGAAAGGTCTGAGGTAAATGAAGGAGCGCAAACAGAGGAAAACGAAGATGACACTGCACAACCAGGTGAGATGGGGCCAGGCTTCCTTAGCCCAAAAGACAAAATTTTAAACGAGTTCTCGCTCATGGCCAAGGGGAGACAAGAATCCCAGAGCAAATCCTCTATCGCAGGAACAAGAGGACGAGGAAGAAGAGGCAGAGGCGGAAAGAGATTAAATCTAACAGACGCCAGCACATCAAGCCCTGTGGGAACGAGGACAAGGGGCCAAAGGAAGCTGAAATGAAAGACAAAAAGACAGTCATCAACCTCTCCGACAGGAGCCTCAACAGCGCTGAAATAGAGGTACTATCTCTTGGGTTATCATTTTGCCCCACGTCTAACTTTAATTACACTCAGAGCCGCATAGACCTTTTCCAGTTTACTAGGAAGCTCAGACTGAGGAAATGGTTCGCTACAAGAATGAACAGTGAACC
This sequence comes from Lissotriton vulgaris, assembly GCF_964263255.1. Classification (NCBI taxonomy): domain Eukaryota; kingdom Metazoa; phylum Chordata; class Amphibia; order Caudata; family Salamandridae; genus Lissotriton; species Lissotriton vulgaris. The sequence continues at coordinate 11,136,017 of NC_141690.1, read as the reverse complement.
AGGAACTATTTCTGAGACTCCCAGTACATTACAAATTGGGGATGCTGATATGATCCAAGTCTTGCATGAGCTTGCAGGAAATCCTGATGTAATTGAAAACCCCACTTTGAATCTGATTAATGCAAATGTGAGACTAGATCTTAGTAGCAAGAGTGGGTTTACACCCAAATCTATCTTTCTACCAATGATTAACAATGAAGCAATTGATGTCTTTGAGAAGGGGGTTATTACAGAATTTAAGAAACTCGCTAGTAATAACAGGTGGGGAAGAAGTAATCTGAATAGAAACCATAGATTAGCTATTGAGAGTTTGAGTAGTGACCACAACATTGTCATTAAAAAATCAGATAAGGGGGGCAACATTGTTATAATGTCCAAAGAAATGTACATCCAAGAAGGTATGAAACAATTGTGTGATACCGTTAAATATGAGAAAAGCAGTAAAAATATTTATGAGAGTAAGAATCAAGCATACCGTGAGAAACTGTGTGAATGGCGGAATCAGGGACTCATAGAGACGGAAGAGTTCAACTTTCTTAACTGTAAATTCCCCAAAGTACCAGCACTATACTTACTCCCTAAACTGCACAAAGACCCGATTAATCCTCCAGGTAGGCCCATAGTATCTTCAAGGAACAGTAACCTTGAAAATACATCAAGATACGTAGACCATTTTCTACAACCGATAGTGCAGGGTTTGCCCACGTACTTGAGAGATTCAGGTGATTTTTTAAAGAAAATATCTAATGTCACTGTGAATTCAGGCTGTTTACTCATGACATTAGATGTAAACAGTCTGTACACTAATATCCCCCATGAACTGGGTATAAAGGCTTGTAGATACTTTCTGGGCACAAGATCATTATCATACCTGTTCCATACCGAGATGTTGTTAGACATGATCCACACATGCCTTACTCAGAATTACTTCTTGGTCAATGGTGCCATCTACCACCAACTACTTGGCACTTCTATGGGCACTTGTTTTGCCCCTAGTTTTGCTGGGATTTATTTAGGATGGTGGGAAGAACTTATTGTCAGAAAATTAGACCTATACTGTACCGGAGTACGTACCTGGCTCCGGTACATAGATGACATTTTTGTTATCTGGGATGGTACCAGAGAGAAGGCAGAAGAATTTGTGGCGACCTTGAATATAAATGAACTTAATCTGTCATTTACTAGCCACATTGATGAAAAGACTGTTGACTTTTTAGACCTAAAGGTCAGCATGCACGAAAGTAAGCTAGTGACAACTTTGTACAGGAAGGAGACTGCAGGAAACAGTCTCCTACACGCACAAAGCTGCCATCCCCGAAATCTGATTAACTCAATACCTTTTGGCGAACTTCTTAGAGCCAGGAGGAATTGTACAAGACAACTGGACTATGAAAAAGAGAGAGACACTATGTGTGACAGATTTAAGTCCAGGGGATACAGCAAAAAATGTATCAAGGATGCAGTACGTAAAGTAGGAGAGAGAGATAACATTGAACCCCCAGAGAAAGAAAAGGATGAGGAAAAGGAAGGAGTGAGATTCATTACTGACTATCACTCCCAAACTAAAGGAGTAAGAGGGGCACTGAACAAATACTGGAATACCCTCAAAACTGATAAAGATATTTTACTCAGCATCAGGGACCATCCCCAAATCACGTACAGAAAACCAATTTGTCTAAAAGACAGAGTATGTCAGACATTGATAGCAAACCGTAAGAGAGCCAATCCAGTCCAGGGATTCTATATATGTGGCAGATGCAAAGCGTGCAAATTTAGCCACAATGTCAAAGAAATCAGATTATCTGAAGTGTGTGAGCCCTTTAAAATCACCAAACATCTGAATTGTCACACAGAATATGTGGTGTACGCACTAAGATGCCCGTGCAACAAATTCTACGTGGGCAGTACTATGAAACCAGTCAAAGATAGGATCTTACAGCATCTCAGAGCCATAAAAAACCAAGATAAACAGTATCCCATGGCTAGACACTTTGCGTCTCACCACAAAAGTAACAATAGCCTCCTATCTTACGTGGCACTTGACCAGGTACCATTAAGAGAAAGAGGCGGGAACCGACTGCAGGAACTCAGACGACTAGAGTCGAGATTTATAATTAAATACCAACTGCTACAACCCCAGGGACACAACTGCGATGAGGGTCTGGGTGTGCATCTTGGCTAAACTAATGAAAGTATGCTGATGTCTACAACTTCTGCTAAACTGCTTTCGAATCTTTTGGTATTTTAAAATTAATGTATGAAAGGCCCGATACGTATAATTTTATTTAATCACTATGTTTTGTTATTTTGTCACAGGTACCAAACAATGTGGGAGAGTATGAAAATGCACCAAATTCAGAGAATGTGTGGCAGTATGTATCGTGTTGCAAAGAGCAAGCTGGGCAAGTTCACATTGAATGACTTTTTTTCACGTAAGAGTCAAGATTTGAATATGATTCAACAATGAACTAATACATGAACTCAAAGCCCACTGGGGCTAAATCCACTATCAAACTATGTTAAAACCGATTGAAGCACAAACCACTCCGACTCAGCCTGCAAAGTACCCCCTAGACGTATGAAAGCAACTATACTCAGCGTTAAGAGCGATGCTTTGAATGAAATGATTTAGCTCAACCCAATGAGCGAGCGCGCGCTAACACGCAGCGAAGGCACTACTGCGGGTTCGCAGCACCTATCAGAATGGAGTGAATATAGATATGTTTTATGAAAAACTAAGCTATTTTATTTTATTTTCTTATAATTCATAGAATGGAGTTAATTCTATTATACCAGTTGAACGGTTACATACTATACCGAGGGTTGTAAGTTATAAACGTGGGGTCTATAATGGAGTAAACGGGCTCGAATTGAATTGAAAGGAGCAACGTGCTTTTCGGCATTACATAATCATCCAGCTCTTAAATTAGATGCAACGTATGAATTGTTTGTACTTTGATTTATGCATAACATGCCACATTTTGCTGATAAAAAGTATGCATTGTATAGCTCCAGACATGTGATGTGTTGGTAGTCTGTTGGCTATGTCTATCATGCAATTAAGTCATGTGATTTACTTTAAATAATGGATGCAAACAGACTATGGTACTCTTGATAAAGGGAAGGCAATTCCCGAAACGCGTCGAGTAGGGCTGTGAAAATAAATCCAGTTTGAATACATTTGTGGCTTGGACGTCGTTCTTTTGGATTGTGGACGAAGTGTTGGAATATATATATATATATATATATATATATATATATATATATTTCATATTTTTCATTTTTAGAACCAAAGACGCGGCACTCGGAACTTAGGATTTTAGCTTAATTTAATATGACTACTTAACTCAAACCAACGCGTTCAGCCTGACCTCGGCTTTGTTTGTTCACCGTGAACAAAGCCGAGGTGTACACTCATTTAGGCATGTTTATGCATTTGGGTAATTGTGCGGTTAAAATAATGAATAAAACGGTTGATGCACATTACAAGATGTCTGCCATTGTCGGCTAAAAGCCTTTCTCAGTGTTTACCAAAATGTAATTGACATAAAAGAGGGCCGTTTCAGGCGCGCCATATTACCATCGATAAAGGCGTTTGCCGAAACGCGTCTGGTTACCATGAGTCCGTGAAATAAATGCTTTGTACTTGCCCCCGAGAGTGCTTTCTTTGTGTCTGAGGAGTAACACAGAGTTTGGAGCAGTGATAATTGCGGCGCACCTCCCGCAAAAAAGCACCCGCACAGGAGTGCACGAAGGAGGTGAAACAAGGACCAGAAAAAAATATATATATTCATATATCTTCATGCTGACACCACTGCTCTGTTTCCTAATGAAGGACACGTCTGCCCTCTGCACAGTTAGCTACCTCCATATACAAATTCTTTCTGTTCCTTTCTCCTTTGCTTTATGGAAATAGGCCGTTGACACCAGAGTTGTGCTGCATTTACTGCTTTATTTTCAACACATGTACGGCCCTGACACGTTTTGGCTGTTTAAACAGCCTTATTCACGTAATGTAATTTTTATTAATATCAATTTTAAACACATGATGATTTGTCATTCTATGTGAAGCATAATTTGGATGCATGCATCAGAATTCTTACAATGTGTTTAGCGAGTACCTGACAGAAGTTAAGATGTTTTTATGTCTATGATTGAGTATGCATGAGTGCACTTTAAAAATACTTCCAATATGGTGCTTTGTTATGTGAACAAGGCTGTTTCAACAGCTAAAACACATCAGTGTAGTACATGAGTTGAAAATAAAGCAGTAAATTCAGAACAACTCTGAGTTCTGTCTAGAGAATAATTTTTATGTTTAATAACAAGCTATATAGACAGACTCAAAGTACGGCGAAGGGCATTTGTTTTGCTCCCAGTTATGCCAACCTCTTGATGGAGTGGTGGGAGCAGCAGGTGTCCGAATCCTCAGAGGACTGTAATGGGTGTGTTGTTTTGTGGACACATTACATAGAGGACCTGTTCATAATCAGGAGAGGTGAGAATGAACAGGCGTCAAAATGTATCCATGCACTTAATGACAACACACACAACCTAGATTTTGAAGGTAAGATCAGTGACTCTAGGGTGGAGTTTCTAGATGTCAAAGTATTGGTCTAACAATTTGAAATCCAAACTCCACAGGAAGAGTGCGGCAGATAATAAATACAATACCACACGCACAAAGTAGACATCCCAAGAGCCTCATAACCAGCATCCACTATGGGGAATTCCTATGGGCTCTGTAGCTCCAATGCTACTTTTCATGAGGAATGCAGGGTGACCAATAGATTCAGGAAAAGATGATACTGTGAATCCTTTTTTTAAAAAGTGCCCTAAAAAAAGTCCAGAATATTTGCAGAGGTCACCTTCTAGCTCCCAAACCTGCTCTGAGACCCGATACACCTACAGTGGCAAGGTTCATCACTACTTACAATAACAAATCAAAAGAGGTCAGGAACACTTTGAACAAACATTGGGAATCTTAAAGACAGAAAATACTCTCTCCAATCTTCTAGGTGAGCACCGAAACATAACGTTTAGGAAAGGATCTTAACTCAAAGACAGACTCTGCAACAATGGATTCACAGACATCCCCACTAAGACAATACCATGTTGAAAAGCTTATTTATCTGTAATGACTAAAAGGCATGCAGACGCAGCTCCAATTTGAAAAAAAAAATGTTCCCCATGACAAACTCTCACAGAAAGATTGAGAAATTTCTCACCGGTCTATCTGACTTTTGTGTATCTGCTTTGGTGTGTCCTTGCAGCAAAATTTTCATGGGGAGCACGATGCATCCAGTGAAGAAACGCATGCTGGAGCACGTGAGAGCCATAAAAAACAGGGATAAACAGTATCCTGTAGCATGCCACTTTGAGTTAGGACACAAGGGAAACAGAAATTAACTCTTTTTCTTTGCTGTGTATAGAATTCCCAAATCCCTGACGGGTGGGAATAGAATACAGGAGCTTAGACAACATGGTTCAAAGTATATTTTAGATCTAGATACTAGAATTCCCAAAAGTCTGAATTTTGATGAGGAAATGCATGTCCATCTAGGCGATCAACTACTTTTCACCCCTGGTGTTTGGACGAGGTTTGTCAGGGGAAGTAAGAGTTAGTTTGAAATATGGCTTTTACCTAATGGTTCTCTGTGTCTCTTACAATGTAGATCAACAAGATGGCTGTGGAGGTAGGATCGGGAAAACGGGCTCTCGGGCTTGGGATCACTAAGTGTAAATCCCACCCGGCCCGTTCACCCCGTTCACCCCGCCACAACCATCACTCTCTCTCCCAGGACTAACAGATCTGGGCGTCTGGCGGTTCTAGGAGGACGTCCCCTTCCTCCTGGCTGAACTGCCCCGCGGGAGCTTGGAGCCACATCAGTGACCCCCGAGGCTGGGACGGTATCGCACAGACGAAGCGGCCAGCACAGACTTGCCCCAGGTCCGACCGGTGATCTGCCCTGTGTGAGACCGGAGCTGCCCTGCGGGAGACCGGAGCTGCAGCGGAGACTCTCGGCACCTCATCGCTCCAACACCTATACCTTAACCCGGCGGGCGCATGGAGCGGCGAGATCGCGCTTGTCACTGGTGATGTGAGGCTCGGCTCTGCTGCCCCCTCACAACGGAGCATGCAGCGGGCTGAGGCACGACTCCTCCCCCCGCTCTACCCATTGGGACCCTGCTCTGCACAGATGGGAGTATTGAGAGGAGCCGGAATCAGCTCAAATGGCGATGTCTGGCCCTAAGATGACCGCCGCCTGGGACCTTGAATGATCGAATGAAGAGCACACCAGGCTGTTCCTGCTTAAGCTGGAGCACGGCTCCACCTCCCTTGCCCTTCACAGTAACTCCCTTGCTCTAGCCTGAAAGAAGCTTTGTAAAGAGCTTGAATCCCTCTCAGGATCGGCTCTGATCGTGATGTCTGGCCCTAAGATGGCGCCGCTTGAGACCTTGAGTGATCATTTGAGACCACTTGAAGCTGTCCCTGCCCCCTTTTGATTCACTTATTAAATCGAAGGCGCAACCCCCGCTCACTGGGACACTCAAGCAGAACCCCTGAGAACTGCCCAATAAAAAGCATAAAAATGAGCTTGTTCACGCTCCGGACGGGCATGGCCCGATGCCTGATTTGAAAATGGCCAACGCCAATCCACCTCGGCCATCAGAGAGTGTCATTTAACTCGCCGCCAAGTTTAAGACTATACCCAGGACGGCAAGCTAAATGCCCATGCAGTTTAAGGGCATACCCAGGACGCTAAACCAAGCGCAACCCGATCCTCACATTTCCCGTCTTAATGAGGAATCAGGCCAGTCTCCCGAAGCCTATAGATTGCTGGACCCTCCGATGGTAACCAATAAGGACTACCCTCCGTCTGCCCCAACAACGCTAGCGACTCCTGGCCCACTCTAAGGTACCAGACCTGCTCCATGCTGCTTTCACCCCCCTGCTTGATTTACAAAAAGTGAGCAACCCAAGAATACCCTTGAGGGCTTGGGTAATGAAAATGAATGGGTGAAGATGCCTTCAAGGGAATTTATTTTATGCGTGCTTAATTATTTAGACTAATTTTAGGAAGGATCGATTAGTGATCCTTATTGAGAATCAATCAAACACTGTGGAGTTTCAATTCAGTTTAAACAATTTGTTTCAACAAGACACAACATACAAAAAACAACACAAGGTGTATTAGAAAAATATAATTTTATCCAAATTTGTTTTAAAGAAATCACTTCATATACAGATAAGTGAACAAACAGAAAATTAGGACTGTGGGTACACACATAAGTAAATTAATACGTGACTCAACAGAACCTAAAAACACCTATCCCAAATCACACTGAATAAAACAAGACAGGGATAAGATGAAATGTCGACGTTTCGGTTTCCTATGAATTAATTGCGGAAACCATCTTCAGGACTGAAGTCAATTGGGGTCTGTATAGAGAAAATTGCAATCTGAAATAAAAATATTTACAGTTACAAGTCTAAACTGACTATAAATATAACACCTTGGTGACATAACAAAGAACATTTATAGGACAACAAATATATATCAAACAGTGACATAGTGATGCAAAACATTACAAAGACATACTGGACCTAAATTTCATTGGACTGATCGTTTCAACATAAACATATGTACATTTTGTTCGAGTTTAATGTTGATCCACATAAATCATAAAGTATTTTAAGTACTGGCTTATTAGATAGTGGGTCATTTAGTAAACCGGCAGTAGTCTCTGTAGCACGGTAACCTTACTGATCATTTGCATATCAAAAGAGAAAAACATTGCATTTCACGTTATCATGGTTCTACATTTCAGTTCATGAACATGCCTTTCAGTTCATAAGCCACCAAATATAACATTGGGGGGTCACAATATTCAATATTTCATTTCTATCTGAACATGGCCATTTAAGAAAAGAAAAGGAAGAGACAATGCTGTTATAAATATTAAACATCATTCATTTTCTATCAAGCAGAAGCTATATGAAATCAAATCAATAATGGATCTCAATTACCTGACTTCCTAACGCTGCCCGACTATGATTGCTTGAGGGCTGCCACGTTCTATTTTCAAGGTGGAACCGCTTCTGAATATAAATATCAAGATTACTAAATAAACTGACTTATTTATAATTCAAAGGGAGTACAGGAACACTAAAAGAGGTTTACCTATTTGGTATGTTAGTTGACTTCTTGACTTTGAAAACAAATTTGTTTTCAAAGTCAAGAAGTCAACTAACATACGGTTCCACCTTGAAAATAGACCATGGCAGCCCTCAAGCAATCATAGTCGGGCAGCGTTAGGAAGTCAGGTAATTGAGATCCATTATTGATTTGATTTCATATAGCTTCTGCTTGATAGAAAATGAATGATGTTTAATATTTATAACAGCATTGTCTCTTCCTTTTCTTTTCTTAAATGGCCATGTTCAGATAGAAATGAAATATTGAATATTGTGACCCCCAATGTTATATTTGGTGGCTTATGAACTGAAAGGTATATTCATGAACTGAAATGTAGAACCATGATAACGTGAAATGCAATGTTTTTCTCTTTTGATATGCAAATGATCAGTAAGGTTACCGTGCTACAGAGACTACTGACGGTTTACTAAATGACCCACTATCTAATAAGCCAGTACTTAAAATACTTTATGATTTATGTGGATCAACATTAAACTCGAACAAAATGTACATATGTTTATGTTGAAACGATCAGTCCAATGAAATTTAGGTCCAGTATGTCTTTGTAATGTTTTGCATCACTATGTCACTGTTTGATATATATTTGTTGTCCTATAAATGTTCTTTGTTATGTCACCAAGGTGTTATATTTATAGTCAGTTTAGACTTGTAACTGTAAATATTTTTATTTCAGATTGCAATTTTCTCTATACAGACCCCAATTGACTTCAGTCCTGAAGATGGTTTCCGCAATTAATTCATAGGAAACCGAAACGTCGACATTTCATCTTATCCCTGTCTTGTTTTATCCATTGTGATTTGGGATAGGTGTTTTTAGGTTCTGTTGAGTCACGTATTAATTTACTTATGTGTGTACCCACAGTCCTAATTTTCTGTTTGTTCACGTATCTGTATATGAAGTGATTTCTTTAAAAAAAATTTGGATAAAATTATATTTTTCTAATACACCTTGTGTTGTTTTTTGTATGTTGTGTCTTGTTGAAACAAATTGTTTAAACTGAATTGAAACTCCACAGTGTTTGATTGATTCTCAATAAGGATCACTAATCGATCCTTCCTAAAATTAGTCTAAATAATTAAGCACGCATAAAATAAATTCCCTTGAAGGCATCTTCACCCATTCATTTTCACCCCCCTGCAGCAACCACTCTTACACCTTAGTCTACTCTGTGCCCCCACTACCTGTTCCATGATGCTTTCTCCCACCTGCAGCAACCACTCTTATACCTTAGTCAACTCTGTGCCCCCTCAATCACGGCTCCCATAGTAGGGTGGAAACTTAAGTGCCCACCAAACATGCGTCATGGGCAGTCTCCCACAGCCAATACTACCAGACCAAGGGAGTCCTGCCCCCGTATCAACAGCTCGTCCCGTCCCTCCTACATAATATGCAATAATGTCACCAGGCACGCCATTTTTCGTCAAACCACCCATGTCGATCCACATGAAACCGCAGGGGGCGAATGCCTTCGCGATTAGCTTCCCCCCAACCTCTCTCCAAAAGCGAGAAGAATCCACAAACATAATCTAATCAGACAACACCCAGAAACACTATTTGTAGACACATACCACTGCTCCTCCAAAGGGCAGGTAAAGATAGATCTCATCTTCCACACAGATAGACCTGAGAGCTAGAACACTCCATCAATAATGCAACTTCACATATCTAAAACTAAAGACCTCTCTCCTCAACCAGGCAACTAGAAAAGGGAACACATCAGTGACCATTTACTCAAATGGCACAGTTTTGAAACAGGCAAACAATAAGAACTTAGAGGCCTTTGACTCCCTCTTCCCTACTCTTTGCTCCACACATCTGCACTCTCTTTATCCCGTTCCACCCCAGCCCCCCTCCCTTATCAAACCGCCCCATCAGGAGAAGCAAATATCTACTTCCACTCCCCTGTTGAGATCCCCCAGCCTCCCCCCCAGAAACTCCTCCCACTCCTCCGTCCCCACGAACCGTGACAAGGAAGATCAGTCCCCACAGCCCCCTCAATCTTATCTTCTTCAGCATTACTACATCATCCCACGGGCTCGGTCTACTGACCCCCTTCAATCTTCCGAAGAAGATCAATCCCCATCGCCCCCTTAATCTTAGCTTCCTCAAAATCACAATATCATCCCTGGGGCTTGGTATATTGACACCCTCATCACTCCTGCAGAATCATTGAGGAAGAGCTCACAACTAAACTCCTACCGAGGGGCGATAACAGAGACAGCCGGCCTGACCTACTCAGCATTAGACCTCACAATTTGACCCTGCCCCCACCCCACGAGTTGTCCCAGCCCAAAACTGCACACCACCAGCCCCGAAAATATGGCGCACCGGCTGGCCCTACTAGAAAGTCAGTTAGAAATTATATTCAGTGGCCTTGATGAAATCCTTTCTAACCGAGACAAGGCTCGAAAGCCCCAACATTCCCAACTCATGGCTTCCTATATGACTGACTCTACCCCATCTAAAACCCCAATTCGGGACCTCACCCACCCTTGAGAACCGGCTGCTAAGGCCCCCTAGAACCGACGCTGTGATCCCACTACAATCTTTCACAAGAATCAAAGCCCCGCGTCTGGAGCTCAGAGCCACACTAGTAAAGATGTGGAGATCCAAACACAAAGACCATCCAGAACGAAAGCAGCAATGTCCGCTTAAGAAGCTATGGACATAGCCTCCACTTATGAATCCCCTCTCCCAACTTCCACTAACTCCAATATTCAAGTGATCACGGGCTTCAGAAGAGACTTCCCTCCCCTGAAAACCACAAGACCCCGCCCTCCCTCACCTCCATACCGAGGGCCCCATCAGGAAAGCATCTGAACAAAAATACTCTATTTACTAGCTGCATGCTCATTAACTGCAGATCAGCCCCCAAGCATGCAACGGAATTATCTGAAGCCATCCTCTCTCAGGACTTCGACATTGCGTTCATCACAGAGACATGGTTAAATGCGATCTCCCCACCTTGTTTAGACATGCTGGTGCCCCCAGGTTTCACCATCATCAACAAAGATAGAAGAGATCAATGCGGGGGAGGTGTAGCCATCATCCATAAAGATGACATTGACATCGCTGTAATGGACTCATGCAAATATAGCTCCTTTGAATGTCTCTCTGTCACCATCAAGACTAAGGATAACAGCCCTTTAGTTGGTCACCTTTTCTATCACCCACCTGGCAACTCCCCTACTTTTGGTGAACACCTATTCGACTTAATTGCCCGCTGCGCACTCAAAGACGCTAACTACATAATCCTGGGTGATCTCAATTTACGCTGGAACGAGGCCAACAACACACTAAATCAATCTCTCAAAACTCTCCTTCGTGACAATAACCTTTCCCAACACTGTTCTGAAGAAACTCACAACAAAGGAGTGACCTTGGATGCCATCATTGCCCACCAAGACGCAATTACGATCGACAACATCCTCCCAGTGGACAGGTCAGATCATTACATGATCTTATTCCACATCAACCAAAGAGTCCTATCCCTGCCTCCTGTTCAAGACCCCCCAAATGGTCCAGAAATCTCACCCAGATCCCCCTGGACGTCATGGAAGATAGACTAAAGTTGCTCCTACCCAGGAACAAAGATCTCGCCGCAACTGACCTCACCTCGCTCTACAATATGAATATGGTAATCCTTCTTGACCAACTAGCACCCTTGAAACTAAGAAAAAATCGAGCCATTCCGTCCAGATCTTGGTTCGACTCTGACACTAATGAAGAAAGGAGACAACTAAAAGCCACAAAAAGAAGCTGGGGGAGCTTGCCCACTACCTGCCATCGCGACAAACTCAGATCTATCCGGAAGAAATACAACAAGCACATCAAGAACAAAAAATCTATGTATTTCCGCTCTGCTCTGGGTAGTGCAAAAAACAGACCCAAGGAGCTCTTCAGTATTATTAGACAGCAAACCTCCAAACCGGATACTTCCCTGGGGCAGGCCTCCAAAGAACGATGCGACAACTTCGCCAACTTCTTCAATTATAAGATCTCCAAGATCGAGCACTCTCTGGTCACCAACCGCTCTTCCCCTCCCCATAGCAGCCAGGGTGGGGTGCTTGGTAGCGCTCCCCCTCCCACTACTAAACCTTGGTCACTCTTTCTGTCCATTCTAGAAGAAGAGATAGTCAAACTTATCTCCACCTCTAAACCTTCATCTCACACCCTTGACCCCCCTCCTGCTCAACTCGCCAAAAAACTGAAACTCTCCCTAGCCCCACTGGGGTGCAGGATTAAGAACAGCTCCCTAAAAACCAGAATCATCCCAGACTGTCACCCCACTGCTAAAAAAACAGGCCTGGACATAAAGGACTTAAACAACTTCAGACCCGTCTCTAACCTTCCTCTTCTTTCCATAATCCTAGAAAGATGTGTACTCCACCAACTAACTCAGCACTTGGACAATACCAACCTTCTCGACTCACATCAGTCGGGATTCAGGAAAGGGTGCAGCACAGAAACCGCAATCCTCAACGTAATTGATGACATACACAAATCACTGGACTTAGACCAACGTTGCCTCCTCATTCTCCTAGACCTATCGGCGGCATTTGACACAGTTGATCACAATCTTCTCCTCAAGGCTCTCGAAGAAAGGGCCGAACTAGACGACGTGGTCCTCAACTGGTTCTCCTCATTCTTGCACAACCGCTCCCAAAGAATCAAAATCAGAAGCTTTGAATCCGACCTTTACCCAGTCAAGAGGAAAGTGCCCCAAAGATCAGTGCTCTACCCTCAACTCTTCAACATTTACATAGAACCCCTCACCACTCTACTCAGAAAAGCTAAAATCCTCTTCAACCTCTACGCTGATGATACCCAACTCTACTTGGAAATCATCTCTTCTAAAGACATTCATAGACTTAATTAAACACTAAAGGAAGTGCAACGTTGGCTGTCAAGCAACCACCTAAAGCTGAACTCGGACAAAACTGAACTACTCCTCATCTCGAACAAAGAAGAGAACCCACAAATGGTCGAGTGGTTAAAAGATATCGATGCGCTCAATGGTAACCCTGGCTGGCTCTGTTAAATCATTAGGCATCAGGCTAGACTCCAAACTAGACCTGACCAAACACATTAAGATCTCGGCGATGAGCGCTTTCCTTAACTTGAAGCTACTAAACAAAATAAAACCTTTCATTCCATCAAAAAGATCTAAAACAAGCCACCCAAGCATTGGTGCTGTCAAGACTGGACCATGGAAACACAATCCTCTCGGGAATAGCCAAAACTCATCTTGCTCCTCTGAAAACAACCCTCAATGCGGCCAGAATGGTCACTGGATTAAAGAAATTTGGTCACATCTCTCCGGCAGTAAAAGAACTCAAGTGTCTATCAATAGAAATGTGGGTGAACTTTAGAACAGCCTGCCTCACCCACAAAGCCCTTCACACAGGCAAACCCGAATGTCTGGCGTCCAAACGCAGAAAAGCAGGTCAGAACAGGAACTTCAGACGCTCTGATACCCTACTTCTTATCCCGCTAAAAGCTCGAAAACTAAAAAACGCAGACAGGTCCTTTGCCAGAAAATATACCCAAAATATGGAACTCTATCCTCCCCCACATCAGAACTATTCCATCCTTCCCTAAATTCAAAAGCCAGCTCAAAATACTTTTCCTCGACCGCTCCTCCCTATCTAACAGATATAAGCACCTCGGAGTGTTTAAAGTGACATTGCTCCTCTCTCCGATGCGGATTGCAAGACCCTGTAATGTAACTCGTCATCATCCTCTTTACTACGATTCGTATCCTGAATGTCTTGCTTTACTGTATTATGTTTGCTTTCTTTTACACTGCTCTGTATTTGTTGTGAAGCGCTCCAATACCTTCAGGTCAGGCCATTGCTATATAAAACTTCTTTAATAAAATAAACATTCAGAAATGTTAATGGACTTTATTTTATTTTTTTAACAACACATTTTTATTGATTTTGAAAGGTACAGAATGGGCAGAGCCCAGCAGGAACAGTACAAATAATTTATATGGCATATAGTACCTTGTTATATTACACAACATCTGGATGACCTGCAGAACAGCACACCAAAGGTATAACAAATGGCACCAAGCACACCTGGAGAATGTTAATTGCACCTTATTCACAGAAACCTGACTGTGAAGAGTCAATGTCATTGTAGGAGAGTAGGGTCTGCAATCCTATGATCACCCAGATTGTTTGCTTTTGTTTCACTGGTTTACGACTTTCTCGGGCTGTGGGCCTGCCAATCAGACCCACAGCCTATCTGCTCTCTTGCTAAATTGATGTGTGTACCTTAGGTGCATTACCCAATTGGAACTGGGCCACCTTGTCAGACCCTGTAACTCAGGGCATCGGTGCACCCAGGGCCTACCAGGGGCTGAGGATATTGATAAGGGGGTTTACCCAGTTAGAGTCACGGGGACCTGGGTTGACAATTTGGTAATAGGAAGGGGTCCCAGTAGCATAGGAACAATAACCACAAAAATAAAATTGAATCAACCAAACATAAATTTAGTCCACACTGTTTTATTCACAATGGGAGAGCATATTGAATATACAATATTTCAGAGCAATACATTAGTGGTTTTCACAGTGCCCCAAAGCAATGGAGAAGGGGGGTGAGGTGTGTGATGGTGTGAGGAAGTAGTGAAAGAAGGAAGGAAGATTCTTGGGTGATAGTGTAATTCAATAAATATAACTCATTTGTCTATGTAACAAATTATGTACAAAGAACAGGACCGTTAGGTTCATACAAATGTTTCAAGCGAAAATCATCCTCCACAAGGTTCAATAAATGAAAACAATGGGGCGTGGAGTTGATATTGAAGGACAGATGGTTGTCGACGTTTCGACCCTCATGCGTGCAGATAGTGGTACTAATCTTGCTGCGGGGTCTTCATCAGGACTGGAAGGTTGGGACACATAACCACAGATGTGGTATAGACAGGACCCGACGTTGTGTATCTTAAAGGTCGATAGTGAGAATCATAATTTAAAACATACGTTGAGTACAGTTGCTTGAAAGCCAGTCGTGGTCCTGGATACCAACGATATTATGAAATCCAATTGCCGTATGAGAGACACGTCCGACGGGAATCGTGTTGGGTTACGGCCTAGTTGAGAGACTATTCTTGACGAGTCAAGCACGGAATGAATCACGTCCTGATCGCTGCTCCAAATCGCAATGATTGCGATTTTGGAGCAGCGATCAGGACGTGATTCAACGTATGTTTTAAATTATGATTCTCACTATCGACCTTTAAGATACACAACGTCGGGTCCTGTCTATAACACATCTGTGGTTATGTGTCCCAACCTTCCAGTCCTGATGAAGACCCCGCAGCAAGATTAGTACCACTATCTGCACGCATGAGGGTCGAAACGTCGACAACCATCTGTCCTTCAATATCAACTCCACGCCCCATTGTTTTCATTTATTGAACCTTGTGGAGGATGATTTTCACTTGAAACATTTGTATGAACCTAACGGTCCTGTTCTTTGTACATCATTTGTTACATAGACAAATGAGTTATATTTGTTGAATTACACTATCACCCAAGAATCTTCCTTCCTTCTTTCACTACTTCCTCACACCATCACACACCTCACCCCCCTTCTCCATTGCTTTGGGGCTCTGTGAAAACCACTAATTTATTGCTCTGAAATATTGTATATTCAATATGCTCTCCCATTGTGAATAAAACAGTGTGGACTAAATTTATGTTTGGTTGATTCAATTTTATTTTTGTGGTTATTGTTCCTATGCTACTGGGACCCCTTCCTAATACCAGGGGCTGAAGCAGGTATTATGCCACCCCTGGATGGCCATCTCAATCTGACACAACTGGCTGCGCGACAGCTGGGGCAACGTGGCGTACTCGCCCGTTGCTGTAGGTATAGTATCCCTATATCTAACCCTAAAATGGACACCCGAGTTCCTATCAGTCACTCCTATGGCAGGCCTTAACAAACCTGAAACTAACAAAACAATTTGCCAGTACTGTGCAATTATTTGATTTTTTAGTTGAAGAGCTACTGATTGCTCCTCGACAAAGACCACTCTTTCAGTCTGAACATTTTATGAAAACATCCGTTTTTATTTTTCTTATATTTTATCTGAACTGTCTTTCAGTTCTGCTTCATGTGTTTCGCAATACTTTGTTCTGCGATATCTTGGAATCTACTATCTGTCAATGTACATGGGGAGGAACAGGGGAGTACACGCAGGGAACGATGAATCAATATGTTATAAAACAGTTAGACAATTAACACGAAACATAGACACTGGACAACATTAAACATTCATGGCTATCTACAAGAGGTTGGGGCGGTAGGAGTTGGTGGCGTTTCTCTCAAGTTATCTATCATAGAAACCCAGATTATAACTTCATCATCAGTGCATTTAGAATTTTCTACACTTAGTTTATATTTAGATCCAACTGAATAGGAGTTTGCATTTATTAGAACACGAAACAATTCATTTCAAGCCACCTAACAAATAGCGCCTCAACTGGTCAACGCGTTTCGAATCCTACACCTTTGATTAGGATTCTCTTCAGGACCATACACAATCAATCTGTGAAGAAAACAAATGAAAAGCAAACTATCAGTGAAACATAGAGGGACTCTCAACTCTCACTCAGCATCCATACCACAGTCAAACCGTTACCTGTCAATGAGATGACTTGGGCACACCGGTTAACTGAAAAAGCAAAAGGACATTCATAATCAGAACCTATTTTAGTTAGCTCTTTACACTCGGATTTTCGAAAATCATGTGAACTCACTCGATTCAAGTTGTAGAAGAAACCTCATGTGAGACTCCTCACTGGCGGAAGTCCATTGCCTGTGTTGTATAAATCATCCCTCGAAGTCGATTCTGCAAAGAGAGGGGGGGACAGCTTTAAATGCGCTGTTTTGTGCTCCTTCTTGGATTGAGCTCCATCAAGTCAAAGCGAGGGTTCTATCCTACGCGTGTTGGCTGCGGGAGACAGAACGATCTCTAATTACCTGAGGTTTTACATCGGAGTTTCTCCTTCCTCCAAATTGCATTGAGGGCAGTAAACCCCGAGCAACCTCGTATACATCCTCCTCCTTCAAGCACAGTACCTGATCTATAGAAACTACCATCCCCATAAACTCCAGGTTTCAAACTACAACTCCCATGAGGCAGAGCGCATGAATTTGCGAACCACCACCCAAACTACAATCCCCATGTAGCCCAACATCGGAACTACAACTCCCATGGATCATAGCGCCAAAATCGGGAAACAATCGTATCTTTAAGATAGTACAACTCGGCGGACGCATGCATCGCGCTCCTTGACTACCGCGACCCAGTGGAGGAATGACATGCTAAATCTCAGGTAATTAGAGAGCACTCTGTCTTCCGTAGCCGACAGGCGTAAGATAGTACCCATGTCTTAACTTGAAGTAGTTTAATCCAAGGAAGAACACGCAAACAGCGCATTGGTAGTTGTCCTCCTCTCTTTTCAGAATTAGCTTCGAGGTGCGATCCCGATTTAAACCACGCATCGCGCCCCTCCCTTTGACTGCCGCGACCCAGTGGAGGACTGACACGCTAAACCTCAGGTAATTAGAGATCGTTCTGTCTCCCGCAGCCAACACGCGTAGGATAGAACCCTCGCTTTGACTTGATGGAGCTCAATCCAAGAAGGAGCACAAAACAGCGCATTTAAAGCTGTCCCCCCCTCTCTTTGCAGAATCGACTTCGAGGGATGATTTATACAACACAGGCAATGGACTTCCGCCAGTGAGGAGTCTCACATGAGGTTTCTTCTACAACTTGAATCGAGTGAGTTCACATGATTTTCGAAAATCCGAGTGTAGAGAGCTAACTAAAATAGGTTCTGATTATGAATGTCCTTTTGCTTTTTCAGTTAACCGGTGTGCCCAAGTCATCTCATTGACAGGTAACGGTTTGACTGTGGTATGGATGCTGAGTGAGAGTTGAGAGTCCCTCTATGTTTCACTGATAGTTTGCTTTTCATTTGTTTTCTTCACAGATTGATTGTGTATGGTCCTGAAGAGAATCCTAATCAAAGGTGTAGGATTCGAAACGCGTTGACCAGTTGAGGCGCTATTTGTTAGGTGGCTTGAAATGAATTGTTTCGTGTTCTAATAAATGCAAACTCCTATTCAGTTGGATCTAAATATAAACTAAGTGTAGAAAATTCTAAATGCACTGATGATGAAGTTATAATCTGGGTTTCTATGATAGATAACTTGAGAGAAACGCCACCAACTCCTACCGCCCCAACCTCTTGTAGATAGCCATGAATGTTTAATGTTGTCCAGTGTCTATGTTTCGTGTTAATTGTCTAACTGTTTTATAACATATTGATTCATCGTTCCCTGCGTGTACTCCCCTGTTCCTCCCCATGTACATTGACAGATAGTAGATTCCAAGATATCGCAGAACAAAGTATTGCGAAACACATGAAGCAGAACTGAAAGACAGTTCAGATAAAATATAAGAAAAATAAAAACGGATGTTTTCATAAAATGTTCAGACTGAAAGAGTGGTCTTTGTCGAGGAGCAATCAGTAGCTCTTCAACTAAAAAATCAAATAATTGCACAGTACTGGCAAATTGTTTTGTTAGTTTCTTGAATTGGCACAGCCTTACTGTGCTATATGCCAGACCCGTTTTGTTACATTAACAAACCTGAAGGCAGAGTGCATGGAATCGTGTGAATTGGACTCTGGCACGAGCCGAGCCTGGTTGCAGCTTGCGGAACCAAGACCCAATGGCTGTTCCATGATAACGCATACCATATCGCTAACTTCGGTATCCCGTTATCAAGACATGTCGAGTAAGGTGTCATACGAATCGGGATGCTGACCCCTCACCAATGCTGGCGACGAGGTTAGCATTCCGCCCTTCTAGAGGGACACAACATGTACGTAACTGTGAACCCCGGTTAAAGTTAACTGAAGCCTCAGCTCCACAAAATGGATGCTGCCACCACAGACACGAGTCTGACCTCCTGCTGCTGGGAGTCCTTCCAGCGAAGAGAGCTTGGACAAAGGGTTTCCTGTCCGGGGCGGTGTTCGCACCATCCCAGACAGGGTTTTGTGTATCCTGGGTAGGCAGGGCTTTACAAGAAGGTGACTGCGGAGTGGCACCCCGGTGCTCACTACGCATCTACCGGCTAGAACCAGTTCCAGGGGCGCCCAGCCCCTGACCTGGGGAAAGTCCGGCAGGGGAGAGGGGTGTAACTACCCCCCTTCCTGGTCCCACCCCTAGGGCAGGACCTAGTCATGTACCCACCCCTTTCTTTAGGACAAAGGCAGGAGCGGGGACCCTTCCAAATTAGATCATCTTTGAATCAAGAATACTTTCTACGAAAGGAACTCTCGACTCTTCTCAAGATTTCTCCCTTGTGGCTAAGGAGTAGTCACCCTGCATCCGCAGGCACCATCTAAGAACTCTGCGGTTTGCTGCAAGTCCTTCCTCAGGAATCCGACTGCCCAGCTCGACGAGAACCGGCTTCCCTGGCACCTCTGACCTCTACCCACGTCGTCAGCTCAGCTGAGATCTGTGGGTGCGACGAGACCTCGAGGGACCGGCCATCATCAAGACCTGCACGATTTCTTAACCAGCACGACCACTGAGGGATCCTCGGGTGAATGCTCTGGGGTCCGAGAAGCCCTGACCCTGAGCAGCTCCAGAATCGAAGTGCAGCCTCCCAGCATCTCCACGATCTGCGTGGGGCCCTTCTGCTCTCTGCTGTTCAGCACGTTGTCTGGTCACTAGCCGCTGGCTTGTGACCTTCTTGACGACCCCCGACAACCAACGCTGCTGGTCTGGTTGCTCCACACTGGCCTTTGCTCCCTTCTGCGAGAGGAGCACCCCGGACCCTCCTGGTCCACTCAAGACGCCATTTTAGGCCCACCACGTGGCCCTGAAATTTGCCAAGGCTTGTTGCCCCAATCCTGGGCCCAGCGACGCCGACAGCATCAACCTTCGTGGGACAGCTCGCACCTCCATCCTGGTTGCCGACAACGCCTCCTGGTCCATGAGACTGCAGAGCCCACTCACCTAGTCGAGGTGACGATCATCCGGTGCCCTCCTGGTACCCTCTGACTACTGGCTAGTAGTACGAACTTGGTCCCCTCTGCTTTCAGGTGTCATCCATCTCTGATCCAGGCTTGGATCTCTACGAACTATTTCCACTGGTTGCCGGCCAGCAACTCCTTCCTTCCGGCTTCTGGCTCGTCAGCGAAGACTCCCGACGTCTGTAAAGACTTGTGCAGCCGCAGCCCTTGGGGCTACGTAACTTCGGCATTTCGGTGCCCGCATAGCCTCCTTACTTGAGGGTCCCGAGTCCCTATCGCTTCCGACTTGCCTTATCGGGTCCGCCCGAGACCACTAAACTTTCCGTGCCCTCGGGCACTTGTATTGATTGTGCACTTGAAGTATTTTCTTAAGAGTTTCGTTGTGTGCTTAGTACCCTGTCCTCATAGAGAGTACAGGGCAGTTGTGATTCTAATAAATACACTGT
Organism: Lissotriton vulgaris; assembly: GCF_964263255.1. Lineage (NCBI taxonomy): Eukaryota > Metazoa > Chordata > Amphibia > Caudata > Salamandridae > Lissotriton > Lissotriton vulgaris. The sequence continues at coordinate 11,115,277 of NC_141690.1, read as the reverse complement.
TTATTTTCATAACACTTGTGTGGTGCCCTTTCACTTGGTGTTCAAGGGGTATGTGATGGTATAACAGCTGGCTTAACACGCCCTCTAGAGTTTAGCCCGAAGACTGCTCGTATCCACGCTACTAGGATAGCTGGTCTAAGGTTCACTTACAACCAATCACCATAAGGGTCGTTTGGACCGATGCATAGTGATCGCTAGAATAGTGAACACTGCATATCGGGCCAACTTCTCACATTGGTGAGCAGCGGTTGGGATTTGAACTTTGTTAGAATTGGGGGTCTCTGGTTGGCGCAGGTATGCACTTGCGACAAGCAGGGACCCTCTCCTCTAAGTCAGGGCAAGGGATTACCTTCAGGATTACCTTCTGCTCACCCTCTAGGTAGTGTGGCGCAAGCAGTCTAGGCTAATCTCTGGGGCACATAGGGTTAAACAATTGCAATGTCACATACACCCACCATCAACGCACCACACAATGACACCAAACTGTATTTAGGAAAAATATATCTTTATATATATAGTTTCAGAGCAGGCTTGTAAATACAGTCTTTCAGAATTCAAATAGCGGTTCCAGTTTACTTGTAATGTGCCACAGTTCTTATTCAGCTCTTAAAGATAGTCTTTACGACTTCCACAAGGGGTTAACCTCTCCCAGTCCCTTCGAGGTAATGCAGGCAATCACACTTAGAAGGGAAGTAGCCCGGTCCTCACCAGGCTCCTCTGTGTCGTGGATGGGGCCCAGGCGTGGGGGCACGGTTCGTTGGCTCCGGTGCGCTTCCTGCTCGTACTACGGGCCCGGCCTGCCAAAGCTCACGCTTCTCGCGTGAGACGGGTATGGCACGGCCGGGTCTGACAAGGCGTACGAGTCGTACCGCAGTGTGCGACTCGTACCAGAGGGGCAGAAGCTTCACGAGCGTACCGGGCGCCCAGGGGACTCAGAGCGGTGCGAGCTTCTATGAGTATGCAGCTCGTACCGCGACTCGGCTCTCACTCTGCGGGGCTCCCGGGGGCTGAAAAGGTCAGAGGGCGGTGCGAGCCGAACAAGGCAGGATGCTCGCACCGCGGGGACAACACAGTACCTTCTAGGATTTGGAGAGGGTCGAGGCGGCAATGCCGTGGGTCGGCTCGGCTATCCTCGTCGCGGTGTCTTCCTTCCTGGGCTGGAGCGAGCGGCGGCTCGGCTCGGCTGGGAGGTTGGCGTTGCGGCGCAGGCCGGGTCACCGGGACAGAGCGCCTCGGGGATTCTTACAGAAGGTGGCACATGCAGTGGGCGGCGATCTGCAGAGCACGCCACAGGCAATCCAGGCGGCGTTCTTGCACCACACGCCGCAGCTGTTTCTCGGACAGCGGCCGGCGATTTCAGGGGCACAAGACACGGAGGGGTGCAAGCAGGCACCGGGCACGACCTTTCTTCACGTTGCGAGCTGCGGCTCGGGGCCAGTCACGGTGCTCGGATCAGCTGGGCTGGTCTTTGCGATGCTTCTGGGCCTGGCAGGCGGCAGTCACGGTGTTCAGAGGGATGGCAACACCCAGAGCTTGCTGAAGAGCGCGATGGTTACAGCGCGCTCCGCTTTTCCTGGATAAGCGTGCAGGGGGAAAGCAGCGTTTCACAGCAGTTCCTCTGTCAGCGGGTAGCGCCCACTGTTCCTGGGGCGCTGGTCAGGGGGCAAGTTCCACAGCAAGCCCTTGGAGATCTTTAGCAGAGTTTGGCACAAAGTTCAATAAAAGCAAAAGTCTCTTGTAGTCTTTTCTTTCCTCTCCTTCTGCAGCAAGGCACCAGACACAGGCCAGAGACAGCACTCCTCCTTGTAGTCTTCTTCCAGGTCCTTCTCTTCGGGCAGAGTTTCTTCTGTAGCACAAACAGGATCTAATTTACAAGGAGCAGGGCTCCTACTTTTATACCCATTTCCTTTGTCTTCTCAGGCCAGGGGGGCCTCTGCATAATTCCTTTCAGTCTCTGAGCACTGGATGGGTGTACTCTGGTGTCTTCTTTCAGTGTGAGGGGCAGGCACATCAGACGCTCCGCAGGAGGTGGAGCCAGCATTGTGTGGCCAGGGTCAGCCAGGAGTACCTTGATGATGGTGCTTCGCCCTTCCTGGGCCCGGGGCAGGCTAAGTCATCAGTCGCTCCCCAGGGGGGCGGAGCCAGCATTGTGGTGGCAGAGCACAGCCTGATTAGAAGTCCAGGGCCACTCCTACCTCCCACTAAGGTGTAATCCTTGCATTCACCACCTGTCATCCCCCAGCCCTGTCACTCACACATCCCAGACAGTCAGATACACATACTAGCAGAGGCGGGCTGAAATGGTTAGGCAAGCAAATGCTAACTTTCTAAAAGTAGCATTTGCAAACACAGGATATTAAAATAAACTTTACTAAAAGAAGTATTTTATTATTCTGAGTTCAGGCATACTAAACATTATTTTCTACCATGCTCCCTGAGCCTGCTGGGATTATAGAGTGTAATAATTCCAGCAGCCCATTCTGGCCTAAAGGGAGCAGGTAGCCTTGCAATAGTGAAAAACGAATTTGGTTGTAGTTCACTATTAGGACATGCCACACACATCAGGGCTTGTCCTACCTTAAACTTACAATGCACCCTGCCCTAGGGCCTACCATAGGGGTGACTAAATTGAAGTTAAGAGAAGGTTTAGGGGCTGGCAAGTGGGTGCACTTGCCCAGCCAGCATGACAGTACCAGACTGCACACAGGTTCTGCAATGGCAGACCCTAGACACATTTTAAGGCTGCTTCTGTGGGTGGCGCAACCAGCGCTGCAGGCTCACTAGCAGTATTGTCATTCACAAGCCCTGGCACTCCTGGTGCACTTTACTGGGGACTGACAGTAAATCCAATGAACCAATCATGGACATCAATTACAGATATACTTTTCATAGGGAGCACTTGCACTGCGGCACGGGTTGGCCGTGGCGCAGTGCGCTGAGCGGCGGACTCCAGCAAAAACATCTGAGGCACATCAGCAAAAAGTGGAAGGGAAACTCACGCCAAGGTGCCAGGTCTAACACGTGTCCCCTCCAGCTGAAATGTGGGGGGAACTACCCTTCCCCAGGGAGTTGCACATCACTAAGGCGGAAAAACCTGGACAGACCGTCAGCATTGGCGTGATCTGTGCCAGGGCGATGTTCCACCGTGAAGTCCATACCCTGTAGGGAGATGGACCACCTCAACAGTTTTGGGTTCTCACCCCTCATTCCCTGCTTGTCGCAAGTGCATACCTGCGCCAACCAGAGACCCCCAATTCTAACATTTGGAAGCAGCGAGAGGATTCTTACAGAAGGTGGCACACGCAGTGGGCGGCGATCCGCAGAGCACGCCACAGGCAATCCAGGCGGCGTTCTTGCACCACACGCCGCAGCTGTTTCTCGGACAGCGGCCGGCGATTTCAGGGGCACAAGACACAGAGGGGTGCAAGCAGGCACCGGGCACGACCTTTCTTCACGTTGCGAGCTGCGGCTCGGGGCCAGTCACGGTGCTCGGATCAGCTGGGCTGGTCTTTGCGATGCTTCTGGGCCTGGCAGGCGGCAGTTACGGTGTTCAGAGGGATGGCAACACCCAGAGCTTGCTGAAGAGTGCGATGGTTACAGCGCGCTCCGCTTTTCCTGGATAAGCGTGCAGGGGGAAAGCAGCGTTTCACAGCGGTTCCTCTGTCAGGGGGTAGCGCCCACTGTTCCTGGGGCGCTGGTCAGGGGGCAAATTCCACAGCAAGCCCTTGGAGATCTTTAGCAGAGTTTGGCACAAAGTTCAATAAAAGCAAAAGTCTCTTGTAGTCTTTTCTTTCCTCTCCTTCTGCAGCAAGGCACCAGACACAGGCCAGAGACAGCACTCCTCCTTGTAGTCTTCTTCCAGGTCCTTCTCTTCGGGCAGAGTTTCTTCTGTAGCACAAACAGGAACTAATTTACAAGGAGCAGGGCTCCTACTTTTATACCCCATTTCCTTTGTCTTCTCAGGCCAGGGGGGCCTCTGCATAATTCCTTTCAGTCTCTGAGCACTGGATGGGTGTACTCTGGTGTCTTCTTTCAGTGTGAGGGGCAGGCACATCAGACGCTCCGCAGGAGGTGGAGCCAGCATTGTGTGGCCAGGGGCAGCCAGGAGTACCTTGATGATGGTGCTTCGCCCTATCTGGGCCCGGGGCAGGCTGAGTCATCAGTCGCTCCCCAGGGGGGCGGAGCCAGCATTGTGGTGGCAGAGCACAGCCTGATTAGAAGTCCAGGGCCACTCCTACCTCCCACTAAGGTGTAATCCTTGCATTCACCACCTGTCATCCCCCAGCCCTGTCACTCACACATCCCAGACAGTCAGATACACATACTTGCAGAGGCGGGCTGAAATGGTTAGGCAAGCAAATGCTAACTTTCTAAAAGTAGCATTTGCAAACACAGGATATTAAAATAAACTTTACTAAAAGAAGTATTTTATTATTCTGAGTTCAGGCATACTAAACATTATTTTCTACCATGCTCCCTGAGCCTGCTGGGATTATAGAGTGTAATAATTCCAGCAGCCCATTCTGGCCTAAAGGGAGCAGGTAGCCTTGCAATAGTGAAAAACAAATTTGGTTGTAGTTCACTATTAGGACATGCCACACACATCATGGATTGTCCTACCTTAAACTTACAATGCACCCTGCCCTAGGGCCTACCATAGGGGTGACTAAATTGAAGTTAAGTGAAGGTTTAGGGGCTGGCAAGTGGGTGCACTTGCCCAGCCAGCATGACAGTACCAGACTGCACACAGGTTCTGCAATGGCAGACCCTAGACACATTTTAAGGCTGCTTCTGTGGGTGGCGCAACCAGCGCTGCAGGCCCACTAGCAGTATTGGCATTCACAAGCCCTGGCACTCCTGGTGCACTTTACTGGGGACTGACAGTAAATCCAATGAACCAATCATGGACATCAATTACAGATATACTTTTCATAGGGAGCACTTGCACTGCGGCACGGGTTGGCCGTGGCGCAGTGCCCTGAGCGGCGGACACCAGCAAAAACATCTGAGGCACATCAGCAAAAAGTGGAAGGGAAACTCACGCCAAGGTGCCAGGTCTAACAAGCTTGCTCTTGTTTTACCACGCGTATCCTAAGAATATCTTGTGAAAGATCGCATAAGTACTCCAGGTACATATAACTTAGCTTAGAATACTCTGAGTTCTACTGAACCAGCTGTTGTAGCTCTTCAAGGCTTAGCACACCTTGGCTAGAACTCTTAGCAAGGGATCAGTAGGTAAACATATAGTGTAGGTAGGTGCATCACTTACACCACACTAGAAGCAGCATGTCAGACAAAGGAGGAAACTCTGAGTCTCCCCTTGTGTCAGTCGACCTTCCACAGGTCACTTCCAGATATGCTGCACTTAGCTTCCAAGAGATGCGACAAATCTGTACATCTCAGAAGCTAAAACAGGGTGCAAACCCTACCATTCCGTTTCTGATTGGTCTCTTGGAGACTTATGATGCTAGGAGGGCGGCAGTGGCGTCACTAGGGTTGGTGTCACCCAGTGCGGGTAACTCATGGTGTCACCCCCTCACGACTTACCCCATGAATCCATGATGGACCTACACCGAGTCCGCCAGTGCCAAATAACGGCACCATACAGAATGGTTTCTGTGCTAACTCCCACATTGCCCCATCCCTTGCCACCCTCAGTCCCCACCTCTCATTTTCCCCTATTCCCTGCAGGTCTGAGACCTGACAGCTTCAATACAGAAATGCTCTGCAGTCTGCGCATAAACCCCCTTCCCTCCTCTGATAAACAAACAGCCTCACAAGTCGCAACGCTCTGACCTGTCTATGGCTCAATTTCTGATCTCTGCACTTCCTTTAATGAAATGTGTTTCCATTATTCGCCTTGTGCCTAAAAAAAACCATTGATGGAACCATGTGTTTTGTAACTGGTGGTCATGTATAGCGCTCCAATACCTTTGTGTCGAGTTTGCTCTATATAAAACTAAAAACAAAAAAACAAAGAGCCTTATATCTTTTTAAATGACCTATAAACAATGATCAACCTAATTTGTAGAAAAAGCAATTGAGTCATGTCTAAAGGTCGGCAACAGACAAACTGTGGCTCTACACTCTGCATCACTCTGGATTATAACCCATACAATACCTTCATCTAGAAAACAATACCCGTTCTACAGTACAACGTAGTGTTAGGGCTTCATAGCTAAATGATGAAAAACACAGCCTATCACCCCTCCGAGCCTTGCTTCAAAGAGTTCAACGCGCCTCTTTTCTGTTTAACTGGACTCCACTGCGAATTTCTTAATCGGATACTAAGCATGGGCGGAAAATCCGTTTCGCTCGCGGATTTTGCGGATTTTCGGTAAATTCGCAATCTGCGAGATTCGCGAATCTCCCGCAAAATCCGCAAATCCGCGAGCAGCGAATTTTGCTCGCACTGTTCGCACTGTTCGCGTGAGTTCGCGGCTTCCCAGTACAACTTCGCGCCCCGCGAATATGTGCAAAATTGCAGAAATACGATCTTAGCAAAACTGAAACTACTTACCAGGTTCAAAAGTTCAGGCTCATCATTAGTAGCCATTTCCTGTAGTGCTTCCTGAGGGGCCCCTCCAGAGTTCAGTTGCCAGTTGCAACTATTATGTGACCCTGCTCTGAACCTGAGAATAGTTACACATATGCCACAAAGGTCCTGAATTACAGCTAAGGGAGACAAGCAGGAGCCAGGCTGGAAGTTCAAATCCATTAATCAGCCCCTAATTCATTATTGTCAGTTGGGGCAGGGCAGGTGTTGCAACAATGAAAGCACTTAGCAAGTGCAAAAGATCACTAATCAGGAAGCACTAAGGAAGCAGGTGCCAGCTAAAAAAATATTCTGTGACACATTAATCAGCCCCAAATTAATTCAGGTCACTTGAGGCAGGGAAGGTGTGCTTGCGTTGCCACAATAATGTACACTGACTGGACAACCAGAGGGTGCTGTGATGAAACAGAGGGTGGCATGGGTGGGCCAGAGGGTGGCATGAGTAGTCAGAGAGTGGCAGTGGTGACAGAGAGTGGCAGTGATGAAGAAGAGTGTCCCAAACAGGCTGGACACGTAGAAACAACAAGTTCGCGAAACTTGCGACCCGACAGGTAAGTTCGCAATTTGCGACATTGTACAAAACCCTCGCGGACTGGCAGAAACCCGCGCAAACACAAAAAAAAAAAATCCGCAAATTCGCGAGAATTCGCGGATTTTGCGGATTGCGAGTTCGCAAATCCGCAAAATTCGCGGACGCGAGATTCGCAAAATTCGCCCATGCTTATCGGAGACCCTTTAGCTAAAAAATGTGTTGTTTTCAATTCTGTTTTGCAATCTATCTAATATGCTAACCAGTCCATAAGACAGTAGCCAAGGGGGCACAATGGGAAGAGAAACAACTCTTACACGGCGAAAATCAGATAGATCATCATCAGGCAGTTGAGGACCTGCTTAGGGTCTTAGAATAGCTTGGGGGTCAAGGTTCAACAATCAGCTGAGCCTTCCGTCCTTACGAAATAAGCAGACATGACTCCTGTACAGCGAAAATCGATATTAATGTTGCCATTTATTTAAGAGAATAAGCGCCAACACACAATTTCTTGCAGTTTTATGTAGCGCAAATTTGGCCCGGGAGCATTAGATCGCTTTACACGGAACTAGAACACTTTACACTTTTTTTACTTTTTTTTCAGATTTAGTGTGCGATGTGCCTATGCTCTACCACAAGTCAATTTTATACAGCATTTCCAAAAGCAATACAAACTCCGATGGCACGCATCCGTAAAACTAGAAAGCGCTGCGCCTGACTCAGCTCGCAGGGCCCAGTCGGATTACAGCGCTTGCCTCCCTGCGGGCACCAGACTGAGGCAAGAGGCTGCAGCTTTCATCATACGCCAAGCGCAGTGGGCCTGGGCCGGCTTTCTGACAGTTGCACAGACTAGCTGGTCGGACAGGGCACTGCTGGGATGCAACGCGCCCACTCGCTCTGTCTCTCTCTGCCTTCGGCTCCAGGCACAGAGGAGTCACGCTCCGCCAGGCCCCACCCCCGGGCGCTTCCTAACGTGCTGGTGATGATGAAGAAGAAACAGCAGTGGCAGTACATTTTAAGCACGTAGCGGTGGGCGTTTTTAAACATGTGTAGTGTGAGCAGTGGGCTGATGAAAACGGCAAGGGTGTCATGGTGTCACCCTATATGATGGTGTCACCCGTTGCGGTCCGCACCCCCCGCACCCCCCTAGTGACGCCACTGGAGGGTGGGTAATGCCGACCCTTCTCATCCAGAAGGGAATATGCCCCCCCTCGAGGGAACCGCAGGTGACCCTGACCTTATCGATCTCTCCGCAGAAGGTGAAGAGGAGGATGAGGATCTAGAGACATCTGGGGACGAGGCAGACAAAGGTCCAATAGTGGTTAGCCAGCTAACTAGGGACAACTTAAGCCGGCACAAGAATGGTACTAGGAGACCCCTGGGGCCCCTCTCAGGCCAGCTTAACATTGGGAACGGACGAGTTAGGTCTCTGTCGAGAGGCTCTAACAGATCCGCTCGAACCAATGGCTCTCGAGGCTCTTCTCGTAGAGGGATGACATCCCCTCACAGGAGAGTGTACGAAGCGAAGGAGCGGGAAGTCAATCTGCGGATCGAAAGGGAAGAACTTGCCCTGGCCAAAGAAAGACTCGCCTTTGCTAGAGAGCAAGAATTGAGTGGGACAAATCCCACTGGTGGCAGCATTCCCCCACGGGAAAACAGGAGTTTAGACACTAGGCACCTGAGTAAGATAGTGCCCCCCTTTAAGCAAAGGGACGACATCCACAAATGGATTACTGCTTTGGAGCGGGCCTGCACTGTACAGTGCGTCCCCCAGAGTCAGTGGGCAGCTATCTTGTGGCTCTCCTTTGAAGGTAAAGGTAGAGATAAGCTCCTCACTACTAGATTCGGGGATGCTAACAATTACCAGGTCCTGAAGAACACACTGATTGGTGGGTTCGGCTTAACCACTGAGCAGTACAGGTTGCTGTTCAGGGATACCGAGAAAACTCAGTCTCAGGACTGGTCTGATTTCGTTGATGGTGCCACTAAGGCTTTGGAGGGCTGGTTGCTGGGAAGTAACGTTACTGATTACACAGGATTGTATAATTTGATCATGCGAGAACAGATTTTAAACAATTGTCAGAACCAGTTGTTGCATCAGCACCTTGTCGACTCGGATCTGACCTCTCCCCAAGAATTGGGAAAGAAGGCAGACAGATGGGTCAGAACAAGGGTTAAGCAAAACCAGGGCCAGAACCAGGGTGGTCAGAAGAAGGCAGACCAGAAGGGTAAAGATTCGAAAGGGGAACAAAATGACCAGAAGTCTTCGACAGGTCCCCAACAACCCAAAGAGGGGGGGGGGGTCAGGCTTCCCAGAAAAAGAAGAATCAAGAAGGCCAATCGAAAAGGTGGTGCCAATACTGTAAAAGTAAAACTCACTGGTTTAGTGAGTGCACCAAGAAAGGAGGGCAGACTCCTGCTACTGCAGCCCCTAAGGCACCTGTGCCCCCTAGTACAGCCAGCAGTAGTAGTGCGCCTCCCAAGGGACTAGTTGGGTTAACCTTGGGTTCTGAGGGGTGTGACAACTTAGTTGGCACACTCACTCAGGCTGTCCTTGTCTGTACGGGGGATGTGGATATATCCCCTGATGTCAGTCCCAATACTTTGGGCAAATACCGACAGACGCCTTTGATCAATGGAAGAATGGCTCAGGCCTATAGGGACACTTGTGCCAGTGTCACCATGGTGACGCCTAACTTTGTGGACCCTGGACAGATCATGCCAGGTACAGATTTCCTGGTGACCAATGCCTGCAACGTCACTACCAGTCATAGTATGGCGATTGTTGCTTTCTCCTGGGGAGGGGTAAATGGCCAGAAAAAGGTTGTTTTTAGTTCAGACCTCCCAGTGGATTGTTTGTTGGGCAATGATTTGGAGTCATCGCAATGGTCAGAAGTGGAGCACCGGACTCACATGGAGATGTTAGGCTTGCCAGCGCATGTGCTTGCTGTGACTAGGTTACAGGTCAGACGATGCCCCACTGAACAGGTGCTGGATCCTGGAACAACGGACCAGACACCTCCCAAGAAGAAGAGCAGTCGGGTTAAGGCAGCGCCTTCCCCCTTGCCCTAGGTCGAGGATCAGGTCTCATAGGAGGCTGACCTCCAGGAATTGCGGGAAACTGAACCTAAAGTACTCGAAATTGATCAAGTTGAGTTTCTGGGCTCAGGGGGACCCACACGAGAAGACCTGGGGAAGGACCAGTTAGACTGATCTTCCCTTGAACCCCTCAGACAGCAGGCTGCTGCTGAGGCTGCTGGGAACGCCACAGGTACCCACAAGGTATACTGGGAGGATGGACTCCTGTACACTGAGGCAAGAGACCCCAAGCCTGGCATGACCTGGAGGCTGGTTATCCCCTTGTCTCAGCGTGGTTTCCTTCTTACCTTGGCCCACGAGATTCCCTTAGCAGGACACTTAGGCCAGACGAAGACGTGGGACAGGCTTGTCTCGCACTTTCACTGGCCTCACATGAACGAAGATACCAAGGAGTTTTGTCGCTCCTGTGTCACTTGCCAAGCCAGTGGTAAGTCAGGTGGCACGACAAAGGCCCCCCTTATACCAATGTCTGTGGTGGGGGTGCCTTTTGAACGAGTGGGGATTGACATTGTCGGTCCAATGGAACCCCCAACAGCATCAGGGCACAAGTTTATACTGGTGGTAGTGGATCATGCCACCAGGTATCCTGAAGCTATTCCCCTTAGGACCACTACAGCCCCTGTGGTGGCAAGAGCCCTAGTTGGAGTGTTCTCCAGAGTGGGCTTCCCTAAGGAGGTTGTCTCTGACAGAGGTGCAAACTTCATGTTGAGCTACTTGACTGCTATGTGGAAGGAATGTGGTGTCAACTACAAGTTCACTACACCCTATCATCCACAATGCAATGGGCTTGTTGAGCGGTTCAACAGGACCCTAAAAGGGATGATTCATGGACTACCTGAAAAGCTCCGGCGTAGATGGGACGTCCTGATTCCCTGCCTTTTATTCGCTTATAGAGAAGTCCCACAGAAGGGGGTTGGCTACAGCCCTTTTGAACTTTTGTACGGACATCCTATAAGAGGACCCCTGTGTTTGGTGAAGGAAGGATGGGAGAGACCTCTCAAAAAGCCTGCAACCAACATAGTGGACTATGTGCTTGGCCTCCGCTCCCGGATGGCTGAGTACATGGAGAAGGCATCCGAAAACCTTAAGGCCAGCCAAGAACTCCAAAAAGCTTGGCATGACCAAAAGGCTGTCCTGACTGTTTACCAGCCTGGACAGAAGGTGTGAGTGTTGGAGCCAGTGGCCCCAGCCGCACTCAAAGACAAATGGTCTGGGCCCTACACCATCCTGGAGAAAAAGGGAGAGGTCACCTACCTGGTGGACCTTGGAACTCCCCGGAGCCCCCACAGGGTGCTTCATGTCAACAGGCTCAAGGCATATGTCGACAGGAAGGACATGAGCTTGCTCATGGCCATAGATGAGGGACAGGAGGAAGAGAGTGACCCTCTCCCAGACCTGCTCACTCAGAATCCTGACGATGGATCGGTAGACGGTGTTGTCTTTTGTGGCAGCCTCTCCGAACATCAACAGGAGGATTGTAAACAGGTTCTTCAATCCTTCCGGCATATGTTCTCTCTAACACCCAGTCAGACCAATTGGTGTACCCATGAGGTTGACACTGGTGACAGCTTGCCCGTCAAGAGTAAAATCTACAGGCAGCCTGATCACGTTAGAGATTGCATCAAAACTGAAGTGCAGAAAATGTTGGAGTTGGGAGTCATTGAACCCTCGGATAGCCCTTGGGCTAGTCCCGTAGTTCTAGTGCCGAAGCCTCACACCCCGGGTGGTAAGAAAGAGATGAGGTTCTGCGTAGACTACAGGGGTCTCAATGCAGTCACTAAGACTGATGCCCACCCAATACCAAGGGCAGATGAGCCTACAGATAGATTGGCTTCTGCCAACTACTTAAGTACATTTGACCTGACAGCTGGGTATTGGCAAATCAGGTTAGCTGAGGACGCCAAGCCCAAGACCGCATTTTCTACCCCTGGTGGGCATTATCAGTTCGTGGTGATGCCCTTTGGTTTGAAAAATGCACCTGCCACCTTCCAACGGTTGGTGAATCATGTTCTCACTGGGCTGGATGACTTCTGTGCGGCGTATCTTGACGATATTGCTGTCTTTAGCTCCACCTGGGAGGATCACCTGGTCCACCTGCGGAAAGTGTTAGAGGCTCTGCAAGCAGCAGGTCTCACTATCAAGGCTACCAAGTGCCAGATAGGGCAGACACAGGTTGTATACTTGGGCCACCTTGTCGGTGGAGGCCAAGTTCAACCACTGGAGAGCAAAATACAGTCAATCAGGGACTGGGCTCCTCCAACCACCCAGACTCAGGTTCGAGCTTTCTTGGGCCTGACTGGTTACTACCGAAAGTTTGTCAGAAATTACGGATCGATTGTGACTCCGCTTAATGAACTGATGAGTAAGAAAATGCCAAAAAAGGTTCAGTGGACAGCGAGCTGTCAAAAAGAATTCGATGACCTAAAACAGGCCATGTGCACGGCACCTATCCTCAAGAGTCCAGACTACTCCAAACCATTCATTGTCCAAACAGATGCTTCTGAGTTGGGTGTGGGAGCTGTTCTATCTCAACTGAATTTTGATGGTAATGACCAGCCCATTGCTTTTATAAGCAGACAGCTGACCCCCAGAGAGAAAAATTGGTCAGCTATTGAGAGGGAGGCCTTTGCTGTGGTTTGGGCCCTGAAGAAACTGAGGCCATACTTGTTTGGCACTCATTTCAAGATTCAGACCGACCATAAGCCCCTCTTATGGCTAAATCAGATGAAGGGTGAAAACCCCAAACTGCTTAGGTGGTCCATTTCCCTACAGGGGATGGACTTCACAGTGGAGCATAGACCTGGCACTGATCATGGCAATGCAGATGGGCTCTCCAGGTATTTCCACTTAGAACAAGAAGACTCACCTGGTCAAGGTTAGTTTATTGTCCCAACGTTTGGGGGGGGTCATGTAGGAGAGTAGGGTCTGCAATCCTATGATCACCCAGATTTTTTGCTTTTGTTTCACTGGTTTACGACTTTCTCGGGCTGTGGGCCTGCCAATCAGACCCACAGCCTAGCTGTTCTCTCGCTAAATTGATGTGTGTACCTTAGGTGCATTACCCAATTGGAACTGGGCCACCTTGTCAGACCCTGTAACTCAGGGCATCGGTGCACCCAGGGCCTACCAGGGGCTGAAGCAGGTATTATGCCACCCCTGGATGGCCACCTAAATCTGACACAACTGGCTGCGCGACAGCTGGGGCAACGTGGCGTACTCGCCCGTTGCTGTAGGTATAGTATCCCTATATCTAACCCTAAAATGGACACCCGAGTTCCTATCAGTCACTCCTATGGCAGGCCTTAACAAACCTGAAGGCAGAGTGCATGAAATCATGTGAATTGGGCTCTGGCACGAGCCGAGCCCGGTTGCAGCTTGCGGAACCAGGACCCAATGGCTGTTCCATGATAACGCATACCATATCGCTAACTTCGGTATCGCGTTATCAAGACATGTCGAGTAAGGTGTCATACGAATCGGGATGCTGACCCCTCACCAATGCTGGCGACGAGGTTAGCATTCCGCCCTTCTAGAGGGACACGACATGTACGTAACTGTGAACCCCGGTTAAAGTTAACTGAAGCCTCAGCTCCACAAAATGGATGCTGCCACCACAGACACGAGTCTGACCTCCTGCTGCTGGGAGTCCTTCCTGCGAGGAGAGCTTGGACAAAGGGTTTCCTGTCCGGGGCGGTGTTCGCACCATCCCAGACAGGGTTTTGTGTATCCTGGGTAGGCAGGGCTTTACAAGAAGGTGACTGCGGAGTGGCACCCCGGTGCTCACTACGCATCTAGAACCAGTTCCAGGGGCGCCCAGCCCCTGACCTGGGGAAAGTCCGGCAGGGGAGAGGGGTGTAACTACCCCCCTTCCTGGTCCCACCCCTAGGGCAGGACCTAGTCATGTACCCACCCCTTTCTTTAGGATAAAGGCAGGAGCGGGGACCCTTCCAAATTAGATCATCTTTGAATCAAGAATACTTTCTACGAAAGGAACTCTCGACTCTTCTCAAGATTTCTCCCTTGTGGCTAAGGAGTAGTCACCCTGCATCCGCAGGCACCATCTAAGAACTCTGCGGTTTGCTGCAAGTCCTTCCTCAGGAATCCGACTGCCCAGCTCGACGAGAACCGGCTTCCCTGGCACCTCTGACCTCTACCCACGTCGTCAGCTCAGCTGAGATCTGTGGGTGCGACGAGACCTCGAGGGACCGGCCATCATCAAGACCTGCATGATTTCTTAACCAGCACGACCACCGAGGGATCCTCGGGTGAGTGCTCTGGGGTCCGAGAAGCCCCGACCCTGAGCAGCTCCAGCATCGAAGTGCAGCCTCCCAGCATCTCCACGATCTGCGTGGGGCCCTTCTGCTCTCTGCTGTTCAGTACGTTGTCTGGTCACTAGCCGCTGACTTGTGACCTTCTTGACGACCCCCGACAACCAACGCTGCTGGTCTGGTTGCTCCAGACTGGCCTTTGCTCCCTTCTGCGAGAGGAGCACCCCGGACCCTCCTGGTCCACTCAAGACGCCATTTTAGGCCCACCACGTGGCCCTGAAATTTGCCAAGGCTTGTTGCCCCTATCCTGGGCCCAGCGACGCCGACAGCATCAACCTTCGTGGGACAGCTCGCACCTCCATCCTGGTCGCCGACAATGCCTCCTGGTCCGTGAGACTGCAGAGCCTAGCGTCGCCCACTCACCTAGTCGAGGTGACGATCATCCGGTGCCCTCCTGGTACCCTCTGACTACTGGCTAGTAGTACGAACTTGGTCCCCTCTGCTTTCAGGTGTCATCCATCTCTGATCCAGGCTTGGATCTCTACGAACTATTTCCACTGGTCGCCGGCCAGCAACTCCTTCCTTCCGGCTCCTGGCTCGTCAGCGAAGACTCCCGACGTCTGTAAAGACTTGTGCTGCCGCAGCCCTTGGGGCTAGGTAACTTCGGCATTTCGGTGCCCTCATAGCCTCCTTACTTGAGGGTCCCGAGTCCCTATCGCTTCCGACTTGCCTTATCGGGTCCGCCCGAGACCACTAAACTTTCCGTGCCCTCGGGCACTTGTATTGATTGTGCACTTGAAGTATTTTCTTAAGAGTTTCGTTGTGTGCTTAGTACCCTGTCCTCATAGAGAGTACAGGGCTGTTGTGATTCTAATAAATACACTGTTTATTTTCATAACACTTGTGTGGTGCCCTTTCACTTGGTGTTCAAGGGGTATGTGATGGTATAACAGCTGGCTTAACACGCCCTCTAGAGTTTAGCTCGAAGACTGCTCGTATCCACGCTGTTAGGACCCGTAGCTCTTAGGGGAAGTCAAGGCCTTTCGAGTCTGTGCCGAGTGTGTTGTAATGTGTTTTTCCGCCTATCGGGGACTACATGTCCCAGAATGCCTTGAGGCGTGATCTGGAAACCTTGCCTCCTTTTGCACCAATCAGCTGCTGTCTGGGAGGTTCATATGCCTCCTCCCTCTTCTTGGCGGTGCTTGGTTTTCATGCTTGGATTCCTGCCTGGTGCCTGACCAGAGTATCGCTGATACTGTTCCTGTATCCCCGTGAACTGTGTTCGTGTTCCTCCTTTCTTTCTCATCCCTGGGATAGCGCTCCTCGAGACCGCGTGGGCTCACGCGGTCCATTTCTAGAACCACTACGGAGTTTTGGTTCGTGTCTCCTGCCTTTTCCTTCGCCGACCTTGGGACTGGATTTTCCCTGCTTCCACCCTAACGGTTCCCAGGTGTGACGCTTGGAAGCGCTGCCTGGTTCCGTCAGTCTCTCTTCGGCTTCCCAGTGCCTCCGCACCTTCTGCTGTGAACTCTCTGCCTTTTTTGTTTGCGGACAATTTTCCACGTAGTTATTTTTTGCACTAAGGCACGCCGGTTATCGGTATCCGGTTTGAAGGATCCTTGGTGAACATTTCGCACGCATTTGTGAACTTTGGTTTTTTTTGCCTACGCAGAGAGGATTAACTTTTACCTTCAATATCTTTTGTTGGATGCTACTTATTGGGAAGTGATTCGAGACTATTAGTTCTCCCGAGGAACTACTTATCTTTATTTTTGAGAGACCAAAGTATACACCCTTCTTTTTGGTTCGTATATACCTTTTATTTCTTGGATACCTTTTGGGGTTTGCTGCACTCAATGGGCAGGTAAGAGCATTGCAGCACACTTGGTACAGAAATATATTTATCTCTTCGTTGGTGTCCTTTTGAATTCACTAAGGCCCTGTTGTATGTTTTGTTTTCTTTCTCCTCTGCAGGTTACTGCGTCCTCATCACTTGTCATTCCCGAGTGCCCTATCTTCTATTCAGGAGACCTATGGGTTTTGGTCTCTCTCTTTTCTAACGACCACTCAGACCTGTGTGTGTTTATATTTCGCTGAGTGTGTGGTGTCGTTTGTAACAGAGAGAGACACTGTCTACACTTCTGAGGAAGCTGGTTTCTGCCTGGAGCTTGTTGTTCGCCCGACAGAAAACCAAGCCCACGTTTTATTTTCCTCCAGAGTGTAGACAGTCATGGATGACGCAGCCATGCTAGGCGAGGCAGATGAGGTAACATTAAGAGAGTTAGCAACCACAGTGGTGAACTTGCAAACTGAACTAAAGTTAATTAGAAACGATAATCAAAGGTTATTGGCTGAAAACGCCCGATTAATAGAAGCAAGTAAAACCCCTGAGATACAAGCTAGACATAGAAAAAGTTATATACAACCTTCTCACTTCCAAGCGTCTAGCGTTAGCTCCTCGGGAGCCTCTCAGGACTCTACTACTCCTGTACAGGTCACTGTAGTTACCCCACCTCAAACTCCCTTAGCAATGCCAGAAAGATTTAGCGGAGATAGTCAGAAATTCAAAGTTTTTATGAATCAATGCCACCTGATGTTTTTGTGTAAAGCCGCTTCATTCCCGGATGACGCGGCTAAGGTTGCCTTTATCATTTCCTATTTAAGCGGGAATGCTGCCTCTTGGGCGGTGGCTTTAGTAGAAAATGACGATCCTGTGTTATACAATCTTGACCTATTTAAAGAGAGGATGAAAAACCTTTTTTCTAGGCACACATATATGCAGGCGAGTGATAACGAGCTTCTTAACTTGAAACAGGGTTCAAAGGATTTATTGACATATATCACTGCCTTCAATAGATTGGTGACAGAGACCCACTGGCCGGACGATAAGAGAACTTCTATATTTTATAGGGGTCTGCGAGACGAACTAAAAGACATCTTATCGCAAATAGTGGACCCTCCCGAAAACTGTTCTGAATTCATTGACCTGGTGGTCAAATTAGACCACAGATTGGCTGAAAGAAAGGGAGAAAAATCTCGTAGTGACCTCCCTAAATTCTTAATAACGAAGACGGTAAAAAGCGATCCCAAAGACACAAGCGAACCCATGCAAATAGGAGGTATTCGTGGCCCATTAACTCCCGAAGAAAAGGAAAAAAGGCGTAAGCAAAATCTTTGCTTATATTGTGGTAAGGCTGGCCATTTCGCCCGAGAATGTCCTGTAAAGCCCAAAAGTTCCTTGAGTGGGGGGTTACCAAAATACTCTAAGACTATGCCTTCGGAAAACTAGTTGACTTGGGGAGTACTGAGGTCGCTCTTCCAAGTCCCTCGCTGTCTCAGACCTCTAAATATGTGGCTAACACATATTCACCCATTCCTAAACCTTTCACCATTTTGGTGGTGTTAGTGTTGCCTTCACAGAGAAGACATTCTATGGCTCTTCTTTTGGACTCAGGGGCAACAGGTAACTTCTTGGATATTACTCTAGCTAAATCCTTGGGTATGCAGTTCATAAAAAAGGAAGTACCTGAAAACGTCAGAGCAGTAGACGGGTCTGCCCTATCCTCTGGGATGTTGAAATACCATACCCCTGACATTATTGTGTTATGTGACAATGGTCATAGTGAGAGCATATCCTTTGACCTAATTGATACCCCCAATTTCGGGGCTATATTGGGAGTACCTTGGCTTCAGACTCATAACCCCCATATCGATTGGGTAGCCAGAACTGTTACCCTACGCTCAGCTCACTGTCTTACTCATTGTTATAGAGACATCACCCACTGGCATACGCCTGTGTATTGTGCCTCTACCACTATTGATGGGGCTACATTACCCTCCGAATATAGACAATTTGCTGACGTGTTTGATGATGTAAAAGCAGTTGCTTTACCGCCACATCGTTCCTACGATTGTAGGATAGATTTAATACCAGGCGCTGATTTACCTGTTAGTCGCATATATGCGCTTACAGAAACAGAGACTAAATACCTGCAAGAATATCTACATGACATGTTGGCCAAAGGCTTCATCAGTCATTCCACCTCTCCAGTGTCATCCCCCCTTTTTTTTATTCCTAAACGAGAAGGGGGACTCAGAGCTTGCCTAGACTACAGAGTATTGAATAAAGCCACTATCAAAAACAAATATCCTCTTCCCCTCATTTCCACGCTGCTTGATCAGGTTAGGAAGGCCACTATTTTTACCAAACTCGATTTACGAGGAGCCTATCACCTGATCAGAGTAAAAAGAGGGGATGAATGGAAGACTGCCTTCCGAACGAAATTTGGGCTCTATGAGTACAACGTCATGCCCTTTGGGCTATGTAATGCTCCCGCAGCGTTTCAGTTTTTTATAAACGAGATACTGCGGGAGTATCTGGACATTTTTGTCATCGTGTATATCGATGATATACTGATTTATTCCTCTAATGAGTCTGAACATGTGTCCCATGTACAAGCCATATTGGGAAAACTACAAGAACATCACCTGTTTGCAAAACTTGACAAGTGCATCTTCCATACCCACAGCGTAGCCTTTTTGGGGTTTGTTATTTCCTCCAAGGGGATACATATGGATCCTGCTAAAATTTCTGCCATCATAGAGTGGGCAAGTCCCACTTCCGTAAAGGAAATTCAATCCTTCCTAGGATTTGCCAACTTTTATAGAAGGTTTGTTGACCATTTTTCTGACCTGGTAGCTCCCATCACACGCCTGCTTAAAAAGGGGGTTGAGTTTATCTGGGATGCGGAAGCTGAAAAAGCCTTTCAGGCTCTTAAGGTCAGTTTCACTTCTGATCCCATTATGAAACATGCGGACGAAACGCAACCCTACTTCTTGGAAGTGGATGCTTCACAATACGCGGTGGGTGGTGTGTTATCGCAACGTGACTGCATAAAAGGCACACTCCATCCTATTGCGTATTTTTCAAAAACCTTGACTCAATCAGAACAAAACTATACTATCGGGGAGAGGGAACTCCTTGCCATCAAGCGAGCCTTCCAAGAATGGCGTCACTACCTTTTAGGCTCCCCTCATGTGATCACTGTTTATTCTGATCATCAGAACTTACAATACTTCCGAACAGCTAAAGCCCTGACACCGAGACAGCTACGTTGGGTTGCATTTTTTGGGGAATATGATTTTTTGATTCACTTCAGACCAGGGATAAGACAGGGTAAGGCGGATGCTCTATCCAGACTGGGTAAGGAGAACAAGTGGGTTCAGGAGACGCCGTTGCCTCTTATGCCTGAGAGTAGATTAGTGGCTATAGGGGAAAGAATTCCTGATTCACATACCTTCTTGGAGCACTTAGAACAGGCTTATGCCCCTTTAGATCCGCTCACCTGGTTACAAGAACCAAAAAACACCATAGTGGACAATCTGTGGTATCATGACAATAAAATCTTTTTACCTACTACAGAATTGCACCACCTTGTTTTACAATGGTGTCACAATATGCCCTTAGCAGGTCATCCGGGGGAAAACAAAACCAAGAGTCTCTGTCAACGATGGTTTTGGTGGCCACAACTATCGCATGATGTTAAGCATCACGTCAAGACCTGTCCCACCTGTGCCCGCCAGAAGGCCTCACATTCTGTACCTGCGGGGTTACTACAGCCCCTTCCTGTTCCCAACTGTCCCTGGACTACCCTTAGCATGGACTTTATAACAGATTTACCCAACACTCATGGATATACCACAATTCTGGTTGTGGTGGATCTGTTGTCCAAAATGGCCCATTTTGTACCCCTAAAAAAGATCCCCTCAGCTGTGGAGTTAGCAGCAGTGTTTATCCGAGAAATTGTCCGATTACATGGATTACCTTCTGTTATAGTATCAGACCGGGGTCCCCAATTTGTTTCTAGATTCTGGCAAGGGTTATGCAAATCTCTCTACATTGATCATAGGTTATCCTCAGCCTATCACCCCCAGACAGACGGTCAAACAGAGAGGACAAATCAAACCTTAGAGCAATATCTCAGATGTTTAATAACCACCACATGTCAGGATTGGGTACAAGCACTACCTCTAGCAGAATTTGCGTACAATAATTCTACTCACACTGCTTCTAAGATCTCTCCGTTCTTTTTCACCACTGGTTATCACCCCAAAATACTCCCTCTTGAGGTACTCCCCTCTGACACTCTAAACCCTGCGGTTCTCGATCATCACCAAACCCTGTTACAAATATGGGAGCAAGCCAAATCAGAATTAACCCAGGCGAAGGAGCAAATGAAGGCCCAAGGGGACAAACATAGAAGACCTGCTCCCGTTTATTCAGTAGGTGATAAGGTTTGGTTATCATCTAAGAATTTGAGACTCGAAGGGCCACGTAAGTTACAACCCCGCTATCTAGGGCCCTTTGAAATACTAAAAGTCATCTCCCCGGTGGTTCTCAAATTGGTCCTGCCCCCTGATATGCAGATACATCCTGTTTTTCATACGTCCCTTCTGAAACCTTATGTGGCCCCTCTACTCCCTGAACCTCCTCCGCCCCCAGTCATGGTTGAGGGAGACATCGAATACGAGGTGAGAAGGGTTCTAGACTCCCGCAGGCACAGAGGTAGACTCCAGTATTTAATTGACTGGGTGGGTTACCCTCCAGAAGACAGGACCTGGGAACCAGCTGAAAACATTCATGCCCCTAGACTGATACGTAGGTTCCATGCTCTTCATCCCTCCAAACATCGACCTGTGAGAAGGCCTTTAGGGGGGGGTACTGTTAGGACCCGTAGCTCTTAGGGGAAGTCAAGGCCTTTCGAGTCTGTGCCGAGTGTGTTGTAATGTGTTTTTCCGCCTATCGGGGACTACATGTCCCAGAATGCCTTGAGGCGTGATCTGGAAACCTTGCCTCCTTTTGCACCAATCAGCTGCTGTCTGGGAGGTTCATATGCCTCCTCCCTCTTCTTGGCGGTGCTTGGTTTTCATGCTTGGATTCCTGCCTGGTGCCCGACCAGAGTATCGCTGATACTGTTCCTGTATCCCCGTGAACTGTGTTCGTGTTCCTCCTTTCTTTCTCATCCCTGGGATAGCGCTCCTCGAGACCGCGTGGGCTCACGCGGTCCATTTCTAGAACCACTACGGAGTTTTGGTTCGTGTCTCCTGCCTTTTCCTTCGCCGACCTTGGGACTGGATTTTCCCTGCTTCCACCCTAACGGTTCCCAGGTGTGACGCTTGGAAGCGCTGCCTGGTTCCGTCAGTCTCTCTTCGGCTTCCCAGTGCCTCCGCACCTTCTGCTGTGAACTCTCTGCCTTTTTTGTTTGCGGACAATTTTCCACGTAGTTATTTTTTGCACTAAGGCACGCCGGTTATCGGTATCCGGTTTGAAGGATCCTTGGTGAACATTTCGCACGCATTTGTGAACTTTGTTTTTTTTTGCCTACGCAGAGAGGATTAACTTTTACCTTCAATATCTTTTGTTGGATGCTACTTATTGGGAAGTGATTCGAGACTATTAGTTCTCCCGAGGAACTACTTATCTTTATTTTTGAGAGACCAAAGTATACACCCTTCTTTTTGGTTCGTATATACCTTTTATTTCTTGGATACCTTTTGGGGTTTGCTGCACTCAATGGGCAGGTAAGAGAATTGCAGCACACTTGGTACAGAAATATATTTATCTCTTCGTTGGTGTCCTTTTGAATTCACTAAGGCCCTGTTGTATGTTTTGTTTTCTTTCTCCTCTGCAGGTTACTGCGTCCTCATCACTTGTCATTCCCGAGTGCCCTATCTTCTATTCAGGAGACCTATGGGTTTTGGTCTCTCTCTTTTCTAACGACCACTCAGACCTGTGTGTGTTTATATTTCGCTGGGTGTGTGGTGTCGTTTGTAACAGAGAGAGACACTGTCTACACTTCTGAGGAAGCTGGTTTCTGCCTGGAGCTTGTTGTTCGCCCGACACACGCAACTAGGATAGCTGGTCTAAGGTTGACTTACAACCAATCACCATAAGGGTCGTTTGGACCGATGCATAGTGATCGCTAGAATAGTGAACACTGCATATCGGGCCAACTTCTCACAGTCATCAGTCTATAAAAGTAAGTTTCGGACCACCAATTATTTGATAAGATCACAGGAGTCTGCATCCTACAGTGTGGGCAAATCAATACCTCTGAAAGTGGCCCAGCGGCCCCAAATCTTCCTGTGCCTCTGCGGGTACCCTCTTGCCTGAAAAAACACAATTTCTGCTATCATACACCTGTCCATTGCCTGTTTCCAACCCGCAACAATGGGTGGGGACGTATCTTTACAATGCTGCCCAATATCCCTCTTGGCTAGGGTAAGACCCAGGAACAAGAGGTGCTGCTTGTAGCGGTTCCTCCCCAATGTCTTCTGTGCTATGTAGAAGCAACAGCCTGACCTAGGCAGGACGTCGCCTGAGTCCAGAACGACTGAATCCCTGTAAAGCTCCACAAAGTGAGGAGAAAGGAGCCCTCATCATTACTATAGCGGAGACATTGAGGAGATTGAAAAACACCCATTTTCCACAACCTACGAGTGTAGTATACCCGGTGGAGGTATTTGAACTGAATAAGTCGGTAACTTGAAGACACCGCAGCATAACGAGGGCTAGCCAAGGCTTCCACCCAATCATCATCCATCCGGGCCGGGAGGTCAGACTTCCATGCCACTCTAGTTTTATGGATGGTGGTCTTAGTGTGATTATTTGGCGTCTGAAAAATCTGTTTAATTTTGTGAGCCCCGATATCCATCAGAAAGCGGCCTTTCTAGTAGGTGGAATTCTGGCAAAGCCTCCAAATGTTGAATATGTGGGTCTAAGGAATGGACTTTATAAAAATAAACATAAAAACAAAACATACATTTAAAATAAACAGTGGGTCCCACCTCCTGAAGATGTTTGGCCTGTTGCATCTGCGCTGTAGCTGATTGCCCGTGGGGCTGGACTCTGTCTCCTGGTTGAATCCTCTGAGTCCGAGGAGCCAAATGCAACAAAGAGCTGAGATATCATCTCGTATGTTTTCTTCTATTCTGCTGTTTCTCTCCTTTTTTCTTCTTTTAAAAAATTTGGACACACCAGTATAAAATGATGAAATGACGATCTAAGTTGGGGATCGCAAAAATATTGAGCCTGCATAACATGACAACTAACACTCAGTTGAGCTAGTGCCCACCAGTCCATGAGCTGACACATACATTCTGCCTTGCTAACATGTAGATGCTTGTCCATTTGGGCACATTGTGTGTTGAACTCAGATCTATTTTGGCTCACAGATATCTCCAGGCACTATTTATAAGATTAGAAATTCCATAAGGGTTTGTGGTCTGGTTGATGATATGCACCATTTTCTATTGTTCGGTTAATTTGTTAGCGTCTTACAAGTTAATTTAGTATTCCTTATTTTTTCTAAAAACCCTTTTTTCCCCTACATTACATTAAGGACAAATAGTGATAGTAGCTCATCATTATATAGTGCTTGAGTAACCATCACCCACTAGGGCGCAATTGGTATTAGGAGGAACAGTAGGATATCCCCTTTGATTATACACTAAATTGATATACATACAAAACAGGAGGATGTTAATATAACCTTTTATTTAAAGCAAATGCCTGCCGAAATGATGGTTGACTCGTTATTTTCCGTTATATTGTGCCATAACGATGTATTCTTACCACACAATTATGTATTGCTGACTTGGTCAAAGATGGCCGATAGGTATTTATGGCTTATAATGGCTTAATCTGCGGTACGAATTCACCTGCAATCAAGGCATTCATTTTAAAATGTCAAATACAGTATTGTACTCTCCTGTCATATCCTATGAGACCATTATAAATTTTGCAGGAGTTAAAGCATTTGTAATTATAAAAAGACGTATACACTTTTGTATTTGCATGAATGTATAAAATTACGACAGATTCAAAGATGGTCAATAAGCTTCAGGTTAGGAGGAATGCATTACACCCTCTTTTATGGGTTGTATGACAGTGGCATGCAATGGCTGAACCACGCGTGCCTCTACAACATGGTCCCAATCACAACTGTGTCTTAATCGTGCATTCTTTTACCATTCATGCCTTTACCACACAATTTTGTGGTAAAGGCATGATTAGTAAAGAGATATGCGTGGTAAAAATTTCCACCACCCCTCCCTGTCCTAAGCCCTAAAATCCTATCCCACTACCTTGCCCACCTGCCCAGAGGCCTAAAACCTACCCTGCCATGCCCTTAAAACTACCCATTCCCCTCCCTATGTCCTGAGGCCTAAAACCCAGCCCCCCACCAAAAACTATCCCTATCCCAATCCCCGCCCTGAGCCGTAAAACGTACCCCCTTGCTGCCCTTTAAACTACCATTCCCATGCCCGTCCTTCAAAAAAACGACCCCATCCACTCCTACGTGAGCCCTAAAACCAGCCCCACCCCTAAAAACTCCCCCCAAACCCATGCCAAGTCCTTAAAACTATCCCAACCCCTAAAACCCTGACCCTCTTAAAAAGACTGCCCGACAACCACACCCCTAAAGAGACCCCTCTCAAACCCAGTCCCAGTCCCACTTGCCTTCAGCATCCGGAACTTCCTGTTTCAACGCTTCCTCTTCCTCTCCCTACCCATCCGCACACTAGACCACTGTCTGCCTTAACCACGCATTGACATGGTTAAAGCAGATGCGTGGTTCAGGCAAGCGTTGTTATGCGGATCTATCTTTGCACTATAAAAGATGCCGGTAACAAAACGTACTCACCTGTGAACAAGGCGTAGTGATGCTGAAACGCGTTGGGTATTGATTTTGGCATGTCCGCATTACAATAAACTGGATTTACACTACTAAGCACTTTCAAAGTTATTGGTGCACTGTAACGGCATGATGGAGATCGGAAATTTAACTATATATATATATATATATATATATCACCACTTCCACAGCAGCGATGAGGGAATCCAATCTCCCACCGCGGCAACGCAGACACGGACCAACGTTTCTGTGCAAGTTTATTTATTTAGTTGCAAACCGCCATAACGTTTCGCCTCCTCAGAGGCTTGTTCACATGATATATATATATTTCCACTACAATCGTTGGTTGCAGGTCCTGAAAAAAAAGAAGTCAGAGCCACTAAATCCTTAATCTAGTGTGTTTATTTCAATTTCGTTTTGGCCAAATCACTCGACGCGTTTCTGAGTACAACTCCTTTATCACGCGTGTTCGGTACATACCAAAGTCCAATTTTGTGAATCTAACACTTTTCAGCTGCAAAATGCCTTACTACATATGGCCCTATATTCTCAGTTAATTATATAATTATAATATATAATATAGAATAATTCTCTCCATATATTCATATATACTATTTATTTCTGTGTTTCCATTCTCTTTTCTCATTTTTGTCTCTCATTTCTTCCTCTCCTAATCATCTGTTCAGTTGCTTTGATTTCTCTCTGCTCAATTTCTTCTAATTTCCTCTTGCGTCACTATCATTTGTCTTTTGTAACTTCATCTTTTTCACATGGAAGAGCAACACGTAGAAGATGTGGCTTACAATAGGCAAGTTAAGAAGAAATATTCACAAACATGCCTATACAACTCCGCATTCAGCCACCATGACTCCCCAAAGTGATAGTATGCCAGCACTGACAGGATGCTATTGAACTAGATGGCTGAATGATGAGAAAACCAGTCAGAGGTTTCAATTCATCCACAAACTCTCTCTGGGTAAGTGCGTATCTCCCATATTTCTTAAATACGAGTTGGGTACGAACCAATCAGTCATTGGAACGAGACGACATCAGCAACTTTAAATAAGATGTTTGCTTCAGTACAAGAACAAAGACTGTTAACAGCACAGCATCTATTCAAAGAGGATAACACAGTGAAAACAGTTAACAATATGAAATCAGGTGCGAAAAGAAATAGCAAGTTGTCAAACAAACAGAAATGATATAGGCTAGAAAGCATTTAAAACAAAAGATACCAAGGTAGTTTCCTCTTAAGAAAATATCTGGAAGTTAGGCATATCCGCACTTGATGGCATTTCTTTACAGTTCCTAGATATGTAAAGCCAAACCCTAAAAGTATAGATGGAAGGGTAACTAATACTGACCTGCTTTTTCAGCTGAGCGGAAAAGTTGATCACACATACAGTCACAGAGAGAGACGAAATCCTACAATTAATCAAGGTTTTGAATGTTGATCTTATACATAGATTTACCAGGAATACATAACTACATTTAGAGAGTTAATTAACGAACGTATTGCAAAATATGAATCACACCTAAAGCAGAAAATGCTTATTCCTATGAGATAAAGCGAGATTAGTTCCAAGGGCAGGTATATATTTCTGCCAAAAGATTTGAACAGTTTGAAAAATAAGTAGCCAAAAAATACATCATGAAGAGACAAGAATTTAAAACAGCAAGTGTACCTCTGATTTTAATGTGGATACTGAACTATCAGAATTCAGCACAATATCCACAGATAAAATAGAGGCACAATGGGATACTTTTTCGACAAGTTCAGATTGATGAAGAAAGTCAACAGAAAAACAGGATCACGAGGAAGAGGACACCTTCTAAACAAGACCAAAAATCAAAAATAGAGTGATCGTAGTGGGGAAAACAAACAGCACGAAGGAAAAAGTAAAAACAATCAAGAGACAGAGAAGGAAGAAGAAACACTATTAACAAGAAAACAATAATGAGCATAGACGCCATGACTGTCAACACAATAGAAAAGACTATTGTAAATCTATCAAATCCCATTCTGTCACAAAATGAACAGGAAGTGTTGCTAATTAGACTTACCTTCTGCCCAGGTCAACATTTTATTGACACGAGAACAGGAACAGATAGTTTCAAATTCACTCAAGCTCAAATTGGCTAAACGGTTTGCCTTCTCACCAGGTTGTCTGACAATTGAAGAGAAAATTACAGAAATATAACAGTTGAAGACTTAGAAACATTACAAACACCAAAGATATTTAAAAAACGGACAAAAACTGATAGAGATGTGCATAGTGAATCTGCCTTAATGCAACAGAGTCTAGTGGTTTGAAGAGAAAATAAAAGTACCTGCTATTGTCATTTTATGGATTTGGGGGGCCCTAGGCAAAACATATTTTTAGGACCCATGTCCGGAACAAATGTGAGTGTTATTATTCAATTCAAGTCCATATAATGGTAAACCACGCTGAATTACATGTTACATCTAAACAAGGTCATACAAAAACAGTTGAAATATGTCTTGTACATGTCCTCAAAAGGTAACAGTAGCAAAGAGGAGATAGATTTATTTAGAGAAAAAATAGAAAGATATCAACTAGAGGCAAAATTCAGTTTCCCAGAGGACCCGTTGGAAGGAGGGCCCTTTTCAATTTTTCACTTTGCCCATGCTCTCTGTGCTGCCAAGGCAAATGACAGATACAATAGATATTTTGAAATATAGCATCACTAATAAACTGAAAAAACTGAGAAGATGCAACATTAGATGGACACTAAACAAAAGCAAACACATCAGGCCATAACCTCTTATATCATGATATTAACCTAACCATAAAGCCAACTGGTAAGGAAGCTTTATCTCAACTGAGTAACATAGAATGCTACAAAACATGCACTTTTATGGAGTACAAGCTTCTCATGAATACCAGATGAAATTCCTGAACTGGAGTGAAGGTGTCCTAATTAAAGGAGAAAATACCAGTATTTAACACAAAATAATGGCTGAGTTCCAGCAATTTTTTGATTCCTGATAGTTACAAGAATCCAACAACGCCAATGGGACACCCTGCCTCAAATGGTAGTTTCTTAGAGGCAAGCTCCAAATTGTTGTATCACTTCCTTCAACTTCACTTCCTCTCATTTACATTTACATTCAAAATTGCACAGACTTCTTGCTCAAGCTCCATGACTTCCCATGGCAATACAACTCCTTCATACTAACTAGATGTTATTGATTTGTATACGAGCATCCAACACCAAGATGGAATCAAAGTATGTGAATATTTCCTGAATCACAGACCAGTTCAGTTCTAAATTGATATTGGAAATGCTTGAATTCCGTCTGAGGAACAATATCTTTCTATTTCAAAATCAACTGTACAGGCAAAGATGTGGCACAGCTTTGGGACCAAATTAGTGAGGTAAATCTCCTCTTGATGGGAGGAGAAAGTCATTTGGACATAGAAATAAAAAAATATACCAAAACATATAATTATATGGCATCGTTACATCAATGACCTATTTCTCATTTGGTTATGAAGTATCTTCTCACAAGAAGAATGCAAATCTAAAACTCACAGGAAAGATTGATAATGAAAATGTTGAATTTTTAAACTTACAGATCAAAGTAAGCAACAGAATTCTTGAAACATGGCTAATTTGTAAACATACTGCTGGAAACAGCATACTGCATGATGAGAGTGCTCATCTAGAAAATCTCATTCGGGGAAACTGTAGCCTAGATAAAGATTACAAAGAACAAAGAAACTTAACGCAACAGTGATGTTCAGAGAAAGGTCACTCATAATCAGTTTTGATACAAGCAATAGAAGAATTTACTTTCTGGTCAAAAACAAACAAACAAAGGAGGCAGAAAATCAATAGTCCTCAAAATGGGGTATTGTCTGGAAGGCAGAGTGATTATTAACATTTGTAGTAAGCATTTGAACATATTGCTCACAAAGAGGGCTGATAAACAACAAAGCCAGCATATAAAAGATCAAAGACTCTCAAAGATGAATTATTATATAACTTTTATTTAAAAAAAAAAGAAAACAATGCACTGTGAAATCAAAAGGATTCTTTCCTTGGAAAAGGTGCAAAACGTGCCGCAACAGTGAAGAGATCGAAGAGTTCCTGTTTCCATGAAAAAAAAAACACAACAAGCCTATCAATTCTCTCATTGTATGTAAAACTCGATATGTGGTTTCTGTGTTTGAGTGTCTATTCAACAAAAGGTACATAGGCAGCGCCATAGTTTCAGTAAAAGAAAGGATCCTCCAAAACAAACAGGCCTTCAAAAATAGAGACTCTGTATCCGGTGGCCAGACATTTCTATCAAGATAATGTAGGTAGTGTAGATCATTTAAGATATTTTGGGATTGACACTGTTGAGAAAGAAATCAGAGGCAGAAATAGAACTATGAAACTCCGACAGAATCTGAGTATATTATTGCACTTAAAAACAAGCTGCCACCAGGCTTAAGATTATAACGAAGAACTCTGTATACACCTTGAGATGAACTAGAGGCTAGTAAATGTTGTGTTAATGTTACCATGATGTCTAGTTTTCAGGTTCATGTATTTAATTGTTCGGTTTTTGAAAAATCCATTACACCAAGCAACATATTTAGCAGCACTAAAAAAGTAATTAATAGAATTTTAAAACAATTAGTCTTTGTTTTACATCTAAAATACAGTTATAAATATTATTTTAAAATTAAAAAACAGTGTCATTGTAAACAAGCATTTGCAATGCAATAGGTCTCGCATTAGGAAAGTTTGAGGTATTAGTATTGTAAATGACACATTTTTATTTATGTGTTGTTTTTGAAAATAGCTAAATGAATAGCTTTGTCATTTACAATGCCAATAGTTTTAACTTTTGCAAACGTGACACCTATAGCATTTGTAATGCAATATGTGTTGTATTTACATGACTTAGATGTATTAATATTACAAATAAAAATGGGTTTTATTTTTTTTAATAATTAATACTTAAATAAACGTTATTGTAATTTATAATGGCACAGCTTTAACTTTTGTAAATAACTTTTAGGAAGATTATGTTCAGAGTATTTTATTGTGATGAAAATCCAAGAACTGAAGTGAAATATTAACATCTTTTTGTGACATTTGTAATAAAGTTTGAAAGATTGAGAGAACATATTAGAACCAGTTGTTGTTGAATGGTTGCACAGAGTGATGCTATGGCCTTCAGTGGTGCTGAGTGATGCTGTGGCCTTCAGTGGTGCTGAGTGATGCGCTGGCCTTCAGTGGTCATGAGTGATGCTGTGGCATTCAGTGGTGCTGAGTGATGCTGTGGCGTTGAGTAATGATGTGACGTTGATTGATGCTGTAGCATTCAGTGGTGCTGTGGCTTTGAGTGGCGCAGTGGCGTTGAGGGGTGCTGTGGCGTTGAGGGGTGCTGTGGCATTGAGGGGTGCTGTGGTGTTGAGGGGTGCTGTGGCGTTGAGTGGTGCTGTGGCGTTGAGTGGTGATGTGGCGTTGAGTGGTGCTGTGGCTTTGAGTGGTGCTGTGGCATTGAGCAGTGCTGTGGCGTTGAGTGGTTCAAAGTGTAATGAATGAGTCATGCTCACTATTATTAATTCATTTTGGAGCTCAATCAGGAATACAAGCCAACCATAGTACCCATAGCTCTAGAATGAATACTCGTGGAGGAGCAATACTAGAAAACATATAATAAGTTGACTAAACTAGTTGCAAAACTCAAAGACTAGTTTATGAGGTGCATTCGGAGCACAGTCTCGCTTTAAGCAATGCCAGCTGCTGCACTATTCATGCCTGGAAGCATTCAGCACCTAATCTGGATATGAAAAGATTTCCAGTTCCCCATCTGACACCGGGGGATATTGCAGAAGAATTAGAATCTGCAGCAATAAAGCATGAACTCGAATTCTCATTTAAACTGCCAGAATCTGAATCTACAGTAGAATGATCTTCTCCAGCAGAGAAAGCAGCCCATATGCTCCACTTGCTGCTTCTACCGCAGAGAATATGTTGGATAAACAGAAGGCACAGAATGTACACCTGACCGTAGGGAAATATCACAATGCATGCCTCCAAGAGAACAATGGCGAATACACTGTGTTGAAAAAAAGATAGCAGGCACACATGGGATTTTGATCAAAAAAAGCTCGAAGCAAGAACGAAAAACAGAGAAATAAATGCATCAAACGGTCTGGCGTAAACATTTTGTCTTGTGCTGTCTTTTAATTTAGAACTAGTAAATTACAAACATGGGTTTTTGCACAATATACCGAGATTAAGAGCAATGGGGTTGTGGAAGCCCTTAGAATGATCAGGTCCAAGCACCTGGTAGCGTCCCCCAACTAGCAGCAGCCTTTGATGTGCGAGCGAGTGGGGGGGGGGGGGGTGTGACGGGGGCGTGTAGCAGAGCCTTTGAAGTGTGATTACACTGCAGTCAATCAGTTATCTGCAGACACAAATGTGACTGTGTTAACAATGCTAGGTTGCTTTAGTATGTGAGATGCGGTATAAAAAGAAATAAAGACACAGCATTCCGCCTATCGATAGACGATAAAATGAAGCCCAGGGTCAATCATAGAAGGAGCCAAGCTGCACATACAACATTTACGCAAGTTTGAGCTATTGGCATTGTAAATTAAAAGGCCTTTTTTTAAACATAAATAAAAGGCATTGTCATTTACAATTCCAATAGCTTAAACTTGCATAAATGCAAGACCTATTGCATTGCAAATTGTAAGCAAACCATAATCAATAATCACGGATCTGCACACAAATAAAAAATGCTACAATATGAAATATGGACATGAAGATTTAAAATACTTTAATTAAAGGTCACATCGACTTCTCTTGTTTGCACGTTTCCTTTGCCATATTTTTCACACGACCATCCTCCATTAGCACTCAAACTTACTTTTTTTAAAAAATGCACTTCTTGCTTGTTTGGAACTTTAAACTTGTGTCTTCAAAGTTGTCCGTAGCAACAATGTTGCTTATGTACTTTAATTGTTTTTATGTACTTTAATTATTTTTATACAAAGCCTTCTGACACCCATCGGATCTAGTCCGCACTTTATAAATTAGTAAAATAAATAAATAGTGGATGGTAGACTGGCAGATGTGATATTGTGTGCACTTATGTGCTGTGCAGCAATATAAACAAGAACGAAAGACAGGCCAAAGCAGGGTGAAGGATTGGAGCATGAAACAAAAGCCGAGTGTGTTATGTAGCGCTTTTCGGAGGTAAAGATGAAGGGTAGTCGAGATTAAATGGCTTGTCCTGGATCACTTCATATGGTCACAGGCGTGCTGAGGCGGGGGGGGTGCGGGCGGGGAGCGGCAGCTTTGAAGTCTCGTGGTTTGTGACGTGAGAAATGTTGGGGTAATTAAAGGTGGCCGAGCGCGTGCCCTTGAAGGCCCCCTCCACTCAAAAGAGCTCCCATCCATGCATACCCTTCAGGGCTACTTCGGTGCCACATGCTGCGATGCTGGATTTTGCTTACAGCCATAGCATAAGCACAAAAGATGAAACCCAGGTAGTGGCAGAAAATCTCATTACTCAAACATGCCCGTGGGCATGTTAAAGAGAACTTGTCACCCCCATAACATTCAACAACAAGCATGACAAACTCCCCAGGCTGCCGTGTGCTCGAGGGTGGCACGGCTCCAGCTGATATCATGTCCAGGAGGCAGGATGGGGTGGATTGGGGTGGAGCGGAGGGAAGGGAAGGGAAAGCTTCCCAGCCACATTTTAGTTGAAGTAACTGGTAAACATCACATTACTAGAAACAAAAGTGGGCAGTGTATGGGCACAGGGTCAGGGACAAGAGAAGAGATCGGGCAGAGCAAACGAGTAAATTCTGAACTAGGAACAGAGCATAAGAAAAATAAAGCAGCAAAAAAAAACAAGAACGAAAGACAGGCCAAAGCAGGGTGAAGGATTGGAGCATGAAACAAAAGGCGAGTGTGTTATGTAGCGCTTTTTGGAGGTAAGGATGAAGGGTGGGGAAAGCCTTTAAGGCAGCGCTGGGAGGGGGGCTAGGCACGAAGGAAGGAGAAAGCAAGTCACGGCCTGGCGGCCGTGAAGTGTGAAGCAGTGGGCGGGGAAGCAGATCCCTTTGAAGCTCTCGGAGGCAGGAGTAAATGGTAAGGGGAGGAGAAATGCTGCTGGAAGGCTCGGGCAAGCTCGTGCACGGGGGCGTGCACTTCTGGAAATCCGCTGGTTTAGCTTTCTGGTTTCACCGCAATAGGTCTCTCTGCGAGACCTAAAAACCATATGTAAAACAGCTTATTTTCTTTACAAGTTATTTTTAGTATTCCAGTAGTTCTAAGAATCTGTTTGGGACTCCACAGGATTTTGACCAATTTCCTTTAAATACAGATTTAAAAGTTTTACCCCCCGGCAGACAAGGGGGGTTGAGGACTCACCAAGCCAGGTGATTAGTGCTTCTCTACTCGTTCGAATATACATGTTGTTAAATATTACTTTTAATAAAATCTTCCTTTCTTTTAGTAGCCTTGGGCATGCGCAGAAAATATGTTGAAGTGATCATATTTATAGCCAACAGTCTGCAGCCTGGGTTTATCCTTTGTTCTTTCCATGAAGGGATGAGATCTTTAGTTTCCCACCTGCCGAAATGCAGTGATGTCTATGATTGAAGACAAATTATTGGAAAGTAATGAGGGTCCCAACAGCATTAGATTAGTGACAGATTACTTATGTTATAGAAATTTATATTTTTAATGATTATGAACCTATAATGCAGTCTATCTTTTCTCAAATGCTTTTTTTCAGGTGATTTTAACAATAGTACATCAGACTTGTGTTACAGGGATTCCACTTATGATCGCTATTTGAGATTCAAAGATCCCTTAGACTGGGCAGAATAGGGGAAAATATTCAACTGTTTATTTTGTACAACAGCTGAATAGACCCACTGGGGCAATAGCTCAGACACTAAGGATTTAGGACATCTGATAATGCACTGGGTTAATCAAAGTGACACAGGCCCAGTATGTGAATTCCCATGTGCACATAAGTCGAAATACAGCTGCCACTTTGATGGGGCACAGATTCCTCTACTTTTGATTGATTGTAATGTAAGCCATTATAAATGAAAATTCTCCTTTGCCAACAAACACGTGGCAGCCAAGTGGTTGTGGTATAACGTTTATTAGAAAATTGGAATGTTGGGAGCTCCATTGCAGACAATGGAGTGCTACCTGCTTCTACGGGCCGGTAAAGGCCCGCAGAGCAACATTCCAATGTTCTAAAAAGGCTTTTCGAAGCTCGAAGGGATTTATATCCCCTCGAGCTTCAGGAACCCTTTGTTTAATTTGTTAGAACATTCTGCCCTCTAGCGGCAGAATGTTCTAATATAGCCTTATAGCCCGCCGTAGCGGGCTATACCGGCTATTACAGCCCCGCTGTCTCGTTAAAGTCCCTTTTCCTTCGGCCCGGGCCTTTAGCGATTCAGCGGGCCTTTAATAGCCGGTATAGCCCGCTACGGCGGGCTATAAGGCTATAAGATATGTCCCTCTCAGAAATCTCACTACATTGTAACTAAACATATAAGGTGGCACCTTAGGGTAAATAGCTCAACGTATTGAACCATGGAACATTTATATATGTAATGGTTGACAGATAGAGGTAGTCAGCAACACTGACTACTATAGTAGGACATTGACCTACTATACTGACAAATCTGCTTTTATGACAATAATTGACTCCCAATCCGAACATAAATGTAATTTGGCTCAAGTTTGTTGTTATCTATTGTAACAGACTTTCAAATACTGCTGATTTTAGTTTACAACATGGGGCAGTGTTTTGAATCTACAACTTTAGGGCTGTGGGAGCGAAGTTGATTTTCACTTCCACACAGTTTGCACTTTGTACTTTGTGTACTCTTTATATGTCTATGAAGAAGTGAAATTACTGATTGATCCGATGAAGATCTGGTAACAGACCAAAACATATTTCCAGCTGCCAGTCACAATGAATTGCACAAAATAAAATAAATTGGTAAACAACGGAATCTCCCAAGTGCTGCTCCTAATGTTGGTGTGTTGTGGAAAGCCAGGTTTGTTAACATTCCTTTAATTACACCTCACACATGCTCCCTATTATTTTCTTGATCTTCATCTCACTGTTGTCTCATATGTTTTCTCATAAATTCCATCTACATGTTTCCTAATCTTGCCTTTTTCTGAACTCTTCTCTTTAAAATCCTTCTCTCTGATCCCCAAACTACTCTTACCTTCCACTATCACTCATTCTCAGTGTCTCTTTCGCATTCACACATGCACACTCTGCACACAGCCTTTCAATGGTCAAATTCTCCTCTCTGTCTTGTCTCATTCACGTTAATTTATCAGAGTTTTCCTTTTTGCACTCTCACTTACTCAGAGACATTCACACCAAGGATGGCTGTATTTGTGTGTTCTCTATCACCATTGCAAATGCTGAATCATCACTGTTAGAAAATTGAGTATTATTTAGAGGTAAACAGCCCCCACCTCATGGAATAATAGGGCAACTTGTCAAGGTGAATCCTACAGCCATTAAAATAACCTGAGCTCAAACCCCTGCTAACTACCGTACAGAGAATGCAGGCATAAGTTAGGACAATTTGTAAAGTTTGTATGCAGTACCAAAAAAATAATAAAGTCAAAATACCAAACAATTCACATCTCAAACCCCCCGCAAAAAATAGAGCACATTTTAATGGACGAAATGACACCAAACAACATAAATACTCGAAGGCGAACCAGAGACATTTATTTTTACAGTTTTAATTGAAAGTAAGGCCAAAAAGCATTAGGAGCAAAAGACCATCCATGATCGCGGTAGACTGGGACCAAGAGGCATTGTGAGGCCGTCATGAATGGATTCTGAGGTCACATTCACCAAGTGGCATGGTCCTGTCAAGGACTTTATGTTCTGACTTAGTTTGTATAATGGAAGTCAAACATCTCTCAGCAGGAAAGCCAGCAGGCTGTATCCGGGAAAGTCTCACCGAAGTCGGATAGGCATTGAACGAGGTCATGCTGAAGCTGTTGGTTTTGGTGGGGAAAGCTCTGAGCAGAAAAAGTTATAATTTCGCACCCAGAGAAATCGCAGTGTAAGCATGGATACATTTAGCGTCTTTGTCCACTCCTAATTTGTACTTTGGGATTTTCTTTATTTTTTGGGAGCTCTTGAGTCCTCCGGTGGGGCAAAGCAGCAGGCTGTTTCCAAACAAGGCTCTGGTGACTCTGATAGTTGGTCCCACTCCTCGGGAGGTGTAGGAGTTCAAAAATGTCCTACGTTGCAGTTTTTCAAGGGTCATTCTTTTTTTCCCTTAGCTCTTCACCTAAGGCTTTTAGGCGTCAGGGGAATCTCTTAGGACTTTTAGGGCTTCATCATGCCAAGGCTCTACAGACCACAGGGCAGGTCCAGGTGGAACTGAGCAAATGGTCTTCCCGTAAACAAAATGTTTTCAGCTTGTTGAGTCCATGTAGCTACACAGAGGGACAGCCCACTGACAATTTGAGTTGATTTCTTTGTTCTGGGTACATGAGGGAGCAAGTCCAGTCCTTCTTGGCCCCTCCCAGGTCACAGGTAACAGGATCCAACCCTCTTCTTTTTACCTCAGTTCTAAAGAATGTTCTGAGGAGGGTACCTGCCCTGCGGATGCCACATTTATGGGCCATGAGTCATCCCCACCAACTAGTGGGTGGGGATGACTCATGGCTCAACCCTAACCAATGTGGTAAAAGTTCCCATGGGCAATCCTATCTGTTTTCCAGGAGTTCCTGTTTGTCCTAGTGCAAATAATCCTACAGTTCACCTTACTCCCAAAATCCAAGAAGGGAAAACCCTTATCCCCTTATACCACCTATGTGCCCACACAGAAGTGTAGTCAAGGTAATGAGCAATCCCCTCCTTTGTGGTCACTCAAAATTAGTTCTGCGGGTAGCTCCCCTTCTGTTTGCTGTGGTGCTGTCAGACTAGAGGGGCAAAAGTTGGTCCTCTCCAGTTGTCACTTGACATTTACTTGTGGTAGGGTAGCTCCTTTGAAGTTAATTAAATTCCTAGACTCACCCCAACTGGTCTTCATGCCAGGAGAAGAAAAACATCTCCCCAAACCCAGGCATTTATCTCTGCTCTGTGGGCAGTTGTCACAGCTCAATAAAGCCAAGCACTTGGCAGGACAACTGTCGGAAATCTAATGAAAATTAGCCTGCAAGAGTTTTAGATGAGGAAAGGGTAACTTTCTAAAAGTTACTTTTGCCAACTATGTATTAGAAATCTGATATCACACTTAAATTGGGCTTTTATAAATAAATATCAACATAAGTCTCTGAATTACTTTTCTAGCCAATTGCTGTCAAAATTTACAGTTTAAGGTATATAATCTGGATTTTGACACTTTCTAAGATTCAGCTGCAGCCCAGCAGGTAAAAATAGCAGTTAACGCCTAGTCACTGAGAAACATGTCAGTTTTAATTTTGCACATGTTCCACTTTTAAATATCAGGCATCCTACTTTATAAGCAACAACGTATACTTAGGAGTGATTTATTAATATTTAAAAGCATTTTGGGCAATAACGTGTACTTAAGGGAGACATTAATATTTTAAACAAGACTTCCTGCCTATCAAAAAGGGTTATTTTGACAGGTGTGACAGCAGGTTTTATGCTGCTGCAGTCAGGCTACACATGAGAGGTCTGACGCCATGTTTTACAGGCTCAGTATGTGGTTGGCACAATAGGCGCAGCAGTCCGCAGCTGGCATTTAACTTCCAAGCCCTGGGTCAGTTAGGAGTAAACCAATTTAACTATGTTTAAAGGGGGAACGCAGTCATTGTTTAGCAGGGGTAAAGTGCATAGAATTCTAAACCTAGCAAAACAAATAGGGGAAAATTGGAGGGAAACCACCCCCAAAGGGGCATTTTCTACACTCATGTTTCGATTTTACACTGGTGAAAACAAAGCTGTGTCCCTCAATTAGACAAAATATATTTACAGGTCCTACTGATGATGTCTGGAAAGAGAATTGTATGCAAGATTACAGACTTAAAGCAATGCAGTGATGATTTCAAGTTTAGAGTGGACATTCAGTTGTAAAAAGAAACAAAACAAAATAGGGACACTTACAAACTGCTGACTTTGTGTTGCTTCTTTGGTTACCCAGTTAATGACTGAATGAATACATAAATAAATTAAGTAATTAATTAATTAAACAGTATTTCTAAAAAAAAACAGCTACCGCTGGGGCATCTGAGCACTTCAACTTCCACCTTCAACAGAGAGAACTGTAGGATTAGAAACTGTATTGAAAAAGTCTTGTTTTAATCGTTTTCTTGAATATGTTGTGAGCAGTGATGGGTGCACTGGAAAGAAAGAGCAAGAGAGTTTGGTAGTTTGGCCATAAGGTAAGATAAAACTCTGCTCTTTGCTCTACTCTGTTTAAATCTATGAATGTTTATCAAACTAAGAGAGGCTGATTGAAGCATATGTGTAGGGTGTTGGAAATGGGGTTACTGATTGAGGGGGCTAAAACCCTAATCAAGCAGCAACCACAATTTCTGTATCAAACAAACCCAGAGGTAATCTGTGCTAAACCCTCCGGTAGCTTAGCACAAGCAGGCAGCAATAACCTAGAGGCAATATGTAAAATATTTATGCAGCACTTCAAAAAGTACTTAAGTGAAAACACAAAACAAGAAAAATCCCATACCACTTTAAAAAATAGAGTAAAATGTAATAAACTGTTTGATAATAAAATGACAAAATTCCAATCAGCAGAACTGGTGATATACAATCATAATGATTTCAGTGAAAATAATGCCTAAAAGCACAAAGCGCCAAGTGTAGTTATCTGGTTGTGCCTGACTGGGACAAAGTCACAAGTTCAGGCTGACTGCAGCAGAGCATGAGCCGGATACAGGGACCAGGATAGGCCTGCTGTACAAAGCACCTTAAATCCTGATTGCAGGGTATTGCAAGATAGCATGCCGAAGATGTGTTGTGCAACGGCAGTTCCGAGAAGCCTTGAGGCTGCAATGCTAGGACCTGCATTGTCGTCAAGGATGCTGTTGATGAGGGTCTTGAGATGCAAGTCCTGTGTCGGAGATGTTTCACTCAGCGGCCATTCTGAAGAAGATGCGGGGCTGTGATGCAGAGTCCTGCATTATCGATGAGAATGCCTTCGCGCAGCGGCGATTCTTAGGAGACTGTGAGCTGCGATACGAGAGCCTGCGTCGGAGATGTGTTGTGCTGCAGCAGTTCTGCTTCAGAGCAGACAGAGCACCTCCAGGCCCACTTTCAAGGTTCAAGGACTGGAGTAGCTGCACTTGAGGGAGTATTTTCTCTCCCTCAAGCTCTGATCAGGAGGCCAGTCATCTAGCCCATGAAGTCACTCTGGTGGTCTTGGGTTCAAGTTGTAAGTCTAGTCCTTTCATTCAGGCAGCAGGGCAACAGAGTAGTAATCCTTCTTGCAGAGCAGCACAGCAGTCCTAAGTCTTCCAAAGGTCCAGAATTGTACTGAAGAGTTGGGTACGAGGGTCTAATATTTAAGTGCCTACTTTTAAGTAGGAGAAGGCTTGGGAGGTTTCTACCCCACGGGTGTTTTGAATTTCTTACTTCCCTGCCCTGCCCCCCGCTTGTCTGGGGGTCACAAAAGACTAGTGTTAAACCCTTTGTAAGTGTGCCCAGGCAGAGAATTTGTGATAAGCAAGTGTGGTATGTGACAGTTCCTCCCCCTCATCAAGTCAGAGATGGCCCACCTATCAACACCTATCATCCCTTTGTCTTACTGTCTGAGAGCAATACACAAAGACCAACTGCTAGCTACACCTAGTCATTTGACCCAGGATACAGGTAGCAGTCACCAAATGGTTGGGACAAGAAAATGTAAACTTTCTAAAAGTGACATTTTTAGAATTGTGATTTGAAATCCAACTTTAACATTGAAGAGGGA
Source organism: Lissotriton vulgaris (assembly GCF_964263255.1). Taxonomy (NCBI): domain Eukaryota; kingdom Metazoa; phylum Chordata; class Amphibia; order Caudata; family Salamandridae; genus Lissotriton; species Lissotriton vulgaris. Next base: position 11,075,174 of record NC_141690.1, on the reverse strand, counting down.
TTTAACCTACAATTCTTTAGATGACAAACTCGACATTCATATCTGCTCCCAATTGAAAGATATCACTTGTTAAAATTTATTAAGTTAACCCAATTTTGTCCTATGGGAGAGACAGGCCTTACAGTGGTGACAATGAATTTAAGATTATTTCACTACCAGGACTTGTAAAACTTAAAAGTACATGCCCATCTTTTTAAGAACACTGCACCCTGCCCTCTGGGCAGTTTAGGACCTTCCCTAATTCTATTTCAGGACAGGAGGCGAGGATTATGCTTATACTCAATTTCTTTACTGATATACAGCAGCCAATCACAGAACAGTAAAGAAAACAGAAAACTACGTTACCCATGAACCCAGGGTAACCATAGAGTACACCAATGGTATATAAACAGTCTCAGAGGTAACCACTTCCTCTTTCTTTGCTGCTCCGCAGCCAGTTAAGTGCATATTTGATACTCTATTGTTACTTGACTTGTATTTTTGCTGTTATTATTACCGCTTTGCATGCGTTGTGTGCTGCTTTACTAGGCGCTTCTCTCGCGCTCTCGCTGCCGTTTGGGTCGTTTGCTTCTTCGACCGGCGCGCGCGGTGGGGAGCGTGTGTCACCTCCCTGGGTCGGGCACTTGCTGCCGCTGTCCCGTTTTCCTTGTGGAGGGAGTTTGGGGTGGTCCTGACTCGTGCGCGTTTAGCGCGAGCGGTTCCGTGGCTGTCTGGCAAGCCGGTTGACTGCGCATGCGCGACCTTTGTCACGCTGAGTTTTCCTCGCGCTGCTGCGTTTGTTTACATTGCAGCGCCGGCTCCTGACCTCGTCTGTCGACGAAAACGCCCACCGCCTTTCAGCTGGCCCCTTTTGACACCGGAGCTTGAGGAGAAAGTCCCGGTTGATTATTAGCATAGGCTTTGCCAAGAGTGATTGTGTTTTTTGTCAGCAAGCCTCCCTCCACGCTCTAATTGTTGTTTCTACGCAGTTTTTTCTGCTTATACTTGCTGGCAGTGAGGTTTTTTCACTCCCTCGGACTGTGTCACTGACATACCAGATTTCTAGTCACCTGGTGGGCTATATTCACACGTTCCCTGTGTGCCATGAGTGATTCCTATTATTATGAGGAGGAAGGTGACTATGAGGAGGAAGGGTCCGAATTTTTTGAGCAGGATCTTGTTGAGGCACTGGACAAAGGGGTTCAGCATTCCATGAACAAGGCGATGGTTCGCGCCATTACACCCCTGAAGCGCCATTTGACGCAGTATGCGCAAAAGCAAGGTTGGGTGCCTTCCAAGAAGTCCTCATCCCCTGGTAATCCCCATTCTTCTGATTTTCGGAGACTGGCACGGTCCTTGTCATCCTCCAAATTGAAGTCTGTCCCTGTAATTGTTGAGAGTGACGACCATGATGCTTCCTCCTCCTCCTCCTCGGAGGTTTTGCCTCCTCCGCCCAAAAAGCGTAAATGTAAAGAACATTTTGTTGACGCATCTTCTCTGCCTCCTGTTTTGACTTTTGAACCTGAGAATATTGTACACCCTAATTCTTCTGCTTGGCTCCCCTCCCCAGCTGTGGCGGAGTATGTTCAACAATGTATACGCCACCCCTTTGATAAGGGCATGCGTGCGCGTCTTCGCTCAGAGTGTCCGCGTCCAGATTTAGCGGATAACCTGGCGGACACGCCTGAGGTCGACCCTACAATGATGACATATATGAAGAAATTTTCTAAGGACCCCAAGAAGGGTCTAGACCGTTCCTGGCGGGCTTGCCAGGATAAGGTCTTGGACCTTCTAGGTCCTCTCACTAAAATGTTGGATCTGGGCTTCCGAGCCAAGGAAGCTTCCTCCACGGTTGATCCTGATGAACTCATTGAATGGGCGCAGCGTGCCATCTGCTTCTTAGGAAACGCCAACTGTGCCCTCTCAAGTGAACGTCGGCGTTCAATTCTGCTGAAGTTGGACCCGAAGTTATCTGAACTTTCTTCTTTTGTGGCAGGTGCTGCGGCTCAGGGTCTTCTTTTTGACCAGCCTTTCTTAAAAGAACTCACCCATTTTGTCAGTACTTTTAGCAGTATTGACAAGGCACAGGCATCCTTGAAACGGGCCATGCGTCCGGTTTTCAACAGGGCCGGACGAAACAGGGGACGCTCGTCCGGCCGTGGTCAATACCAACCCAATCAACGTGGGTACCAGTCCCATAGGGGAGGCCAGCAGGATTCCGGTTATACCCAGCGGTCTAACTTCTACCCTTCCAGGAAAGGACATGGTCAGTACAAAAAAGGAAGACCAAGCGGCAATTCCGGCGGATACCAGGATTCCGCCACTTCAGGTGAGACTTCTTCCTGCATGCAGTGTTGTTCTGGGGGGCAGGATTCGCCATTTTCTAGCCAATTGGCGCGCAATCTCAGGCGATGCTTGGGTGCTGGAAACGGTTCAGGGATTCAAAATCGAATTCTATCATCCCTTCCACCAGTCTCGTCCTCCCTTCCCCCTTCACTTCTCAAGGCAAAGTCAGGAGTTCATCACAGAGGAACTCAAGTCTCTGGTATTGAAAGGGGCCATTGTGCCGACAGTACGCCATCCTCAGGGGTTTGCCAGTTAGATCTTCCTGGTGGAGAAGAAGGGAGGGGGATCGAGGTTGGTCCTCAATCTGAAGGATTTCAATGCGGGGGTAGTTTATCGGCACTTCAAGATGGAGGGCATCCATCTGTTGCGAGATCTCCTGAGGGAGCGGGATTGGATGGTTCGTCTGGACCTCAAAGATGCTTATCTCTCTGTCCCGATCTTCCGTCCCCATCGCCGCTTTCTGCAGTTTCAGTGGCTGGGGACTTGGTATCAGTATCAGGTCCTGCCCTTCGGCCTTTCGTCAGCACCGTGGTGCTTCACGAAACTGTTACGTCCTGTGGTGGAATCTCTCCGCAGTCGCGGAGTTCGCTTGATCATTTATTTGGACGACATCCTCCTACTGGCGGATTGTCCGGTCAAACTAATGACTCATCTAGACTGGACCATAGACCTTCTTCAGTCCCTCGGTTTCTGGTGAATGTTCCCAAATCTGTGCTTCATCCTACTCAAGTGATCGATTTCTTGGGGTTCAGGGTCAACTCCCTCACTTGTCAACTTCTGCTTCCCCAACAAAAGATTCGGTATATCAAACGGGAATTGAATTCCATTATCTCGAATCCGACTGTGTCATTGAGGTTGTTAGCACGAGTTGTCGGTCTCTTGGCATCTTCCCTGCAAGCGATATTTCCAGCTCTGCTGCATTATCGGGCCCTTCAGCGTCTGAAGATTCAACATCTTCAGCGGGGCCTTCGATATTCCAATCTGATTCCTCTCTCGGAGGAGGCCAAATTGGAAATGCAATGGTGGTTGGACCACATGGAGGCCTGGAACGGCAGAGCTCTTTTCGGCTCCTCTCCGGAGATTGTGATCGAATCGGATGCCAGTCGTTGGGGCTGGGGAGCTCGTTGCGGTCCAATCTCGACGGGGGGACGGTGGTCTCCGCAGGAACTTTCACTCCACATCAATTGTTTGGAGTTGCTGGCGGGGTCGTTTGCGATCAAATGCCTGTCGCCTCTTCGGTCCCACTGCTGCATCCTTCTCCGGATGGACAATGTCTCAGCAGTACGTTACATCAACAAGCTGGGGGGGACTCGATCGAGGTTGTTGGCAGAGATTGCCAAGGAGTTCTGGCACTATTGCCTTCAGCACAAGATCACAGTTATTGCGGAGTACCTTCCCGATTCTCACAATCTTGTGGCGGACTGGAACTCCAGGTACCTGAAGGACTTCAGCGACTGGAGACTCCATCCTCGGGTGTTTCGCCAACTTCTTCGCAGTTGGGGCCCGTGTCTGATCGACCTCTTTGCGTCCCGTCTCAACACCCAACTTCCCCAGTTTTTCAGTTGGAGACCGGACCCAGAAGCTCTGGCCACCGATGCTTTCCTCCAGCCGTGGCCGTCGTCCCTCTGTTATGCGTTTCCCCCATTCATGATGCTCCCGAGAGTTCTGGCCTATGTGACGCGCTTTTGGGCGGAATTAATTCTGATTGCCCCTCTCTGGCGGGCTCAGCCGTGGTTCCCTGTTCTTCTGGAAATGGCATGCGACCTGCCATTTCTTCTTCCTCAGAAGGAGAATCTCCTTCTAGATCCACTGCAGAATCCGCATCCCCTGGTTCAGTCCGGATCCCTCCTTCTCCTGGCGTGGCGGATTTCGGGGAACGTTGGGCGGTGCCAGGCCTTTCTGCAGACGCTACAAGATTTCTCAGCAACGCCTGGGCCCCAAACACTCACAAGCGTTACAGAAGCTCCTGGAAGCGTTGGAGTGATTGGTGTGCTCAACGGCAAGTTGATCCCACATCGGCTGATATCTCTTTGATAGTAAATTTTTTGGCTTCTCTGTCCTCTTCTTCGGGTTTGGCCTACTGCACAGTCAACAATTTCCGTTCCGCCATTTCGGCGGGTCATCTTCCTGTGGATGGGAAACCTGTTGGTGAACATCCTCTTGTTGCTAAGATTCTAAAAGGTATTCGTATGGCTACTCCTCCTCGTCCTAAATATGTTTCCTTATGGGACGTTTCGGTTGTCTTACGTTTTCTGGAAGCTTGGCCGGTTAATTCTTTATTGACTCGTAAACAACTTTCGGCCAATCTTACTATGTTGTTGTGTTTGCTTTCCTGCAAACGAATATCAGACGTCCACGCTTTGGATCTTGCGGGACGTAGCTTCACGCCTGAGGGTGTTTCCTTTCGCCTTTCCAGGCGCACTAAAACTAACACTGAGGTCATCTCTTACCCTTCTTTTCCGGCTCGACCTAACCTTTGTGTGGTCCAATGTCTTAAAGATTATGAGGTAAGTACTTCTCTTCATCGATCTGATATGCAAGGTCAATTGTTGATTGCCTTACTGAAGCCCTTTCGCCCTGTTACTCCGGCCACATTGGCTCGTTGGGTACGGTGGCTCATGGGGGAAGCGGGCATTGATGTTTCTGTGTTTGGTGCTCACTCGGCTCGAGGAGCCATGGCCTCTAAGGCTTTTTCTTTGGGTGTCACTTTAGGTGACATTATGAAAGCTGCTGACTGGTCCTCAGATTCTGTGTTTAAGACCTTTTACTTCAAGCCTGTTCCTACTGTTGCTTCTGTTGTGGTGGAGGAGCTTTGAACAAGCATAATCGGAGCCTCCTGTCCTGAAATAGAATTCAAAATTTGCTAACATTCGTGACAAGAATTTTCAATTCTATTAAGGACTAGGAGGCGAGGATTATCCCACCCATTGTATATGCATGTACTATATCATATATTGTTACTGTGCAATGATTCATGGATCTTATTCCTACTGTAATGTGATGATTACATTTTTTTCTCTACCCACTCTTTATTTGCTCATGATTACACGGAATGTGTATTACGGCTTTGTGTCTCTTTTCAGGCTCTGATCCCAAGTGATGCTCCTCCGGCTCCGTCCTTGTGGAAGGTGTGCTGCGAGTTTCTTCTCCTCGTTGGCCTGATTTTGTTCCTGTGGCTTTGGGAAGTTCCTCCGCCTCCTTGTTCGGACTTTGGCTCTTCTGGATGATGTTCTTCTTGGATTTATGATGTTTAAGTTGTTCTGCCTAATGGATTTTGGACAAAGAAAGAGGAAGTGGTTACCTCTGAGACTGTTTATATACCATTGGTGTACTCTATGGTTACCCTGGGTTCATGGGTAACGTAGTTTTCTGTTTTCTTTACTGTTCTGTGATTGGCTGCTGTATGTCAGGAAAGAAATTGAGTATAAGCATAATCCTCGCCTCCTAGTCCTTAATAGAATTGAAAATTCTTGTCACGAATGTTAGCAAATTTTGAAGTGTGACTTATATGTATGAAAAAATAAGGTTTAGGCTTGGCAACGGGTTTATTTTGCCCTGTCAAAATGGCAGTTTAAACTGCACGCATAGGCTGTAATGGTAAGCCTGGGACATGTTTAAAAGGCTCCTGAAGTGGGTTGCACAATATGTGGTACAGTCCCATCAGTAGCATTTAATGTAAAGGTACTTAGCACAAGTAGTAACATTTTACTAGATACTTACAAGTAAATTAAATAGGCCAGATGGGTGTAAGCCAATTCTACTAGATTTTAAGGACAGAGTGCAAGCAATTTAGTACTGGTTAGCAGTGGTAAAGTGTGCAAAGTCCTAAAGTCAGCAAAATGGGAGGATTGAAGGCAAAAAGTTAGGAAAGAACCACACCAAGGATGCCAGGTCTAACATGTATGTGTCCCAGCTAAAACTGGGCAAAACTACCCACCCTCCTGACCCAACCCTGCTCCCCCACTCCCCAAATACCTTCTCGGACACTTTGGTGCTGCTTCCTTCCCAAGCTCCCTAAGAACAATGAGCTTGGAATCTATCAGGTGCTGGCGTAACTCTGTAAAGCAATTGCTCCAGATGTGCTCCTGCATAATCAAGTTATGCAGCCAATCATAATAATGTACATTACTGCCCTTCACCCAAGCATCCAGTGCCTTACCTGACAGGTCTACAAAATCCATCAGGTCTCCAAAATCTGTGCTCTGTTTGGGAATGTCCTGGAGACAGGGACGCACTTCTAAATATAGGTGAGTGCCGTGGGGAAGAGATAGGTGATTTAAAAACCATTACATTTGTCCATAGACAAAATGTATTCAGGGCCCAAATGTATGGTGATTAAAAGAGGTGACTGGTGATATGGGACATTATTCCCCCTTAACCGTGTTGCATGTGGTTGACATGCTTCTGCCATAGTGTTCCCAAGGGGTACGCAGCATTCTTCAGGACCAGAAAGAGAGGAGGGGGTTAATTACCCTAGGGTAGATTGAGAGCGAGCCTGCGGGAAGAAACAGCTGGAAGCACCGAAGTTAGACAAAAGTCACAAGTAGGTCCTTCCTCCTCCACCCTCCCATGGAGCAAGTAGGTTAGGATTTAGGAGTTACTTGCTTTGGTACTACACTGAGAAGAGAGCTTTAAATCCCACAGCCCCTTTTCACGTTAGAGGAAGGTTCTTCCTCTCTCACACCAGGTGTGAGAAGGTGAACTCTAAGGTAATTAACCCGCTCCCCTCTTTCTGGTCCTGAAGAATGCTGCGTACCCCTTGGGGACACTATGGCAGAAACATGTCGACCACATGCAAAATGGTGAAGGGAGAATAGTGTCCCATATCACCGGTCACCTTGGACCCTGAATACATTTTCTCTATGGACAAATGTAATTGTTTTTAAATCACCTATCACTTCCCCACGGCCATCACTTAGATTTAGAAGTGCATCCCTGTCCCCAGGTGTATGCCCGCCCTCTATCAAACCAAGTTTTTAGAGTGCGAGGACAGCTGATGAGGAAGCATGACACCGGGGGGGGGGGTGTGAGGCCAGTCCGTAACTTTTTATGAGATGCCCCTATTGGCACTGCATCTCTGCTCAACTCTGTAGGAAATTGTTAAGAACATACTCTAGGAGCAGCCCTTTTCGTGTATACATATTGAAGTGGAGGCTGGTTTGCTCCTTAGCCCCGTGCCTCTAGTTCCCACCCTTAGCAAGTAGGCTGAGGTTAGGGTGCGTGGACAAATTGTAATGCCACTACTCACTTTGCTGTACCAGCGCTGAAACAGGCTACACCTGTGCGCCGTCTCCTTGCATACTTGCCAGCCCGGGCGTCGCTGCCACCAGCATAGGCTCACTAAGAGTTAATGTTCACTGCTGAAGCCTGCTACAATGTATCTTAATAGCCCTGCTCTGGCTGCAATGAAATTCTCACCCGCAGCGCGGCCTGACATCACCCGGCTGAGGCAGTGCTTCATTTTTGTATGTTTGATGTATGCCCTAATTGGCAAGGGTATGCCCAGACGTGGGTCTCATGCTCACTGTGTCACTGGAGCCAGCTATTGTATTGTATTGTAGCAGTTTTTATTGAGCGCGATTGCTGCCCGCAGGCGTCCAAGCGCTGGGTAGAGGGGAAGTGACTGAGGGAGCTTAAGGTGTATAGGATTGAGAAAACAGCAGTGTTTTTAAGTTTTTCCGGAATGCAAGTAGGTCAGGGTTGGAGCGGAGTTTGATGGGAAGGGCATTCCAAAGCCTAGCGGTGTTCACGGAAAACATCCTGCCTCCAGATCTAGCTCGCTTCACCCTAGGCACAACGGCCAGGAAAGCCTCTGAAGACCGAAGGTTCCTTTTAGGGTGGTAGGGGGTGACCAGGCCGGTGTTTATGGCTGGTCCCGTCTTCCAAAAGGTGCGATGTGCCAGGCATAGCGCCTTGAAGGACACTCTCTGCTTCACTGGCAGGCAGTGGAGACTCTTCAGAGCAGGTCTGGCCGACTGGGTCCGAGGGATTTTCAGTAAAGTGCGTGCTGCACAATTCTGAACAATTTGCAGTTTCCTGAGGGTCATCTCCGGGGCCCCTAGGTATAAAGCATTATTTGAGTCCAGGCGGGATTGAATCAGACCTTGGACTGCCACCTTTTTTGCCTCTAGGGGAAGTAACGGGAGCACCTTCCTCAGAGTTCTGAGAAGGCCAAAGCAGGTGGCAGACAGTTTTTTGGCCTGGGTGGAGAAGGAAAGTGTATCATCTAGCCATACTCCTAGGCTTTTGACACTTTCTTTATGAGTGGGCGGGGGACCCAGAGCACTGGGCCATAGGGACGTGAAAGACATAGGAGAGGTTGGGCCCAGGAGCATGAGCTCCGTCTTATCTCCGTTCAGCTTGAGGGAGGAGTTGGTCATCCAGCCCTTCACGTCCACTAGGCAGTTTAACAGGTCTGCTGGGGAGTGAGTGTTGTTCTTCGTTGCCAGCGAGACCACAAGCTGGGTGTCGTCGGCATACGACACGATTTTAATGCCGTATGGTTCTACAACACCCGCCAGCGGCCTCATGTAGACGTTGAACAATACAGGGCTCAGGGAAGAGCCCTGTGGCACTCCGCAGCTCAAGAGTTTCCTGGAGGACACCGTCTTTCCATCAAAGATCTGAAATGACCTCCCAGACAGAAAGGACTCGAACCACCTTAAAGCGTCACCTGAAACTCCGATGTTATGGAGACGGTCTAGCAAGATGGTATAGCTGACCGTATCGAAGGCGGCACTTAGATCAAGGAGGATCACTGCCACCGATCCTCCCTGGTCTAGTATCCTTCTAGTTTCTTCGGTGACTGCTAACAAGGCGGTTTCGGTACCATGTTTCGGTCTAAAGCCTGTCTGGGAAGTATGTAGTAGAGAGTGGTCCTCCAGGAACTGGACCAGCTGCGCGTTTATGTGTTTCTCCAGTACCTTGCTCACCCATGGGAGAAGTGAAATGGGGCGGTAACTGGAGTGGTCGTCTGGGTCTAGGCTGGGTTTTTTTTTTTTTTTTTTTAAATTTTTGAAAACCTTTATTGTGCACGAAATACAGTACAAATACGGGCCTACAACCTTCCGGCCGGCCACGAACTCTCATAAAGCACCCAGGCATGCAATACGGTGACATAGTAATACAGCTGCACATCGGCTAGTAAGCAGGAATCAGACTGGAAATTGCCGCAAGACCATGACACAGGAGTGTTTAAGGTTAAGTTTTCAAGTTTTTCTATGCAACTATTAAAGTCAGGTCATAGTGTTCCGTACTCGTAAAATGATAAAAGAAGAGCAAGGACCATGCAGGTGGGACATGACAGTAGCTACGAGCCGTACAATCCACATCTCAACAAACAGTCCCGACCGGGCAGGATGGCCACACAATGTTCACGTTACAGGGTAGCAATCCCAACCACCCCCTCATACCACTCCGCCACCCTTCGCCCAGTATGCCTGAACACGGACCGAGGAAAGAGAAGAACACAAAAGAAGCAAAAACCGGTCCCATAGAAACTAACAAAAATAAAGTGTAACCCCCCACCCTACACACATGCAGAGGCTATGGCCACCCCCCCCCAGCAGAGTGTCTGTCGCCCCTTAAACCCGAAATGCAGAAGAGAAGAAAAGAGGTGAAATAAAAGGAGAGATAAAGCAAGAAAACGTAGAAAAGGAAGAAAGAGGTTTAATTTTAAAATTATTTATAAGGAGTCCACAGCGGTAAGGTCAAGAAGGATCCGAGGCAGAACAATACGATGAGGACAGAAGCGGGTAACGAAATCTCAGAATAATCAGCAAGCATTTCCCACAAGACAGTCAACTGTAATCAATTAATTCAGGATAGAACATAATTCAGTCACCTAGTGACCTCCAATCGCTACCCACCAGTTCCCAAATCACCCTCTGACCCAAGAAAATAAGGGAGGAAAGGAACAAAGGACAAAAGTAATAAGAAGAGAAAAGAAGGAAAAAAGAGGCCCATAGAAATTAAAACGATCGAAAAATTAACCCCCCACCCTACACACATGCAGAGGCTACGGCCTACCCCCCCCTAGCAGAGTGTCTGTCGCCCCAAAGGAGTACCCGAAATGCAGAAAAAGAAGAGAAAGAAAAAGAAGAAAAAATCACGTTTGATCGGAGGAGGGCCCAGGATATTACCAAAGCAAACAATTACTTTACCCACGGCCGCCCAACCCCAGGTCCCGACCTAGTACCTAAGCAACCTGTACCTCCAACAAGTGTCAATCCCAGTCCCGGCCATACACATAGAAAGTTGCAGCATAATAGGGTACATCATCAGCCCTGTCCCCTTCGAACCAGGATGTCAACAAAGTCCAGTTCCAGGGCAGCCAACATGGCAGGGGAGGGCCCCCGTGGAATCCAACGCGAGAGTCGAGGCGCTTGCAGCGAGGCCAACTGGCTCGGGGCTCGATGGCAGGGGGCACAAGAAATCTTCACTGCCAGTCCAAAAACAGCACTACAGGGTGAAAGACCAGATGAGAGTTCCAGCGTAGCAGTCAGACGATACGCAAACAACAAGTCCCGAAGGATGGCAAGAAGCACGTCTCCCGAGAACAAAGGAGGAGGGCAGCATGGCGTCTGAGACTGAAGCACCGGCCCTCGCAGAGGTGCAGTGTCACCAAACTCCCCCGAGGCGATGTCCAGGAGTACTGCAGCAGAAACGGTGACGCGCCCATCCGATGTCTCCGTACAATCTAGACCGGGTGTTTCACCATCGACCAACGGAGGATGTGGCGTAGTGTGCAGTGCTGAGAAGCCACCGTGACCAGCCGGAAGGACCTCAGTGAGCCGGGCCCCCAAGTCTGTAGCAAAGTTGCGAAAGGCCATACGCAGACCTTCAAGTGCATCCAGGACATCCCGGAGCCCCAGCGGTGGATCCGAAGTGGGGGATGCATCTGTGGCCACCATCTTGTGCGCCCAGCCGCAGAGCGCCACGAAAAACAAGCCTCACTCGCCAGCGAGCCGTCCCCAATAAACCGTGCAATATCTGCAGGGCACAGTTGACACCGTGACACGAAGGCAGCCGGGCACAGGGAAGTTTCCGATGTTAGGAAGCCGGCGGAGCAGGGATTCCCTCCGGCAGGCACAGGGTTGCAGACGCGGAAAATGGCGTCCGCCTAGGAGGAGTGCAACAAAGAAACAATCCCGGCCCACTTCCAGCGAGGCCGGGATACAGTATACTGGAGCCGATACAATGTAACAGGCTAGGCGCGCTATGCTGCCAATCCGAGAAAAACTACGATGGAAAATCCCAGCGCCAGTCTGCAGCAAACGTCCACCGGCACCTCCCCCTCCTCAGCGGCCGCGGCTGTTGCTGTCGCCGCCGGCCGCCTCTGCAACTAGATGTCCCTGCTGCGGCCACTCGAGAGGCCGGGATGGACACAGCGGCTCTACAACCTCGGAATCACTCCGCTTTCGCCGGGACTCGCAGCAGCGGGAGTAGGAGCGTCCCCTGGGTGAGTGTGGCGCACGGAGGTGCAGGATTCGATGCAGGATCTTTGTAGAAGGCACACGGGTCGACGGAGCCGATGCGCTAGGCGGCCATCTCGGCTGCTGGCTAGGCTCCTCCCCCCTAGGCTGGGTTTTTTTAATAGTGCCCGCACCATGGCCTGTTTCCAAGCCATGGGGACTGAACAAGCAGATATGGAGGTATTAAGGAGGTCTAGAATTGCGGGCAGGGTGGTTTTGCTGGCTCGCATAAGGATCTCTGGGGGGGCAGGATCACAGGGGGAGCCTGACTTAACTTGTTGAGCCACCTTGCTTAAAGTGTCCAGGTCCAGAGGATGGAAGTGCTCAAGGGAGGGCTGGTCTGGGCGAGAGAGTGGTCTAAGGGGATGTGAGTTGCTCGAGTCCGGGGATGTGGCTGCAATAGGGAAGGTAGAGTAAATTTTTTGAACCTTTTCGTGGAAAAATTCCGCGAGCTCGTTGCATTGAGCCTGGGTTTTAGTAGGTGTAGGGGCCGTATTGACATGAGAGCACTGTTTTATTATATGAAAGATTTCTTTTGGCTTGGATTTTGCTTCTAATATTTTCTCGGAGTAGTGGGTTGCCTGGGCTGACCTGATTGCTTCTTTGTAGGTTCTGATCGCCTCTTTATAGGCAGCCTTCTTGTCTGGGAGGAAGTCTAAGCGCCATGCTCTCTCACGTTGTCTGCAAATACGTTTTAATTGTTTTAGAGAGTCAGAAAACCAGGGGGCGGATCTCTGTACTCTCTTCGCAGAGGCTCTACGGTACGGAAGAATCGCGTCTAGCGAATGAGTGATCCAGCTCTCATAGTGGGTGTTTGCCACGTTAGGGTCTGGACAGGGTAGTGGGCAAGTGGAGTTTAGGTTGTTCATCCAGATCTCTAGTGGGAGTTTTGACCAGTTCCTCCTAGTGGTGGTTTGGGGAGGTGGCTGGGAGATCTTTTGTTTTTCCCAAGAAAAAGGAATTAAGAAATGGTCTGTCCATGGAAGGGGGATGGGTGGATCTACAGTTAGATTCCGACAATTACTGAATATAGGGTCAAGTAAATTCCCTTTTTCATGGGTCGGGGCAGCGACCAGTTGGAGCAGTTGAAGGGCTTCCAGGTCCTCTTGTAGTTCTTGGGCAGTGTGGTCAGAGGGGGAGTTAAAATGAAGGTTAAAATCACCCAAAATTGTATGGTTGGCAGAGGAAAGGATTCTTTGCGCTGTGATTTCTGGCAGAGACCTGTGAAATTCTTTTGCAGGCTCGGGGGGGCGGTAGATTAGGGTGCCAGAAAAAGTGCTGTTAGCATGGAACTCTATGCAGAATTCTGCACTCTCGCACTCAGGGATGGTTCCTGCTGTAAAACGGCATCGGTACTGGTCTTTCAAGATGATCGCCAGACCTCCGCCTCTCCCTAGCGGTCTATCAGCTCTGAGGATGTAGTATCCTACGGATAGGGCTTTTACCACGTCTGGCTCGGAGTGGGCAGTAAGCCACGTTTCTGTTAGAAATACCGCATCAGCTCTTTCCTCCTCCAACAGCATGGAGATCTGTGTGCTGTGTTTAGGTAGGGAGCGGCAGTTGAGCACGTACATACGGTACGTTTGAGCCGTGGTCGAGGGGGTTTCGTAAAAAGAGTGTTTGCACCCTGAACATCGGGCAGGTAGCTCTGTAGGCTTAAAGATATGAGGGCACTGGGGAGTGATAGTCCTGCCTATGCTATGTAGGGTCATAGAGCTGTAGGTTCTGCACTGGATAGGGCAGGAGCCAGGGGTCGTGGCCCCGGGTCCCGGCTGGTCGCGGACGGGCGCAGACGGGCTTGCCTTAGGCGCGCCTTCGGCGCGCAAACGGCGCTCCCGCTGCGCTCGTCCGCTGCGCTTCCTGTAGATGCACATATTTGACCAGCGGGGGGGTGTGGCCTAAGTGGGCGTGGTCAGCGTGCACGCCTCGTCTGATGGCGGCCGCTGGGGCTGATGAGGAGCGTCAACAGCGTTTTAGAGCAGCTGTGCGCTAATTTCCATCAAGTCCTGGCGTTGGTGCAGTTTAAAACAGCACGTTAAGTGACACCACACAATTATAAAAAGGTGAGCTTTGTATTTTAAAACAAGTATTTCCCAACACTCGTACCTCCAGCTCCCGGCTTTCCGCCTCAGGAACTGGGACAACAGTCTCACCCAATTGATGAGCTCCAATCAGGGTAAAACTGGTCTTGGGAGGCTTCTGGTCCAGGAAGGAGCAGACCTGGCAATTCGGGCTGGATTGTTCTTATTGGAGCAGGGTCAAGACTGATTTGCATATGACTGGGTCCAAACTGCGATTGCCAGAGGTTAGACAAATTGGAAGCATTCCTCCCATCGCCATTGGTGTGTTTGATGTATGCCCTAAGTGGCAGGGGTTTGCCCAGATGTGGGTCCCGTATGCCATTGGAAACATGCTATACCTGGCTGATGAGCCCAAGCAGGGCAAAAACGGTCCTAGGTTGCTTGTATTTCGGTCAGGGAGGACCTGTTTTGGCAGTTTGGGCTGGACTGTTCTTTTTGGAGCAGGGTAAAGACTGATTTGCATATAGCTGGGTCCAAACTCAAATGAGATTGTGAGCAAAAGTATGATAGGTTGGGATGTTATACAAATTGCAAGCATTCCTCCCATTACCTTTTATGTGTTTGAGGAGAGGGCGTGGCCTTGTGCCCAGTGCTACCTTTTGCCTGACCTAGTGGGCTGAATGGATTTATCAATCTCACAGGGCCACCACTCAGGGGACCAGGATCAGGACAGATTTCCCAAAGAAACAATGCCTCAGTTTTATTTATATTCTACTTGCGGTGGTCGACTCTCATCCATAGTGTCACAACTGCCATGCAGTTTTGAAAACTCGTGTTTCTACTGTTGTTGGATGTGGCCACTACGATCTGGGTATGCTCTGCATAGGACAGTATGTTAAAGCCAAAATATCTAACCACAGCTGTTAAAGAAGAGGTATAGATTCTAAAAATCGGGCTCAAAGAGGAGCTTTGAGGTATACCACATTGTAAGGAAAACTAGTTACTACGATCAAGTTAGGCAAGCAAGTGCCCTTCTCTTCAAACATGTGATTACTTTTTGTTAATTGCTGAAGAGGCGCCACCGTTTAGTTTTGTAAACGCAATAACCTAGAAGTTAAATCCTTGTTTATCATTAAGCGGACCTCTCTTCCTGTTAGAGGTGGGCCTTGAAAGCTCGAGCCAGGCTCGGGCCTGAAGCCTGGCTCTGGTTCCGGCTCAGCCTCAGTTCCTGTTGAGTTCCTCTGGAACCACGACCCCATAAGGAGCCGAGCTTTCATGTGGCTTCCATGGATCCCAATTCACCGAAATGCCAGAGGTAGTGGAAGTGACATCACAAGCCTTTTGACCTCCACTTTCGCACACACACATACACATACTTACAGATACACACACATTCGCACATATATACTCTCTTGCACATAAACACACCCTCACCTGCAAGCAGGCACACAGCATACATTTAAACGTATTTTTTACTTAGCTCAGCTGCCTTGGAAAGGCATATTCTATCTTATTGTACTCCATTTTTATAACACTATTAGTGAATAAAATATTTTATTTATTCACTATTATTGTAATAAAAGACTGACAGGAAATAAAGAGTGGAGTCCCAGCTCCCCATGTGTTCCTGGCACTGAATTTGCCACCTCTGAGGCCAGGGGTCAGAAAGGCAGTGCCAAGGGGTAGCAAAGGGCAAGCCAGGGTTCGCTGCTTCGACCCCTGACGACCCCTACATGACATCCATGGTGGCTTCTGCCAGTCATCCTCCATCTACCCAGGATGTGGGGACCCAGTATGTAGCCTTATGGCCAGAGCTACCTACTTAGGAACTAAGGGACAAAGCTTGGAGTCTCGGCATCAACTCAACATCCTGTGATTCGAGGCAAAGCACTTACTATCCTGATGAATTTGAAATATGAGTGTGACCATGTGTAATGTGACATATTAATGTCACAGCTTCCACATGTCAATATACTTTTATGAAATTTGATGAGACTTTGTCATAATGGAAGTGATGTTTGCAGTGCTGGGCTAGTGCGCGAGCTCTAAATCCAAGTGAGAACATTGGCTCGGCTCTGGCTCGGCCCTCCCTGTTAATTTGTAGGCTCGCCAACCGCCACTTCCTACACGTTGTACACCCAGTCAGCTGCGCACATTTAACACGCCTGAGTTGGATCTACACTAAACCACAGTCGCACGGCACATGTTCACCCACCCTTCTTCGAAAGTCTCACGCCACAGGTATGCGACGTTTACAACGCAAGCGTTACAACGCCGTACCATTACGACGCGGTCATAACAACGAAAGTTGTTACAACGAATTGCGCTGGGGGGCGCTCAAGGATAGTAAATCATTTAATTTACTATCCCAACACCTTCCCTACTATCCACGGGGACTGGTGTTGGAATAGTAAATTATTTTTTTTTTATTTGCTCCCCCCCAACGTAAGTCGTTGTAACGAATTGCGCTGTTACAACCGCGTTGTAATGGAACGCGTTGTAAAAGTGTGCCTGGTAATAACATACATCCACGCCACAGGCTCACGCACAGCTGTTGCTTTCACGGACCAACGCATGTTGTATATTATATTTTGAGTATTTAGAACCCTGCACATGATTACTGTATTTCTTCTAAGTTTTTAGGTCTCGCCTAGCTATCA
The DNA here is from genome assembly GCF_964263255.1 of Lissotriton vulgaris. Classification (NCBI taxonomy): domain Eukaryota; kingdom Metazoa; phylum Chordata; class Amphibia; order Caudata; family Salamandridae; genus Lissotriton; species Lissotriton vulgaris. Next base: position 11,058,695 of record NC_141690.1, on the reverse strand, counting down.
CGTAAGCGATGCTATGCGAGATATTTAGTAAGGGGCTTTTGAAAATGCTCTCAAAGGCTGCAGGATGATCGGGGACAGTGCACGTGCGCCAGGCGCAAACACCATTTGTCAGCCTGCGTGATCACTTTCGCGGCCGCTTTGATGTTCTCAGTGAGCCGCACGGCCACTGAGAACATCAAAGCAGCCACGAAAGTGATCACCATTTGCCATCCGAAGGATTATGTAATTCCGCTACCAGCGCTGCAGTTTACCGTACAGTGCATGTGCGCCGAGCGCGCGCACCATTTGTCAGCCTGCATGATCACTTTCGCAGCCGCTTTGATGTTCTCAGTGAGCCGCGTGGCCACTGAGAACATCAAAGCAGCCACGAAAGTGATCACACACACCCTGTACTGCTTCCTTCCCAAGTGTTGCTTCCCACTACTCGCTTAAAACCAGCACCTTTGCATTCAAACCACCAGCACTCACGCCCATACCCATCAGGAGAATATTGTCACAAACTACCCTTTCAGTCACAACGCAGTCTTACATCAATCATTTCAAGCCAAGCCCAACACTGCCACTTCGCAAGAGCAGACACACCAAACACATGCACACAATGATCCAAACATAAGCATTGACTCATTCACCAATCTCTCACATTCAGCATGAGAATGTAGCCACACAAACACTCTTGTATCAAGTTTGAGCAATACCATATCCAGCATTCATTAGCATGGCTACATCTTGCACCCACCCATCAACAAAGATGGCATCTTTGGACTAATCCAAGGTGATACTTTAGCTGAGACAGAACTTGCAGCTTCCCTCTCATGTCTGATTGTAGAGCGTGGGGCCATACAATGTTAATTTCAAAATGTACCGCATCTGTGAGATTGGCATACGAAACATTCAGAACCAGATACAATTTGATTGATAAATGTGCACTGTTCAATCAATGCCTCCCTGCAGCATCGGTGGAAGAGACATGGCACCATCGATCAAGTTCAAGTTTGCCTCATGTGGCAGAGGACCACCTATCACACTTCCACAGATAAGTGGGAGCGCCAGTGGGTTCCATTACCTTTCATGAAAAATAGCTGCATTGTTATCAATTTGACACATTTGGCTCAGAGTCATTTAAATGTATATTTGTTCTCTATGTGCTGCACAACTGATGGCCATGTATGCATTTTTAATTTTATCCTTTCTTTTCCACGTTTCCGCACAAGCAGAACCCAATTATACAGCCATGTACAGCTGGAAACGGATGTGTCCTAGCAGAGAAACACCCCACTTGAGGAAAGGAATGGCCTCTTCCATCTCATTGCAATAATCCTTTCCTCTGTGCACCTCGTTGCAGACAGGAGAAGCCCGGACTTACTTGGCCAGCCAGCTACAGTCACACCTGTTGTTACATCTCCCATTATAGTCAGAGTAGAACCTTTTCCTCCTCCACATGCAGGTTTCCATTGACAGAGACCAACCCTTGGAGTCATGCACCGCTTCCACATGATGCACGGTTCTGGGGTCTGTCCTCGTTAGGATCTTGTCTTCAAGTTCTGTGCTCTTTTCTTTGTTGCCTGCTGTGAATCTCTATGAAGGAACATGTCCACGTTTATTTCTCTTTCCCAGGGGTCACTATTGTGTCCCTTATCTTGCCCACCAACCCTCTAGGTGTGGTGCAGGTTGGGTACAGGTTGGGTTGCAGTATTCTCGAAGCTTCCAAATTCCACTTTATTTTCACCTGTTACTATGGGAATATATATATATTGTCTCCCTCTGTGTCATGCAGCCCTCTCTGGTCGCCCCGAATGCTCATTCCAAGGCTCCCCATGACGATCTTCAAGTTAATAATTACAAAGTGATAAAACACCTGACTCGCACATTGCCACAGTTTTACATTTAAACACGGGGCAATCTGATGTGAGGAAAGTACTCTTCTGCTACATCATCCCTACTTGTCCTGGCTCCTGCTCCAGGCACAGTTTTCTCTATCAGCATCGATGGTACCCAGAGCAGTTGCTACTCTCTATCTAGCGTCATCCTTTACAATTAACTTCTTTTTCTCCTTTGCAATTAACTCTTATCTCTCCACTACATTATAATTTTCTAATCATAGATCCTTAAAAACAGTATGTTATGCAGCGCCTGGGCTGCATTTTCAAATACCTTGTTTTTCCGATAGAAAAACCATTCATAATCACTATATCCAGGCATCACTGCAGGGGTTACTCTGTGGGATGCAGAGAGTGACAAAGCTTACCAAATGATCAATTGACGCTCTCTATTACTAGACTCATACACCTCAAGCACCAATGAAATAGGCAATTGGGTAGTGAAGAAGAAATACTCCTCTGGGCTGACCCAAAATCAAAATGACGCTTGTTTTCCAAAGCTGTGGCTGAAAGAACAAACCAATGGATAAAGGGGACATATCCTTTTTCCCTATCACATATAGAGTGCCTTAGGGCTCCATACTGTCACCTGTCATTTTCAACATTTACATGGAGTCATTTGGTGCTCTACTGACACATAACAGCATTAAGAGCCACCAATGCCAATAATGCACAAGTGTATTTGAAGGTCTCCTCTGCTTACCACATCCAGTGCCTCAGACTCTGCCTGCACATCACCTAGATCTGGCTGACCATCACTTACCTGAAGCTCAACACAACCAAGACAGAATTCATAATATTTGCCAAGAACAACAAACAGGATACACTACAAACCTGGCTCAAGAACACAAACCCTGTGAGAAAATGGCTTATTGGGTGAAAGAAACCCTAATCAAGAAACATCCAGAATCCTTGACGCAAAAAAGTCACTATATTAACCAGTCCTTATCCTCTGGTAGCTATGCTCAAAAGCAGTCCGGTTCGATTGAAGGTCCGTTCTCATGTCGTAACTGTAAGTGGGAAGCTTGGCCAGTAAACAGACATTCCATCAGCTCCCCAAACACTACTAACCACCCAGCTACCACACTCTTAAATGCGACAGAGTAGGATGCCAGAGCTGCTGCATGGCATAACCTTTAAAGATATGAGCATCTGTTCAAAAGAATGCTGTTCATCATCTGCTGATGGGGAATGTTAGTATTTCAGCTATCCCTCACGGAACAGAGGCTGATGAATTATACTATTGTCTATAGACCACCGGGCTATAACACTCACTGCGCTGCCAAGCTGTTTTGCTTACACCACCCATGTTAAAACATGACATGTACATGATAATTGCTGACTTTAATTTACATTTAAAAAAAATTGAAGACTCACTTTCCAAACAACTAGAAATTGATATGCTAACCTTGCAAATTACTCAAAAAATTAGCTGCCTTACACACTCTGCGGGTCATACCTTAGACTTGCTATTTTCTAATTTCAATAGCATAACACATATTTACATTTCCCCTCTCACATTGTCCGATCACTCCAGTTTAAGCTTCTCGATTTCTCTTTTTCTCTCTCAAAAACAAATTTTAAAAAGCTTGTTTATCCCGTCTGTGGTTTGTTCCTCATATGCTTCCTTTCAATATGCCCATATCTTTTCCACACACACACAACCACACACACGCAGACAAACACACACACGCACAACCACACACACACAACCACAGCCACACACACAAAACCCCACACACAACCACACACACACAACCACACACACAACCACTCACACACACACACAACCAAACAACCACACACACAAGCACACACACAACCACACACACAACCATACACACAAACTCACCCAACCACACACACACACACACACACATACCCTACCACACACACACAACCACACACACAGACAACCACACACACAACCACACACACAACCACACACACACAACCACACCCGCACACACCCCCACAACCACACAAACAACCACACAACACACCACAACCACACACATAACCACACACAACCACAAACAAGCACACACAGACAAGCACACACACACCAACCACACACACAAACACAACCACAAACACAACACACACAACCACACACACACAGCCACACACAACCACACACACAACCACACAGCCACACACACACAACCACACACAACCACACCCAGAACCACACACACACACAACCACACACACACGCACAACCACACACACAACCACACACACACAACCACACACACAACCACACACACACACAACCACACACACACACACAACCACACACACACAACCACAAGGACACAACACACACAACCACACACACACAACCACACACAACCACAACCACAGACACATCCACACACAACCACAACCACACATACAACCACATATACAACCACACACACAACCACACACAAACACACCATCAGTGCACGCTTTCACCAGACACAGACACCGACAGGCGTCAGTGCACGCTTTCACCGGGCACAAACACCACCAACCATCAGTGCACGCTTTCACCGGGAACAAACACCACCAGCCGTCAGTGCACGCTTCCACCAGGCACACACCACCAGACGTCAGTGCACGCTTTCACCGGGCACACACACACCACCAGCCATCAGTGCACGCTTACACCGGGCACACACACACCACCAGCCTTCAGTGCACGCTTTCACCAGGCACACACCACCAGCAGTAAGTGAACGCTTTCACCAGGCAAACACACAACCAGTCCTCAGTGCACGCTTTCACCAGGCACACACACCACTAGCCGTCAGTGCACGCTTCCACCAGGCACACACACCACCAGCCATCAGTGCACAATTTCTGCAGGCACACACACCACCAGCCATCAGTGCACAATTTCTGCAGGCACACACACCACCAGCCATCAGTGTACACATCAATTGTTAACACATCCACAATTAAGTATTGTAGCAATCGGAGTATGGCGCATTTTACTTTTAAACATATTCATCTAAAGAGCAGTATGCCACCATTGCTACAAAAATAAGTACACATTTTTTTGGCCTACAATTTAAAGACTTTTGTTGCAATTGGTGTTGCAATATTTATCAATGCCAATAGCTCAAACTTAATTAATGCGAGACCTATTGCATTGCAAACGCTTGTTTAAGGATGCCCTCGAAACGCTAAAGATCTAAGATCTTAAGTGTTCGTCTGCAGGTTCTTCGAAATTGTTTCTTAAAGAGTCCACCCGTTAACTTACAATTGTTATAGTAACTTAATAAAAGGATAATAAAAAGTGCGATTATGAATAACGGTCAGATAAACAACAGTGATAAAACCATAATAATAATATCAATTGTATAAATAATGACTTATTTATTTTACTATATGATATCACAGAATATGTTGCTTCGTACCTGCTAATAAAAATTAATCTATATCAAGTGTGTTTTTATCTTGCATAGATAACTTGGGAGGTGCAATAGCAGCAAGCTTCCTCTGAGTGTTACCTGCTTCCTGATTGATTAACAAATCCTAATGATTTAAACCTGTTGAACTAAAACTAATTTAATAATAAATGACTTGAACTGGAAAGTGATTGGGAGTAAAGAGCCGCATTTTTAACGACACTCAGCAGTGGTGTGAGAGTTACCAATGGTTCCTCTGCCCTCGCGGCCCGACCTGCCGCCCCCTCGCCACCCACAGCGCTGTCCGGCCCGCGGGCTCCCTCGGCCCTCGCAGCGCCGTCCTGGCACAACGCGCCCCGAGGTCATTAATATCGGCGCTGTCCGCGGTGCCTGTGAAGTGACGCGCGCTGCGGGCGCTGCCACGGCCGCGCGGCATGGGGGCCACCCCCGGTGCCAGGCCCGTCCCGGGCGCACAGTTCAGGCTAATCATTGACAGCCCTTTACAGCCTCGGCGCTGCGCAGATAAGGGAGAGGAGCACCGGGGCTGGCGAGGAGCAGCGCCGGGCACAGGGAGAGCACTGCTGACACCAAGAGAGAGAGCACTGGTGACACCAGAGGAGCACCGGGCACAGAGCATTGATGACACCAGAGAAGCACCGAGTACAGAGCACTGGTGACACCAGAGGAGCGCCGGGCACAGAGCACTGCTGACACCAGAGGAGCACCGGGCACAGGGAGAGCACTGCTGACACACGAGGAGCACTAACAACAGCTGAGCAACACCGGGTAAAGAGCACTGGACACCAGGAGAGCACCGACGACACCAGAGGAGCACTGGAGCAGCACAGGTGACACCAGAGGAGCACCGAGCACAGGGAGAGCACTGGTGACACCAGAGAAGCACCGACTACGGCTGGGGAGCACTCGGCACTGGAGCAGCACTGGTGACGCCAGGGGAGAGGCACCACTGAGCAGAAGGCGGTACTGGTGCCACCAGAGGGGCACTAGTCCAGCTCAGCAATGGCACCATCAGAGGAGCGCTGGGCACCCGGGAAGGGCAGCGTGACAACAGGGGAGCACCAGTGACAGGAAAGGAGCAGCGCCAGGCACAGGGGGCATAGATACCACCAGAGAGGAGGCAGGAGAGGAGCAGTGGGTGCAGGAGGGCAGCACCATGGACACATGAGGAGGGCAGGAGAGGAGAGCACAGCGGGTGCCCGAGGGACACTGTCACAAGTCACTACTGGCACAGGAGAGAAGCACGGCGGGTACCTGGGGAACAGTGGCACAGGAGAGGAGCACAGTGGGTGCCCAAGGAGAAGGGGCACAGGAGAGGAGCACAGTGGGTACCTGAGGGGCATTGGCACAGGAGAGGAGCACAGTTGATACCTGAGGGGCATTGGCACAGGAGAGGAGCACAGTGGGTACCTGAGGGGCATTGGCACAGGAGAGGAGCGCAGTGGGTACTTGAGGGGCATTGGCACAGGAGAGTAGCACAGTGGGTACCTGAGGGGCATTGGCACAGGAGAGGAGCACAGTGGGTACCTGAGGGGCATTGGCACAGGAGAGGAGCACAGTGGGTACCTGAGGGGCATTGGCACAGGAGAGGAGCGCAGTGGGTACCTGAGGAACATTGGCACAGGAGAGGAGGACAGTGGGCACCTGGGGGCAGTGGCACAGGAGAGGAGCACGGTGGGTGCCCGAGAAGAAGGGGCGCGGGGGAGGAGCACAGTGGATACCTGAGGGGCATTGGCACAGGAGAGGAGCACAGTGGGTACCTGGGGAGCTGTGGCACAGGACAGGAGCACAGTGGCTGCCAGAGGAGGCACGGGATAGGAGCACAGTGCCTGCCCTAGGAGGCACAGGATAGGAGCACAGTGGGTACTTGAAGGGCATTGGCACAGGAGAGGAGCACAGTGGGCACCTGAGGAGCAGTGGCACAGGACAGGAGCACAGTGACTGCCAGAGGAGGCACAGGATAGGAGCACAGTGGGTATCTGGGGAGCGAGCAGCGGCACAGGAGAGGTGGGTAGGTGAGAGGCCACTGGTCACAGGAGAGGAGGCACAGTGGTTGCCCGAGGAGAAGGGGCATAGGGGAGGAGCCCGGTGGTGCCCGAGGAGACACAGTAGAGGAGCACAGTAGGTACTTGAAGGGCATTGGCACGGGATAGGAGCACAGTGGGTACCTGGGGAGGCACAGGATAGGAGCACAGTGGTTGCCCGAGGAGAAGGGCACAGGACAGGAGTTCAGTGGGTGCCTGAGGAAGACTGAGGTGGGCAGGTGAGAGGAGCGCCGGGATCAGGCCCGTCTCCCTCTTAGCCGGGGGCGTCATGAGCGTCCTGCAGGTGACTCTCTTGGTGCCACTTCTTCTGGGGGCGGTCCAGGGGTCCCCGGGGGACGGCAGCGCGGCGTGGGCCCGCAGTCCTCACGTGAACCAAAGCCAGCTCTTTGCGCACGGCTCCTTCCCGCCAGGCTTCATGTGGGGGGCCGGCAGCGCGGCCCTGCAGGTGGAGGACGGGGGCGCCTGGCGAGGGCGCTCCATTTGGGACGGCTTCGGCCCGGAGGAGCGGGCCGGGGACAGCTACCACCTGTGGCACCGCGACCTGTGGGCGCTGGAGCAGCTGGGGGTCTCCTACTACCAGTTCTCCCTGGCCTGGCCCCGGCTGCTGCCGAACGGCAGCGCCCTCTCCGTGAACCCCTCCGGGGTGCAGTACTACAACCGGCTGATCGACGCTCTGCTGCACCGGGGGCTGCAGCCCGTCGTCACCCTCTACCACTGGGACCTGCCCCGGGCCCTGCATGAGCGCCTCGGGGGCTGGGCGTCCGAGGCGCTGCCCGGCCTCTTCCAGGAGTACGCCAGCTTCTGCTTCAGGGAGTTCGGGGACCGGGTCAAGTACTGGATCACCATGCACAACCCCTACATGACGGCCTGGCACGGATACGGCACCGGGCTCCATGCCCCCGGAGAGAAGGGCGAGCCGGGCACCATGCTCAGGGTGGCACACAACCTCATCAAGGTAAGCAGCAGCGCACACCCTCCTCGGAATAATGTCACTGTGCCGCCTTCAGCAGGTGGATGTACGAGGAAGGAGTGGCACACACAGCACCAAGGTCAGGGTGGCAGCACACACAACCCTATCTGTGTCCATAACCCGTGGCACATGAGCGCCTCGTCCTATGGCACAGAACGCATAGCATGGCACGCGATATTAGAGACAGCAATGATGCACAACATCATCTATGCAGGTAATCTTATGCCACCCGACCACACATTGGCACGGCACAGAACTCCATATTGGTAACGCATGGGGTGGCACAGAACAAAATCAATGTAAATAACTCCATGCCACACGACAGCATGAAGGCATAGAAGAACTCCATCAGGGTTAAGCATAGCATGGCACATGCCATATTCTATGTAAATAACACCATGCCACACGATAGCGTCACAGCATGGCACAGAACTCCGTCTAATTAAAGCATGGCATGGCATGGCCTCATTGAACCATCTAAGTACATGATGGCAGAATGCACAACATCATGGCACACCTCGGCAGGGCGCACGGCATGTTAGGTAAACAACGGCAAGAAACACAACATCACTTTCAGACATTACACAAGCTACACGGCCACATCGGAGCATGACACACATCATCGCGTAGGTGAACCACTGCAAGGCGCACAGCAAGTAGGTAAACAGTCCTATGCCCATCGGCCACAACCATCAACCATGTGAACATTGGCATGCCACACAACTCCATCCGTTTAAATAGTGGTATGGTGCATACTCCGCCTAAATGCATATTTACATGGCACACAACCGAAGCTAGAAAAAGAACACAAAAATATACATCACTGCACCTGGAACATTTCTGTGTTATGCCACTTAACCTCGTCACGTTAATGGCAAGGCCTCAAGGCACCCTAGGGTAAAGTATCGCCTGGCACACATGGACACAATACAATGTCGCACTGTGTACGCAGAGTTAAACGTGCCGCGTATGTAAGAGCATGTATGTAACTTAAACATGATATAAAATGGCATGATACACGTGATATACAATGACACGCCTGATTTGCAATATTATCGCACATCCTTCAACGGGGTATACAAGGCACGGCACACGTGATTTATAATGACTTTTATCAAGGTATATAAAGGGATGGCGCACACGCCTTAACATACCTGATACATACCATGCCGTGTCACACATAGCTATGTCTTGTCGCGCATAATATACAACGACATGACATCTTTTAACCAGATATGTAAAGGTGCAGTACATGTGACATGAAATGTCCCGGCACATAGTTCATCAAGGCATAGTATGGCATAAGGAACGTGTTTAGTGGCATGGCACACGAAGCCACATAATAATGGCACGCACATGTGATATACACTGACACCGCACCGCCTTCATCAAAATTGATATGCATGGCACATAGAATATACAATCATATGGCACAATCTTCATCGGTGTATGTACATGCATGGCGCACATGACAACGGCGTGGCACGCGTGATATAAAATGGGACGGTATATCCTTCACAATGGCATCTCGCATATAGTGTATAAATGACGTCAATCATGATAAGAAGAAGCATGATAAATATTGACGTGAAATGGCATGGCACAGCCTTCTGCTAATGACAGACGTGGTAAACAATGACGTGGCTCAGGTGATGTAACCGTGCACAACCTTCGTCAAGGTAGATAAAAAAGCATCTCACACACGATAACAGTGACGTGGCACAGCGTGCACAGCCTTCAAGGTATATACACCCACATGACGCACGACGTGTCACAGCGTGCACAGCCTTCGTCAAGTTATATACACGCAGATGACGCACGATAAACAGTGAGGTGGCACGGGTGCTATAAAATGGCACAACCTTCACTAGGGCATAGCAGGGCATGGCTCGGTTCCACTCCCTGCTGGTGCCTCCAGGCCACGGAGACCTCTCCAAGGCAGTGCCAAGGCCTACATGGTGACTTAACATTACAACAAGTGCTGTACCCGCGGGGTGCAAGGGGCAGCTTCCTCCGTTGTTATGGTGGCGCTGCGCGGTCCCCAGCGCGACAAGGGCACCGCGGGCTTGGAACAACCAAAGTCCAAATCTTGCGAGGTATGTTAATCTCCCTCAAATCCCTCGAGCGGCGGCCCGGGCTGTGCGACCCGCTCTGCCATCCCGCCCTGCACTCTGGTAGAGGCTAACAGCAACGGGCGAGTGATTGGAGGGCCTCGTGCCAGTGTCACTGTGCCCTGTGCGCTGCCCACTGACACCGTGTACCCTCAGGCCTGAACCGCTCCTCTGTCAGTCATGCAGCATGCCATAGAGTGAAATATCTATTACTTGCACCCTTCTCAGTTTCTACGTTTTTGTGCACTTGGTTGCCAATAAATCACCAGCCTTTGTTGTTTATTCAATTTTGGTAGAGTCCTTCAATTTGTGTATGCAATGGCTCAAATAACTGAATGCCTGATAAACAAACAAATCGATGAGGAAATAAAGAAATTCCATAACAGTGTATCCCTAATTCCAAACTCACCACAACAATGTTTTACATTAATACACAATGATATAGATCATGAACCCCCACTAAAATAACGTCCACCACATTTAGGTTTCCTTCATTCCCCAATCCCCCCACTCTTCAACTTCCAATAAAAAGATTTCAAAGTAAAAAGGCCTGTCGGAGTAGTAAAGGAGTCCCGCAGGATACCGGATCACATTATCTTGCACGCATTTATAAATCGAACCCTAAAATCGCTGCATGAAAGGGGCCATAGACATATTTGATCAGTTTCCAGTGCATCACAAGGCAGAAGCTTGCATTCATTCAATGCATGCGCATATATGTGTACATTTGCGTGGTCTATATAGCGCTAGCCTAGCTTTAACGCAACGGAGGGCCGCGCGAGAGGCAGGGTTTACGGGCAGGCATTGGGAGTGTTTCCGTGGAGAAGGAGGGCCCACGCGTGGTGGGGGTGGAGATTTACCGTAATGAACTGGGCAGTGCAGACAGCAGACAGGGGAGTTCGTTGCGCAACTTGCGCTGATTCACTGTGAGCGAAATACCTACCAGTACTAATGCATTATCAGATAATGCGTCCATTAATAAATATTGGTGTAAATGCGAATAAATGTAATTCGTTGCATTTTAACATATCTCTTAATAGGGGGACTCGCCCCCTGTAGAGAGAGGCATTGTTAATATGTTCTTCATAGGTAGAGCCATAGCGTCATACACTAAAGACGTAGGTGATTGGCTACTGGTTTCATGTACTCCGTAATATCCAGCTGGGTATCTCGATGGGCTCATGCACCGTCTGCAGATGAGATGTCATTGTTACTTGTAGGCCGGAGCTTTGAACATCTGAGGCCGAGTGACACAAGTGCCCTGGCTCCGGGGATGCAAGCAGGGCAGGCATTAATGTGTGCCACGAAGGAACTGGCACCGAGTCGGCCTGCCCCTGGACAGCACCGGTTGAGAGGGCGCAGGGGAGCCTGCGGAGCCCATAGGTGCCCGGTGGGTGGGGAAAGTCTCACAGTGCGTTGGCCTGTGTTGCTCACACCCAGGGAGGTCACTGCCCCCCTACATCGGGCCCGTTCCCCTTCAGAGGCAAGCGGACCACCAGTTTGAAACAGCCGATCTGTCTTTCACTGTCCAAGCCTGCACCTGTGCTGTCTGTTGTAATAGGGCACGGGGTGCCACGGCGCTGGGGTACAGAGAACACAGACTCACACTTCTGAGTTTAATGAGTAACAACATTAAAGTGGCACAGAGATAATTCACTCAGATGTTACTCTGTAAGTGTGCGAATAATAAGCAGTTTTTTTCATTCCTCCCCCATACACAACCAGAAAACAAGTATAAACGTATAGAAAAACTGTCCCCAGACCGTGTAGCCCTCTTATATTTTCATCATCACAATGACGTGGCTTTGCCAGCAATAGGTTGCAGAACATTTCCCCCGCCAGGAGATAATCCCTTTCCATGGAGGGAAGGGGAGAGAAACACTCCATGATGGTGAAGGGGAGGGAGTTTCTCTCTTGAAGAAACAAATGTTCCTATGCACAAAAGTGGCAGCATGGCAGAGGTGTCATTGCACCAGCATAATGACTATGGTGGAACTGCCACCTCACAGGTGTAAGAAGCAAAAAGCTTTCAGGAAGTGAAACCTGTAACTCGTGCAGCTTTCAGGGTGTAATTCTGGAAAATGTTGTGAATTGTAAAAATCTGACATTTGCAGCTAAGGGAGGGTGTCTCGCTGTAGGTGAATATTTACGACTTTTTAAAAGAAATTGAACCTCATGGGACCAGATTGTTTAAACTGCCACCAGTGTCAAGCAATAATACAGTGGTACAGGGCAACTTCTGCACTGACCGTCGATTTAAAAATGCTGTTTTCATCCTGTCACTTTCGCACTGGTCAGTTGGTGTTACAAGTAATAAAAAAAGTTATGCAGCAGGGGTATTTGTGTGCTAAGGAATATATATTATATACCACAGTACATCAACAAGCGGTTTATGCAGATCCCAAAGATGAACCAGAGAACCAGTGTTCAGGAGTTATGACCCCCCCAGATGTATCCAGTGCTTTGCCTATGGGGTAAAAACACAACTCAATCAATGTTAAGGGGTAGGTTTCCGTGGCCAGCGTGGGGGAAGGGAGATGGGCCACAGAATGGGGGGGTGGGTGGGGCTGGGTTCACGGGTGGGGGGGTGAAAAAAGGAATGGAAAAATGAAGTTCTTGGTGTTATTTTGCTTAGCTTTCTTATTGACAAATCTCTGGCCGTTCATAAAATACAAAAAGAGAGGGCTGGATGGACATAAAATGTCCAAATGTGGTTTAATTTTGAATGTCTAGTAGGGAGTGTTTTAAAATAATCTCTTTCAATGTTAATGGTTTAAATAATAATAAGAAAATGCGGGCGGTAGAAATGTGGATCAAGACAGAAAACCCCTCTGTAATACTCCTACAGGAGACAGATATCTCCTCTTCAAAAATCGAAGAGTTTTTAATGTTTAAATCATAGGCTTCGTAGCAAGGTTTTTCCTCGTTTACTGAATCCCAGCGAGGGGTTGCGATATTCCTAAATAAGAACATACACGCTGAAATTTTTCAAACAGAAGAAGGTGGTTCAGGACGTTGGTGCTGGGCCACATGTACAATTAAAAACAGACAGAGACCTATTACTTTTGTCAGCTTTTACGCACCAGTAGATGATAATTTCAGAGTGTATGAAGATCTGTTTCAATCTTTACTTATGGTGGCAGGAGATATTGTTATTGGAGGCGACTTTAATGTCCTTATGAATTTCAAGTTGGATTCAACCACTCAATCGAGAAAGCAGCTTAAACCCAAAGCATTGAAAACTATCCTTAACTATAAAATAACACTCGATCTCTGTGACCCGTGGCGTACACAAAATCCATCAAAAAACGAATATACTTGTTGGTCAGGGAGATTTAAGTCTTCTTCTCGGATTGACTTCTTTCTCGCCTCTAGACAACTGAGTCTGCGTCACCAGAGGACTGTGCATAATGGGTTTTCTGATCACGCAATGCCAGTTATTGAATTTGTTTTAGGGAAAAATGTAAGAACTCCTAAACGTTGGGTGTTTAATAAAACATATTTGAAGGACAAAATATGGGTCGCATCATTAAAATCAGAGATTAGAGAGTTTCTTTCCCGCAATATTGAAACAGCCCCACTTAACATAGTCTGGGATGCTTTAAAGGCTTTTATCCGCGGTATAGTCATAAGGAAAGACGCAGCCGCTCTGACCGCCGTTAGGTCCATTTAAAATTCATTGGAAAAACGCATACAGGTTTTAAGTATCACGGGATGTGATATGTCTGTGCAATACAAATATCCAGACTAGACTAGACTTAAGGCAGCAGAGCCCCTCCAGCAGTGTTCAAGAACAATTAAACGAAGCTAAAGGGGAATTCAGTGCAAATTTATACGCTCAGAGTGAGGAGATTTTTCGTAGTCAATCCTCAAAAATATACAAAGAGAGTAACTTTACGGGGACGTTTTTAGCCTGGCAGGTTAGAGAACAAGCCGCCACAAATTTGATCCGAGGTTTAAAGTGCCCAGTGACGCATTTGCATACAGTAGACTCGGCTGGGATAGGGAAGATAATGCTTACTCCCTACAATAATATCTAAAGTCAGCAACATAAAATAGATCAGTAAAAGTTAACTGATTTCTTAGGAAAATACGCATTGCCTTCTCTCCCCCAAACTGAACAATTGGTAATGGCGAGTCTATTTTCTGTGGAAGAAATAGAGCTGATAGTGAAAGACCACCCGAATGGCAAGGCCTGTGGCCCAGATGGGCTACCCACCGAGTTTTTTAAAGGTTTTTTTTGCGCCTTTTCCGATATTTTTTTGCAACTACTCAATTCTATGTTGGAAGGAGGACCAATTCCAGATTCTTTCCGGGAAGGCACGGTGGTTAGCTTTTTGAAGAAGAGGAAAGAAGCCAAAGATCCAAACTCGTACCGGCCAATCACTCTATTAAATTCTGATTACAAAATCGCTACATAATTACTGTCAATTCGGTTTAACCAAATATCAACAGATTTGATACATCCTGATCAAAATGGTTTCATTGCAGGTAGACAATTGATAACGAATATGCATTATTTGATCGAAGCCTTAGATTATTTTGAGACACGGGAGATTCCAGCATTAATTTTGTTATTAGATGCTGAAAAAGCTTTTGATTTGGTGGTTTGGGAGACACTTTTTATTATTTTGCAGTATTTTGGTATCCCGGATAAAATTATAAATTTAATTCAGAATCTTATACTGGTGCTAAAGCCAATGTCATTATAAATATGGCAATGGTTGGGTCAGTTTTAGTTAAGCGGGGCACGAGGCAAGGTTGCCCATTATCACCTGTTCTTTTTGCGTTCTTTATTGAGCCCTTAGCAGTTGCAATTCGGAATTGCGTGGATATTCTCCCTCCCGTTCCATTAATAGCCAAGATCAAGCTATACTCTGATGATATTATGCTGCTAATTAAACCCAATTTACAATCTCAAGTACGGGTATTTCAGCTTTTTGAAAAATTTGAGGCTTTGGGGGGTATCAGATCAATAAAAAGAAAACGGAAATTCTGGTCTGTGGAGGCAGAGATCCAGAATTGCATCCTGACATAAGTTGCTGTATCAATGATAAACTGAAAAGATACCTCTGGGTTTTTTTACAGCTTCAGTTAAAGATTTGTACAGTCTTAACTTCGATCCCCTTCTTCAAAAGATTCATATAATGTTTTCTCGGTGGAATTCAATGCCATTGTCAATCCTTGGCCGGGTTGCTTTGATAAAAATGTCAGTTCTTCCTTTATTTCATTTTCTGTTTTCTACCATCCCTTGTTTTTTGCCAGGAGTATTTTTCTCTAAAGTTGAATCTATGTTTTCAGTTTTTGCTTGGGCGAAAAAAACACCCGAATTGCAATAAGCACTCTTTATGAGGAATTGGATCAGGGAGGTCTCTCTTTACCGAATCTTAGAGATTACTATAACGCCTACTTTGCTCAGTATCTGTCAAGATTTAAAAACCAAACTCTACATCAAAACATATTTATTAATTTCTTTTTTGATCTAATTTGCCTCGAAATTCAGATACCCCCCCCCCTTGCAGGTTCTTAAATCTCCCAAATTAGTCCGTTATAAGACACTAGTATGATTCTTTAAGAAACGTACGGCCATGCTTAAAAGATATTCTCTGCCCCTCTTTAATTCAACAACTTTGTTGTCTAACTTATTTTCGTTTATAGGGATTGGGGTAGGGTCAGAGATAGTTGAAAATTGGGTCAGGACAGGATTCATTAAAGCAACCGATTTTTAAAAAAATGGAGTGTGGATAACCCCGTCAGAGATGGCACGCTTAGTCCATGGGAACTTTTTGTTGGCTGGGTCTTATAATATGATATATAAAATTCTGGGGCAATTGGATCCCATACAGTTTATTCAGTCATCCCCACTGACTAATGACCTCTTTGTTAACGCAGCGTTAAGGAAACCCGGGGATTGGAAACGCTGCTTAGCGCAGAGTAGGGAGGTGGATTAAAGCCTTAAAGCAATTAAAAAATGGCAGGAACAAGAAAATCATGTATTATCCTTGAACACTTGGAGGACTATTAATAAATTTAATTTTAGTACATTAAGGGGTGCCAACTGGCGTAGAATGTTATTTTTTGGCAAATGGCTATTGTACTGTACACCTGCGGCGATTTTTAAAATGTATAGTAGTCATTCATCTAATTGTTTTAGATGCTCAAATCATGCTCCGGTCAATTGGTCCCATGTAATGACCCACTGTACTAAGATTACGGTATTCTGGGATGAAATTTTTGCTTTTTTAAGAACCTATTATCAGAATATGATTCCCTTAAATGTAAAGTTGATGCTTTACGGTTTTGATCCGGATCTCAAGCTCTCTGATCCATTGGCCAAATTAGTATATATTGCAATGGCAGTGGCTAGATCTTTGTTACTACAGAATTGGCGGTCAGAACAGATCCCATCCATGCAGGAATGGTTACAGAAAATGCGGAGAGTCAGGAAAAGCGAGCAAAGTTATGCTTTGAGGGTCGGGGGGGGTAAGAAAATTTGATAAAATTTGGGGCTTTTACTCTGATTAATTTGTATAGAGGACATTGTGGATGAAAGTTAAACTGTAATTGATGACTGTATTTGATGGCTGGATATGTTATATGATGAATTCTGTTGTTTGTGTTATTAATTTGCAATAACACTAAAGGACTTCAATAAAAATTAAAAAAAAAAAAGAAATACAACTCAATGTACGTCAGTTTCAGGGTGTTTTTGATACCCTGTCAGCGGGCTGGAGTCTTTGGCCAACTTGGAGTTGTTCTACCAATGGGTGTCCTAAGGGACTCAAGCTGCAGCCACTGAGGAGGCCCAGCAAGGCTGAAGCACTGTGGGGTTGGTGGATGATCTACAGTTTCCTGCTGCACAGATAGTGAAGATGGAGGAGCAAATAAGGCGAGAGTAGCGCACAGTAGGCCATATGAAGACAGGGCTGTAAAATGGTACTAAATTGTGGACGTCCACCTTCTCCGTAGATCTGGGACCTTATATTATCCAACACCAGATGACGGAGTGTTCTTTAAAGGTGATATGTTATGACTTGTATAAGGAAGTCCAGACTAACCAGCGATGCAAATACAAATTGCTAAAATTGGTGAAATCACATTACCAACATGGTTCATGAAATGATAGAGTTTAGGGAACCCACAACTGATGGCTTTCCTTTTTATACCATCATGGAAACACTTGGATGAAGATAAGCCATGCTCGAGTTCTTAAGGTAACAATGGTTGAGTGTCATAGAACCAAATGGATTAACTTAAGTCTCTGAAGTTCAGACAGGTGTCCTGATGAAGGTGTCTCCAAAGAATTATTTCCACCGAAACGCGGTTTTGTCTCGCCTCCCTGAACATTAAGGCTTTTTGTAGATATACATCTAATGTTGGAGTGTTGTGAGGTTTTCACTGGGAGATTATAGTAAGTAGATACGTATGGCGAGGATGTGTTTTGAGAAAATATAAAGATTATTTTGATAAGCAAGTCATTTTGATAATATTGATGTATAATGAATTTTAATATGAAACGGACATATTTGGAGATTTCATAAGAAATATAAAATTAATAAACGACTAAATACTCACAGAAGAATTAAACAGTATCCATGTTGGAGCAGATTATGACAATATGGTCTTGTTTGTTTGTCACTGAGAACCTACCAATAACAAAACGATGTACAGCAGAGGGCGCCTGAATCAAAACCAAGAGAAATCGCAATGAACGGAGATCCCGAGGTGATCTCTCCAACTTCGCAGTGCAAGGGCGCACCCACCAGTTGAGTTTGCTTTCCGCGTTCCCATGAGAAAGCTGAGGATGAACTCTGGCGCTGTACATTTTTTTGCTGTACAACGGGCTATGAAAACCCCATTCCCGTGTTGTTACTGTGGTGAATAGGGCCAGTGGGGAATGCCCGGACCGTAAAACCGATAAACCCTGCATATTTTAATTCAAGCAATTTTCTTCAAGCGTATTATTTCTTTTTGCACATCATGTTGTCAGTCATATTGTCAGCACACAAAAGCGTCTCTGTTCCTGTTTTAAAAAGCTGTTTTTTCACGAATTCCAAGACATCCCTTCCTTGACAATACAGAGACACCGCGTTTGGGGCGATAGGGGAAGTGGCGGAGAATGGTAGTTTTTGGCAGGCGCATAATTGCATAGGCAAGGCATAGGTGAAATTTTAATTACGCCGGAGTAATTTTGCACTACTTCTTTGAAATTAATTATGCCAGTTCATGTAATTATGAGTAATGTGGCAGACATAGCCTACCAGAGGAAACATTAATATAGCGAGTGCAAGATGCTGCTGGATGTTACTGTGTGCGTTCTGTTGCATTTAGCGCTATTTACTCAGCGCAGAATACATCCTCAGGTGCATTCTCGACTTGAGATTGATTTTGCACCAAGAGAATAGTACTAAATACTGGGTTACACACCTCAAGTATTTCCAGTTAATCTTCCCCAATGTTGCTGTAATTTTTACATAATTATGCAACAGAAAATTATCTAAGTTACATCCAACCCACATTTATAGTGGCGTGGAAGCACCAGGTGAGGCAGAACTGTAGAGCCTGAAGCAGTTACCATCCACAGAAAAGTGCCTAGTGGGCATAGTGTTTTCACAAACTGATTCCAACTTTTTCAGGGCATACATTCACACTATAGCCTGACCAACCACTTCAACTAGCCCTCTGTAAATTATGTTTTCAACGGACTTAAGTATAACCGGTTATAGTTGGCAAAAGGATAGTTTAATTGTACCATTACATTTTGCATCTACGGAGTTTACACTGCAGCACCATGTATGAAAACCGCAATCAAAGAATGTGCATGAGAAGCAGCATCAGCTCAAATAAAAAATATGCTTTCTGTTAGAGAAACAAAGAAACATTTAACCTTTATTCACTTACTAGAAAAAAAAATCGTCTGAGCAATCTTTGAAGCATTAAAGACACACGTACATCTCAATGGGCTAATCTGCCCTCTGCAGCAGTTTCTGTGGCCAGCGAGCTGACTCAGTCTCTAGTGTACTGGAGGAAATATATATATGGCACAGGACTACTGAGGACAAAAACTATCTGGGTTCACACCTGTGCCAAATTCGGTCTATGCTCTATGTTGACACTTGTACCAGGATCTTACTGTTTTTAAGCGTGCATCATGCTATTTCCATGTTCTCGGTTATAAAAAAAAAACTAAACAGAGCTGCCTGTGCTTTCGGAGTTCGGAACGATCTATGTTCTGTGTTTATAACTACACATGTCCATCTGTCTGGGCTCCCCTAACATGTATGCCAAACTTTAATCTGTGTTGTCAAGGTGCAAACCCCTGGCGCCACCTTCAGAGTTTATACCTATACCGGGTTCTATTTTCTCGTAGTTTACCTGTTACAGGCTCAGCTGGCCTTCTCCGCTGTCGTTCTGGTGCAATTCTGTGTGTATGCTTTGACTGTTATATGTTTATAGATACCCCTAGTGTGGTTTCTGTTTTAGAAGCCATATTTGTGACGAGTTTTGCCTCTACTGTGTATCCATTAGCGGATCTTTTTCTCACTCTTCTTTTAGTCTGCGCCTGAATCTGTCATAATGCGAATTATCTGTAAACACGTCAGACTCCAGCTTTTCACGATTCGCACTAGGACCAAGCGATCACTGTGTCTTTTTACGGTCAGATCTATATGTGAAGCAAAATCTCTGCTAACAAGGTGCATTCGAGTCAGACTAGGTGTTGTGTTCATACTCGTGGCAGAATAGGACTCTGTTCACACCGAAGGCTCGCCTTTCGGCTGATTTATCTGCAAAGCTCTAGTTATACATTAACAGTTCATATCTGTTTCGGCCGCATCAATATACTAACGTCTGCGTAATGTACCAGACTGTTTCAGCCATCACAGTTCATATTGGTGACTGACTGCGCTCTCTGTCCATACCTGCGTCAGGCTACGCCTGTGCTGTACACGATGATGGCACTGCTGCCTCTTTCACTCCGGGTCTCGGGCTAATGCTGCTGTCATGAAAGGTTCCCAGACTCACGCTGCAGGCCTTAGCGCGAGCCACAGGCCCGGCTGCAGTCCTACACAGAGTCCCTCCGACTGCCGGGCCCGGAGGGACTCATTGGCGGCACAACCAGAACATCCTTGTGGATTCAAGGACATGTAATGCAACAGAGCGTAAGTTTTAATACAACGGTCTTCAGAAGCAACTACACCACATACACTGCAAAATACTGCTGCACTTCGAATTCCGGGTGACGTGCCGTTCTAGAAACAGAAGAAAAACAGTAACTAGAGAAGCATTTAGCGGCCATCTTGGATTGGGACGGAGGAGAAGAAGCTGCTGCCGACCGAGGCGGACTGGGTGGATGGGCACCTCTCCGGGGCTGGCGAGGGCGCGGCGGGAGGAGGCTGCTGGGCTGGAGCGGGAGCGGCAGCGACAGACACAGCGGCAGGGGGCGGCTGCTGGGGCTCCGGGCGCTGCAGGTCGGTCATGTGTCCATTGGGCAGGTTAGGGATGAAGCTGCTGTCTGAGAGCCGGCGACGTAGAAAGTTCATAATTTGGCAGGAGAAGCGCCGGGCGTAGAATGCAAAAACCGATAACCCAGAAGAAAAAAACAAGCGCTCTACGCGCTCGCCATTTGTCACTAAGCCCCGTCCTTTGCAGACTAGGGTGCGTGTTTTTCTTTCTCCCCTCTTCTCCATTGGCTGGAATGTAAACAAGGGGCGTGTTTTTGACTGTTGTTTTTACATTCCAGCCAATGGAGAAGAGGGTAGAACAAAACTAAAAAACACGCCCCCCCCCAATCCGAAAAGGACGGGGCTTAGATGGAAAGAATGACATCACTGAGACCTCTTCTCCAATGGCTGGCCGCCGTTTAGGAGGCCAGCCAATGGAGAAGAGGGGCGGGGTTTACCCTCGCTACTGAGAGTCATTAAATCTCGCCAGCGAGACTGCGCTTGTGCGCAGCCTACGCTAGCCGAGACCTAAAAACTGCTAGGGTGTATTTTTGAGGATATTTCTATTCAGAAACCTGGCAAATAGGCAGCTCTATAAATATCCTCCTCCTGTGAATTGAGCTTAGCAAGAGCAATACTATTTTTTCGCTTCCAGTGGTGAAAGGGTAAAGCTGTTCGGATGCAATCGTGGTTTTTGGGCTCGTGCCCGCCCAGCGATTACCAGCAGCTCATAGTGATCCAAGTGGGTGCCCATCACCAATTCTGTGCTGTACAGCCTGGAACCGGGAAAGGGAGCGGTGGATTTCTGCTTGAAAGATCACTATCTATGCGAACATGATGCCAACAACAGGACACCAAGGAGTGAAATGCAAAATGGTGAATGTTAATAGCACTTTCTTTTGAATGTAGTGCTAAATACCAAATGTATACCATTTCTATGCACTGTCTGTAACCACAGATGTTATAGTTTCCTACGTTCGGTGACTCAGTGTAACGATGTACGGTCGGTAAGACTGAATCTGCTTTACCGGGGTTCGAACTCTCAACCGGAGGTAAACTGCACTGTGACAGCGTCGACCGTTCAGCTTACTGAACTTTCTCGTGAAGTGTCTCCGGGGAAGCAGAGTGGTGAACATCGGTGAAAGCACCTGCCTCGGCACGGCGTCTACTGCTGAGTGCGCCCCAGACTATGATATACGGCCTGGGGTCAGATCTGAGCTTTCACTCAGTGGCGTAACAAAACTTGAGGGGGCCCCCCTGCAAACTACATGGAGGGCCCCCCCAACATTCTCTGTGCCATTTTAGAGATCTCAGGCCAGCGACCCGCCATACTGCAGGGGACGCGGAGCTATTGTTATGCCACTGTCACCAATACAGCCGTTATAAGTAACACTGGATGGTGGAGTTAAAGGTTGGGCTTAGTCTGCCAGCAGGCTATCATACGTGGTGGTCTATTCATTACAGGGTCCCTGCCATCGGTAGACCGGGGAAGTTTGCCCAATGTTAGGTGGGTTTCCTGATGCAGACTCCTGACATGATATACAACATTGGGCCCATTCATCTTTCAGTTTTGACAAAAGTGCATCCACTGCTCCTTCTCGTTTCAAAACATTAGACAATGCGACAATGCAGTATTTTAAAAGCAGATGTAACTACAAAGAGCACATTTTGATAATACATTTTTATTAGTAGACAATAGCAATCTTAAGAGGCATTGCATAGCTTCATACACACTTTGACCCCAATTCCATCACAGTCTCTCTCCCTCTCTCTCTCTGTCTCTTAGTCAGTCAGTCTCTCTCTCTCAGTCAGTCAGTCTATCTCTCTGTCATTCAGTCTCTCTCAGTCAGTCAGTCTCTCTCAGTCAGTCTGTCAGTCAGTCAGTCTCTCTCTCTCTCTCTGTCAGTTTGTCAGTCAGTTGGTCTCTCTCTCTGTCAGTCAGTCTCTCTCTCTCAGTCAGTCAGTCTATCTCTCTCTGTCATTCAGTCTCAATAAGTCAGTCAGTCAGTCAGTCTCTCTCGCTCTCAGTCAGTCTGTCAGTCAGTCGGTCTCTCTCTCTGTCAGTCTCTCTCAGTCAGTCCCTCTCTCTGTCAGTCTCTCTCTCTGTCAGTCTCTCTCTCAGTCTCTCTCTCTCAGTCAGTCTTTCTCCCTGTCAGTCCCTCTGTCTGTCAGTCCCTCTGTCTGTCAGTCCCTCTGTCTGTCAGTCTCTCTATCAGTCCCTCTCTCTGTCAGTCTCTCTATCTCTCTCTTTCTGTCAGTCTCTCTCAGTCAGTCAGCCTCTCCCTTTCTATCAGTCAGTCTCTCACAGTCTCTCTCTGTCAGTTTCTCACAGTCAGTCAGTCTCTCTCTTTCAGTCAGCTAGTCTCTCTCTATCAGTCAGTCTCTCTCTCTCTGTCAGTCAGTCTCTCTCTGTCAGTCTATCTCTCTGTCAGTCAGTCTCTCTCTCTGTCAGAGTCCCAGTCTCTCTCTCTCTCTCTGTCAGTCTCTCTCTGTCAGTCAGTCTCTCTCTCAGTCAGTCTCTCTCAGTCAATCAGTCTCTCTCAGTCAGTAAGTCTCTCTCTCTTAGTCAGTCAGTCTCTCTCTTAGCCAGTCTCTCTCTCTGTCAGTCCCTCTCTCTGTCAGGCTCTTTCACAGTCTCTCTCTCTCTCAGTCAGTCCCACTCCCTGTCAGACCCTCTCTCTGTCAGCCTCTCTGTCAGGCTCTCTCTGTCAGGCTCTCTCTCTCAGCCTCTCTCTCAGTCTCTCTCTCTCAGTCTTTCTCTCTTAGTCAGTCAGTCTTCCAGATAATCTCTCTCTCCCTCTGTCAGTCTCTCTCAGTCAGTCATTCTCTCTCTCTCACAGTCAGCAAGTCTCTCACAGTCAGTCTCTCTCTCTCTCTCTCTCTCTCAGTCAGTGATTCTCTCTGTCAGTCAGTCTCTCTCTGTCATTCGGTCTCTGTGTCAGTCAGTCTCTCTCTGTGAGTCTCTCTCTCTCAGTCAGTCTCTCTCTGTCAGTCAGCCTCTCTCTCTGTCGGTCAGTCTCTCTTTCTCTGTCAGTCTCTCAGTCTCTCTCTCTCTCTCTGTCAGTCTCTGTCAGTCAGTCTTTCTCTCTCCCAGTCAGTCATTCTCTCTCTACCTCAGTCAGCCTCTCTCTCTGTCAGTCAGTCTCTGCCAGTCAGTCAGCCTCTCTCAGTCAGTCAGTCTCTCTCTCTCTCAGTCAGTCTCTCTCTCCTAGTCAGTCTCTCTCTCTCTCAGTCAGTCTCTCTCGCAGTCAATCAGTCTATCTCTCTGTCAGTCAGTCTCTGCCTCTCTCTCTCAGTCTCTCTCTCTGTCAGTCAGTATCTCTCTACCTCAGCCAGTCAGTCTCTGTCAGTCAGTCAGTCTATCTCTCTCTGTCAGTCAGTTTCACTCTCAATCAGTCTCTCTCTTTCTGTCAGTCAGTCAGCCATTCTCTCATTCAGCCAGTCTCTCTCTCTCAGTCAGTTTCTCAGTCAGTCAGTCTCTTGGTCAGTCAGTATTCAGTCTCTGAGTCAGTCGGTCAGTCTCTACTCTCTCTCCACTCTCTCCATTCTCTCTCTCCATTCTCTCTCTCAACTCTGTCCGCTCTATCTCTACTGTCTCTCTCTCTCCACTCTCTCTCCACTGTCTCTCCACTGTCTCTCTCTCCACTTTCTCTCTCTCCTCTCTCTCCACTCTCTCACTATATCTCTCTCTCTCCACTCTCTCTCCACTGTCTCCCTCCACTGTCTCCTCTCTCTCCACTCTCTCGCTCCACCCTCTCTCCCTTCTCTCTCTCTCTACTCTCTCTCCACTCTCTCTCTGTCTACTGTCACTCTCCACTGTCTCTCTCCACTCTATCTCTGCTCTCTCCACTCTCTCTCTCCACTGCACTGTCTCCCTGCACTCTCTCTCCACTCTCTCTCCACTCTCTCTCCTCGCTCTCTCTCTCTCTCTCTCTCTCTCTCTATCTACTCTCTCTCCACTCTCTCTCTCCACTCTCTCTCTCCACTGTCTCTCTCCACTCTCTCTCCTCTCTCTCTCTCCACTCTCTCCCACTCTCTCTCACAAAGTAGTGTGCGCTCCATGGGCGTCCGCAGAAATGTTTCCAGAGGTGGGGGGGGCACATTTTTAACTTCATCACCATCCCCCTTGCACCCTTCTCCCCTCTGCATTGCACCCTTCTCGCCCTCCCTCTTGCACCCTTCTCCCCCTCCCCCTTGCACTCTTCTCCCCCTCCCCCTTGTACCCTACTCCACCTCTGCCTTGCGCCCTTTTCTACCTTGCATCCTTCTCCCCTCTGCCTGTCACCATTCTCCCCTCTGCCTTGCACCCTTCTCCTCTCTGCCTTGCACCCTTCTCCTCTCTGCCTTGCACCCTACTCCACCTCCGCCTTGCACCCTTTTCTACCTTGAACCATTCTCCCCTCTGCCTTGCACCATTCTCCCCTCTTCTTTGCACCCTTCTCCCCTCCGCCTTGCACCCTTCACCCTCTGCCTTGCACCCTTCTCTACCTTGCACTCTTCTCCCCTCCGCCTTGCACCCTTCTCCCCTCTGCCTTGCACCCTTCTCTACCTTGCACCCTTCTCCTCTCTGCCTTGCACCCTTCTCCCCTCTGCCTTGCACCCTTCTCCCCTCTGCCTTGCACCCTTCTCCCCTCTGCCTTGCACCCTTCTCCCCCTCCGCCTTGCACCCTTCTCTACCTTGCACCCTTCTCCCCTCCGTCTTGCACCCTTCTCCCCTCTGCCTTGCACCCTTCTCCCCTCCACCTTGCACCCTTCTCCCCTCTACCTTGCACCCTTCTCTACCTTCCACCCTTCTCCTCTCTGCTTTGCACCCTTTTTGTCTCTGCCTTGCACCCTTCTCCTCTCTACCTTGCACCCTTCTCCCCTCTGCCTTGTACCCTTCTCCTCTCTACCTTGCACCCTTCTCCTCTCTACCTTGCACCCTTTTCGTCTCTGCCTTGCACCCTTCTCTACCTTGCACCCTTTTCCTCTCTGCCTTGCACCCTTCTCCTCTCTACCTTGCGCACTTCTCCTCTCTGCCTTGCACCCTTCTCCCCTCTGCCTTGCACCCTTCTCCCCTATGCCATGCACCCTTCTCGGCCCCCCCTTCTCCCCTCCCTGCGGATGCCCATGGTGTGTTCTAACAAGAGTGCTTACCTGAGGGCACCATTTTGCTGCCTCATCCCTTCTCATATGAGCTTTGCCCTGGAGAATGCTCTCTCTGGGGGGCCCACTCCCACCATTGTCAGGGTCCCGAGCAGTGCTCTGTGCTGTCTCCTGCTCTTGCTCTCTGGGGCTGGGGCACCCACCCTATCCTTGTCCTTGTTTCTTCTCTTCTCTTGTGGGGTGGGCTTTGCTTATGGAGAGGAGAGAGTGGGGCCGGGCTCTGTGCTGCCTCAGAGGAGCAGTGGAGACTGCCGTCTCTGGGGCCCCCCACCCCCACCCTTGTCCCTGTCTCTTCTCTTCTCTTGTGGGGTGGGCTATGCTTATGGAGAGGAGAGAGTGGGGCTGGGGGCTGGGCTCTGTGCTGCCTCAGAGGAGCAGTGGAGACTGCCGTCTCTGGGGCCTCACCCCCACCCTTGTCCCTGTCTCTTCTGTTCTCTTGAGGGGTGGGCTTTGCTTATGGAGAGGAGAGTGTGGGGGCCGGGCTCTGTGCTGCCTCAGAGGAGCAGTGGAGACTGCTGTCTCTGGGGCCCCCACCCTTGTCCCGGGCCTGCTTCCGGCTGAGTCTCTCACAGCTCTCAGAAGAGCTGAGGGGCCTGGGCCCCCTTCATTAACTGTAGAGCGTGGGGCCACCCCGCACCGCAGGGGCTGCGGGGGCATTTGTTACGCCCCTGATATAAACCGAAAGGAGCATTGGAAGCCTCGCCTTCTCATGCAGAAGGAGTATTATACTTTGGGTGTTTCCATCCATGTTCACCGTTTTCTTTATCATTATATACTAACCCTAAGGTCAGAGGGGAACGCTCAGTGCTGCTGAGTAGAGAAATTTAAAAGATATGGGGCAGAAAGAGTTACCGCGCCATCAGAGAAGGGTTGTCTTGCTTTCCCTGGCCTTTTGTGAGACAGAAGTTAGGTCAGAGCAGCACGTTAATGTTGGGTAGCTCCTTAAAGTTGGGTACAGGTGCTATCAGTCGGGTATGGTGGTGTCTCTGTCGGATTTTACCAGCATTATATGCACACAGACAAAAACTCACAAATAAGATCTCTCCCTGTTCTGAAATTCCTTAAATATGTTGGTATTTTGATAAACATTGTGTTCTCTCTCACTTAGTGCCCCTACCAATCCGCATTCCTCTCCCTTTCCACGGCCCCTTAGGCCCCTTTCATGCACCCTGCTGGTCGTATAATCTATTTTAACATCATTGAATCAGATCTGGAACGCCTCTCTGTGCTCTGGCACCTTCCCCGCAGTGTGGAAACAGGCTCTCCCGGTGCTGATTCCTAAAAAACCTGACGCCGACCCTACAGTCAAAAAAAATTACAGGCCTATTTCCCTCCTTCCTGCGCCGGCAAAAATTCTTGAAACAATCATTCAGGAACAGCTCTCTAACCATCTGGAATCCTGTAATCATTTCC
The DNA here is from genome assembly GCF_964263255.1 of Lissotriton vulgaris. Taxonomy (NCBI): domain Eukaryota; kingdom Metazoa; phylum Chordata; class Amphibia; order Caudata; family Salamandridae; genus Lissotriton; species Lissotriton vulgaris. The sequence goes on along the minus strand of NC_141690.1, from coordinate 11,031,276 downwards.
ATGACTCTCACGCCTTTGTCCTGGAACAAGTCCTACCTGTGAAGTGGACTCAACAAGTTTTTCTACATCCATTTGTCTCTGACGAGAAACATCTGCTATGGGGGGTTCCCCAAGGCTCTGCCATAAGTCCTCTCCTTTTTAACGTCTATCTATCACCCCTTACGGCACTGGTCGATTCCTGTGGGGTGAGGGTGATTTCCTACGCCGACGACACCCAACTGGTGTTTTCTTTTGAAGAACATTCTGAAGCTGCATTCTCTAACTTTAGACGCTGCCTGAGTAACATCTCGGCGTGGATGTTACTTAGCACTCTCAAGCTTAACTCGGATAAAACTGGGGTACTCTTCTTTAATCAAAAAATCTCCCCCCCCCCACCCCCGACGCTGTGTTGGCCGCCTGAGAGGAATCTTTCCACCAAGCCTATTGACTTGGCTAGAAACCTCGGCGTCTAGTTTGACAATGAACTGTCCTGTAAAACTCAAATTAGACAGGTGTCCTCTTCCTGTTTTGGGAAGCTTCGCATGTTGCGTAAATTCCTTTACTTCCTTCCTCTGGAGTCCTGCAGGACTGTAATCCATGCTCTAATAACATCTCATCTGGATTACGCCAATAGTCTCTACCTTAAGGCGCCTGCCTACCTGATTAGAAACCTACAGATTATACTAAGAACTGCAGCCAGAGTGATCACCCCCCACTTGAGGAAGCTTCACTGGCTAACAGTGACTAAACGTGTTGAATTCAAGGCTCTCACAATCGCGTTCAGAGCTTTTCGGGTGCAAGGCCCTGTATACCTGAGAGTGAGACTTAAACACTATCAACATAGTTAGACCCTCAGATCCTACTATCTGCGTCTCCTTGCCACTCCCCGTTTTTGCAAGACCAGAATGGGTGGCAGAGCCTTTGCGGTCATTACCTCCAAAATTTGGAACGCCCTGCCTCTCTCTCTATGTTCCTCTGAGTCTGAACCCATCTTTCGACGTGCTTTAAAGACCTGGTTGTTCACCAGCCCCTAGATCCTCCCTCTGCACCTCTCATCAGCGGACTGCATCAGCGCTGGGACACCCCAGTTGGGGGTAGCTGTGCGCTTAATAAATTCCTAAATAAATAAATAAAATAAACAAATAAATATATGCCAGCGTCCTTGTCGGGAAATCTGAAACTCACCCCTCCCCCCACCAAATTTACCCACCAAGCTACGCCCCGGATGTTGTGTTGTTTTTTTGTGGTCATGATAGGTCCTTCCAGTGTTGACCCTTGGCAGCAACATTAGCACTTCTGATTTTGTGCATTGAGTTTACAAAAGGCACAACATAATCTATGATCCAATCTCCTGACAGTCACTAGTTAGCAGGTTTGTCACAGGTACCTGTGCAGGGGCATAGCTTGGTCAGTAAGATTTGGATGTGTGAGATTCAAATTCCCAGCAATTACACTGGCATATCTTGTTAACATACATTATCTGAGAAGCAGGACATGAGGAGGGTTTATGGAGCAGTGGGAAGGGAGAGCAGTGTGGATTGTTAGCTGTACTTAAAACAAAATATTTTGTAAAATAACCAATATTTTTAAAAGAACTTCAAAACAGAGGGGAGTGCGACAAGGTCTCTGAGAGCAATTTTGAAGTGGTGTGGGTTTTCTGAGTTTGGGATTAATGAGTTTTGGGGGGCCAGTGTGTGGCGAAGTGGGCCAGTTGGAGGATTTGGAGTTAGTGAAATTCTCTCAAAGATGGACTAATTAGGATAGGAGGGAGGAAATGTTGTTATCAAATCTGCAAAGTGTCTGGGTTAAAAGAGAGAGGTGGGGCGTATTAGGGGCGGTGGGGGGATGAGGTATGTGCTAAATTCGTTGGAGAAGGAGGTCTAGCGTTGGTAGAGGAGGATAAGTCTGGAGGGGGTCGAGTGAGGTCTTGTAGCAGTGGGTGAGAGGAGAGGGAGGACTGTGGCGGGGAGGAAGGGGGGGTTCTGGTCATCAGAGGGGGAAGGGGGGGGTGGGGGAGGACTGGGTCGTACTGGAGGTAGTTTGGGCAGGGAAAGGGTGGGAGGTTTCAGAGTTGATCGGGGGTGGAGGTCTGTTGTTCTGAAAGGGAGGGAAGCCGGTGGGATGGCAGGTTCCGGCAGACATTAGGGGGGGGGGAGAGAGGGGGTGGACTGGATTTTGATAGAGGTAGTTGGTGTGAGAAGTTGACCTGATATGTGATGTCCACTATTCTAGTGGGCACCCTGTATCAGTCCAAACAACCCTTATAGTGATGGTTGTAAAGTCAACCTTATAGACCAGCTATCCCAGTGGTAGCATGGACAAAGCAGTCTTAGGCTAATACTTCAGAGAGCATGTGAAGCCAATTGTTTTACCAATTATAATCCCTTGAATACCAAATGAAAGGATACCACACAAGGTATATATCAAATATATATGTATTTATTACTAACACAACCCCTCTGCACTCTTTATGAGGTCAGAGTTCGAGATACAGCACAGGTTACTCAATTAGCATGCTATAAGTTGCACAAATACAATTCTGCCATAGGGGCCTCACGAACCATATACTAAGTAAGTTGTAAAAGAACCACTTCAGGAAAGGTGAGTAGGCCTAGGGCCTAGGAAATCGCTGGGGCTACACTGAACTACCAAAGGTTAGGAAGTAGGAGTCCCACAGGATGCGCGTGCAGTGTCTAAACACACACGCGGGTTACCATAGACTTTCAATGGGAACCTAAATGTTACAAAGTAGTTGATTTTGGACACTTCCAGGTGGACTATGGGAAAACCCAGTTAAACTAGGACACTTGGATAGTTATTACCCATGGGAGCACCGGAGTACTCAGGTTACCTCACCCAGGGAAGCCGGGTGCATAGGTGTTTTTTTGTGTCGGGTTTCTCGATCAATCCTATGGACAGCTGCAAGAAAGTGCTGCAAGCGACCAGGAGGAAAGTGTCCGGATGGATCCAAGGGTGGATCGGAGCAGTGAAGAACCTGAAAGCAGAGGGGACAAAGTCTGGGTCACTAGCCAGTGACCAGGAAGGAACCAGGCGATGTCGAAATGCAATCAGGTGAGGAGATGAAGCTTGTCTCTGCATCTAAGTGGACCAGGAGGCGTCGACGATGACCAGGAGCTGGATACGGACTGTCCCACAAAGGATCTAGCTGTTGGCTGTGTCAGTATCCGGATTGGACGCAACAAGCCTTGGCAAAGGCAACCCACGCAGGAAGGGAAGATCGGCTTCTGTTCAGACCAGCATGGTCTGGGGAGCTGCCCCTTTACAGGAAAGCAGGAGCAAGCCTGGAGCAACCAGGCAAGCAGTGTTGTTTCAAAAGGATGTCTTCAGGAGGGCCACGAGCCAATGGGCTAGCAACCGCGAAGACGCATCGAGGAGAAATGCAGGCGCAGGCCCCACGCGGTACTCATGGAGTGTGGAGGGCTGAGTTTCGGTGCACTTACGGCTCGGGGTGAGGCTTCTCAAACCCCAATGCACAACTTCGAGGACGCCTCAGAAGCTGCACAGTTAGCAAAAAGCAGGTACTGCAGGAGGTCCGGTCCCACGTCTCTCGTGTCCGCCACGGGTCTCAGCTTTGCTGTGGATGTGGGTCGGAGTCAGAGAAGACAGGAAGTCAAGAGGCTGTGTCGCTAAGTCTTCGGGTTCCGGCGGGAGCGTCGACAAAGCAAACCGGCAAGTTACTGTTGGTGCCTGTTTGCACAGGGTGGTCAATCCTTGACCACAAGGGAGATGTCTTCAGTCTTCCAGTCGAAATGGAACGTCGAAGGTCCAAGAGCTGGTTTCAGAGTTTCTTTCCAGGATAATCTAATGTCTCTAGACACAGCTCCTAACTTTATACCAAACTAAGGGGCTGGATTACCTGCTAGGTCTCTCCTATGGGTGGAACCTGAGAAGGGGGTGGTTACACCCCTATCTGTTTGTCCAGTTTCGGGCCAGAGCTGGGGCTGGAGTGCCCCAGCAACTGGTTTGAACCGGGCTATGCATGGAGCACCTTGTGTGCCCCAGGCAATGTCTGGAAACAGCAGTTTCCATTAAACCCACCCTGCCCCAATCCACTACAGGCTGTCTGGGGAGGTGCCAGCACCTCCCTTGACAGGAAACCTATTGTCCAGGCTTCCCCTGCCAGAGTTTTGTTCAGCAGCAGGAGGCCAGACTCGTGTCTGTGGCAACAGAATCCATTTTGTGATGCTGAGGCTCTGTTTAACTTTAACCGGGTAAAGCAGTAACTACTTGTCTTCTCCCTCTAGAAGGGTGGAATGCTACCCCCGCTGCCAGGACTGGCGGAAGGGGGGGGGGGGTAGTATTCCAAAGTGTTTGACACCGTACACAACATGTTTTGATAAAGCCAAACCAAAGTTAGCATTAACCGTGCGGATTATAATGCACTTAAGAGTATATGGTATAACTATATCATAGAACAGCTATAAGGACATGGTTCTGAAAGCTGCAGACAGGCTCAGCTCATGCTAGAGCACCATCACACATAAAACCAAGCACTCTGCCTTCAGGATTGTCAAGGCCTGCCATAGGAGTGACTTATAGGTATATATGTGTCTATTTATAAGGGTAGATATAGGAATACTATATCTAAGCAAGGAGTGATTACACCACCTTGCCCAAGCTGAGTGTTCAGCCTGTGGTGTCAGTTTGGATGGCCAGCCAGGGGTGGCATAATACATGCTGCAGCCCCTGGTATGCCTTGGATGCATCTATGCCCTGGGTACCTATGCCCTGGGTACCTATGGTACACTATACAGGGGCTCACAAAGGTGACCCAATACCCAATTAGGTATGTACATAAAGTACATGGTATGAATTTAGAGAGAGAACAGCTGGGCTGTGGGTCTGATTAGCAGGCCCACAGCCACACTAAAGTCGAAAAACCAGAGTATCACAGCAAAAAGTGGGGATGACCATAGGAAGCAGACCCTACTCTCCTACAGTTGGTAAATGTACTCCAGCCCAATCTAGGAATAAGTTCAGCATTATGCATGGCCACTCACAGGTACTGCAACACACTCCCAATTAAAACAATGGAGGCAGGGAATAAAAAAAAATTCTATAGGAGCTAACATTAAATAAATAAATGTAATTTTGGCTTTTAAAATGAAAATATATAAATTAATAAATAATTATTATGCTATTCTAAAATTCACTAAAAATGTATTGTACTATTACATTTAAACGATTGTTGAAACAAATATGTGTAATTAATTCTGTACATAACTTAATACTTTTAATCCATTTTAATGCATAGTTTATAAACCTAAAAAATCACTGTAGGTGGAGTTTCTTTTAAATTATTCTTTCAGAAATGTTATTAAAAATGTAATATGTCAATTAATTAGTTATTTAATACACATTTAAGTTCATGTGCTGTAACATTTTATTAGGTCAAGGTTTACTAAATATTCAAATTTACTTTACATTAATATTTTATATTAAAATATTTAAAATGACTTTATACTAAACCTTAACATAGGGAGATCTCTGTCACAGTTGCGGTGGTCTCCACCTATTCATAAAAAGTAACCAGTTGTAACTTTACACTCAGAAATGGTGAATAGCAAAAAAGCAGAACATTCCTACTAGGTGCAGTAATAGATTTACACAAGTGAATTTATGTTTGTGAATAGGCTTCATTCATTGCATAAGTTGTTAATGAGGAAAAAATGTGTTTAAAAATGTATGGTGCATTAGATAATTCTGTTTTGATCAGTGTGGACAAGTGTGGTGAGATGGGGGAGCAGACGGTTCGCCAAAACACGACTCAGGATTTTCTAATCCTGGTTCAGGAGGGACAAGGGCAATATGAGCGGACATCCAGTGGATCTCTCCCCTACTTTGGGAGAACCGCTATCAGGGCTTTTGTCATTGATCTGTGTAGTTTTTCCCAGTCGAATGCCACTTCATACACATTGAGCGACTTATCAGCCAATAGGATTCAGTAACTAACTTAAAACTCCACAGTAAGTCAGACCCATGATTCTCAGAGCCCTTCGTCCTCCAAATCTTAAGAATCGTCGGTGAAACCACACGATTGAGCACCAATACATCCAAATCCACACTTTTCCCTATTTGCGGGGAGCATCGGAGTCAGGCCTGGGCCTCGGCATTGTTAATTGCTGACACTGGCTTTAAGTACCTGGGGGTCTTTATATCGCCATGTTCCACAGTCTCCTGGATGCACAACATCGCCCCACTACTCCCGGCTGTCCGTAATGAGATGACGATTTGGTCCCAGCTACCCCCGTTCCTATATGGACGGTCCGCTATCTTTAAGATGGTGTCCTTACCGCGCCTACTATGTCGGCTTCTAAAATTTTCATACCTTATGCCCCCATCGTGGTTTACACAACTTAACGCACTCCTAAATAGATTCCTGTGGCAGGGGGGTGCGATTCTGGTTGCGCTATCCACATGTACACAATCCACATACTGCAAGGGCATTGCAGCAGCGGATGTCCACGCGTATTACTCCGCCTCACATCTTCTGGTGATCAACGAATGGTGGTAAGGGGCCCAGTCAGACCCGGCCTACGTGGTTGAGAGGATTGCCATGGCCGGCACCCCCTTGCTGCACCTCCTTATAGCAACACCTCTATAGACACTCTTCGCCCAGCTTGCCGCACAGTCATACAGATCTGGAGACGGGCAGTTCGGTCCATGGGATGGTGGGGTAGACTAACTGGCTTCACTCCCCTTTGGCAGAGCACCAATCTATGGCCTGTTTCTGCGTTATGTGGGTTCCGTAAATGGGACCTTATTGGGATTTCCACACTGGGGGAAGTCATGCAGGACACTACCCTCAAATCCTTTCAACGGCTGCAATCAGACTACGATTTACATAAATCACAGTTCCATCGATATCTGCGGCTCCGACATGCATTATACCCTCAGATTTGGAAGCCCTACCTGAGTTCCACCCGTTAGAGGGTTGCTTACTGATGGGGGACATCGGAGATCACAAAAAATTAGGCAAATGTATCAGAACCTTAATACGCACACTGCTACCACCATTCACAGAACCAGAGAAGCGTGGGCAGCTGATCTGCCGGACCTCACAGACGACGACTGGGCGGAAGCCTTGGCTAGCCCCTGGTACGCGGCGGTGTCCTCTAGATTCAGACTCATCCAGTTTAAATACCTTCATCGGGTGTACTACACTCTCCTTAGGTTGTGGAAAATGGGTGCAATCCAGTCTCCTATGTACCTCCGTTGCTGCACTGACCAGGGTTCCTTTCTGCATACGGTGTGGAGCTGCACGGCGATTGAGCCGTTCTGGTCCAGCGTGCCTTCCTGGCTGGGCCAGGTCCTGGCGTGGACCATTCCGCTTGACCCTAGACTGGTGCTTCTCCATAGCACAGGCGACATCGGGGGGAACCGTTACAAGCAGCACCTTTTCTTTTTGGGCCTCATTTTAGCTAAGACGGACATGGCACAGCACTGGAAGTACTCGTCCCCGCCCAGCCTGACTAGATGGAAAAGGTTAATGGACAGATGTATGACTGACGCAATTGTGGTATTTCAGGCAAGAGGGTGCCCACAGAAGCACAGGAAGATCCAGAACCCACTGGGCCACTTACAGAGGTATAGATCTGCCCCCAATGTCGCAGTTTGCCTCCCATGATCCCATTGAACGATTGGTGGTTAGCAATTCACCTGTTTAGTTTACTGATTTTGATTATCTGTGGCTGGAGATTTATATATAATGGTCATGTAATGCTCTCTAAGTATGTTCGGTGCTGTTCAAAGTTAGTTCGGTCTGTTGTTCTGCAGACTATGTGGATTTTATATGATGTACCTATGGACTATATGCCATGCACACGTTTTGTATTATCCTTGCTAGGCTTCTCCCATTTGGTATGGCTGAAGATCAATAAAAATGTGTTGTTAAAAAAAAAGAAAGTCCACAGGAAGCCCAACCATGCCTGGGTCTGTATTGAGCCCCATCTTTTCAAGTGCCATACTCACCTAATTTATTAGCAGTGGATCATCTAGCTGCTGCGGTCTTAGAGAATTCAGGCCTGGGCTGATGACAATCAACACATAGTGGCACTGTCGGTCTGGCGGGAGGCCATCCCGTAGAGCATACAGCTCACAGTAATAGTCTCAAAATGCGTCGCATATTGCTTCTCGGATGTTCACCAGCACCATGTCGTGTCCCTGTTTATTATTGCCTCTATCAGGGGCCTAGAAGTCTCAGTCAACAACAACCAGGCCAATGTCCTGCCTGGTCTATCCCACTCTTCATGCTGAGTTGTCCCAAAGTCCTTCTACAAGAAACAGCTTAGCTGACTACTCAAGTTCGCATGGCGCCTACAAAAATTGGTCTGCTCAACCCCATGGTCCGGGTCAGTCACCACCAGCTGCTCCACTTGTCTAATGGCTACTTCCAGCTCCAGTAATTTCTCCCTCTATACTTGTTGGACGCCCCATGCAGTTGGGAGGCAATGGTCTCTGATGATCACTTCAAAAGTGTATACTGAAAAGCCGTGTATCTAGCGAATCACTAGATCCATCCCCATGTGCACACCTTTTGTTTCCCCCAGTGCGAAATGAGGGTTCCAACACAATTTCAATTCAAATACTTCAGTATTGTTTATTCATACTTGTTTTCCTTTTTACTTGTTATTTTTAGTTTTCATCTTCAATCATTTCATATTATTTGTACATCATTCAACATTGTTATATGATATATCCAATGCATTTCGGGCCTTATATCAAGCCCTTCATCAGGGAATAACACTAAAAATGAAAAATAAAATAAGTGTATTACTGTGCATGTCTTTGCTACAGTTGTTACAGCATACGTTTGATACCGTTCCATAATTTGCAATATTACTCATACAATCTATTACTAGATCAGTACTTGCGATTATAGCATGACACTCATATTGCAACCGATAAGAAAAACATAAATATTGCTTCACTTACATGTCTGTACACTTTGAATGAATGTTCGTGTCCAATAAAAAGCTAAAGGTAAAAAGTGTAAATAGTTCATGGTCAGATGGCGGTTAACAAATAATTATGTGTGATAAAAAAGACTTGTGCAGTTTGGAACTTCAACTTCAAACTTTTCTAATGGAATTAATGATATTTACACTTTACCAAAGCTACTTCAGATACAAAGAAAGCTGGTACCAACAATTAGTGGGAATGGCGATGGGCAACTCAGCAGCACCGGCATACGCCAACATCTTCATGCGAGATTATGAGGAAGCTCACATTTTTTCAAAAACGACATGGCAGAAAAATCTTAAACTGTTTATCAGGTATATAGATGACATATTCATCGTATGGAAAAGCACACAAGAAGAATTACACACTGCTCTCAAAGATAAATATCGCTTCACTTACATGTCACTTACATGTCTGTACACTTTGAATGAATGTTCGTGTCCTATAAAAAAGCTAAAGGTAAAAAGTATAAATAGTTCATGGTCAGATGGCGGTTAACAAATAATTATGTGTGATGAAAATTTCATAAGACTCGTGGGGACTAACCTTATTCGTGAAGGATCCTATTCTCGTGTGTCCATCAGTGTGGCAACGCCGTTGGCGTCTACCGGATCTACTTTGAGCTCTTTTATTGCGCATTCAAAAAAGAGTCCCGGTCACGTGACTGACCAAACAATCTAAAGTTCTTATTTGTGTGATTTCAACAAGGTTAATTCCGGTTATAATGTAACCGTATACTAGTGATGACGGTATAACGTGGATTAAAACAACAAAAAACGAGTTAAGGAAGGGGAAAGTTTGAAAAAAGCTGTGTAACAGAATGTGTCGGTTAAATGTTAAGCTCGAACCCATGGTATTTGAGGTGATGTTGATGTCTTAATGCGTAGAGCTATAATCAGTAGTGAAATACTGGGCAGTATTTATGCATAACTATTATGGATCATCGTTTAGTATTACAAGACATGTTAAATTCAAGAATATCTAAGTAAATTAAATAAAATAAAATTCAGTAGTTCGCAATTGCTACCATGTCGATCAAAGAACAATTCATCAAGAATCACAAGTAACACAATAGTTCAATTCGGTCATTGAGACCATGTGGAATCCGTGACGATAGTTTTTGTATCCAGTAATTCTCCCTTTTCAGGAGATGCTTGGTGTTATCAAGTCCTTCAACTTTATCTACAGTTTCCAATATGATAAATTTCAATTGTGATATGTTGTGTTTTTCTTCCAAAAAATGGACAGCTATGGAAGATTTCATGTTTTTTGTTCGTATGTTAGATTTATGCTCGGTAAGTCTAGTTTTCATGCGTCTCTCAGTTTGTCCAATGTATAATTTTCCACATGGACATTTGAGGGCATAAATAACATTGGTCGTATCACAAGAGGCATTCACTTTAAGTTTTATTTCGTTTCCTTTCATAGGGTGATTGATTTTGTTCCCTTTGATTATACTGTTACAGTTTCCACAGTTCAGACAGGGTTTTGTTCCTTTGAATGTTGTCATTTTGGATGTTTTCTGTTGTAGCATTTCTCCTAGGTTTTGAGCTCTGGTATAAGCGAACAGTGGTGGTTCTTCAAAAATTCTGTTGAAATCCGGTTCTAAGTTCAGTATATGCCAATGTTTTAGAATTATTTTTTTGAATTTTGTGCTGGCTGTGGAGAATTTTGAGACTGCTACCATCCTGGTTTGTTCCTTTTTGTTTGTTGTTTTTAGAAGTTCTTGTCTTTGTATAGAGTCTATTTTCTTCCTGGATTCTTCAATGACTGTATCAGAATAACCTCTTGTCTTAAATCTGTTTGACACTTCGTTCAGTCTCTTTTGTAAATGTGTTTCTTCTGACACTATTCGTTTTACTCTTGCCATTTGGGAGTATGGTAAATACTTTTTCAAATTAGATTAATGGAAACTGGAAAAATGTAACATGTTATTCCGATCAGTGCTTTTGATGTGTAGGTCTGTTTCAAATCCTGTGTTGGTAATAGATACTTTTACATCAAGAAACATAACCGAGGTGTTTGAAATGTCCCATGTTAGTTGAATGCGATCATCGATGTTGTTGAATTCTTTGAGAGCAGTGTGTAATTCTTCTTGTGCGCTTTTCCATAAGATGAATATGTCATCTATATACCTGATAAACAGTTTAAGATTTTTCTGCCATGTAGTTTTTGAAAAAATGTGAGCTTCCTCATAATCTCGCATGAAGATGTTGGCGTATGCCGGTGCTGCTGAGTTGCCCATCGCCATTCCCACTAATTGTTGGTACCAGCTTTCTTTGTATCTGAAGTAGCTTTGGTAAAGTGTAAATATCATTAATTCCATTAGAAAAGTTTGAAGTTGAAGTTCCAAACTGCACAAGTCTTTTTTATCACACATAATTATTTGTTAACCGCCATCTGACCATGAACTATTTACACTTTTTACCTTTAGCTTTTTTATTGGACACGAACATTCATTCAAAGTGTACAGACATGTAAGAGAAGCGATATTTATGTTTTTCTTATCGGTTGCAATATGAGTGTCATGCTATAATCGCAAGTACTGATCTAGTAATAGATTGTATGAGTAATATTGCAAATTATGGAACGGTATCAAACGTATGTTGTAACAACTGTAGCAAAGACATGCACAGTAATACACTTATTTTATTTTTCATTTTTAGTGTTATTCCCTGATGAAGGGCTTGATATAAGGCCCGAAATGCATTGGATATATCATATAACAATGTTGAATGATGTACAAATAATATGAAATGATTAAAGATGAAAACTAAAAATAACAAGTAAAAAGGAAAACAAGTATGAATAAACAATACTGAAGTATTTGAATTGAAATTGTGTTGGAACCCTCATTTCGCACTGGGGGAAACAAAAGGTGTGCACATGGGGATGGATCTAGTGATTCGCTAGATACACGACTTTTCAGTATACACTGACGTCCGGGGACGTTGGACGTATCCTATGTAGCACCCTAAAATTTGAAAAGGAACTCACAAAACAGTGATTAATATAGCTGTGCGTCTGCCTCTACAAATTCACTTCAAAAGTGTCCCACACGTAGCCGCATCCATTTCAACCCCTTCGCTGCTAGGCCTTCCCCCCAGCAGAGGACCCAGAAATTAGCCAAAATACAGTTACAGTTATATATATATTTTTATGGGGGGGGGAAAGGGCTGCAGAAGAAAGCGACTGTTTTTTCCCTGCAAATAGTATCAACAAAGGGGTTGCGGTGCTGAAATCACCATCTGCCCAGCTTTAAGGGACAGGTAGACTTTTGTCACAGTTTTGTCATTTTAGTGGGACATAGCCTATTTGTACTATTTTTTTGTGCTTTCAACCTCCTTCCAATTAGTGGTAGAAATGGATGTGAAAGCAATAATGTTTCCCAGAAATCTATACATTTCGGAAAAGTAGACAAAATTACCCGCAGCTCTTCCAACAAACTCCAGGCACCAGCAGCGCCGCTCCTGCTGCTCCACACAACCGCGCCCCAGAGCCGAGCAGACTGTCGCGTGGCCACCGTTCTCTCCTCGCTTGTGCACCCACAACCAGTGGGGTTGGGCTCCCCTTTGACTGTCTCCCATGTCCCCAGTCTGTTTCTCCATATACAGCAAGTGGCCCAAACATTGGTCATGCAGGATATTTGACGGGGACTTGCTAGACCAAGTTGGATCCTCAACACAACTGTGCCGTTTTGGCCAGGACCCCATGACAAAAGTTGCTCTTATAAAGGATTATAGGAACAAGGGTGCCTTAGATAGATGCCATGGTAGTCTCAAACGATTGATTTTTTACATCAGGAAGATAAGTGTATTCAACATGTTTACGAACAATAGGCTTGTAGAGAAAAAAATTACAAAGTGTGCATATTATGATCCCCGTAGTTGGCGTCCAGAATATTATTACATTAAATAAAAATTAAAGCAGCATAGAAACATAAAAATGTAATCAATCGATTCTGTGCTTGAATTGCACAGTTGTGCTCTTGTCCCCAGTTTGTGATTTGCTACGGTTTGCCATTCATTGACTTTGCTTAGTTGGCTCATTTTGACTGGGCTCTATTTCTCCACTTTTTATGTCACTCTGTCGGTTAGCGTAGCAACAGTATAATTTGGTGCTCTGATGCACCTAATCTATGGAAGTTTTCTATCACAATAACTCGTCACAGTCTGGAGTGTAGCTCACGAAAGTCATGGCATGCTACAGTTGCTCAGTACCACTTTCCACCCTGGGACTATACTTCAATATTTCACAGTATACCTCCGAAGCAATTTTAGTTCAACCATGAAGTGAAGTATTTGCAAACCAAAGATACTCTGAAAGCCACGTTGCCTATTTCATCCAAGCACAACATATCAAATAAATATGAAACGATATGGGGAAGCACGGTGGAAACATCTATACGTCTGTATCTTTCGAATAATCATAATTGTTTTACAAAGCTGGCTTAGAAAATTAGTATTTCACAGGAAAACACGGAGTCTTCCATTTTGTGTATTCAAAACGCATTAAAAGTCAACTGTGAAGTAGCCTGCATTGATTTGTATTGTATTACAAATTTACATAACGCTTACTACCTCTATGTGGGGTGCTGAAGCACTCGCCTACATGGACATTATGCTACATCATGTAGTGTGTGTGGTTGGGAGGGTGCTGTCTTTGCTTTTGAATCTATGTGGGAAGTGTTTTCATGTTGTGCACGAGGACCATTGAAGTGCGGTAATTGTGTCATGTTATGCGGCACTTTGATGTATGATGGATAAAAAAGTGTGAGAGACACACAGTTTATGGCAATAAGCTGGCAGATTTGAGGAGCTCTACAGCTTTCTTGTTGATATTTGTATAGTCATAATTCACTTAACTGGTTACTTCACTGGGTTGCCCATTCTGAGATATTTAAGGTTTATTGCCCAGAGCAGGCATATTTTGGAGGCAGAAATGAGATGGACTTCATTACTATCATCTCATATCTGATTGTCATTTGAGATATCAAGAAGCATTCATAGTATGTAGCTTGTTGGGACCAGCAGTGGTGAACTAATTAAAGTCTTTCATTGGCCAGGACATGCAGCAAATCTCTTCCGTTATTCTATGCCTGTTTAGTTACTGATGGTTAGTTATTGATGTAGACTTGCACAGTACTGGGTGATGGCCCACAGAAGTTTTGTCTTATGTAAATGTAAGGAGGTCGAGCAGAAAAAAGGAGTTATTTATTATGCATCCTGTATGAGCTACAATTGGCTGCCCACATGCTGAGTTTTATGGTATTGCTATTAGTGCAGGTCACTAAAATTATATAGGGATTGTTGACATTACTGTTTACTACATAGACTAGACACAGGTCATCCCTTCATAACTTACCTGGATATAGAAAGTTGTATGCATTTATTATTCTGGGTCCTATTCCATTGTTGTTGGATGAAGATGTTATCCTGGAAATTTTACTTTTCAACTCTGTTCTCAAGAGTATATGCTCCTGAATGCATCCAATTAAAGCTGGTAGTGAGTTACAGAACTTGGTGACTAGTACCACGAAAGTGGTGCCTCCCATGGATTTCTAATAGTAAGGCATGATGGTGAAAACCTGGAGCGCAGTATTCTATATTTTTTGTATTGCTAGAATTTTACTTGTAGGAATAGTGGTCTTTTTACTTGAGATGCTCTGTAGACAATGCATAGCAACTTTAAAATAGTCATCTAGCTATTGGTAGCCAGTAGAGTGAAGGTGGAGAAGGTACAGCTGACGCAAATGTTTGGCTACTGCATTATATAATTATATCATTACCCAGGGACAAGAGCTACGGGGCATATTCATCATGGTATATACAGTGCATTAGAGGAATAGTCATGTTTAGATGAACTTGACAAAACAGTGATATACATTCTAAAAACACTAATTAGGGAATATGTTCTACGGGGCTGAATTTTTTAAACCAATTTTAATTATTGTTTTTTCCTTTTTACGGTGTAAAAAATACTTTTTAATTATCCAATGTATATGTATGCATGTATATGCATATGTCTTATTGTAGCCCTGAAAATGTTCAACAAGAACAATATTTGTTAGCTGCAAGCAATTGTATCACAGGCTACAAGCAAATTCAATATTGTGAAAAAATAAAAGATATATTTTGTCCAACAGGAAGAATGGACTTGCATGTACTTTGCCTGAGAAAGCTGTCATTGGGATAGTTCAATTGCCATAGAGATACTTGGATATTAATTTTACAGATTAACTTAGCACTCTTCCCAATCACTCTCATACATAAATTGTTCACTCCAAATTGCAAATATGTTACATAATTTCTTTCTAGTGGTTGAGTGGAACAAATGTGCACAATGGTCAGAGGTTATTTTATCACAGTTACTTTATTTGTCAATCACTTTATGGTAAAATTTGCTAGTAGCTAACACGTTTTGTTCGACTAGAACGTCTTCAGGGCTACAATTGGATGTATATAAAATACCATATCACATCTATCTTCACCATTTAAAACCTTCATATTATATACACCATTAAAAACAGTACAAACATTATCTCTAGTTTATCCAATACTTGGACAACTCTACAATGCCCAAGAAAAATATGAAAATCCTCATGTAATCTAAGTAAGCAAACATTCATATTGCACAATATTCACTGAAGTATTTATAACAAACCAGCATATTTAGTTACAACATTATGACACCATCCCAAGGAAAGCCAATAACTATGTCATTTAATGTAAAGTATGTGTATCTGAATAATCTGGTTTAATGTCCTAGCTGTAGACATTTGTTTCTTACATAACCATTGGAATCAGCAAAGTCTATCATTGTTAACTAAAGTATATGTTTCTATGTAACGTTGTAAGAACTAGTTTTTGATAAGGGACCATATATTACACAAAATACTCCAAATAAAAGAAAGGTTCATATTTACGTAACACTGTCCCGACATAAACACAGCTAAAATAACAAGAGATTCCATGAAAACACACACAAAATATTTTAGTAAATCCTCAAAAGAACTATAAATGTTTCTTAATAACTATTGGAATATATTTTTCATACAGAAGGTTTGGGTTCGTCATGTCCTTCAAAGAGATTGTTGAACCATTATTTAAAATTTTTCTAGGAGCAAAGTCAACAAAAGCAACAAAGTCACCAAATCAATACCACAATAATCACTAATCATTATGCATGGGAACCTGTGACTTTCGACTCTTATACCAATTTCGCCAACTTGTCCTAAAGTGTTGGCATAGTGTGTATAAATGATGAATGTTAAAAGAAGTACTATTTTAAAATAATTACGTCTCAAACTCCAATAGGTCATAAAACCCAAGTAGGCATTAGCAAAGGAACATTCTCTAATTCTTATTGTTGGTCATTGTAGGAGGCTGGCTTAGTATATGGTGCACACGTATTCAAGTGATGCACCTTGCACTAATCCAGACAATTAGTATTCTAGATTAGACGAAAAAGAATTGCACAGTGTTGATGTAAAAATACGCTTATTTAGTCACAACACAATCATTAACACATTGGAATATCTCCTACCCGGAGATATGAATAGCACACACCAGAATACTTGGAAAACTATCAGGTAAGTAGCACAAAATACAGTGGTTTCCAGGGGAACACCAAACCATTTATTAAGAAAGTGGAATGTGAACTGCAAGGGAGGCCTCCAGGTAGCTGTGCGCCATATAAATGTAATAATAATAAATAAGTAAAGGGAGGACAGGACTTGGACCAGGAGAGACTGAGGAGCCGGGGATACAGGAAACCACCCAAAGTGAGTCCCCAGGAACACCACCAAGGTTGTGTGCAGAGTGGAAACACAGCGGTGTGTCCAATGGAAGTCAACGGAGAAGTCGCTGTTGCAGTTTTGAAGAAGAAGGACCCTTTCCGGAGGAACCAGAAGAAACCCTTTCGATGATAGAAGGTTGGAGAGCCACCCCACCAGTGGATGCCCCATGAACCCGGCTACCTGCACCAGGGAAGCCGGGTGCAGAGAGGTGAAGTGATGTCGGAACCTGCAGTAGACAGCAATGGGAGACTTCAAAGAAGATGCCTCTGGAGAAGACTGTAAAGGAGTCCAGTGGAATCCAAGGGTGGATTCTGGAACTGAAGAACCTGCAAGCAGAGGGGACAGAGTCTATGCCATTCCGGGTAGACCAGCAGGCACGGAAGCACAATGCCCGTCAATGTCAAGAGGTTCTGAGGGGACAACAGAGACCTTGTTGCTGCAGCTGTGAAGTTCAGGTGATGCTGAGGAAGACCAGGAGCCGTTCATGAGCTGTCCCACGTCAGATGTCAATGTGTAGGTGGACGATGTCTGGCAGGAGCACTAACAAGCCTTTGTAGCTGCAACTGGCATGGACGATAAAAAGAAGCAAACATTGGGACTAGCAAGGTCCAAAGGACTCAAAAAAGGTAGGAGAGTCCGAGCAGGCCTAAGTAAGCATGGGAGCCCACTGAAGTAAGAGACGAGCCCCGAGAGGACTCACAGGCCGGAGGCACAGGAGTCGCAACAGGACCTCAAGCAGCTCACCAAAGTCGAAGGTCCACGATGCAGGAGATGCCGGGAGAACTCTGTCCTTCAGGAAGTGAGGTGCTGGAGGCAGGAGCTTCTTTTAACTCAATGATCTCTGGAGTGCAGAGTGAAATGAAATGAATGAAATGAAATGAAAAGTGAATTTATAAAGCGCGATTGCTGCCCAGGGGCGTCCAAGCGCTAGTGTAGGCTAGTGGTAACTAAGCACTGAGGGGGGATCAGCCAGAAGAATTAAAGGGGGGTAGTGAACAGGAAGGTTTTTAATTGTATCCGGAAGGACAGCAGATTGGGATTGGACCAAAGTTGAAGAGGGAGAGAGTTCCACAACTTGGCAGCATTTAGTGCGAACATCCTGCCACCAGCTCTCGCTCTTTTTACTTTGGGTATTGAGGCTAGAAAGGCCTGGGTGGAGCGGAGATTTCTGGTCGGGTGGTAGTGAGCTATTAAATTGCGGCTAATTGCTGGTCCCGTCTGCCAGAAAGCCTGATGAGAGATGCACATTGCCTTGAAGGCAATTCTCTGTCGTACCGGTAGCCAATGCAGCTTGCTAAGTCCGGGCTTGACTGATTGTCTGCGAGGCACCTGCAGCAGGGTGCGGGCTGTGCAGTTCTAGACTACCTGAAGCTTTCGCAGTGTGAATTCCGGGGCACCAAGGTAGAGGACATTACTAAAGTCCAACCGGGACTGGATCAGACCCTGAACTGCTACCTGTTTGGCCTCCATGGGTAGAAGGGGAAGAACTTTCC
Organism: Lissotriton vulgaris; assembly: GCF_964263255.1. Lineage (NCBI taxonomy): Eukaryota > Metazoa > Chordata > Amphibia > Caudata > Salamandridae > Lissotriton > Lissotriton vulgaris. The sequence goes on along the minus strand of NC_141690.1, from coordinate 11,013,024 downwards.
TCAACATTCTGAGGAGGCCAAAACAGGTCGCAGACAGTTTGGTGGCCAGGGTGTTGAAGGAAAGGGTCTTATCAAGCTTTACCCCTAAGCTCTTTATGTTGTCTTTGGGTGTTGGGGGGGTGCCCAGGCATGGGGGCAAGCCTTGGCAATGGCAAGCCTATGTGGTACACAGGGGATCGGTCCCAACAGCCCCAACAAGGGATACTGACCTCCAAATTGCAGGGAGTACAGGTCAGGCCTTAAGGAGCCACAGATCCACCACCTGTGTTGCTGAGCCTCATATTGATTGTGGGAAGTAAGGAGTAGCTGACACTGTCAGCTTCGTTGCAGTATCTGTAGATGCAAGGGAGTGACTCCTTCACTCCAAGGGAGATTTCTTCTGGTGCCTTTGATGCCCACGGGTCTGCTGAAGAACCTGAATGAAGCACAAACACAGATGACGCAGAAGACTTGCAGAACAGCGAGAACAGGTGCAGCAGGAGTCTTCCTTGATGCAGTCTTTAACCACTGTCCTGATCATGCAGGGGCAACTTCACACTTGTAACCAAGCACCCTGCCCTCGGGACTGAAGAGCCTGCTATAGGGGTGACCTACAGGTTTTAATTGCAGTGACCTCAGATATAAGAAAATATATCTGTTAAAAGAGGTGCATGCACCAACTCAAACAGGCTGCAATTGCTATATCTGTTGCAAGAGGTGCAAGCACCAACTCAAACAGGCTGCAATTGCAGGCCTGTAGTCACAGTTTAACCCCTTCCATGCTCATGACGAGCTCAGCTCGTCATGTAGTACACTGCCCGTGTGCTCATGACGAGCAGAGCTCGTCATGAACAATGGAATTCAAGGAAGTGCAGCATCCGGGATGAATTGCTGTAGCATTGAAGGTGTTAAGGGGACTCCCATGGGAGGCACAATTTATCCTGCAGCCCATGGAAGACCCCTTGTGTACCTATGTCCTGGGTACCTCAGTGCTATATACTAGAGACTTATGATGATACGCCAGTAGCCAATTGTGGAGGTACAACAGTAGTTATCAGAACCATTTTAGGAGAGAGAGCACAGTTGCTGGGGTCCTGATTATCAGGATCCCAGTCAGACAAGTCAAAAACACACTGACACCAGGCAAGAAGTGGGGGTAACCATTCTAGAAGGATCCTACATTAATACAGTCATTGTTAGAGAGGAATGCTGGGTGATGGGAACTGTATTTGTGCTCTGCACTGGACAGCCCTTTTAAGGCAGCTTGGATGTGCATATGACAGATCACTGCACACCTGCTCTGCAATTACACTAGTGTACACTGCGCGAGGCGTGCACTGCAATGGAGGCATGCTTCCCCAGGGCAGATATACTAAGCTTCCTGTCTAGTGGTGAGCGCATCACCACTCAAAAAAGTAACAAAAAGAAGCAGACTCACTCCATTTTACATTAGGATAACATTATTATAAACAACCACCATTTTGTAAAAAGGAGCGCTCAATTTTTTTTCTCACTCGGACCAGGTGCAACTGTTTTGTCTCTGTTATGACCAGGATAAGTGAATGTGCTTTTTTGCCTCACCAGTAAGTTAAATAACTGGTGACAAAGCAAGGGGCTAAGAAAACTGCCACTCTCAAGCTCTCAGCATTTGATGACAGTATTCACCACTGTCACAGAAGATAGCCCTTCAGAGAAAAGCTCTTATAAAGTATTAAAAATCAGTGTCTAGATAAGAAAGAGTGATTGATTCCTTATTTGTGTGGGTCCGAAGTACAATCCGATGTTCCTTTCTGTGTCCATAAAGACTATGAGCGGATTGCGTCACGCTTTAATTTTATTGCAAAATGCAATGTTTGCTTTGTGTAGCAGGTAAATGGCATATCCGCCGGTGAAATACTGAGGCGCTTTCAGAACAATGGATCTATTGATTTCCATTCTCTTGTGCTAGCCTTGCTCTGAATCCATGTCAACATGAGCTCCACTGGATTGATACATGATGACTCATCTGAGGGACTTGTTTTGACTATGGAGGTGTGCTTTGCTTTTAGATGCTACATTTTCATTTGAAATCTTCCCATACTACAAATGTCTTCTTTTAGTATATTATGTTACTTTCTTTTTTTTTTTTTACTATAACTCAAATATACCTTACATGTAGAATTCCTCTCTAGAAAGTGACAAGTAATATATTCCCTCTACTTTGATAGGGGAAATGGATTTGCTCGATTTTTTAAAAGGTCTTCTCATAGATAAATATTTCTTTTTTGAATTTTCAACTGCTCATTTAAAATGATTTGTAAGGAAAACGAAATACTTTGAATTATTTTTAGTAAATTCTGGTTATTTATTTTCTTTGGCAGTGTCATTTTACTTTGTAATGAATGTAGCTTGGCACCCGCTTACTTCGCTGGTTTTAATTAGCAACATTTCATACCACTATATATCTTGCTATTCTTATGATTTTTTTAAATTACATTTTTATTTTTTATTTTAACTCTTTGCATCTCCAGTCAGTTTTTTTCTAAATTTGTACCCATCCCCCTAGTGGAGACTAGCAAATGTACTCTTCTATTCTCTTAAGTGAAATATTTAGGTATTGTGCCAACCACGCCTTGTCACTCCCTGATCCCTATTCTGATGCTGAAGCCAACCATTACTTGTAGACTAAAGATAAATACGTTATTTCAGCAAATGTGTGGTAGTGAAATATGAAGTCTAAGTCAATGAGAATTTTACCACTGAGAATCTTGATGTACCACTTTTAACACAACGCTCCCTGAAAGTGATTTGGAGTTCGACATTACAGAAGTTGTCCCTATTGAATACCATATATTCAAAACCGGGCATCCAAATAGGAAAATTACTAATGGAGTTGCTGCAAATATTAGACTCCTTTACCATCTCTTCCCTGAAGTCACCTTGATTGCTAGAGTTCAAAGTCTTCTGCTACAGATGTCATTGATCATCACCTGTACGTTTTCCTTCTTCCTCATCTAACAATCCCCTGAGACTATCCCAACGTTCCCATCAGCGTGCTTTTAAACTCTAGCATCATTTCTAATACCTACACCTCAGTTACATTTCATAGGGGAGTATGGCTACCGAGTAGACACTCGATTAGACAAATCACTGCGAGAAAATTTGGAACTACTTTCTTCGTGAATTTGCGCAAAGAATCTTTCGAAAGGCGATCCTTTACATCTTCTGTGAACTATTGACCCTGCAATTGATAATTTCACAATTGTTCATATTATATAATCCCATCATTGTTTGGTCAGTTTTCTTATTTCCTATTCAGCCACCCCCCGAAGTGTTGTCTGTAACAGAAAAATCTATTGTCCCTAGCTGGAGTGAAATCCCACCAGAAGCTTGTTACTCTGAGTTAACCAATACTTCCTCATTAATTACACCTGACATCTGATCAGTCTTTTGTTAAGTTGTTCACTCAGGCACTTGAAACTACAGACCACCTAAAAAGGAAAGGCATTTCACGGTTCAAAATCAAGTTTTCAACTTCTAAAATAAATGTCCGTGAGGCAGAATGCACCTATGATATCAATTCTCAATCCGAAAATAAATGAGCCCATCATTCAGGTGGAAGCCTCCTCAAGAACACTAGTACTAAATATTATTTTTCCAGAGCATCCATTGCAGAAATTTTTAAGGTCATACATATATTTTGTGACTCTGCCCTTCATTTGACAATTCCAGGATCACTGTTTTTAATACCTATACTTGCTGTGTACAGAAAATTAAGATCATCAGAAACACTATTGCAGATCAAAACTTTTGTGGCCCAGAAAAGGACTTTAGAGAGTCAATCCAAAATGTGTCGGTTTTGTTCCATTTTCCAAGTAAGAGTTCTCGGCATCCTTAACAACATTGAAGTCTGGGTCACCCACAAATCGGTGTTCAATAACCCTCTAAAGGTTAATCCAACTTTATATTGTGGAAACTCTAAGATTATTACTTAATACAGCTATCATTGTAGGCTCACTTACTGAGGTATTTAATTGTGTTCTTATGACACTCTTATTGAAAAAATAGAAGTGAATCTCTTAATAAGTGTGACTTTTGGCAAATATATTTGATGCGGCAGGTGCCACCCTGTTATACCACATCACTTTAGCACATTTATGCAGTTGCAGGCCAGACTTAATCTCATGTGAGCTGAATTCGTACTTGGACGTAGCACCAAGTAGATGCTATCAAAGGCCTCAGGATGGTCACTGATTCCATCAGTGACAGTGCACTAATATTATTGGATTTATCAGCTGCATTTGATACTGTCGACCTCTCCATAATCATGTTGAATGATATTGAGTGAGGTGGCAGGGTTCACCAGCTCAACGTTGGAATGCATCTGATCCTTCCTGATTGAATGCCGTTAATAAGTCCGGCTTTCTTCTTTTATAGGTCCTTCACTGGACACTGATTGTGGAGTTACCCAGGAGTCAACCCTATCCCTGCATGTCATAATTCTATGGACCAGGACCCCTGCAGGCCTCATCCACTTCAAGGCTGTTGAGCAAGGCCGGACTGGGAACACAAAGCAGCCCTTGTCATTTTGTCGGACCAGATCCTGGGTTTGGGGGTGAGTGCAAGTGTGAAGCACTGCTGCTTTCGTTATGGAGCTGATTTTGCAGCACCACTGCAAAACTGGTTGCTAGTAACAAAATCACTTCCCACCCTTTCAGCCTCCCGGAGAAATGCCCGATGCCCGCTACGGCAAGTACGGCCCTGGTGCTGATTTCAAAGCAAAATGTCATGAGGTACTGAATTTAAGCAGTGTAAGAGTTTTTCTACCTGGTAGTGAGCGGGGAGTAGGTTCACATTTTGGCTAAGTGAGATGCGGGCACTCCCTATCCCCAGTGTCTGCTGATTACAAATTTAAGTTTACATTTGACAAAAATCTCAGTTAGGGGGCCCAAATATGAGCCTTTGTTGTATCCAAATGAGGAAGTTGTAGAAGATCACTCCCTTTCTTAACGAGGAGAAAAGAAAGCTTACCGTTACGGCCCTTATTGGGGTAACAACAGGGCTACCCCAACAATAGGTATTTAGGTTTACCAGAATATTTTGCAAAATCATGCAGCAAGGTCATTTATGGCCGCAACTCACTTTTCTCCCATGCTCACCCCATGTTAAGGACATTGCTTTAGTTCCCTATTGAAGGGAGGACATTGAATTGGCTCCCTATTGAAGGGAGGACATTGCATTGGTTCCCTATTGAAGTGAGGACATTGCATTGTCTCCCTAGTGAAGGGAGGACATTGCATTGGCTCCCTATCGAAGGGAGGACATTGCATTGGCTCCCTATTGAAGGGAGGACATTCCATTGGCTCCATGTCGAAGGGAGCACATTGGATTGCCCCCATGTAGAAGGGAGGACATTTCATTGGCTCCCTATTGATGGGATAATCTCTCTTAAGTCACTTCGTTCCATTCAGTGTCCTTGTACAGATTATCCCAGGCATTCGTTCAGAAGTCTACCTCATCTTATTACCTCACCAGGCGCTTTAGGGCCTCCATCTGCTCGCCTAGGGAGATGCTCGTTTTCTGCCATTGAGTGGAATCTATTGCATATTCAGCTACAGCCAATCCTTTCGCTGATTTGTTTCAATAAATTAGCTTTAAAAAATGACTATTTGACGATTTAAGTTAAATCACTATGCTGTCACTTTCACCCTTAGTGCCAAAAACCTTGTGGCGAACGAGCATTATTAACAGGCAGACAAAAAATAACTCCAAATTATTTCCTCAATTTTGACCCTGCTACAGATTTTTTTTTTTTTAAGTATAAGACAAACACAGTTCATAATATGGGAGGAAAAGAAAATACATATCGTATGCTATCTTAAAACTGTGTGTTAATTTCAATGTCTTCAATCTTTAAAAATGCCATGGTTTATTTTTCAAATACTTTTCACTTTGGAAACTCTGAAAAAGACTTTAAAAAGTATAAGGACGTGTTAGAATGTAAAGGAAAATACTTTAAGGGCCAAATTTCAATTTCCACATGATTCAGCTCTTTGCTCAGGGAGCAGTTGTATGGGCCTTCAGTAGAAGTATCATGGTAAGCACACCTTCTGCCTCAGGTGCCAACTGAGTGAGTGCAGCAGATGACCCTGCCCCCAGGGGCATGAATTTTATTTGGTGCCAAAGCTTTTGCTTTCATGCAATATTTGGAATTCAGGAGATAAAACAAAAACAACCAAGAAAAGCTGTTCTTCAGCCACCCCCACCACAGTAAAATATCCCCTTTAGCTGTGCTTTTACAGACAAGCTGGGAAGGTTGAGGAGCAACCCAGCATTTGAGGGGTGAATCAGGACACGAGGAAGACAGCTAGAAAACAGATGCACTGTCAGGGAGCGCTGAATAAAAAAGAAACATTAGTTCCCTTAAGGTGAGTAGCTGAAGCATACCAGTAAGCCCATCAAAAGGGTCGTAAACAGGCGATGCTCCATGGGCTTGACAAACACCAGAAGAGGAAGGCAAGCCATTGAATAAGAAGCAAACAAATGAGAATGACAATAAATCCAATCACTTCACTTCAAAAGAGCTGTACACAAAGATAAAAACATAATAAATTATTAAAACTATACATTTATCATAAAATAGCACATTTGATATTAATGAAAAGCGAAAAAGCCTTAAGTTTTACAGTATAAGTAAAATAGCCAACACGAGTTCACATAAGATTAACAGATCGTTCTGCGAAGTTTCCACATTGCACCCAGAAATTTGGCCACTGAGACATCAAATGAGGGGGTGGGATCTGATCTCAAACTCGTAGAGCTACATGGTTGTTACGCACGTTGGGGCTAGCCTGAAGCTGCGTGGGCGAGCATACGTTAAGGAGGTAAAAAAAACACGAGCAACATATTCCACTGAGGGTGTGCAGGCTGGACAAACATCAGTGGACCCAGTAGATTACTTGCCAGTAAAAATAACTCAGTGGTAAGGTACCCACTTGGAACTGGAAGTACAACTTCTGAAGTAGAGGAACTGTAGTCAGGTCTCAATACAGCTCATATGTGCTCACAGGCGTAAAATCAAAGAAATCATGAGGCAGCCTGGAGGAGGCAGCCTTCCATAAATCCTTCACTGTTGAGCAACTTCAACTCTTTCTTGGACTGGAAAGATAAAGAAGCGGGGTGGTCCCAGAGATCTGACAGGCCATGGAGAATAAGTGAATTTTTGATGTTCAAGAGCCATGTTACTTTGTGGAATTGGTCTGCCTCCATAATGTCCTGTAGTGCTAATGCATAGTGGGCTAGTTCAGGTGTGGTCCACAACCGCCTCGAGAACAATAATGGGCGTAACCTGGCTTTACCTACAAAACTTTTCATGCCCATGTCATGATGAAGCGGTGCAAAGAGGTGCTGAGGGAAAGAGAAGCAAGGTTGCAAATTCATTTATTTTCCGAACTAATGAATGAGTCTAAGTTGGAAAAGGCCCACATTTCTGCCCCATTAAGGGCAGAGGCCAAGGCCTTGGCCTCGTAGATACAAAGCACCGGGGAGATTTGCCTTATGTAAGAAGAGGAATAATCTTTGTATAGAGCACCCTTTATTTGTCTAAGCTTCAAAGCAGCTTTGTCGAGATGAGGTTTCCAGGACATGCTTTTAGAAAGTATAATACCGGTAGGTGAAACTGTCCACCATCTAAAGAGGAGGGAAATAACCTTTAGAACGCAGTCATTACATCGCACTACCTTTACATAGCAGTCATTACATCGCAACATCCTTTACATTGCATGTCATTACAACGCAGCCATTAATAAGCAATGAAAACAGTGTGGGGGCCAAAACGCACCCCGGGCGTATGCAACACAAAACTGGAATTTCCCCAGTCAGTTGACCCTGGTTCCCCCACCTGATTTGTGCAAAATTTTCCTCATTGAGATGTCGAACCAGGGACAGGAGGTATGGTAGCATCTTCATGTTATGCAAAGCCTGCCAGAGTGTAGAACATGGTACGAGATAAAAGGCAAATCTGGGCTCCACAAACGCAACGTACAAAGGGCCTTGCCAATGGTAACAATACGCAAATATTTTAAGAGGAAGTAGAACACATGCTTGATAGTTGAGACCTTTGCCGGAAAGCCCTCTTGGTACAGGCTAAGGATATTTTCATTGGTCATCTAGTCCTGTATCTTAGCCAGCAGACATCAGGAAAATATTTTTTATATAGAGTCGGCTAATCAGTCGGTAGTTATTCGGAAGAGACCTGTCCTCTTTTTAGATCGCACAGACCTGCGTTGCAGCGCGCATGCGCCGCCCGCTATGAGAGGCTTATTGTAATCGAGGAGATTTCAGAAGTGGAGTTGAAGCCCAGCACATCATTCTTATTGGCTGGCGTCATTGTTTATGCTAAACGCTAGCTTCCGATTCAAAATGAGGCTTCTTTGTTACCTTCTTGTCTCCTTTTTGGACGGCCCATCCGGGCTGGATCTTTAACTTGGGGCGTTATACAGTCTCCTTTAGCTAAAGGGTAAGCACTTTTTTTTTAATTCGCGTAATGACGACAGCTTGTTTCAGTCGCCTTTGGCAAGGGCGGCAGCGTGTTTATTTTTGCATCACACTTTCAAATACAGTGAAAGTGAGCTGCAAATATAAACAAGCAGCTGCCTTTGCGCAATGGCGAGAGCTTGTTGATATAGGTAGCTTAGTCTGGCTTGGTTTCTGCTTCGTGTATGTTTGCTAGTATTTGATTTCTTTGTATGGCTCTGCAACTGGAACTACCTGTAGTGAGTTGTTACTTGCACAGTAATGGTGTGGAGTATAATATTTACACGTCTTCATGAGACGTTGTACTATCCTGACATGTTTTCAGTAAGTGCCTGCCCGATAAGGCTATTGAATGACCTGGTGAATTTGGAATCATGGAGTGAGCAAACACCACGACACAAGCCCGTCCATTCCTCCATTACACAGTAGCTATGGTAAAATGCATGTTTTAGAAATAGGTTGATTTGGGACTTTTCATTACTACAGTGCATGTGGGTGATTACTGCGCCTTATTTATTTTATTTATTATTTATTTTTTTAACCTATAGGGCGCAAACAGCTACCCAAAAGGGTTTCCCGGCGCCTAGAACACAGCACAGAAGATGGAAAGCGTTCACTGAGGTCGTTCAAGATTATTGATCGAACAACCAGGTTTTTATTTCTTTTCTGAACCTGGAGTAACTCCCCTCCTTGCGTATATGGGGTGGAAGTGCGTTCCAGATGGATGGACCCTGGTGGGCAAAGGATCTCCCTCCCATCCTGGAGAGTTTGAATCTGGGCACACAGAAATTTGCTGCTGAATGTGACCGTAGGTTTCTTTTGGGAATGTAGGGATGAACTAATGCCTGAAGGTATTTAGGTGCGGTGCCTGCTTTGATTTTGAACATATAGTTCAGAGTCTTGAATCTGATGCGGTTTTCCACCCTAGGCCAGTGTAGTTCACGCAAGTAGGGGGACACGCAGGTGGTTTTTGGTATGTTACATAGAAGTCGGGCAGCCGAGTTTTGTACAAGCTGTAACCTCTTTATAACAGCTTTGTTTGCACCTAGGTACAGGATGTTCCCGTAGTCAGCCGAGATGTAACTAGGGCATTGACTACTGTTTTCTGAGTGGAGATGGGCAGCATCCATAGGATGTTTCTGAGCCACTTTAGGATGGTGAAACAGAGGCCTACCACCTTGCTGACCTGTTGTTTCATGGACAGAGAACTGTCCAAAATTACCCCAAATTCCTTGCATGGGTGACTGGTGTTGGAAGATTTCCCATCTGGGAGGGCCAGTGTGAAGCATTCCAAAGATCTGGCTGCTTACCCAGAAGGAGAATCTCCGTCTTGTCTCCATTTAATTTTAACTGGTTGGTGGTCATCCAGCTGAAGATGTTCAGGAGACCTTATGGTGTTTTAACGCCATTGCTCTAGCATTAGGTGCTGCATGACTGGCAGTGTAAGGTGAACCCGCTTAAGCCGAGCACATGCAGGCTAATACAAATGTGCACACGAGGTGTAGGCCTGGGAGTGAGCCGGCCCAGCTAGCTGATAGCCTTAGAGTATAATTAGCTCCATAGAGCTCTCTTGCAGATGTTACTAATGGGCCTTGAATTCACACTACCCACACTCAGTGCTTTAAATGAGCCGTTACTGCTCAGTGTGTAGTAACAGCACTTTTTTATTTTGAGAGTGAGAATACCGGCACCTTTCGAGACCGACATAGTACTTTTAATTAGAGAGTACCGGCACTTCTCAGAAACAAACAGGTATGCGGCTACTGAGTAGTAGTATTTTTCCGTTTCAAGCACTGCCCACACTCTTGCCACGATGCTCGTTCAGTATTCTCCGAGCGGTCCCAGGCCTGACTCAGGTTTTTCATGTATCGCTTTTTTTGTAACTCGCACGTTTTATGCTTTGCAACGTTGTAAAATGGTTTTGTAACGACACAAATGGCGGCATGTTTTTGTTAGATTAAAATCCAGAAAGATCGTTGTGGCATTTAATTTCACCCCTGCCTCAAAAGTGAACGTTAGGCGTACGTACATAAATATACAGTTATTAGAACAATAATATGCAAAACTTATTAAGAAAGCAGTATTTTGTTTGTTTGAATTACTCGCGCAAACTTGTTAGTGTAAACAAGCTCCTACACACAGGAGTTATGGGCTATTTAGACTGACTGCAACTGAGTATATTAATGGACAGCCAATACGTAAACAGTGGATGTCTTACACACCTCTTGGATGTATGGTCTATTGTGCTTAGAGGTATTTTATCTGAGATGAACTTGTCACACATAATTTGGAGAACCAGGATTGCTTGCCTAGTGCTACCAGGTGGGCTTACATAGTGCAATCTTAAATAATTATCACAGTCAGATGATGGCTGTGTAGTGCCCCCATACTTTATATGAACTTCAGCCAGGCATTGTTTCTTGATAGAATTCTGTATAAAGCAATGCTTAAGATTTCCTTAAAAGGCTAAAATGAACTGCAACTCCCATAATGCAATGTATTTAGTTGAAAAGTGTTGTCTGTAGGTGGCACTCGCCAACTAGGAGTCTCTTGTGTCACTGCAATGAAATACTTATGTTAGTGCTCAGTCTTTTCACAATTGAGTCTTGGGTTGGTCCAACATTTTGGAGAAAATCTTCCATTTTTGCAGACCCCGAAACTCTGCTACCAAGTTCCAAATACCTTGTGTGTTCTGGTACCTTGTGTGGGTGTTTAATATTCACAGGCGGTATCAGTTTTCTAGAATGTGCTGCAGGAATATTTGGGTGTGTAGAAGAGGTGGAGAATCCTGTGACCATATCAAAATGTGCACTTGAACACTGCAAGTAAATCCAATATGTTGAGTAATCTACATTTGGATTCTATTTGTAATATTTAATTTTGTTTTGTTTTTCAAATATTTTGTGGTGGCATGCTCCTGTACAGCTTGTTGCAAATATCTTGCGTCATCCTACTTTGAGAATCTACAGTTCTAGCTGTGGCTAGACTTGTTCTTTAGTATATTTTGCAATTTCATTTAAGTTGTTGTGGGTGTCACTCCAAGCTGCAAAATACGCAGTCTGATTTGATTTTGGTTGATGGGTGATCAGTGGTGTGGAGAATGGAGGACTGGTGATCGAGTTGATATTTGAGTCATGGCTTGTACTCAACTTGTAGATAGTTTTTGATAACTGCTGTCGGTCATTGCAGTCTGACAGTCCTTGATTTCATATTTAGTTTTCAGAGTTGAATTTCACAGACTGGCAAACATGCTGTATATACCAAGATATACTCTTTTTGCTTAACACATTTTTAGGTTTCGGACTAGCGTCCCACGCAGTGGGCAGAGTCCAAGATTTTATGTTTTGGCAGGTTGGGGGCTTGAACCCACCCCTCTTCTCCATTGGCTGGCCTCGTAAATTCTGGCCAGCCATTGGAGGAGAGGGGTGTCACTCGGTTCAAGCCCCATCTTTTTGCGATTCGGGGCGTGTTTTTTTGCAGTTTTTAAGCCGTGACGTCATCCGTCACTCAACTGCTACAAAAACGCCCCTAAATCGCAAAATGACCGTGTGTTTCTCCGAGACATTTCTGCCTCGCCTCGGAGAAACGTGGTGGTGTTGCACTGCCCTCCTGACGGCTTGATATTCAATAATTGCGATGCTCCTCAGTGCGACAGTCCAATGATGCTCCTCGACGCCACCTTCAGATTCTGCCCCTCAGGCGCCTCGATGAAGCAACTTCGAGGCTCCTCCATGGCACACCTCCTTCGAGCATGTTGTGGTGTTTTTCGCGGTGCCTGGCGTGTAATTGGACTGTCCCTGGCCTCAGTTTCGGTGTATAGTAGTAAATTGTAAACGGCAACTTTTCCCTTTCTGTCTTTTCCCTTTCTGTGCGGGTGTGAGGCTGCTGCTACTATACCACAAAAGCCACGTTTTCGTCGTGTGTGTCTGTGGCCCATAGTGGATGGGGTCCTTTCAGTATTCTTGTTTGATTTGCCTGTTTCTCGGGGTGATGTAGCAATGGAGGGAGGTGTGGGAAAACCAGATTAGCCCGGCTTGAGAGAGCAAGGAAGGCGCACAAATACGGGCGCATGGCAGAAAATGATACGCCTTTCAGTTTCTTCCGACCAGCCTTAGAGCACAAAAAGCTACGAATACGGTGCACGCATCTCGAAAACAATGCGCACTCGTTTTTGTTGCAGGCATGGATTTCATGGCAACATCACCATGGCTCCTGCTTCGCAAGCCGCGTGAAACACAGGGCAATAATTGTGAGAGGGGAGACAACACCGAGGCAGGGCTGTACCTTTAACAACAGAGGTGGGGCCCTGGGAAAACTATGGTACGAGGAAGTTGTGTGGGGGAGCTTTCCGTGCTGGCAGCTCCTGCACACAACAGGCAGTGGCGGAGCAGGTGTGCCCTGGGCCCTGGTACCAGGGAGCAAAATACTCTTCCTGTCCAATACGTGGGTAGTAAAATATATAACTATGATCCGGGGTCACTGGGCCCCGTGCCCCGGCGGGACTGTTGGTGACTAGCCACCCTGGAGGCTGCCGACTCTTGCATGACAAGTTTAGCTAACGCTGTCAGCGAGTTTCGGTGCACACACGCACACCATCCCTCCTCCTGCCACCCTACACACCTGCTCTCTCAGTCGGGCACAGTGGACACGTGTCTGCCCATAGTCTATCAGGGTACATTCTCGTGCTTATGTAAGTGTACCAATCCCAGGTGTGTACACTTCCTCCCATGCACTGCAGCTCAAACATGCCAACTAATGCGTAAACCATACGTTATCTGATCACCCCCACATTCTAGTCTGTGAAAGCCCCATCCTGCTGCACAACAGAGCGCACCAGAGTGTCGCTATGCCAACACACAGATGGATCGTCAAGGAGTAGACTCGAAGTGCCTTCCGGTTAATGAAATGTGACAGACAGATGTTTAGCGATATTCAGTTCGCGTGACGTGCTTTTAGTTGCAGTTCGTGAGTGGGTATTGATTGGGTGGTGGCGGGCGATTTACCCTCCGGATTTGCACATGGGTTTGTTTACAGAAATTGGTAGCAAAGCAATGTGGATGGTGCATGAAAGAAGAGGCGCATCGCCTCTTTATGTTTTTTTTTAGGGGGGGCTTGCACTCATTCACATTTTGTGCCCGGTTTGATGTATTCTACTTGGTATGCACACTAGGTTCTGTCCAACAAGACCCGTCCCCTTATTTTTACAGAGCACATAAAGCAAGACTCTGTCTCTTCATGCCTTGCATACCAAACTGTTTTGGGTGATAATGATGGTAAATTGACGATTGGTGATTAGATTAAATAGACTTGATAACCACATTCCCCTGCTGAATCTGCTGGAGGCCTGCCAGCGTTTGTTTAGCAGCAGCAACCAGTGTTTCACCGGAGGCAGCGTCGTGTTTTGATATCTCTGGGCCACCGTTGTGGGGTCATTGAACTGTGGAACAGGGGGAGGGGCTGCTAAAGGGCCATGTAAGATATGCTTTCGATTGGGAGCTCTGATAGTTGCTGGCCTCTGAGCGGCCTATCTTGCTCTAGCCAAGGCTCATCTTGTTGCGACGGGACATCTTGTGCTTTCATTTATGACTACTTTTTTTATTTTTAAATGACAAAATATGATCCTTGGAGCTTCTTGCAGGCATGTCAAGACTGAGGTGTTGACAAGTTCTCGATTAAATACGTGGAGTGAGGTGTGGAAAAAATGATGCCATAATTTAAGAAGTTGCAGTCATTTATAGTCACCTAGTTTGTATTCAACTTGTTTTGCCCTCTTCTCTTTTCTGTGCCTCGCCCTCGTTTCTCTGCTCCTCGTCTCCCTGCCTTCCACCCTCCATAACGTGCCTCTCCCTCCTCATGCCTCACTCTTACCCTCTTCACTGCCCTCTCCCCCTCTACTCTCTGTGCCCCCCCGCAGGCTCCCCTCGTTTTCCACTCTCACTGCCTGTTTACTGCCTCTGAGTATTAAAGTCACCACCACTGTTAGGTGTTGAGTGTTTGAACACTGTTCGAAGTGGTTTTCTAGTGTGTGCAGAGTGCGTGAGGTCGCTCCTCCCTTGGTCCCCCTCACATAAACATTATAAACAATTACTCTTTTGACAGATTTGCTAGTTGTTTCGAATGTATAACAACACATGAAATGGAGGGTCTAAGGGAAGTTTATAGACCTGCCCCGGTTAACATCCCCTATATAGCCACAATGAAAAACCAAATAAACCGGGGGATCTGCTAAGGGGTAAAGTGTATTCCGAAATAGTAAGACTCAAAGCCAAACATTTAAGTGCCAGGTATAATACCTTGGAGTCTTCAGAGAAATACTCACAACCCAACACACATAGCCACCAGCAACAGTAGGTGAGACCCAATGTCCAGAGATGGATTCCCATCAAAGTCTTGTTAGTGATCAATATTCTCATCTGGTCATCCAAGGTTGGAATGGTGCGTCTCTAGATCATCGAGACAGTGTCCATATCCAACATGCAGGACAAGATTCCAACTCGCAAATGCTAGTAGACCATGCATGTGATCACTAAATGGGATATGTGCAGTGCAAAAAATTATAAGTGTGATAATGGTGCTTAAAAATAGAATAGAGAACAAACAGCGAACAACTTTAATAGCTGTTAGTCTCTTTCTGATTAAAAACAAGAACAGCGCAAAAAAACAGTTTCAACAAATAACTGTATAGGGGCCGACATGTTTCTGCCAAAAAGTGGATCAACTCCTAAGGCTTTCTTCAGGGCCTCTGTTCTAAATCGTTTTTGTCACTGCTTAATGTGAATAAATCAAACCATAAAGGATATATATTTACTATTCCTCCATGTCAAATGGTATTTTGTTCACCTACAATGAATGAAAAGGTGGTATAAGTGCATTGGGTATAAACATTTAGTTAAATTACATTAAAATCACAGATTCTTAAAGATTCTTTACTCATCCATAATGACAGCGGATAGGACCTCACCTCACCTGGACCAGGCTCAGGATAGGCTCAGGATAGAGGAGGCCATGCACTGTGGAGGCAAGGAGTAGGGTACTAGATAAAAAGGGGGTTCACATAGTGCTACGCCTTTCAATATCAAAATAACCTATAATTATCCTCGCTTCCACCCAGCCAGGATGTCCAGAGAGGCAATGGGTAATGCAAGATGGACCTCAAGATATGGATATTCAACCAATAGGAGAACAGGCAGCACTATCCAACATCCACTAAAGACCCTCACACGTGAATTCGCTGCAATCTATAAATCCTGATTGATTGGATTAATTGGGTCACATGGCACTTTAAGGAAATTCTGACCCATGTAACTAAGCCCTCAGAAGCTCTAACTCTTTGACTTGGGATGGGTGGTATGAAAAAATTCAAACAGCTGAGTCGATGGATCGGATCAAGAGGCAAGGGTTTTTGGAAGAGACATATGTTATGCTCTTCCACAAAAGAAATCCAATTTGTCAAAACTAATTTGGACCATAAGCCTATCAATAGTAGCAATGAGTGGGCTGAAAGCCCACTGTAAGCTCAAAATAGGCTTTCACAACCAATGCGAAAAATGAAGAGGATGGCTACCAACAACCACCTCGGCTCTCCGGCTGCCAAGGCCTAATCATTAGAGTGCATTGCTGAAAATAGACATGGACTGAAAGAGAGTTACCACAACTAGTCCTGTTGGGGTCAGATGACCAAAGTCTCAATATGCATCTATAGGTGATACTGAAAAATGTTATTCTGCATATGGAGGGGAGCTTCACTAAGCTAATGTCATTCATGTAAGTCACCAGTCAATCAGGACGTTAATGGCAGTAGGTCATCCTCTTTCCCCCTCCCTTTGTGAAATGCTGGTTTCCTCCCAGAGGAAGTCAGGACAGCTTTTTTGGACTTCTGCTCATTGTGTCTGGCATTTTACCGTGGCCACTGCTGCATCTCTTTCAACCCGAGTTTGTTCTTTAGATGGTCCAGTGAAATCTGTTTTCTTGGCCTTCCCTTTGGAACATCACTTTGCATGTCAAGGGTTTGTTATCCAGTGGTTCCAGTCGTGCAACCTTGATCATCCTGCCAGTCGGAGGCCTTGAGTAGAATGGTGAAAAATAGCAATTTATCCTCCTTAATAATCTTTAGCTTGGCCGGAAAAAGTAAATTGCATGGTCGATTTGAGGCTCTTAGATACTTTTTGATGACAGTAAATTACACTATTAGGTGCTGACCTGCTGCTGTGTAATTATTGAATGTGCACACGGTCTTGTTTTCAATCATTAGAACACCTCATTCTTGTACTTTTTTAAATGAAATGTCTCTATCTCTATAGTGGAGAGTCTCGCCGCTACTGCTCGAAGAGGACCGCCAAAGGGAGGGTTCCCTGCCAGTATGCTGTGCGCCCTTTCAGGGAATAAAACTTTGTAACGTTTACGGTGCAACTTCTTTTTTGAGCCAATTTTCTAGATAGGCTACCATGTTTCTGCCTTTAACTCCTTCAGGTATGCCTACAATTCTAATGTTATTTCTTGTAGATTTGCTTCTGCATCGTCTGCACGCCATTCCAGGAATTGGATCCATCCCAGAAGCTCTTGCTCCATGCCATTAAGTTCTTCAGTAGTGGCCAGGAGTTGAGATAGGGAGGAGTCTGTAGGTGTCCAGCACTGATCAACGGATTCAAGTTCTCATCTCCACCAGACCCTCTAGGATTGTATGGAAGGAAAAGCTGTTGCCATCTTGTGTAGGTGCTGAGCCCAGTGAGACCACACACCATCTGGCTCAATCCTTCTTTGCCACGGAATGGAGCAGGCTCCTCTTCACTGGTTTCAGTTTCGCCTTAATGCTGTCATTGAATTCAAGGTTTAGTGCAGCAAATTTGGAGGATAACTGTTGAAAATAGGCCTGCCGCTGCAGAGCTCTATGGATTTGCTGCAATATACCATAGTTTAATGAACTTCTGCCGTTTTAAAAAGAGACTTACATTGATCACCTTACCTGTTATTGCAACACAATATTAGGCGTATAATCATGTGTATCTTTTCCCACAACAGATTTCTCATTCATTCTTCATAGCTGCAAACACGCTATTTCCTTCATATGAAAGAGACCAACAATGTAAGCATTTTGGGAGATGGTTAATTGTGCAATCGTGTATTAATAGGGTATGTTAAAAGGACACTGCAAGTCGTGTACAAAGGAACTTAGCTTTCAGTCCTGTTCCTCTATAATTGTAAAATAAATTCTCTATGACTTGCATTATCCTTAAAATGTATGGCAGAGGATAAATTATCCCATGTGGCTTCATGTCGCATGTCACTGCAAAGCACCATTAAGATTTGTGCAGGCATGGAATACTGACTCGAAGGTGTCAAAAATGCACTTGACAGCATACCTTGTACTGCAGAGTGCTGTGTGGAACGTATACTGTCTTGCACATGTGAGGTTGAAGTAGGACGTCAGCATCTTGAAATGGAGTGCATATGTACTATGACCTATTGATGGTAAAATGATTGGTCAGTAGCGCGTGACATGCTATGAGCGAGCTGTATGGTCCCTTACTAAGAAGTCACCAATCACCAAGTTAGCTGAAAGTCACTTGTGCATGGCACTCTGTTGGAACTTGTTAGTCATTAATACAGCCTGGGTTTTGCATCATTATTTCAGTGAGTATGTAATTGGCGTTGGACGGTAGTTGCTTATTAGGTGACTTCTGGATGTTTCTGTTTTAGTAAATGTATTTCGCTTGGGGTGATGCCCATTTTTCACCGAAACCTTGTTTGAGAAGCGGCATATGGAGCAGAAGTCCCTTCTACACGCTGCAGTTCTGCTGTCATGTCTGGAAAACGCCCATGTGTGGTTGTGCTGGTGCGTGTCAATGTGGCTATGATGAAGCAGTGGTGGGGGAGCATGTTACTGAAGCTCCTAGCACTCTTCTGTCATGGCTGCTGCTGAGTGACATCTATGGCGGACAGTCGGTGTAGTGAGTTAGCCCAAGACCTGCCCATACATAGTTTGGGCATA
Organism: Lissotriton vulgaris; assembly: GCF_964263255.1. Taxonomy (NCBI): domain Eukaryota; kingdom Metazoa; phylum Chordata; class Amphibia; order Caudata; family Salamandridae; genus Lissotriton; species Lissotriton vulgaris. The sequence goes on along the minus strand of NC_141690.1, from coordinate 10,994,543 downwards.
CTGTAGCGCTGCCAGTGTGCACGGGCACCCATGCAAGGAGGAAAATGTGCCCTCTGTTCTCATTCAAAATATGGGTCCAGACAATACCTCACAATCGGGGCCTCGGTGCCATTGCACCTGCTGCCCTATGGATAGCTATGCTTCTAAGCGTCTGGCTCCTCACTGATTTAGCCCATGAAGATACATATTTCCTGAAGGAGGTCATATATGTCTATCTTCACCCTGAGCTACCGGGAAGCCTGTGCCTCCCACAACAGCCCTCAGTGCAGCCAGTTTGGGAAATGTTTTGCATCTGGGATGTCCTGAACAGTTGTCAAGTTAATAATATCAGCTGTGAGAAGATGTACACTTTCTGCCAATACAAATCTAGGTTTTATACATTGCACTCTTGCACTTCTTGGCTCTTTGAATTAGTATCTGTAAAGTATAGCCCGATTAGAGTTGACAGGATAGGGCAACTATATCATTTTGGGTAATGCCTAGAGCAGAGGTCTTCAAACTTTTCCAGGTTGAGCCCCACCAGCTGAATTCCCCCAGATGTTGGGCCCCCCCACCACCCGACAGAAACCTCGGGAATCCGGCACACCACATGATCGACTGCCACGCGCACACCACAGGCCATATCCGGCAAACAATGCTCAACACAACAAGAGTGCCTAGCAAACTGCAGGCCTGTGAGTGGGTGTGGTAAAATGACAGAGGCGTACCACACAGCTCAAAACACAATCCTCCAAGACAAAATGTGCGCAAATTCTCCCCACTAGGATGCCCTGCCTTACACAGGACACAGATCAACAACAACACCACCAACATGAATGTGACGGGTGTGCCGGTGCCCAGCCACACCTAGACTCTCAATCTGTGGGTGGATCCCTGCCACTGCCATCCTCAGGCTGTGCTCCACATCCAGTCCTGAACGGTACCTAGTCTTCAACACCGCAAGTGCTGAGAATCCAATCTCACAAACTCCCCAACAAATAAACAAATACATTGTAAGATGTAAAGCACCATGCACAAGTGAACCAAAGGGAGGACCGCAGTGATGAACCCACTATAGGGAGCACACCATGGGTGCTTCACCAAGCGGAACCCAAAAGATGGAACCCGACCTTGCCCATGGGGACCCGCATTCAAGTAGCAGCTGGACGTCACGCAAAATGTCACACGCATGATGCATAGATCCCACACATGAGCACACATAGAATACAGAACAGTAACACATAGGCAAGGGAGCAGCCAAACAATTCAAATACCTCCCACTCTGAACCACAGCTCCCATGGCACCAAGAAAGCAAAGAAAGTCATCACAACCCTCCCCATCCATCATGTACACCTTGTCATCCATCAACTCCCCCCACCATTGTGGAGTAGTGTAGCTCACTGGTTAGAGGCGGCAGACCCGGGAGCAGAAGTCGGCCCGGGACCAGGGTTCAATTTCCGACACGGCAGGGTCGTGGACTTGAGCAGGGTCGTGGACTTGGGTCAGCGGACTCGATAATTATCGCTTCGGTGCTTACTCTAATCAGGGGTTCCACTCGGCAACTCTGGGCATTAGCTTGCCTAATCTCCACAACTGCCCCATCAACTCTGGGGATGCCTGGCTCCACCTTGGGGACTCCCAGCAGGGACCATCCCACAGGGAAAGCCAGGACGGGTTCCCCAGAGTTATACAGCGCCAGGAAACCTAAGACGGATAGCAGTGTGCTTTACAAGCTCAAATACATACATACATACATACCATTCATTCCGTCTCTCCAATTGTGCACCATCCACTTGCAAACTCGTTCAACCACTTGCAAACCCATCCACCATCCATCCCTCCATCCATCATCTCACCCACCCATCCCTCCATCCACCCCCACACCCATCCATCCATCCCTTCACCCAATCCATCCCCTCACCAATCCATCCAACCATTCACCCCTTCACCCAAGCTATCCTCCCACTCATTCATCCACTCCTCCACTAATCCATCCACTCTTCCACCATCCACTCCTCCACCCATCCATCCATTCACTCATCCATCCAACTACCCACCCTCTCACCCATCAAGCCATCCCCCCACCCACTCATCCATCCACCCAGTCACTCATCCGTCCACCCACTCAACCCCCCACTCATCCATCCACCCATCCCTCCCACTCTCCACTCTCCCCCCACTCATGCATGCACTCTCTGACCCATCCATCTCCATGCTCCTCTCCTCACCCATCCATGCACACACCGGCCCATCCACTCTGCCAATCATTCATCCATGTCCTCACTCATCCATTCATCCATCCTCCCCCTCTCTCTCCATTACCCCCTCACCCAGCCACCCATCCCTCCATCCACCCTTCACCCATCCACCCACTCATCCATCCACTCATCCACTCATGAATCCATCCATTGACCACTCATCCACCCCTTCACTCCTCCATCCATCCCCCGTCCATCCACCCTCCTCAATCACCCATCCATCCCCACATCCACCCCTTCACTCATCCATCCATCCATCCATTCATTCACCCCTTCACCCATCAATACATCAATCCATCCATCACCTCTCTCATCCATCCACCCACCGACTCGTCCACCATCCACCCCCCATCTATCCATCCACCATTTCACTGATCCATCCACCCCTCCACCCATCCATCTACCCTTCCAACCATACACACATCCATCCACTCCCATCCATCCCTCCACTCATGCATCCATCCTCTCTCCCACCATCCATTCACCCCTTCACTCACCATCCACCCACCCCTTCACCCATCCATCCATCCCCTCACTCATCCATCCACCTCCCACCCATACATCCACCATGTCACCCACACATCCACCATTCCACCCATCACCCCACCCATACATCCACCACTCCACCCATACATCTATTCACCCACATGGCAACAAAACGGACGTCTGGTGGCCGGCTCCACCCGACATCCCTCACACATTTGATGATTCAAATTCGAATCTGCAGACCAACATCTCTGAACACCAACACTTCGGTGCCCACACAAAGATCCTCATGAGTTGAGGACCGCAGACCAGAGCCCACCGTCCCGATTCATGGCCGCAACCTCTCCGTCCCTTCCCAAAATAACTGAAGGACTCCCGCCCTCTCCCCTCCCCCTCACTCCCACCCCCCATGAAAGGCTGGGGCCCTGGGCCAGAGCCCACCCCGCCCGTGCCTCAAAACCTCTCCAGAAACCTACTCTACCTTCTGGGAAGAGCTCTTTGTAATAAGAGTCAAAGACTTGAATGGCTCTGGTGCAACTGCTTCTGTGGGTAGGTTGGTGGTACTGCTGCAACTGTGTCAGTGGGTAGGATGGTCGGTATTTCTATATATGGTGGACTGTGTCATGGATTACTACCTTAATAATGGTAAATCTTGCCATTTTGTGAGAAACCCTGGCATGATAATGCCCACCTGTGCCCACCTCTAGCCCTGCACAATTGTGGCAATGCTCTGTCATGAAATACTGAACCAGGGATAAGCAAGACAGAATCTATCGACTCGGGGCTACTTGAGAAGGAGCTCATGCTTTCATTGCCCAAACCTATTATAATGTTCAGACACACAGAGAGGAGAGTTGTCCAGTGTGTATTATGTGATAGGTGCATGGGAGAGGGCCGGAAAATAGGTGGCAGACATAGTGAGTGTGTGATGTATGGAAGAGATAAGAGGGAAGTGTACGTGGTCATGTTTCATTTATGACACCCTCATTAAAGCCCTGGCTATTTAGCCAACAACATATTGGATGCTGAGATTCTTAAACCTATATTTCTAATAAGCAAAGTACAATACAATTATTATAATGCACAGAGATATAAGCTAAGAAGCCAGGACCGATAGAAGGTGTCACACTTGACAACAATGCGGAGTGAAGTGAAAGGGTGTTGTGCAAATGTAAGGAAAATAAAGGGACTGCGAGAGAGGTGTAGGGAAGAGGTGAGTGTTCATCGTGAGAGAAAATTAGCTTAGAAAAGGAACGGTGCACCTACGTGAAGGTTGCAGGTAGAAATAGTACTGGAAAATAGTTAAGATTCCTTGTTAAGCTTGCTGTGCCCAATAGTCAGGAGGCCCCACCAAATGTTATTCCCAGGTCCCATAAAAGCGTGAGACATTCCTGCCAAGAATTTTTTTTAGATGGGTGAGAAACAATTTAAAAATAAGTCCTGAAACCTGAATAACATTCTTATTTTAAAACATGAGGCAAACTGATTTTGTTAATTTCGTGCTACTTTAATAAAACCAACTGATTTCTCCTCATATTAAACCGCATCATTTGTATTTGAACGTTTGTTTTCTGTGTTTTGTGTTATGTCAATGGAGCAAAAATTGCGTCATACCAGTTTGCTCCGTTTGGGCTGGAGGATAAAGGTTTAGGGGCAGATTTACAAGCCCCTTTCGCCACTTTTGCGTCACTTTTCCCATGTTAAAATGACGCAAAAGTGGCGCAAGGGCCTTGTAAATAAGACCCTTAGTTTGGAGCACATACGTTTTTGTCCATTACGTAAAACAAAGGTGGCAAGTAATAGAGAAAACAGATTCATCCTGTATTCATACCACCACAATGATTTGCCCTGTATTTACTGAAGTGCAAAATATCTGTCATAAGGCCTATAATGGCTCCAGTGTGTTAGAATACATTTAAGACACCAATCATACTCTTATGCAGAAAGGAAGCAGAATCGCCTGCCCACGTATTCGAAAATATTTTTTTTAATGCAGACTTCAAGTGCCTCAAAACCTCTCCGGAAATCTTCTCTCCCTTCTGGGAAGAGCTAACTCTCCCAGGAGGGGGACAATTCACAGAGTCGACAGCGTCAGCTGCAGTGGGAGGCAAGGGGTCTCCTCTGCTAAAACTGAAAGCGTGTCTGTTTATTTGCTTTAGTTTTTAGCAGAGGAGACCCCCGCCTCGCACCGCAGCCGAAACCATCAACTCCATGAACCAACCCCCTCCTGGGAGAATCACCCAGACAAAGGGAAGATCGGAGTGGAGCGCGCGCCCCCCCTGGGATGGTGCCGCGCCCCCCTGGGATTGTGCCGCGCGCCCCACAGATTGTAGAACCCTGGCCTAGAGATTGCTTTAGCAGTCTAACTAACGTCATGTTTTGAGAATAAAACATCACAAAAATTAATAAGTGAGTGTTACAACATGATCATTTAGATCGTGGCACGTTACACATAGCAGTTATTACAACACAAGTCGTTACAACGACTTGCACTAGAGGCGCTGGACTTAGGAATAGTATGATTTACTACTCCAACTCCAGTGTGTGTAACAGTAGGGAAGGTGTTGGAATAGTAAATCATACTATTCCTTAGTGTAGAGCGCCATCCAGCGCATGTCATTGTAACGACTTGCGTTGTAATGACCGCAATGTAAATATATCGCGGTGTAATGACTGCGTGGTAAAGGTCTTTTCCCGCACACCACAGCCTATCGTGTGGGGTGATGGGTCAGCCCACTTCCGCCTTTGACTCCCTTCACTGCAAATGATGGAATTTTTTTGTGCACACGTTCAAAAGCACTGAAAAAGAAGTCCACTTCAATGCCAGGGCTGGAGGGCCAACTCTGAGTTTTCTGCATCCATTTCATTTTTTTATAATGATATTTAGAACGGCTGATTACCTAAACTTTTTCCGTAAGCATACGCATGCCACCTTTGGACAGCATTTTTTCCACTGTTTATTCATATTTAATATCTGTTTCACAAAAATGCAGGTTTACTAAGGCCCAACCGATAGGCTTGGCAATGCTTGCTTATACATGTCATTTGTAAATGCTTATTTCCATATTACTTTGTACTGTGAAACTATGCTAAATACCTGCATAATCAATGTATGAATTGTTCCACTGTCCTCTACTAGCGCCATGCTACAACCTATAGCCTGGTTTTACTTCTGCATAATCCCTTTGCATTGTAAACACGGCAGGGCAGATGCACAGCTTGTTCGCACGCATGACCACGTGATGTTTGACGCAGGTGTTGAACTTTCCATTATTGCAAGTCCACGCCCCACTCCAAGGCTGGTGATGGGGCTATGACAGTCATAATTGATTTAGAGCCTGGCTAATGTACTCACGTGGTTTACAAGACAATTGCAAAACCTATAGTTACGAAGATATGCGTATGACACAATCATGCCTCGGTGAATCGAGGAAAGGTGTTTTGTGTCATTTGCAAAGTCCATAGGTCCACCGAGCCAGTGGACTCATGTCCGCCCTGTCTTCCTGCTTCGCCTCTGTGCGCTAGTATTCCCACACTGCTCCCCTCCATAGGTAGAATGACTGAACATTTCAGCAATTCACTCATGCCCTGAAATTATATTGTAGGCTGTTGTTTGAATTAGGCTGCTCAGGAGACAGCCTGTACCATGTTTTGTTCTGAACATGTTATCTTTGCGTTAGTCAAAGATAATGTGATTTATTGACCAGCAAATATTGATTCTGGATTTCTGGAGATCAAGTAAATGTGCTAATCACCAAGCAAAGAAACAAACAAGCACCCTATCGTGAGGATGGTGGGACTATGTAAACTTCCCTCTTCCTCATCATAAAGTTATAATTAGCTATCACTTTCATTAGCTATCATGTAGTTGATTCTCTCGAATATATTCTGCCATTTGCAGTATGGATGCTGCAGAGTTTCATATGGTATGAGATGTCAAATCAGCCTCACTCAGAGCTATGTATAATGCTAAAGGTCATTAGCATTATATTACATATTTATTTGCAATCCTGAATGGAAAATTACTGGAAAAGCTAATCTAATAACAAGCACTGGGAAAACAAATAGATCTTACTTTACAAATGTGAGTGTTGAGCTATTGACTTTGGCAGTGCTTCTTTTGACATTGCCAAAGAGGAAAACAAAATGTCAAAATTGATGTTGGAACCTCACCATATATTATGGACAGGCTACAATCTTGCCTTCTTTTTATGAGAAAAACGTTCCAAGATGGCAGCAAGTCGACTGTGGTGCATGCCTATGCATGGGAAGGAAGCCATTTTCAGCCAGTTCTTCTCATAAAAAAACATTTTTCTCATAAAAAAGCATTTCAACATGGCCACCAGTGTGGTCTTGGGGAGAACCCGTGGGGCGGAAAGCCATACGCTGCCATTGAATGAGAAAAGCTGAATGAAAAAATAGTTCTCTGATGCCACCTTTGTAAGGGTACCACTCATCCAATCAAAATGATGAAGAAGAAGCTATCCCAGAGGCAGGATAAAAAACAAAAAGAGATAGAAAAGCCATGAAAACAGCAGCATCCAACTGAGATAGACAATAAAGCCATTCAATCATGAACAGGTGGCGGACCCGAAGCTGACTGTATGTATTATCATAGTGTAGCAATACGTCTTCAACCGTAGACAGCTAAAACAGCAGGTGAGGCCTAATATTTAATCAGTACACAACACGAGCAATGCGCAATCAAGAATGTAACAGGGAATCCCAGCTAAGGTACAGTTCGTGATTGCACAATGCTCTGTGCCAGTGATCGCAGAGGTGGTGGTGGCGGGGGGGGGGCGGTGTTAGGGGGCGGGTGTGGGCACCCTCACTCATTTATGTAGATTGGGGCTTACTCTTCATCATAAGCCTTTCGCCCACGAAGAGAAAGTAAAAGGCAAAGAACATAGAAGGAAGGAGGAAGAGGCAGATAAGAAAACTTAAGCATTTGTTCTAATTGCTTTGTGACCCTTATCAATGCATTGATGGCTAATGGAAAAGTGCCACATTTTTCAAAGCCTTGATCTCTTCTTGCCATTATATTGAGGCTAACACAAAGGATGGAGAGCACTCCTCAGAAAATACAGAACAACAAAATAATCAAATCATATTCAAAATTTGTAATCTAGGAGTGCAAAACGAAAAACACAGAATGGTCCAGAGGAACAATTATGAACATCACAGTTTATATATATTGTGAAATCTTCATTCTTTATTTCTTTGCTTCAGCTTAAAAGCATTGACAAAGACGCAGTCACCAATAAGTCTTCACATCTCATCACTTTCGCTGCAGTGCCGAGAATTGAGGAGTTACGGTGAGTAGACTGTAGTACATGCTGGGACTCATTAAAAGGATTGTTCTACCTTTGAAATTTCTTGGTCAATATTGCTATACATAACACTTGCATATTGCATGATGGTGTTTTAACCATTGACGGAGAGGATTCGTATGATGGTTCATGACCATGATTACAGTACAGTATTCATTTCACTTACGTATGCCCTGAAGAAGTCCCCATGTCTTGGGACGAAACGTGTTGGCTGTGTCCTTGTCCATACTTTTAAGCTGAAATAAGGAAATAAAGAATTAAGCTTTAACAATGTATATAATTTTTGATGTCCATATTTGTTATCCCCCTCCTAAACAATGCCTTGCCGTTCTTCAATACTGAGCTCCTCTTTGATGGCCAGCACATCTTAGCCATCTCTGACCGAGCTGTCACTATAATGAATCTGAATATCTTGGCACAAGGTTCATCGGATGAAAATATCCACCACATTATTGAAGGCTTAGATTGCCTCACCTTCACGCACTTAACAATACCACTCATAGGAAAGGCAATAGTCAGGACCTGGAGCTCTCCTTGGTTCATGAGCTCCATATCCAATGGACCCAATAGTTCTCCAAAACCGATCATTGTCAATCAATCAATCAATCAGCGTACTTGTAAAGCTCGCTACTTACCCGTAAGGGTCCCAAGACGCTGAGGGGAGGGGCGGGGGATCCTGCTACTGCTCGAAGAGCCAGGTCTTGAGGAGCCTTCTGAAGGTGTGAAGGTCTTGGGTCTGCCGTATGTCGGTGGGAAGGGTGTTCCAGGTCTTGGCGGCGAGGAAGAAGAAGGATCTGCCGCCGGAGGTTGTTTGTTTGATGCGGGGGACATCTGCGAGGGCGAGGCTGGTGGAGCGGAGCTGGCGGGTGGGGGTGTGGAAGCTGAGTCTGCTGTTAAGGCGTTGTGGAGTGCGTGAGTGAGGAGCTTGAAGGTGCTCCTCTTGTCGACGGAGAGCCAGTGTAGGTCTCTCAGGTGGGGGGTGATGTGGCTGCTGCGGGGGACGTTGACGATCAGTCGGGCGGAGGCGTTTTGGATGCCTTGTAGTCGTCGTAGGTGTTTGGCTGGAATTCCTGCGTAGAATGCGTTGCCGTAGTCCAATCTGCTGCTGACGGGGGCCTGCGTCACCTTTCTTCTTGTTTCAATGGGAATCCAATTGTAGATCCTGCGGAGCATGCGGAGGGTGTTGTAGCAGGAGGAGGAGACAGCGTTGACTTGCTTCGACATGGTGAGGGAGGAGTCGAGGATGAATCCTAGGTTGCGTCGGTGGGTGTTGGTGGTGTTCCCAGTGTGGTCGGCCACCAGGAGTTGTCCCAGGCTGAGGGGGTGGGTCCGAGGATGAGGACCTCCGTCTTGTCCGAGTTCAGCTTCAGGCGGCTGCTCCTCATCCAGTCGGCGACGGCCTTCATTCCCTCGTGGAGGTTGGTTTTGGCAGTGTGTGGGTCCTTGGTGAGAGATAGGATGAGCTGGGTGTCGTCAGCTTAGGAGATGATGTTGAGGTTGTGATGGCGGGCCACTTGTGCGAGGGAGCCATGTAGACGTTGAACAGCGTCGGGCTGACGGATGAGCCCTGGGGGATGCCGCAGATGATGTTGGTGGGTGCGGATCGGAAGGGTGGGAGGCGGACGCTCTGGGTTCTTCTGGAGAGGAAGGACGTGGTCCAGTCAAGAGCCTTCTCTTGGATTCCGGCTTCTAGGAGGCGTGTCATTAGAGTGCGATGACAGACCGTGTCGAAGGCGGCTGACAGGGCCAGGAGGATGAGGGATGATGTTTTGCCGTTGTCTAGTTGGCGCCTGATGTCGTCTGTGGCGGCAATGAGAGCAGTCGCTGTGCTGTGGTTTCGTCTGAATCAGGACTGGGACGGGTCCAAGATAATGTTGTCTTCCAGGTGGCGGGCCAGTTGCATGTTGACGATTTTTTCGATGACCTTTGCCAGGAACGGGAGCAAGGAGATGGGGTGGGGAGTTCTTGAGGTCCTTGGGGTCCTCTTTGGGCTCCTTGAGGAGGGCATTGATTTCGGCGTGCTTCCAGCTTTCCGGGAATGTCACTGTTTCGAAGGAGATGTTGATGACCTTCCGTAGTTGGGGTGCGATGGCAGCGTCTGTTTTATTGAATACGTGGTGTGGGCATGGGTCAGACGGAGATCCTGAGTGGATGGAGTTCATGACCTTGTGTGTCTCGTCATCGTTGACGTTGGACCAGGAGGTCAGGTGAATGGCGCTGGTGGTGTTCACAGGGGGGTGGTGTCTGGCGCAGTCGGGGCTGTTATGGTGTTGAAGCTGTCGTGGATGTCAGCGATCTTGTGGTGGAAGAAGATGGCTAGTGATTCGCACAGTTCTTGTGAGGGCGGGATGTCGTTGGCGTTGGCGCTGGGGTTGGAGAGTTCCTTTACGATGCTGAAGAGCTCTTTGCTGTTGTGTGCATTGTTATCCAAGCGGTCTCTGAAGGAGGATCTTTTGGCTAATCTGATGAGGTGGTGGTGTCTGCGGGTGGCGTCCTTGTGGGCTGCATGGTTATCCGGTGTGCGTTCGTGAAGCCATGTCTTCTCCAGTTTCCGGCATGCGCGTTTGGAGGCCTGGAGCTCGTTGCTGAACCAGGTGGCTCTCTTGTTGGCGTGGCTGTTGGAGGGTTTCTTGAGCGGGGCGAGGGTGTTGGCGCAGTCGTTGATCCACTGTCTGTGGTTGCGGGCTGCGGCATCTGGGTTGGTGGGGTCGGTGGGTAGGTTCTTGGCGAGGGAGGTGGTCAGCTGGTCTTTGGTGACTTTGCTCCAGGAGCAGCGAGGCAGCTGTTGAGTTCGGGGGTGCGTGGATGGTTTCTTGAAGGTGAAATGGATGCAGCGGTGGTCGGTCCAGTAGAGTTCGGTGGTGTGGTCGAAGGCAAAGTCAACACTTAATCTATGCCTATATCAAGTACAAATGTTATTATTCACAAGTCAGGACATCTCGCTAATACAATATAGGCTGCTCTAGACAACATCACTGAAAGATCTCACTCAATTTCTTGGGAATGTCCACGTTGGGGTCTCCTTTTCTTTCACTTTCTCCCCCACATAATGCCATCAGAAACAAGCTTTCCAACTGTGGAAAGCAAATGGAATTTTTTTTGTCTTCCTCAGTCAGTGCCGCCATAAAGATAGCACTTTCTGTTACCAATGTCTCAACAAATTCAGAAGACCAAATTACCATACTTTAGCACCTTAACAACTGCATTTCTTTCTTGACATAATACTTCCAACATCTGTAAACAATTAACAGCCGATCAACAACTCTTTCCGAACTAATGGTTTTCCTCTGATATAAAAATAAATTTAAATTACCAACTCACCATGCAGAAAGGGAATGGAGGCCACGCTACTACAAAGAGCCTAAAAAGTACTATATCACTCAGCAGGCTGTGCATAAAACGACACTCCTATTCTCTCCAATAGGGAACTTTGTGACAAACTCATCCTTTTTCGAGGATCAGATTACTATAATCAAACACTCTATCTTGAAGGAGACAATTTCTTCCCCTTGCAATAGTAACTTAGTACATTCCCCCACAGAGTATCATGTTAAACTCCTAGTTGAATCACAGTTAACTGATACCATCCTGCAAAGGTGGCCGTCTGGCCCATCAGGGACCTGTGTCCTTCTATTCTGTTGAAACTTGCCTATCCTTTTTTGAAGGAAGACCTATTACGACTTTTAACAATTCCTTTTATCAAGTCCTAGAGTTTGATTAATTGAGGCAGACAGTGGTTAAACCCTGCTGATGAAGAATCCCCTTAACATGGAAGATCCTTGCAACTTTTGTCCCATCTCTCCCTTAGACTAGCTAGGAAAAATATAGCAAACACTTGTATTCTGCTAGCTTGAAATATTTTTTTTAAGGAAACAGGTTTTTTGACTCTTTTCAGGCAGGTTTCAGGCCTGGCAATGGCACTGAGTTAGTGGTGCTTTCAGTAATAGAGGATCTTTGATGGCTGGACTGTTGAGGTATTAGCGCCATCATACCTTTACCTCTATCTCTGGTGTTCAACACTGTCCGCCATGCTCATTAAAACTTTAAAACTGATAAACTTAAAGTCTTGAAAAGTCTCCTCCCCTTTTGGACTTCCTTATATCTGTAGTACATGCTTTGATCCATTCAAGACATGATAATGTCAATTCTGTTTACTTGGCTTCTCCAACCTAACTGGTCCAATGTCTCGAGCTTGTGCAAAATGCAGCAGCTGTCCTTCTTTCTGGTTGCAGCAGATGGGACCACGTCGCCCATTTTAAGATCCCTGTACGGGCTTCCCTTATGTAACAGAATTATTTTTAACAATTGTGCAAAAGCCTATTTATAAAAAAAACTCCAGTCTTCCTTGTTCCTAATTTTTTAAGGCATAAACCTGTGAAGAGACTTGCATTCCGCCAACTTGGTTTTCCTTTCTGTCGCCAGATCCAAAATAGTCACATGTGGTGATAAAGCTTTTTCCATATCTGCCTCAAAAAGTTCATCTGACACCTCTTGCTTTTTAGAAAATGATTGAAAACACAGGATTTTAATTAATAAAAGTAACTAATGTTAGTTGCTGTTAGTGGGTTGTGATAATTCTGTTGTGCCCAGAGGCTCATGCCTATGCAATGTAATAATAACACAACAAAACATAACAATAAGTCTAACTGGGGTAATTTTGCTCTAAAACTGCTAACAACAAATATGGCGTTGATGAGCTTCAAGGCTCTATGCTTAGTGCACAAGGTACTCCATAGTCGATCACGAAACGACCTCACAAATCTACATCCCTCACCTACCTACTAAAAGGATCAGGTCTACTAACACGTCTCTTGACTAGTCGTCTAATAAGAAGTAGCCTATTAATACCTGTGTGATGGATTGTGCAAATCTGGGCCTCTCTCACCAAGACATATTTCTAACTATACCATTTCTAACTCTTCATCAGGCTGGATTCCTCACACCGTTTCACTGGCAGCCCTCCTCACTTTGAACAGGTGCAGCACTAAGGCTCGGCTATCACAGCAGCTGGTGGGTGCACATTCAAAATCTTTTCGAAGAGGTTGCCAAGGATGTAACTTAGTCAGTGAGATTTTGGGGTGGCTGTCAATCTCAGATTTCACAACTAAAAAAGCAATGGGCTGCTGGGTGGAGGGGTGAGATTGTCAAGGTTCGGGTTGGGGTGTTCCAGGAGGAACCTTGCCAGTAATTTGCATTAGGTGAACCTCTGTCTAGTGTGGCGTAGTTTGTGCAAAACGATGGTTTGGAATGCTACACTGAGCGATTGCCACTAGTCAGACTATTTGTAAGGAGTCAAAGGTTTCATCCCATAATTTTTTTCTACGTGATTGCCAGTAGGAAGCCTGGAAACCTGAGACTGGCACTGCTTTCCAAGACTTCTACTGCCAACAAATGTGAAATACAAAAAGTAGTACATTTGCACCGAATGAAGGAGTACTTGGGTGGGGCAGATGTACTACTTTTTTGGTAAACCAGTCACTATACATAGTTACGATCCTGATCTAAAAAACGAAAAAGTTAAAACCTGTCAGTGAAATGAGCATTAAGAGAAAAACCAACACAGACGTAGTAGAGCGCACTCAGGGCCCCCAGACCAGTTGCCAAACCCAGAATGCATTAGGGAGGTGTCACCCAAAAATCACCCCTGCTGAAGCTACACCTCTGCACATACCACCTGGGCCTGGTAGTTCTCTCTCGAAACTCATGACTACATCATCTACAACTCAATGGCCTGGAATCCCTGACATTGGACCACTTATTCTAAATGTACATTCACTGCACACACTCTTCTTCATCTCTGCAACAAGTAATCTTCATGTTAAGAATTGTCAAATCTGTCAATATGGTCAGGGCTCCATGTTTCTAGTCCTAACTCTTTACAAATCATTTTTTCAAGTGACTGACGGCCCACGTATTATGCCTTAGTCGCAAATAGAGGAGGGTGCATCAGCAAATTAATAGTGCAAGCCAAGTCAGAGCCGACCCATGAGTCTGGCTTGGCTCTAGGAGTCTGTGCATGAGCCAAGCCATGACAATGTTTGACATGTATATATCATGCAACAAACGTGACGTAAAAATACGATAAAATCTCTTCGAAATTATTTCTTTAACATGCAAAAGTGTTTCACCTTTGTACATCAGATTATATCACTACAGAGACAGACATTTATTTAAAGTATTTTTAGAGAAACATTTGTGGGTCGCCTCCCAACTAGAGGCAAGCCAGTATACATATAAACCCTAAATGTGGCCTAGATTCTTAATATAGATGGAGCAACATTATAGTCTATTAAATCAAATATTAGAGGTGCTTCTACATCATGCATCCTAAACTCAAGTAATTGAAAGTGTGCTAATGTGTGAAAACATAGAAATAGCAGACTCTATGCAATAAAATATGTGCCTCGGATCACACATGTTGGACAATCAGAGAAGCCTGTATTCATTCCAGGTTATCTGATTTCACATTTTGAAATTAGCCACCAGATGGGTATCTCTATATCTGCCTCTCTCTCCCCTTTGCATCAAATGTCTCAGTATTGCCTTTAATCCTTGGCTCACAACAAGCAAACTGACACAGAGATAGAATACCCAACTACCAAGCCAAGAATGCATTTATTTGGGGGAGTGTCACACCCCAAACACCCCCTGAAGCTACACCCCTGGAGGTTGCCACATGTGTGTCTATATAGAGCAGCATAGTCACTTAGGTTTGACTGGGCTGCTCCAAATAACAATGGTTAGTTCTCAATATATAGAAAACTGGGGACTTTCAGGATGTTGCCGTGGAATATCATCTAAGTGACAATAGTGTCCGAGACTGCACATTCACTCACTCATCCACCAATACATTCCCCTCAATGAGTTGAAGATCTGCAGAATTGGACTCAGGAGCTACTATTAGGCCAGCTCTCGCTGCCCTAACCTAGCCTGGTCTGCTCATGTTAGGTCTGTGCTGGTGTCATGCCTGCTCTCCGTGGCCTGGCTCTTTAGTTACCATATGAAAGTTGTACGTTAATGATCCTTAAGCAACATATATTATAACAGGAAGTAGGCAATATCAGGAAAAATGTAAAGCTGTGAACAAACTGTTCATGTTAAATACTAGTGGTGAACTATTAATATGTAACTTTTATTTGGTTATTAAATGTGATATTGGTTTTATAATAACATGAAGTACCAGTAGTGGTAGGTTGGGATACCGAAGAAGCAACCAGTATTATTTGGAATGTTAATGAAATATTTGTATGTTCTTTGTGTATTTCAGATGATTGGTGTTAGGATTTTGGGTAGATAGCAGTCAAACATTAAATAAACATAAATGTAATTGTCTGATGGACACAGCTTAAGCAAAACCCTAAAGACATTAGGATTTATAGTGTGGTAAGAAGGAGGGTGACAAATGACAAGATGATATCTTCTTGCCTCATGGTTGGGTCTGGCAGCCTGAACAGTAACTGTTAGCAGAGAGCGCCCTCTAGCAATCCAAAAGAGGAACCTCTGTGCCCTTTCTGCACTACATTCTCCCTTGAGCCTAGCCTATTTGTACCACCACGTTCATGGTGTAGCAATAGCCTCTACCTAGAGTTGCTACCTTTTCAAGAGATAAATACCAGACATTTGTTGCTGTTTTAATAGTCTGCAGAGGCCTGGATATGAAACAAAATAGGACTGTTAATGAAAGTGTGTGTAGTCTATTGTGATATGGCTTTTCTGTATTTGTTTACTTTAATTATTAGTCATGGATCTTTAACTTTACCGCGGTGCAAATTCCGCTGCTGTGCGGGAGTTCTAAAGAGTGGACGGGCCGCGTCGGTGCAGCACTACCAAGGTAGTGCTCGCGACAGCCGTTGGCTGATGCGCACATGCAAGTGGTTAAAGCAGCTCTAGAACACATTTTAAAGTGTTTTCTATTTATCTATGTTGTTTGAAGTATGTTCAGATAAAGCTAAAAATATGGTCCTTAGATGATTATCCTTATTTTTGTACCGGTCGGGACATCAAAATACCGGTGGTGCAGGTAGAAAACCGGTAAGGTGGCAGCTATACCTATACCATTTTTGTGATCGTGGTTGTGCAACAGCTTACATTTGCATTATCTCTATGAGACCCAACGAATGTGCATATTCTGTGAGGGTGAATTGCATTTAAGGGTTTAAGTGAGATGAAATAAGTGTGGGGTGGAAGGGTCCTTGAAAGGGGAGTGGCCTATGTAATTAAGGGTGTGGCTTAAACAACTAAACTAAATGTTTGTTGCCTTTTGGTGCCTCTCTGAGTTTTCCGTTATTGTATCCAGATATATAACAGAACAGCTGATATACACCTAATACTAGCCAGGATTGTTGGCTTTATCAGTGGTTGTTAGCTGTTTAAGATAAATGAGTTGCAACAATTATTTTGTTGTCAATAATTAATATTGAAATTGTTTTTATTCTGAAATCATGAGACTGTGAATTAAACATTACTGAGGGTTGTATGATACAACCACAAATTCCTAAACCACACATGCCTTAACAACGCGGTCTGCACAATGACCGCGTCTTTACCACTCATGCCTTCACGAAGCACGCCTTTACAACAAATTTGTTTGTAAGGGCATGTTTGCTAAAGGGATATGCATGGTAAATTGCATATACTAGTGCACCTGCCCTGCGCCCTAACACCCGATAGACTAGCCCTATAATCCACCCTGCCCCAGCCCTTATAACCACTCTGACCTCTGACCCTAAGCCCGAACACTCAGTCCCTGCCCCAAAAAACTGCCCCAAACCCCAACCCTGAGCCCTAAAACTGACCCTGTCCTGCCCTTAAACCGACCCCTCCTCGCCCTGAGGCTTAAAACCCTCCTTCTGCATATCTTACACCTCATATCTTTCCTTTACATACCTTTTCACTCTCTCCTAAAGGAACTTCCTCGCATCTCCTTCACTTCACTACCCCCAAACACATAACACATTTACTCACCTGAAAGCACTGTAATATCTTTTGTAACATCTACTTTTGCCTTGTAAATATTTTGACAACTGTCCCTTCACACCAATTTCCAAAGAAATACAATTGCAACTGGAACACATGACCACTGCTGTCTGCGCTCTGCAGAGAGTCCAGGGATTGGATGACCTTGTATTGTAAACAAAAATGTTTAGAACAGTCTGCCTAGCCTACAAGGCCCTTCATGGTTCAGGACCGCTCTTTTTAAAAACACATCTGAAACGGTATGAGCCAGTTAGGTGCCTGGGATCTTAACGGTCAAATTCTCCCAATTTCGATAAAAACAGCTCCTCGCTTCTGGCGTTTAGAAAGGCGTTTTTTCACTTCATAGTCAGATCATTACAACCTCTGCAATCCTACTTGCATCGACCCTAGCGCCAAGACGCCCCTGGGCATATACACGCTCTATACATTTTCAAATCATTTTTTTTTTTTTCATTTCAAGAAGATTTTATTGAGCGAAATAATGATCCAAATAATATCCAAATCAAAATACAAAGATGCGATACATTCCAATATGAGCAGAAATGTGAAAACATGGGCAATACTTGATCAATAACAAGCTCAATGTAAGTAGAATTGGAGAACAGGCAACTAAAATGAGGGTAATGAATTGAGCCAAAAGAGGAATACATTGTTCAGAACGTAGAACGTATCAGTCCGTAAGGTGAGGACAGGGGCAGGGGGAGGTAAGAGGAACAACAGAAAGAAGGAAGGAGAGCAAGGAAAAAAGCAGCAGAAAGAAGGAACGGGAAGAGAGGACAGGAAAGAGGAAGAAAGAAAGAAGGAAGGAATCCCACAGGAACAACCCAATGTAATGCACCTTACCAAACAAGAAAATTAGGTAGACATAACAGCAGGAAATGGAGGGACTACACCATTCGCAGAGAGTTCCATATATTCATCCAGAGTTGCCCAAACCCCACTAGAGATGGAAGGTGACAGGTGTGCTAGATCTACTGAAGTGTGAGCACTGCGTAAGAAGGAAACCCATGCCCACCAAGTGTGATAGGAGACAGACGAGAAAGACTTCCACTCCATAAGAATAACTTTGATCGCTACAGATAAAAGAAGGTCTAACAGTTGTAATTGTAATGGCTCAAGGGGAAGAGGCGTAGGAGCCGCCCAGGGGCCTAAAATAACTAAAGGGAAAGAGAGCTGGAGCTCAATTTCAAAGATAAGAGACAAATGTCGCTGAATAAGGTCCCAGAAAGATTTAAGTAAGGAACAGTTATAGAACATATGAGGAAAATCACCTGTCTCAACGCCACAACTCCAACAAAGGTCATCCTCTTTAAGGTGGAGAGAATGAAGACGCACCGGAGTCCAGTGGAGTAGATTGATCGAGAAAAACTTGGACTGTATTAAGGAAGGAGCAATTTTGTTGCGTAACGCAAATTTGCCAATGGATTGCCAAGCTTCGGAGGAGATATGGTCCGTAATATTGTGATCAAAATGACGCGACCATTTTTGCTGTGCAACCGTCTGATCTGGAAGCGAAGAAGAGGATAGAAACCTATAAATGCGGGAAGCAACATGCCCCGCTTTGAGCCAGATAGAAAACAAAGAGATGGTGGACGAGGAGGGGTGAAGACGAGTTTTCGAGATCGCAACTTTGATTTTAAGAAAAGTATAGAAGTCTAGATTTGTTAGAGAGTGTTTGAGCGCTAAGTTAGAGAAAGGTAAGGGTTCACCAGACTCATTATACAGATGGTGAACAAGAGAAACACCCTTCATTGCCCAATACGACATGAGTGCGGGGGTGATATTGATTTTAATCTTGGAATTACGCCAAATGGAAGACCATCTAGTCTTGTGTAGAGGAAATGCCATTTTCTTATCCACTTTCTTAATTGCGATAATTGTATCAATGATGATAGATCGGGAGAATAGAATATGTAGAGTGGAAGTAGTACACAAAGAGGCAAGTGGTAAGGGAGCAGCTAAATCCTGTTCTATGAGTAACCATTGAGGAATATGCCGGGTTGGGGGAGAAAACCAGAGGGCACCTTGAGAAGCCAAAAAAGCAGTCTGGTATTTTTCCCAATCCGGGAAGTTACAACCACCCATATCACAGGGTCTACGTAAATATTTATATGCCAACCGAGCACGTTTTCCGCTCCATAAAAATTTGGAGGTGATACCATCGATTTCCCGAAAAAAAGAGTCAGATAATTTAATCGGAATCATGGAAGAAACAAAATTGATGATCGGCGTGATCATCATTTTAAGGGTTTGTAAGCGCCCCCACCAAGAAATATGTTTTGGAGACCAAGTATCCAGAAGACGACGAACTTTAGCCAGAGTTTGAGACTCATTATACGTAACCGTGGTATGTAGTGTCGAACAAAAATAAATGCCTAGATATTTAAGATGGGTAGCTTGCCATTTAAAGCCAGCCGAGCCCATATGCGCAGGAAAGCAATAGGCATTTAAAGGGAACATTTCTGTCTTGTCTTTATTTAGGGTATATCCTGAAACTTTAGAAAATAAAGAAATGGTGTCAGAGATCGCAGGAATGGCTAATGCGATATCGTCCGAGAAAATAAGAACATCGTCTGCGTAAGCTGCAGTTTTTAGACAATGAGGGCCAAAAGAGAACCCTTTGATATCGGGGTGTAAGTCAATCAGCCGAAGGAGAGGATCGATAGATAACAAAAACAATAGCGGGGATAAAGGACAACCTTGTCTCGTTCCTTGGCAGAGATTAAAAAAAGAGGATGTGGAACCATTAACTCTAATATTAGCTTTAGGTTGGGAATACAAAGACATTACCATGTTAATAAAGGAGTCCCCGAGATTATGTGCATGTAAAACAGCTCGAAGAAAAGGCCAAGAAACCTTATCGAAGGCCTTCTCCGCATCGAGGGCCAAGGCCGCGGCAGGTAGTTGGGATCGCTTGGCCGCCCCAATAATATGGCAGAAAGTGCGAATATTATCTCTTGCCAACCTACCCTTAACAAAACCAGTTTGGGAAGGATGGACTAAATGGGGAATAAAGGATTCTAGACGTTTCGCCAGGATTTTAGCAAAAATCTTCGCTTCCATATTGAGAAGCGAAATAGGGCGGAAATTCTTAGGGTCCGAATGGTCTTTCCCTTCTTTTGGGATCACCACTATGGTGGCTTCAGCAGCCGTACCAGAGACAGATCCATTACGAACAAAAGCGTCAAAGACAGCCTGCAACTTAGGAACAAGCAACGGGAGAAAGGTTTTATAGAATAAGATCGGGTAACCATCAGGGCCTGGAGCTTTCCCCGAACGGGTGGCCTTGATAGCAGAGACTATTTCCTCAGGAGAGATAGGTTCATTAAGAGTGGAGCGATCTTCCTCTGATACAGATTGAATCGGAATTGATTTTAAGAAATCTTGGCATTTGTCAAAAGAGGCTTGGTTGGAGGGGGTATACAATTTGTTATAAAAATCACGAAAAACTTCAAGAATTTCCTCAGTTTGGAATTTTTTAGAGCCATTATGGTCCTTAATAGAAGAGATCTGAGAGGATCTAGAGGAGGAATCTTGGAATTTTAATGTAGCCGCCAAAAGTTTGCCAGCCCGATTCTTTAAGAGTAATTTTTTGGACTTTTGTGCTTGGAAACCAATATGAGCTCTTTTAGTGACAATTGTATTATATTTGTATTTTAGAAGCTTAATTTGTTGTAGGAAAGTCGGATCTTTAGTATGTCTAAAGGAAGCCTCCAAAGACTTGATTTCAGAAGATAAATCAGTAAGTTCTTTTTTAATCGCCAAATTGCGTTTGGACATGCATGCAATAACTTGACCACGGAAAGTACATTTAAAGGAGTCCCAAAGAGTTATTGGAGAATCTACAGATTCCTCGTTTTCATGGAAAAAAGTGTTGATATCCTTGGAAAATTCTTCCACTTGGGTAGAGTCATATAACACCTCCGTATTAAGTCTCCAGGAACGACCACGTGGTTTCGGAGCAAAGGACGAAAGCGTAAAAGTAACCGCAGCATGGTCGGAGATGACGATGGGATGTATAAGTGGGGAGGAAGAGGCTGCGACAAGAGAAGAGTGAACTAGGAGATAGTCAATGCGAGAAAATGAGGAATGAGGGGAGGAAAAGAAAGAAAAGTCACTACCAGTGGGATTGTGGAGACGCCAAATATCATGCAAATTAGCAATGGAGCACATGTTAAGCATCTGTTTGTGTGCTTTAGGCGGACGAAACTGAAAAGCGGAATTCCTGTCCAATAAAGGGTCCATAGGTAAGTTAAAGTCTCCACCCACAATAAGATTACCCGCATGTGGGGTATCATGCAGTTTTTTAGAAATGGATTTCCAAAATGCAGGGTTATCAATATTTGGAGCATAGATATTCATAACAAACAGATCATGCTGACCATCTGATAATTTAGATAGGAGCCATCGACCATCAGAGTCATGTTCAGAAGATATAATCGATAAACCCGAATTCCTCGAAACCAACGTAACCACACCATTGCGTTTACCAGAAGCATCCGAACAAGACACATCCGCCACCCATTCTTTCTTCAAAAATAGCGCTTCTCTACTAGTGATCTTAGATTCTTGAAATAGGACTAAGTCCGCTGAGAGAGATTTACAATAATCCAAGATTTTAGATCGCTTGACCGGATGATTTAAGCCCTTAACATTAAGGGATAAAACATTTAAACCTGGCATCTACCTGAAGGGGATACACTCGAAGACAACAATGATAACAGAGAAGAGACGAGGTACAGGAATACGGTAGACCAACCACACATCAAAATAGATGTTACGGGAGCAACCATGTGGGAAAGCCATGAAAAAAGAAAAGCCAGAAAGAGAGAAGAAAGATTAGAAAGGAGAGAGAGACGAGGCAGAGGGGGAGGTCTAAAAGAGACCCATAACATGCAAGGGAGAACGTGGAAAAGGCGAGTCGAAGACCCGTTATAGGAGCAAAAGTTGGTAGAGAAGAATAGCCCATTATGAAGAAAACGACTGATAGTGAACAACAAAGCAATAGAAAATCCATACACAAAGAAATACAATTTATAACGAGATATTACATTGCAATTAGAAGAAAAATACCACTCAGATTAGATTAACATTACCCCATCAAGCGCAAAAGCATGGCAAAAAAAAAACAATATCATAACATGTAGGAAAAGCTGCATTATGTATGAAACATCGTAAATAGCATATATCATTTTGTGAATAGAAGAACAAAGAAGTGCTGAAATCGCATATGAATCAAACCAAAACACCTAATTCTAACTATACTATAACATGGAGTGACATAAGAGGAACAATAGAAGGTGTGTGAGAACAGAATGGAGACACGAGGAAGAAACCGAGAAGGAAGATGAAAACGAGCATAAAGAAAAAGGAGAAGTCTACTCCACGACACTAGAATGCTACATAGTATAATGCAAATATAATAACAATGCTATCGAAAGGAGTAATAATACTTGATTAAAAAGTTAATAAATCTGGAACTGAGAACTCTAAAAAGTGCAGGTAACTAGTAAGTATAAACAGCATCAATATAAGTGAAACACACCGTAATAAAAATAGAGAGGAGCAAGAGAAAAAAGTTGAAAGGATCTACAAGAGGTTTCTCAAAAAGTAATGAAGAGAAAAAAGAAGAAGAGGACGGATATTAGAAAGAAAAGAGAGCTATCAGAGTAGTATGGAAAGAAAAACAGAGACAGGACATACGATAGCAGAGGAGAAGATCAACAAGAAAACCTGGCTGGAGAAAAAAGAGAAGATAACAATGCAGAAAAAGACATCACCAGAAGTAAAGAGAACAATAAATCAGGTCCCTGAGGCCCCAGGAGTCTGCGTCGTTGCACGTTGAATCTCCATCTCTATCTCCTCCTGGTTGTCCAAAAACGTTGACAAGTCTGCCGGTTCATCGAAGATTCTGGAACGCCCTTTATAAGTAATGCGAAACTTGGATGGACCAGAAAAGGAAAAAGAGATGCCCAAGTCTGTGAGACGTTTTCGAAGATTCAAGAAACCTTTCCGTCTTATGACCGTGTCTCTGGCAAAGTCTTGGGAAATGGATATGCGATGACCCTCCCAGTTGAGTTGTTTAATCTTGCGCATATGTGACAAAATCAGTTCAGTGTGTTGATGTCGTAAGGGCTTAAAAATGATTGCTCTTGGCTGGGTGGCTGCCTTAGAACGGAACGTTGGAACACGGTGTGCTCTTTCAATCTCAAAGTCTCTGTGAAAAGATAGTTGAAGTGTATCAGGAATCCAATGAGATAAGAATTCAATCATGGAGGAGGATGATTTCTCTGATTCCTCCGGTAGGCCAAAAATACGCAGATTAGATCTCCTATTACGGTCCTCCTGCTCCGTAAGGTCTCTGCGCATTGCCGCCATAGACCGCTCCATCTGAGAAAGCGACCTGGATTGCTTTTGCATACCATCCTCTGCGGAACTTATCCGTGTTTCTGTTGCTGATACACGTAGAGATAGGGCTTTAAAATCATTCCTGATGGCAGATACTTCCACTTGTAATAAGTCAGTGTTAGTTTTAGTTGACTGCGCAATATCGTGAACCTCATTCAGGCGCGCCAAAATGGTGTCCAATGTGGAAGTATTGTCCGCCTGAGGTGATTCAGGAGTCGGAGAGACTGACTTAAGTCGCTTTAAAGAAGTGCCTGGGTCTTTAGAGTCTTTGCCGTTCAAGGAGCGACTCATAATGACAGTGTTGTAGCAGGAGACTAGCAAAAATGTCACAGGGATAGAGTATAGCACCAAAGTTGCGCAAAATATCCAGAAATAGTGACAAAAGAGGCAATTCACGCTCCAAACACGCTATGCTAATCTAGCGGTTGAAAAACGAGCAAAAATAAGCAGGAAGACACCTCAAGATATCGACATGAACACCTCAATGAATCATGTGGAGAGGAAAAAACTGCGAGCACTTACAAACCCAGCCAAGCAGCAAAAAGTAACATTAGAAAGAAAGCAGAAATGTTACCATTGTAGTCCTCGTGTGAAGAAATCCATAGATATACGCGAAATGCTGTTAGATTGTATCCGCGGCGGCGCCTCAGAGAACAGATGACAGGAACGTCATACGCGGGAAAATGGCGGCCGCTCCTCAGGAATGCGAGCGCCTGCGAGGATGAAAGCAGAACACATCATTCCGGTAGTTGCAGTCGCGGAAAAACAGCGTCGTGGAGATCAGCGCATATTCCGCCGTAGGTGTGTGGATTTTCCGCAGAAAAGGGCACGAAGAAACGGAGAAAAACGCTCAACGGGAACAACTCACCCCGGAGCTCAAGCGCAACACGCCATATCACAGTGGCGCGCAAGCCACGCCCCCCTTTTCAAATCATTTTTAAAATAAAAAAACTCTTCTCACCCACTGAGAGGAAACTGGCCTTCAGCCTCAACTCCAGAACCATCATTGCGACATGTTAATAACACCTGGACGGACTCAGTTCAAATTACGCGCTATATAAGAATAATATGCTACATGAAAGAAAATATAGAAACACACAATCCTGGTATTAGCAAAGAAATGCAAGATTCAGTAAAACATGTGGAAAGTGGTCAAGAAATTAGTGGTTAACATTACCGTTATTACATGCAACCGATTAGTGTTTTTGGCTACAAAGTTGAGGACTTCAATATAGGGCTTGGTAACGACCCATTTCAATGTCTGTTCCTATTTACTACTGGGTCTCAGACCCGGAGGGACCCGGCCTGCTTAAAGACCTGCTTGCATTATTAAATGGGTAATGTGCTTGCGGTAGCCTTTATCTGCCATCTTAGAGGGGCGGTCAGCCACCGAGAAGAGAGCCCATCCTAATGTTTAGGAGTTTCTGTGTGGTTTCCCTCTAAGGGACACTGCAGATATATACAGTGGGTTCTTTTATCATGATATAAAATAGCTAAATGTGATTTGTCCATATTCTAATTGCACTACCACCTTACACTGATATTAAATGCCCCTCGCCACATCGCATAGTGGACAGAAAGAGACAGAGAGGGAGAGTGCATGGTATGGTAAAGTGTACTTGTGATGTTTGTCATTTGAGGGATGGTGCAGTCCTGAATTATGAGACCCAAATGACCAAGAACTTTAAGTGTAAAATATATCAAAAGAGAAGGACGCTTGACATGCTTGTGCAAGCTGGACAAGCAAGGTTCGAGCCCCAAGGACCCCAGCAGATTGTAAGGTTAATGTGTGTGGTCATTGGGCCCCGCCATCTAGTAGAACTGTGAGCTGCAGGGACTTCTGTCCCGATTCACTCTGGGCTGCAGCTTATCACCGTCTGCTTGCATGATTCCGGGCCGGCTTTAGCGCTGGTGGCGCCTGGTGCGTCAACGTTTGTTGTCCCCCCAATGACCTCCTTCTCCACTGATTCTTTACTACCCCCCTTTAACAGTGACCCTCAAGTCTCCATAATCACTCTCTCTCTCATGCATTTATTTTGTTTTACATTGCCACTCATACCAGGTCAGAGCACTTTACATCGTAGACACATTGCACAGAGACAATGGATCCTAAGTGTGTTAATCAGTGTATAGGAAGTGTTACATCAGACAGAATACTACAAGGTGTAGAAGTCACAAGTCATTCCTACTGGTAGACAGTATAGTTTAAGAGTGCTTGGTCTGGAGAAGCACAAACAGAATTTAAAATGTAACACCAGGGTTGGGGGTTGGCTTTACTAATAAGAAGTAATTTCGACCCCAGTGAACCCTTTTGCAACATTAGGATAAAGAAAGACTGAGGAAAAATCATAACACTCGAATCTATACCTTGCAGTTTGCATGCAGCTCTTTGATGATAATCAATAGCTCACTGCTCTACATTAGGACTTAAACTTATAAACTGCAAGTAGTAAAAGGATCTCTGACAGAAGCAGTAACGCACTGACCTATTTACATTGTATGCACCTTGTGATCTGCATGGCACACATGCTTTGGAGCAGGCATTTTAACCTCCCTTGCTACTTCATGATGAGTCCAAGCTTCCACTAGACAAAACTCCATCTCTCTGCAGCAGGGCCATCGATCACCAGTTATCTTGACATTTTTATGATTGCCTGAAAATTGCTTGATGCAAGGAACGAGGCAACAGGTGCTTTTAAAACCATATTGCACATCAAAACACAGCGCCTCCAAAGTCAGCACCCGGTGCGGTGGCACCAATCGCATCGCCCTAGAGCTGGCCCTCGCATCATTTTGATCTTCACTCTCGCGGTTATGCTCATTTCCCACAATTCTCTGGTAGCCCCCTCACTTGCCACTGCGCGTGCTCTGTATGACAACCATGAGTGGAGGAAAGAACTCCCCAGGGTTCCAAGTGTGGCAGTCCTGCTTTGCCGGACAGTCCTGTTGTGTGACCGGTAATTGTACTTCTTCTGTTGTACTTCTTCTGGACACTGCCAGAGCTACTACCCCTGTGGTCACTATTGTGCAACCCTAAGTGTGCAGAGGAGATTGTGATCACTATATGGTCGGATCTTGTTCGGCGCAGGTCTCGTCTACTTTCGACCTGGGGGATGCATTAGGTACCCGGGGAGACCACGCTGCAGTTTTGTACTAGCTCAGTGGCACCTTGGGGTGGTAGAATGCTTTAACCAAAAATCTTACTTCACTCTGTAAATCAGCAGGTGGCCACACAAATGAATTTGAGAGACTTTCTGACAAAACCTCAGCAAGCTCACCAGGTAATACTGAGAGTGCGGCTGGCCTCTCCCCACTGCAGTATGCTGCTGTTGAAACTCTGCGGCTGCTGCTGAGACTAGAAATTACTCCTGGGGTAGCAGCTATTTTGCCTCAGCAGGGCATACAATGTAGTGTGCCTGACGGCAGGAACAAATGCATTGTGAAGCTTGGAATTGTTTGAAACAAGAACTGAAAAACAAGAACTTTTATAACAGGAAAACATTTTGTATTGTGAACCTCAGATAGATCTTTCTGAACAGACGCCCATCTTGGAAACAGCACTATATAAGACTTGGCCAGTTCCCTTTCCTGAAACTCATAGTGTTATCTTAGCACATAAAGAAGAAGCCCACGTTTGGTATCCTTTGCACAGTGATGATTCTGTTCTGAAATCCTCTCTGGATGACCACGAATGTGGAAAAGGCAGTGCATTCTAGTCAGATCGGTGACTTAACCAGGCGCTGAGCATGGCGACTAGGAATGTACTGCCTTGCCAAGGAGCACACAGTCTTCTCCTGAACACTTGAGGTCTCTGGTAAGCTCCAGGCCCAGACATAACACTCTGCTCCCAAGAGAACAATGGCACGGCCTTTGGGCACAGAAATGAAGGGATATTAGATTTAGGGTTTATGGGACTTTTTACAGTACAGCAAAGGGAAGTGCTACAAAAAGGGGTGTGCATACGGTGGGGACGTAGTCAGGCCTGGGATTGGAGGGAAGGGAGAAATTCTCCAATCACTGGCTAGTGCACAAGCTAAGACTGGCACCTCACCACTGCCCCCTCAAAGCACTCATGGGCCTTGAAAAACAACACTTAAAGTAAGAAGATCTTGCCAAAATCTTGCTGAAACCAAAGGAATGACTTACGACCCCTACTGTCACCCAGGGAGAGAAGTGGCTGACCTCCCGTTTGCCTGTTCCAGGGACACAATAAGCAGATGGACTACTGACTCCAAGAGAGCCCGGCTGACTACAGTGGACTGAATCCAGCAGGAGCCATAGCCGAAGAGAGCTCTGGTGCCTGGAGCCTCCCCTATCACCAGTGCCCTAAAGGAGTGACCGGAAAGCAGCGGCAGAAAAGTGGAACTTGTCGTTTTTTTCTACTTCTGAAAGACTGAGGTGAGGTTATGAGGTTTGCACAGGGAGGTTGCATCCTAGGGGGCCAAGTAAAGCAGGCACGTCCTCCACGCTGAAATTGTGCACACCAGGAGCTCATTGTTAAGGTATCAGGCTTCATGGAACCCGATCTGGTTACAGCTTCCAGCTTTGCCACGTTGGAGGATTTTGAGAACCAGGTAAGGTGGAGAATGTATCCCAGTGACAAGGCATGGAATCCAGCTTCACCCTGCTCAGAGCTTGTGATGCAAAGGCCAATGACTTCAGGAGGAGGTTGACAATGATGCAGATGACTTCATGGAACCTTTGTTGGCTTCAGCCTTAGATCTTGTCCCATGGGAAGACTTTGACTTCCAAAAAGTAGAATGAGTAGAAGGTAAATACTTCGACTGCGGCACCCTGGAAAGTGTAACAGAGCTATGCCCCATTGCAGTCAGCCTGAAATCTGACCTAGTTCCCAGTCAATCATGAACTGAGACTTTACAGTGTCGCGTTACTCTTCACAGGTGATTGCTGATAGTTTTAGCGTGTTTTGCTTAATAATGTTTTCTCTACTTTTCTACTTTCGTTTGGGAACTTTAGTGTGTTGCTTTAAAATTGTTGGTCCTGATTGAACATAACACACATTCCTCTGTGGAATTGCTTGCTGCTTGCGCCTTAGCTACCCGTGGTAGTGCAGAGTCTTGCATTGAGACCTAACAAGGGCGTGTTTATAATGTTAGTAACAGTTCTCCCTTCCAAACTTAATAACCCACTTCCTGGGAGAGGTCCAACTCTTAGCAACATTCAACTGGTGAGTTGCCAGAATCTGCAAAGAGGAGTCCCTGATTTCAGATGTTTGATGGAGAAGGTCTGTCGCATGCCTGGACTCAGCCCCTTTAAACACATTCATGCACGTGCAACATGAACTTCAATTCATCATGATGTTCATATCTGAACTACGAATCAAGATACATTTCTTCCTAACCCCATACCATGCTACACACTTTCTTTGTGATAATGGTTTAAGATATTGGAAGCTGTCTGTACCGAGAAAAGGGCAGATTGTACAGGGGCTTGCATGAAATGAACATTTACGAACTATAATTACACTACAATACTTCACTATCACACAAATGAGCAATCCTAACACACAAAGCACTGTTGATGGCAACCTTAGCTTAGATGGTGAGGAATATGCGTGCCTTTCACATGTAGTAGGCTTTGTGTCTATTATTTGTAAAGAAGCTGGGGGTTGAGAGTGTAGGTGAGAGTGTGAGAGAGGCCTTACTATAAGTTTAAAACGCAGGATGCCACTGGAAGAATAGTACATCATTAAATGATAGGCAGAATAGAAATACCCTGGCAATGGACCCTGATCCCTGTCGTGGTTACTCATAATAACCTGCTATTATCATAGTAACATCTTGGAAGAAACCATCCACACAAGTTAGCAATGGCCAACTCATTCTCCATAGGTATTGGAAACCCAGTGATAACAATAAACAAGCAAATGCCCCATTCAAGAAATGGAGATTCAAAGTCACTGCTCATTTTTGGCAACTAAGCTCAAATAATGCATTTATTTCATAAGTCTTTGTGTGACGTTTTTATAAAGCACCACTTATCAGGGATGATGTCAGTACACTGCACAATAAGGCAAACCCTTCCAAGGAAACCAAGTAAATGCTTTGTTGACAGAACGTATACACTTTGGGTGTTAATGGTTCAGCCTCGTTATAGGCAGAGCACAAGAGGAAAGGAAATAAGCTAAGAGCTATGCGAGGGAGGAGAAATGAGCAGAGGAGTGCAAGAGGTGCTATCATCCACCAGCAAGGGATATAAAGGTGTGCAAATTCTAACCTTCTAATCAAAAGGCATGCTTTTCTCTAAAGACAATTCTATTTGAGGTTCCTAAACCAAGATGAAGTAAAGTATGTTCCTGTGATGTCAGTTCCTGGTTGATTCATATATAAGGAGGCATATACAAGTTATGGATACATTGCAGAGCACGCTTTCCCTTATTTTCGTGCTGAGACTCACTTTTTGCAATTCATAATGGTCCTTGTGGAATCTTCCATAATAGTCACCAGAATCTACAAAAAGTAATTTTTCAACAAAGCCATCTGCCCTGTTTACAACTCTAATGCTTACAGAGAAATTGCAATGTAAGGGACTATAGAGCAGGGCTAAGCATAATTAAATGCATTATTGATCAATCACTTGTTATTACATGGACCCAGCAAGGTGATGTAAGAAGAGAACTGAGATTACTGCTACCTGGCTAAATGCTTTATGATTTATGCACGTTGTCACCTCTATACACTTCTTAATGACAAACTCCTCTATCCCTAATTTCCGGCTCAAATTAAGCTAGGAGGTTCTGAAGTTTGCTAAGTAAAACATGACAACCACTGTTGATACCTTTGTTGGGCAGTAAGAAAAAGAAACATCAAGCTCAGGCCAGTTTTGATTTGTTGACTATGGGAGAAGTAAGCCAGTACACAGCAGGAACTTGATGAGTCTAAATTGTCCATCTGACAAGGGAGTGGATCTGGACTTTGGCATGTTTTGACAAGACAGAACATACTTCCCGCCAAGTCATCCATCCAAGTTAAGCCATTACAGACATATAGCAGAACTATAGGTCTTATTTATGTTCACCAGGGATAGATAATTAGCATAAGTGGACTGCCGAAGGTGCGCTTATGTTCATCATGCCTTTGCCCTGTAGGATGGTCTCCTAAGCAGTAGGTGTGTACTCTTCTCTATACCAAAAACACTACGGGTTGCATCATTTTTGGCTTACAAAATAAAGTTGCTGACAATCAGAAGCCTATTTACAGTAAACTGGAGAAATTGTGTCTTATGACCATAATACCACCATTTAATGAATACATGTATGATGAAGCTCATTACGAATAACTAATACTGTTTAAACGTGTTGATAAAGGCCTACTATACAGAAAGTCTTTATCAAAGTTCAGAATCCAACAATGTAATCAGTGATACGTGTGGTGTGTGATGAGTAAATGTAAGATGCCCAGAAGATAAGGGTATGGATCAAAACATATTACACTCAGATCATCCAGAGCCCACATGAGACAACTGGTCTCAAAGAATATAAGGTACTTTTATCAAATATATATGTATTTAGTTTATTTTCATGACAGAGGTGGCATGACATTGCTATTAGAAATTAAGTCCAAAAGGACAATAGAAGTTCATAGTAAAATAGGCAAAAATTATAAGTACCACAAAAAACACGATATTAAATAAAAAATAGTATACTACAACTACCAAAATGAAAACAGGGTTGTAAAAAGTAGTACAACTAGATAATAAAAGAAATAAAAGTAGTGGTACTCAATTTCCATTAGTTTGTGTTCACTTCTGCCTAATATAATATATAGTTGTTAAATACTAAACCTTTCTAGAAGAATTTAACGTTGCTCCAATGACTATTTTGATTGTAACACA
This sequence comes from Lissotriton vulgaris, assembly GCF_964263255.1. NCBI lineage: Eukaryota > Metazoa > Chordata > Amphibia > Caudata > Salamandridae > Lissotriton > Lissotriton vulgaris. The sequence goes on along the minus strand of NC_141690.1, from coordinate 10,963,251 downwards.
TAGAGCACTTTGTCACTTTATGCTGATTTGGCAGTTTTAAGATGCAGGACATTTCTCTATGTATCGCCTGTAATTGTTATGCTATGTTGTGTGTATTTGTAAAACGCTCTTTACCCGCAAAGGTATCCTGGCGCTGAGTAGGTGAGTGTGCCTAATCCTACCTATGGTAGGTTGGTTAATTGAAAAAGCAGATCTTCAGCTTCTTGCGTAATTGAAGGAGATAACAGAAGACTCTGATTTGGAGAGGGAGGTCATTCTACCGCTTTGAGTGATGTAAGAGAGCATTCAACACTTATGAACATACCCTTAACACTCCTACTGGGCCCATATTGGTATTCAGGTTCAATACTTCACCTCAAAGGCGATGGTCCTCTGATGGACCTTTCTCTCTCGTAGTGAGGGGTGAGGAAACAGGATGTCCAACCGTCAACTACCTAATGAGGACCATTTATTGGTAGCCAACTCACAAATTGGTGATCAGGTTCAAGTATATTACTCTCAAAACTAATCTATAGAAATAAAGTACTGCAATTGGTAAACCGAACCTTTAGTCAAACAAGAATCATGCAAACCAAAAGCTCTGCTCTGGCTACATAGAACAAGAGCAAAAAAACGTGTTGTTCTGAAAAGAATCTGTGACTATCTCTGTTTTACATTTAAAATCAGCACAATTTCTGCAAAAAGAACATTAGACACAATAAGACTCAGACAACTTTAGATAATTTAGTTATTGTATTCAATATGCGAAATTCATGCATATAAGTAAAATTGTAAAAAGCTCTGTCATAAATCTAACAGTTCCAAATATAAAATCACACATTTAGTTGAAATAATATCTAAATAAAAGGATCAATAGAGAGGATGGTTATTGTAAAACAAAACAATTTTTACCATGAAGAAAGCAAGAAATAGTTTTTTTTAAAGATTCTCTTTGCCTGGGCAAGGGGATCAATTTAAAGTCCAGTAGGGGAAAAGTCTGTAGGAATGGACAAGGGGAAAGGAGCATAAATCAGGAAATCCGAGTCTGGTTTCTCACCAAACTGCTCCAAATCGTCCAACAGGCAAGTTTATCAGCAAGGGCTAAAAGCAAAGGGCATAAAGTAAGTCTGGCAGGCAGACTGGAGGCAAGAAAAATGAAATGGGGTAGCCTGAACTTAGACACCGCCCACAAATACCGACCCGGAAACAGAATCCACTGTTTCCGGATTGGGGAGAGTAGCGCATTCACAGGGAAGCGAGGAGTGGTCGCAATAGGTAGCGGGATGAGCGAACCGAGCACATAACAGAACCGCAAGTATACCATAATGCGCAAGGTTAACCATGCTGTCTCTCCCCCTAGTCCCCCTTCAGCTCAGCCATCTGACTGGAACGCATTAATCAAATGCACGAGGTAACGATTCTTAAATGCGGGATACAATGTAATACTGGATGTCGGGCCACATTCCAAAATGAACCACGTGCTTGCCAGGCTTATTTTGATAGAACCGCTTTCACAAGCATGCACCTAATCATGTCACCCCAACCATCACCATACTGTGAAAGGGAAGGTGTTATCGAGCATATTTAAAACGACATACTTAAAATGACATATTTAAAATGACATACAACACGAGTCCATAGAATTGCTATGCACAATCACTGACAAGATAGATAATTAATAACTCTAAGACACACCTATCGAATAACGAATATGTATGTATGCATCACCAATCCCAGCATGCCATAGTCCTTTGCATGAGGACGGAGTGTTGAAGAGAGAGTTGACATTGCCATACTTGCTAACTGGTCACCGAAGTATTGCCATTTTTTAGTTGTTTAGAACTCTATCAATGGATAGATGTAATAAGCAGATTTCTGCTTGGTATGTGTCCCTCTGTACCCCTCCCCCCGTGTGTGTGTTGAAAAACCTTTGTGTTTATTCGTTACAGGTACATTAAGACTTCCAAACAGAGAAACAGGTCAACATCCTTTTTCTTTTCACTTTTATGAGCACGTTATTTAGATTTTCTTCACGTTATTCACTTAATGGTCCTGATGAATGCCCATAAGTCCTAATTAAGGCAATTGAGGCAGAAACATGTCGACCAATTTTTAATCTCCCCCCCTCTTTTTATGAACCCGATATACTCTGAGTGCACCTATTACTCATAACCAGTTCATAAGATGCACTACTATAGAGTTTACCAGACCCAAACCCAGACTAAATAAATGTCCTCTCTGGTGTTGTGGTCTTTTTAATTCCTAATCACTGGCTCACTACTACAACAACCTTGGGTAAGAACCTCCTGGTGGAGGCTGCATAACCTGATCGACCTAATGATTATGCACACACGTGATTCAAAAGCGGAGAATCAAGATACACCGCTCCAGATACCACCATACCCCTCACGTGCATGAGGGTCTTTTACATTGGGACTTCCTCCGCGCTTCCTGCATATCTAAGGTTGTGTAGGACAAGTGATCCGTTCTCATTTGATTAGCGTAGCCTGAACTTAGCCAAAGCTCTCCTAAAAAAGGTGCTCGCTCCCTCCTCCTCCTCCTAAAAATGATGCAGTTTTATAGTACATATTTGTCATTATGACATCAATGGTCAGTCCACAATAGTCTGATCGTCATTTGATCATTGTTCCATCTTTCCAGGTACAAATTGTTACTCAGGGATAGTTTCCCATGCACGTTCCATCCTCACAGGTTAGTTGACAAGGAGCTTATTTACTTTGTTGCTCTCCAGAGATATAGGGGAGATTTCATTTTCCCACCATTCACAAACAAAGGGGTAAAAGATAGATCTTTGTTGCCCCAAGGAATGTCCATTGTACAAGGCTATTAAATAATGCAGCCTAAGGAGAAAAGGCATCTCAATATGTTTTAAATTCAAAATTTCATATTCAGCAGAATAAACTACTAATAACTAGGCTCAAGCATAATGAAATAAATCACACATGTCATATATAAGCGTTTGGTAATGTTGTCAGTGATGGTTACACAGAAATGTTCAACTTCAAATATGGCCGGCCTACTACCACAATTTCAAAAAGTAGCAACGTATGAATTAATATCCAGTTTGTTAGGACGCTCTGCAATGAAGTCAATAGTAAGGCTAAATTATCATTAATTTTCATGACATCTCTGTTAATAATATGTGGTAATCAGTTATTTAAAAATCTGAAATTAATTATCTGGTTAATCATACTGTTTCTATCTACTCAAGCATGCGTTTACGGTGCTTGTACATCAACTTTTCTCAGATTCTGTGCTGTTTTTCAAGAAGTGTTCAAAGTGCACATTTACGTTTTCATTCTCAAAAACGGTTTTAAGTGAATTGGAAAGCAAGAACAGGCCTGGGTTGAGCTCACAGAGTTTCACTCCGCAGAATTCCACGTAGCTCCCAGAAAACTCGGTGGAATTCCGCGGAGTTCCGCGTGTAGGCGGAGTAGTGCTCAGCCAGTGCAGCCACCCCTATTTCGTGTGCCTTCGACCTCCTCCTCTTCATCCCTTCGCAGCAATCCTTGAGGTTTGAATACTACTGGCTGCAGTGAGTGCTGCTCAGGGCTCACGTGCACGTGGAGCATAGCGATACAAACATAATATGCACGCCACATGCACGGGAAGAACGGTTGCTTGCAGATGGTACTTTGTGCTGTCAATTGCTCCTTTCCCCTCCTTCTACATGGGCCGTCAGGAGAGGTGGAGACTAGCTTTACTAGCTTTCGGGATATAGAGGTGGAGGACGAGCTCCTACGCGGGGCCTCCAGTCACCCATGTTTGCCTGACAGCCTGCAATCAATGCCCAGTGTGTGCTCTCAGCCCCCCAGGTAGAAGTCCCATCCTTTTGGCTAGCGCTGATCAGCTGAGGCTGATTTGCTGCAGGCAGGATCCTACTTCAGGAGCGCTTTCACCCACACGGATTCCACCACTCAGCACACGGGCGCGAGGTGCCATCAAAACAGGACGTGGAAACCATGCATTACACAGCTCCATTTAAGGAGGACATTTTGAACATGGCAAGACAGATGACCACAGAGAGGAGACTTCTTTAACATGTCCAACGCCGTCTGTTCCCCATCGCTGCAATGGTGCAAAATATATAACCCCAAAGACGCTCACCAGCCCCCCAGCCGAGTGCGTCGTGTCCGGCCTACCAAGATAGTGCCTATCAGAAGAGCATTCTTTCCCCGCCCCAAACAAGCCCTGGTGCCACACCTGATGCACAAGCGTCTCTGTGCACCATACACTCACTCAAATACATTGCGGTACAGGCATTGGGTGAGTTGCGAGCGCGCGGTAAACTCTGCTCTGCTGGTGGTAGGCAGAGTTTTTCACTGAACTCCGCGTTCCAAGCAGAGCATAGAGTGACTAAGGGCTAGATGAAGGACAGGATTTAGCATGCGCAAACGGGTTTGCGATCCGTTTGCGCGTGCTAAATCCTTTTTGGGCCATGTACAAACACTATTTTGAGAGTCACAAATAAATTGTGACTTCGCTATTAGGAAGGGGTGTTCCCTTCCTAATGGCAACCCCAAAGCCATGTATGAATGTTTTGCGACTGCAATTGCGGTTGCAAAACACTCACAAATTACCAGCCTCTTCAAGAGGGTGGTAATGCACTCGCAAAAGGGAAGGAGTCCCCTTCTCCTTTGCAAATGCAGGGAGAAATATTTTTTGCGGGTAGGCAGTGGTTCCAGGGATCATTGCCTGCCTGCCCTTAAAAAAATCTAACGAAAACATTTCATTTGTTTTAGAAAAGTGCATCCCGTTTTAAAGGAAAACGGGCTGCATAAAAAAAAAACCTGCTTTATTTAAAAGCAGTCCCAGACATGGAGTTCTGCTGAGCCCAGCAGGCCACCAACCCTGGGAGGGCCAGCCATTCCCAATGGGGTTGCAAATTGTAAGTGGCTCATTAATATTCATGAGCCCCGCAATTTGCGACCCAATTGGGAATCACAATCAGTGTCTCTGACACTGTTGTACATTCTAAATTGCGACTCGCGATCAAGCGCAAATTGCGCATCGTAATTTAGAATGGTCGTACATCTGGCTCCTAATCTCTGGGATGTCCGCCGGCGAAGCCGAGTTTGCCGCCCACCCCTAAGCAAGATAACCTTGTGCAGTCATGTTCAGTTTGTTGCTAATGATTATTCTGAGGTTCTGGGTGTGGGCCTGAGTTTGGCCGGCCACGAGCTGGTGTCCTATGGTGAGGGGGAAACATCCATTACAACGCAATCATTACATGGCACTGCTTTAACAACACAACTGTTACAACACAACTGCCTTTATATTGAATGCCATTACAAAGCATGCCATTACAACGCATGTCACTACAACGCATGTCACGACAACACATGTCACTACCACGCATGTCACTACAATGCATGTCACTACAACGCATGCCATTACAACACATACCATTACAACGCCTGCCATTACAATGCATTATAAGGTAAGTAATGGAGATTTTTTTATTGTAGGGTGGGTATGGGTTTTAGGGTAGATGGGAATAGTAATTTGTACCCCTGCACTATCCAACACTTTCCCTACTCTTGCACTCACTGGAGTGGGAATAATAGTGTTTACCCCTACACTATCCAACTGTTGCACTCACTGGAGTGAGAATAGTAATTATTACCCCAACACTATTAAACACTTACCCTACTGTTGCACTAAAAGTATTATGCGTTGCAATGGTATGCATTGTAATGGTATGCGTTGTACCGGAATGCGTTGTAACAGTAGTTTTAAAAAATGTGTGGTAATGACATGCGTTGTAAAATCATGCAATGTAATGGTAGTTGTGATGTAAAAACCACGTTGTAAAATCATGCATTGTAATTGTTTGCGTTGTAACGTCATATATTTATGGTGAGGTGTTCTTGCTGATTATCACTGCTTCTGTCCAGTCGGTGTTGAGCTTGAGACAGTTGGCTTTCATCCAGTTAGCTACTTTGGTCTTTTCGGCGGTGAACTTGTTACTTGTGTTGGGGTCTTGTAAGAGAGGGAGAGTATGACATGTCTGTGTATGAGAGGGTGTTGATGTCGTGTTCACAAAGCCCTGTGCTTATTTGGGGCTACTGGGGCGCCTAGGGCTCCAGCACCCATAACCATCCAGGAGGAGGCAGGGCACTTCCTGACACTCAGAGCTTATTAAGTGCCAATGCTATCCACAGCTTGGGACACCCTTTATGTGTTTGGGTATACTGGGACGTGCACGACTCCACTCCCATAACTACCCAGGAGAAGGAGGTGGGACACTATCTGAAACTCACCGCTAGCACCAATGCTACCCCATGTACCCAGGCACTGCCCAGGTGAAGACAAGGCCAAGAGCGGGCCTGTCCGCGCTCATCAGAGCCAGAAAGAGATCGGGCCGGGCTCCCTCTCTTGGCTCTGTGTCCTCTGAGCAACATACTTCCTACTCATATTGGTGAGAGTAATTTTTTTCCCTTTTCTTAATTGTCCTTGAATGAATTTACCTACACAGTGCTTATTGGGCAGCACTAATTAATTGTTGCTGGGTTTTACTCATCATAGTCAACAAAAAGAGAGAAGACCCCGCATGTTCCAGGGAACAGAGTACTGCAGACAATGAAAAGTCAAAGGACTATCCCTGGAAGAGGTAGTTTTACGAAAAGTTTTTTCACTCACACTAGATACTACAGATGATACTTTAAGTCACTGGTCACAAACTAGTTTATATCGTTCACAGTCTTTTTATTAAAAAACATATAGATTAAAAGTTCATTGCAAAATCAATCCAATAATACATGTAAAATAAAAACATTTCATATTGTACAATAAGTTAAAAAGAATGTTAAAACATATTCATTTTTATACAAGGTTTTAGAAATTTATCTGCGTATATACTCAAAGGTTCTAATAAGGAGTCAATCGAGGCCACTATCGGTCTTAGAGGTGGGTCCTCCATATTCTTATGGACTTTGGGGAGTCCGTAAAATGCAGGCGTTTTGGGATTTTCATTGTTTAAAAATTTAAACTCCTCTTCAGTAATCATTCCATTGGTTTTGGCATTTGCTAGAAGGGAAGCTACTTCTCGTTTTAGAGACTCTAATCTATGTTGTGAGACCCTAGAATAGTGTTCAGCGTTAGAAAGGAGGGATAGGGCTTTCCGCTCGTAGTCATTTGTATTAAACACCACTACTCCCCCCCCCCCTTTGTCTGCCGGCTTTATGGTTATAAGAGTATCTTGGGCCAAGGAGTTTAGTGCTTCTCTCTGATCTTTTGAGATATTATGTTGTACATGATGTTTGCTTTCAACTATTTTGCCTATTTCCATTTTGACCATACTTTCAAAAATGTCTATGTTTTTGTCAACCATTCCTAAGCTTGGTGTGAAAGTTGATTTAGCTCTCAGGCCTGAATCTGAGGGGGGATCCCTTTGCGGTCTCCCTTCAAAGAATCTGCGTAACCTAATTTATCTAAAGAATGATCTTAAGTCCTTTTCTAACTGGAATTTATTTATGCCCGCCGTGGGGACAAAACTAAAGCCCATCCTTAGGACTTCCTCCTCTGTGCCTGTTAGGACTCTACTTGATAGATTTATAATGGGGGTAATCCCTACCTCCATAGACTTTGTTCCTCGTCCTCTTGTATTCTTGAGGTGCTGGGTTGTTTTACTCATAGAATTCAAGCCTAGGAGATTCTCGATATTTTGCACATTGCAATACGGGAAACCTGTTCAAAGTATTGTATAGGCTGGTGAATCTTACAATCCGTAACAAGAAAAGGTGTTGCTTTAGGGTGGGGGTTTCTTCTTTTTTTCTTTATTTCATCTTGTAAAGAATTTGTCATTCCTTTGTCTTCCTTAATAATGTTTTCTAAAATCAGTGATAGGATCATGTTGATAATTTAGAATTTGTATTTTTTTTCTCTGATTATTACACTGTATAAAAATGAATATGTTTTAACGTTCTTTTTAACTTATTGTACAATATGAAATGTTTTTATTTTACATGTATTATTGGATTGATTTTGCAATGAACTTTTAATCTATATGTTTTTTAATAAAAAGACTGCGAACGATATAAACTAGTTTGTGACCAGTGACTTAAAGTATCATCTGTAGTATCTAGTGTGAGTGAGTGAAAAAACTTCTCGTAAAACTACCTCTTCTAGGGATAGTCCTTTGACTTTTACTCATCATATACTTCTTTAAGGATCAACCTAAATTCGGGTCATTATTGTGGTGCAACGCTTCATGGCGGTTAAAAGAAAGTATTACAGGGTGCTGCTTAACCAAAGAAATAGACATACTCGAAGGTGAAACATTTAACTATTGTATATTAAGTGAGATAGATTTAACAATTGTATCTTAATTGAGGTTGATAAAGTCCTCAATCCCAAGCCCCTGCATCTACCGCCAGCAGATAAGCCAATTGCTAAACTGTTCACCAGACCTCAAAAGAAAGCTCAAACAGGCAGTGAGCCACAGACTTCATTTAGGAGTCATGAGAGTAACATTATAGCTCTAGTTCACGCCTGTGCTCTGCCACAACATAGCACTCTTCACTCTATACTCCACGACAAGAATTAGTAGAGACCAGTGCAAACTGGTTTACGGTCTTGGCAATTGAGGAAGTAGTCAATGATCCTAGATACCTGGGAGGAAGTATGCTCCACAATTTACATTTGTAGGAAGCTAGCTATTTATGTTGTGTACCTAAGAAGACCGGCCAAACTGTCATGCGCACTTTGGAGCACCCAGTCAGCCACTGCTCCAGTCCTCTGTTGCCAATCGACAACAGAAGACACGCTTGCTCGACCTAGTGAAGAAACCTCTGCTGTTTCCAGGAAGCCGAATTTGAGTTCCTGGTGTCAGAGCGACCCCTAAATACTGAATGTAGGGGCATTTAGGGGAGTGTAGGGTGGTAGCCAATGGCCTACTTACCCCTAGGGTGACTACACACCCTATATGACCACTTCCTGTGGTGAGTGAGCATAGTCATTCCTAGTTTCACCAAAAACAAAATAGTGAAACCCTTCCTTGACTGTACACTTCAGGTGGGCTAGTCTGTAAGTGCGACACGCCTTCTGACTAACTAATGTTCCTACCTGCTGTGGTGCTAAATGGGCCTTGGGCAAAGAGTGGCAATCCCCAGGCCTGTTAAAGGCAGTAGGGACTTTGAAGCCTCTGGCCTTGGCAAGGGAATTTGATAGCCATCCTGCTCCAGGAGGTGTTACCACCTTCCTTAGGAGCAGGCATTGTATCTGGCCTCTGAGAGCTTGGGCTCTTAATTATCGGGAGCCAGAAACTTGTCTGTGGTGGCAGGCTGGACAATACCAGTCAGCGAACACACTAGAGGGCTAGTAGGTTTACAAGGGGCACCTCTAAGGTGCTCTCTGGGTGCATGTCCTAATAAATCTGATTCTGGCATCCGTACATATTTATTAAGATGAGGTCTTTAATACCAGTCATGTAGTAGGGTAACTCGTAATGACCAGTGCCCAGTATATGTACTCAAAGTGGCTTCCTGGACACCTGTAATGGCCAGCAATGGAACTGGGCATCACATGCAATATAATGCACCCTGCCTTAGGGCTCTAAGGCCTGCCGTAGGGGTGACTTAAATACATTGCATGCAGTGTACCTGGGCATTGCACTTAGGGAGTTTGAAATGTCATGTTTTCAAAATGGTTTGCACCATGTCACGCAGCTTGCGATGGCAGCCTGTGTGTGCTTTGTGTGTGGGTCACTTTGGGTGACATAACACATGCTACAGCCCTTCGGGATCATTAGTACCCATGACCTGGGTAGGAAGGGACTTACATGGATGCTAAAGTCCTTGCCAATTGGGTTGGAATTTAACAGAAGTGAATATTTAGGGAAAGAGCATTTGACACTGCCTGCTCTCTTACTAAGGATGGAGTTAAATTCATATTGCAATTTTTGGAGTGTAAACCTATATTGGGGATCATTAGAGGTAATAAAGAGTCTTTCATGTTTCGCAATTTGTTTTTGTAATTCTTTAATGGTCGCATTGATGGTTTTGTTGTCATGTGCCATAATAGAAATCGTTACCCCCCTAATATAAGCTTTAAATGCATCCCATCTGTGAATCAAAGAGGTAGAACCTTCTGGATTAAATGAAAAATAATCTTTAATGGCTGTTAAAGGTTTTGGTTTGTTCTTTTCATTTAACACAATACCAGTGTTCATTCACCACCTAAGTTGTTTAGTATATGTTGATTCTAAATTCAAAAGTAATGAAATCGGGGCATGGTCAGAGATATCAATGTTACCAATTCGAGGATCTGTAGCAGAATAAATTAAGTGTCTAAAAATTAATAAGCAATCAATTCGAGAATGGGAGCTATGAGGGTTGGAGAAAAAAGTAAAACTTTTTTCTGTGGGGAAATTATTATTATTATTAATCTCCATATATCTACTAATTTAGTGGTTTGAATAAAAGCTTTGAAGGTGAAATACACTTTAGAAGGATGACATTTAGTAAGAGAAAGTCTATCCAATAAAGGATCAGAAATTATATTAAAATCCCCTCCAACAATTAAAGGAACATTTCCAACCTTTAAGACTTCTGTAGCAAGAGTGGACCAGAATTTAGGATCATCTGCAGTAGGACCATAAACATTTAATAAAAATAAGAGTGTATCATGAACTTTAATTTTTGCTAATATATATCTACCATCAGCATCAGAATGTTTGCTTAAAATTTGACATTGTAATTTTTTTGCAAACAGAATAGGCACACCATTTTTCTAACCAGTAGCAGGAGTAGAAACAATCATATTAACCCATTTCTTTTTCATAGAATCTAAAATGTTGTCGTCAATATGAGTCTCCTGAATAAAACAAATATCACCTTTATACCTTCCTAAGTAATCTAGATTTTTTGTACGCTTAACTGGATGACACAATCCTTTGACATTTAATGACACTACTTTCAGATTATGAACATTAGCCATAGTAGAAAAGAAAAAGAAATGAAATCCAGAAGAAAGGCGTAAGAGAAAGAAAAGCAGAGGAGATACAGGATGAGAAAAAAGAAGAGAAAAAAGTAGTTCCAAAACAAACCAAAGGATAGAAAAAAAGAAAAAACATGGAAAAAACGACAAACGGAATACATAAATGTGAAATGTGAAACGCACACACGGTTTACACGTATTGCCGGAACCGCTGGAGCCCTACAGAAGAAAATCTTAGTATCCTGTCAGAAAAGGCAGAACCGTTATAACTCAAGTATTGGAGTCATGAGTATCCATTGAATGCTGAGACTTCAATAAAATGTTTCAAATCTTCAGGACGTTGAAAAGATTTGGAGAAATTATCCTTCCAAATACGCATCGTCGATGGGTCAAAAAGTCCATACTTGAAACCAAGATGTCGAAGAAGAGGACGGAAAGCAGACAATTCCTTGCGAATTGCAATAGTTTCTTTGGCAAAATCTTGATGAATAAAGATCTTATTTCCATTAACCATCAGTGAAGGAATTTCTTGTGCCGCTTTTCTGATTAAAACCAAGTGATGGTGATGAAGAACCATAAAGATCATTTGTCGTGGCTTGGAGTGATGAGGGTTTCGATGGGAAGGAATCCTGTGGGCCTTATCTATTTCAAATATTTCAGGAAATGTAAGCTGCAAAAGACCAGAAAGCATATTTTCCAAATATAGTCAGCAGTTAGCTCCTTCAACATCTTTAGGTAAATTAAAAATGCGAAGATTGTACTGCCTATTGCGATTTTCCAAATCCAGCAATTGAGAACACAAAGGTGAAATTTTTGCCACTAGAGGAGTGAAAGTGTCAATTTTAGCCTTATTATCCTGAATTTTAATTGAATTATCTGAAATTTTCATGGATAAACTAGCCATTTCCTTGCGTAAATTATTTACTTCTGACGCAATGGACTCTGTATTAACTTGCAAAGCTTGAATCTCCTCTAATATTACAGATAAGGAAGGCTCAGATTACTCCACAATCTTAGATTTAATAGGAGGTGGGGAAACGTGCTGCCTCCTTTTATTATTAACAGTAACTTTATTTTCCATTTTCTCAAAGAACAAGAAGTAAAATGGAAACTGCAGAAATGAAAGAATCCAATCCAAAATGCAGCAAATATTGTGGAAATGAGTGAAAAACAACTGGTGCAGCAGCTAATATCAGCTGGGGGAGTGGCTAGGCCCAAGCCAGGCCCTTTCTTAGAATTGCACTCCGGCTGTACCTCAGAGCTGGGCTGGGGCCAAGAAACAGTCTGTGGAAAAAGCGACTTCCAGGGCTCCAAAAACGGCGAAATTCGCAGCACAATTTACATGGGCAATCCTTAAACTTTCCGACCGCTTTGCTTGTAGTCTCTGACAGGAATCGTTGTTTTTATCGACCAAAAGGGCGCAAAAACGCGCTAGAGTAGGAGCGTGGCGGCCATCTTTGTTCGCGCGCTCATGCGTCTCACGAGGCCTTATTTTTCAACAAAATAGTTTATTGGATTCATAAGACACTTGGTTGTTGTGAGGTTACACGTTCTGACATTGTGAAGGCAAAACGCCATTCGATCCCAGAAATTTGATTATATTGAAGTCAATTTAAGCATCCCACCCAAAGTTGACTCAATATGGGATTGAAATTTACTACTTTGGAACTTAACCGCCCTAGAGACACCGGGGACCCAGAGTGGGGACTTTTTATTGATTCCTTTGAGCTCTGTATATTTCAAGAGATGGTGTACCACTCCTGTGTATAGGTCTGTATTTATATGTCAATGCCATCTCTAGCGGCCATCTGGAAGACATTCTGGAGGCTTGACAATATGGGTCAAACTATCATTAAATTATCAGGTTAAGAAGCTAGTAACTGATTCTCCAAACATTTTGGTTATAAGGGGAGTTATAGTGTTTATTGTTAACATCTATGATAGGACCATTAGGCAAAACATCAATCAATCAATCAGGGGGTTTATAAAGCCCGCAACTCACCTGTGAGGGTCTCAAGGCGCTCTGGGGGGTAGGCAGCTATAGCTCAGTCGAAGAGCAAGGTCTTGAGGTCCTTACTGAAGATGTGCAGGTTAGGGGAGCATCTGATGCTGACCAGGAGTTCGTTCCATGTTTTGGCTGCGATGTAGGACAGAGCCCTTCCTCCTGCTCTGCTTTTGCAGATGCGGGAAATCTCCGCTAGGGCGAGGTCAGCGGATCGAAGAGTTCTTTTGGGTGTCTGTAAACAGACTCTATCGTTGTGGAGGGATTTGTAGGCGTGGGTGAGAAGCTTGTAGGTTATTCTCTTCTCTACCCGATTCCAGCTCAAGCTATCAATTGAAAATGACCCAGATAAATCACTGCTGATATTTGTCGGGGACTTTAACATTTGAACCTTTGGATAACTCAGATCATAGTATCACAAAGGAGGCAGATAAAAAAGATGAGGAATCATCAGTCTCGATTTGCCACCAATAAAAAAGTGATCAAAACAAGTTGTTCAATTAACAGGATTAAGCGTCAAATTAGGCCTTAGGGCATGTAATGGTTAACAACCCTTTGGCTTAGGGGTCGATTATGATGCTGTCCGGAAAGCATTCCGACCAACTCGGTTACGGAATGGTTTCCAAACTAATCGTATTTGGGGAGTCCTACCAACCGATTACAATGTGTCTGGATGCTTTTTGATACAGTTCGGTCGGACTCCTATTGACTTCAATGGGAGCCTGTGTTCCTGAATGAGAACACAGGCTCCCATTGGAAAAAGTGGTGGGTGGGAAAAACCTTGCACCCTATGGCGGCCACCCCATGGTGCCTGCCATAATGTGCATGCATGAAAAGGGGAGACCCAAGAGTACCCCCCCCGGGCCCGATTCAGAGGGCCCTGGGTGAAGGGGTGCCTTCTATGGACCCCCAAAGTCAGATTCCAACAGCCGTTTCATCTTGAACAAACAGATTTGGAAAGGCTGTCCAAACCTGACATCCTAATCGCTCAGTTGGAAACGCGCTCCGCAGACCGCAACAATACAGCTTCGAAAGACTCGGTTTCTCCGAATGCCTTTCAGAACAGAGTCGGAAAGTACCAATGCCTTCCAGCCATGGTAATTGCTCGTCCGGAAGAGTGACCGAGTTGGTCAGAAAGGTGGGTTCCGAATCGGATTCGGACAAATCTCATGCCGTTAGGAGCCCTTCCGAAGGACATCGTAATCGACCCCTATGTTGATAAACACACATATAAGAGCACTAATTGTACAAGCAGAATAGGTTATATCATGCTTGATGTTCAGCTTTGGCCCTTTATGAAAGATATGGTGATTATTGAATGTAGAGACAGTGATTACAATGCCCTGAAAATTTCTTTGAAAATTGTATTAATGTCTTTTCCGAATTACGTATTATTAATGCAGTTGGCAAGATCAGCCTATCAAATAAAATGCATACATTAAATGGTCTCAAGAAATGTGTCGCCTGGACCTACCGCACTAATACATGGAAAGATAACGCAGGCATTAGACACATTATCTATGGCCAAAGGCAGTGATATTAAATCTTGGGAAGTAATAGCATCTTTTCACAAGAACCTCTACGATGATTTAAGAGTCTTATGAACCTGGGAGATAAAATAAATAAGAATGCAAGTCAGGAGTAAAAGCTGGCTAAATAAAAAATGTAAGGATGCAAAACTTTCTTTACTCGAGTCAATTAAGAATAAGGGTCTGAATGACATTAGATATGCTAGGAAAAAACTCCAAAATAATTCAAGAGCTGGCAAAAGCTGAATGAGAAAGGGTGATTTGGCAAGACTTAACTGTAGCAGCTTAATCAGGAAATAATAAAATATGTTGGCATATAGTTGCCCAAAGTATCAAGTACGAAACCAAAAAAGTAGAGCTCTTCATTCAGCCTCAAACTTGGGGAGACCATTTCTAAAATGTCTATTCAAAATCTGTGATGAACCCACTAAATCTATTACCCAGAGACTGTCTGAGAGGGATGGTCTTGCTTAATCCCTTAGTAGTTTCTCTTGACGAAACCTATGAGGTTATGCTCGGCACTACCAGTGGGAAGGCCCCGGGCCCAGATAAAATCCCAGGTGATTTATACATCTCTGACCAGCAATCCTTGGGGCTTTATATAAGTATTTTAACAAATAGCATTCTAGAAGGGGCTGCTATTCCGGATTCGTGGTGCCGGACGAAATAGTGCCTATACATAAGAAAAGTGCATGTGATGATCCTTGTAATTATATATCAATAACTTTAATTAACAGTCCGCAAAAAGTATTCTGTCAACGGGTATTGAATAAATTACTGATATGGACAGACGAAAATAGGATCCTATCGGACTTGCAAGCAGTATTCCGAACTGAATCCAGCACTTTAGATCATGTAGTATTTATTGGAAAACAGTTACTTTAGCCAAAGGGTATCTATATGTTGCATTCGCTGAACTTCAGTCGGCTTTCAACCCGATCCCTTGTGAAAAATTGTGGACGGTATTGAAGGATATTGGCCTTCCAGACAATATTTTATCTATGTTAATTAGGTTTCATAATAATAAATTATGCCCAGGTAAGTGGGGACAAGTCAACTAGAAAAATAACAGTGGCGAAGGTGGTGATGCTGGAATGTCTAATGGCCCCTATGTTATTTTATTTATATATTGATGATGTGGTGTCATTTTTTATATCCCCGAGGGCGCTCCAGCTAAAATTGGCTCTCTGAAAGTCGCAGCATTGTTATTCGCAGATGACACACTCTTGATCTCTAAGACGCCTGCTGGTCTACAGGTCTTGATTGATCGACACATGGATTTTTGTACAAATAGGGGGATAGAGTAAAATATTTTAAAAACCAAATATATGACCTTTATCCCCTACAAATTATATCAAGCCACATCAAGAGCAGGATCGGATCAAATTGAGACAGTTTACAACTTTGATTATCTTGGCGTAAGACTTACAAGTGATATGACTTGGTCACCCCAGATTGCCAAGAGTGCCCTGAAGCTACAACATGAAACAGAGCTATATAAAAAAATGTAAGAGGTCAAATAGTCAAACAAGAAACCCTGCTTTGGAAATATATAAGTCAAAAGCAAAAAGGTCAGCACTTCATGGAACGGAATTGTGGGGAAATGTAAAAGAGAGTACATTGACTGTAACAGAAAATAATTTTCTGCGGGCCCTAGTGAGCCTTCCCCAGAGGGCTCCCTTTTGCCACTGTCCATTGATTTGGGTCATCATCCTGTTGCACATGTTTTCAAACTAAGGCCTGTCTTATACTGGCGTACACTACACCACACACGAGAACTAGTCTCCTATAGATTAGTCCGAGAATATCTTCGATATCTAATTAATTATCAGGCAAAGCCTACGCTTACACACATAAAAAACTCTCTTTATCAGCTAGGGTTGGCAGAGCTTTGGAAAAACCTGACGAAGACAACTTGAGTAACAAAGGCTATTCATAAAGAAAGATTTGATTACTTTTTATTGGAGAAGGAACTGTGCAACTGCAAATAGGGTTCACTTACAGATACATTTTGGATGTTAAATGCTTCCAACTAAGTTTTCTGCATGTCCTGGAATGGGGGCAGCAACTGACGACTGTCCGGCATGTAGGAAACCTCCTGAAATGGTGCCCATCTGATTTTTTCTGCGATGCTTACAATGCCCAACAAAGAAAATGGATTGTACTGATTGTTAGGCAACATTTAGAAGGCCTGAAAATCCTTAGATCAAGCACAGATGGTTTTATAGTTTATAATGTGGCCACGTTTTTGATTTCTGTGTGGATTATATGAAATAAACGTTCTACTCCAGTGGTGATATTTATCGAATTATAGTGCACTTTAACTGTATGTACTATTTTTACGATTTTAGGAATGTATTATATTTCAATCTTGTATTCATTTAATTCCTTCTAAATATGTGTTTTAATGATCCATATTTTATTATTTGATTGGCAAATTAAATGTTACATTGTGTATTCACAATATTGATTATGCTGTGTTTTATGGATTTTATCAATTGAATTGATTGATATTGTGTCGGTGGATGACCTTGGCCAGAGGGATCATGTATTCGTTGAAGAGGTGAGACTGAGTGATGAACCTTGAGGGACTCCGCAGATGAGGTTGCTGGGTTCCGAGAAGTAAGGTGCCAGGCTGACACCTTGTGTTCTATCTATTAAGAAGGAGCATATCAAACAGACAACAGGTCTTTGGATACAAATCTTGTACAGGTACCTGATGAGAATGGAGTGTGGCAGCATGTCAAATGCTGCAGAGAGGTCCAGGAGAATGAGGGCTGTCATGTTTCCTTGGTCAAGGATCATGCAGATGTCGTCTGTGGTGGCAATGAGTGCTGTTTCTGTAATGTGGTTAGTCCTGAATCCTGACTGCGTGGCATCATGGAGCTGGTGGTTGCTAAGATGTTGGTTGATTAGTTTCTCTAGGATCTTTGCCGGGTATAGTAGGAGGGAAATGGGTTTGTTGTTGGAAAGTGTGGCTGGGTTAGCAGATGGTTTCTTGTGCAAGGACATGACAATAGTATGTTTCCAGTGGCTGAGAATGTGGCTGAACCAATGGAGACATTGAGGATGTATGTTAGAGTTTCACTGATTGGTAGAAGTGCTTTGGTGAAGGTGTGGTGGGGCAAGGGTCAGCTAGAGACCATGAGTGGATGGTCTTCATGGTAAAAGTGATTTCAACAGTGGTGATGGCAGGTCACAAGGTCAGGGTTTGTTCAGCGACCTTGATGGGAAGTTGAGTTGCAGCGGTAATGGGGTCCAGTTGAGGGTCGAAGTTGCTGTACCTGGGGGTGATTTTATTACAGAAGAATTCCGTCAGCTTGTTGCAAAAGGCTTGTGAGGGATTGATGTTGCTGGAGGTGGCAGGAAATGCAGTGAAATCTCTTATGATGGCAAAAATGTCCTTGCTGCTTTTAGTGCTGGCATCAATGTGATCTGCAAGAGCTTGGCCCGTATCTGCTGGTGATAGTGCCTTAGGGGCTGATTAAAGATATCTTTATCTGGGGTGTTTTGACTTGTTCTCCATTTGTGCTCCAATTGCTTGCAGTTGCGTTTCATCAGCATGAGTTACTCTGTTTACCAGCTGACCTGTGGTTGAGCTCTTGCCTTTGGGTTGCGCTTGAGGGGAGCCAAGGTGTCGGCACCTGAGGTGATCAAGCTGTTAAGTTTTTTTTTATGGCTTTCAGCAAGTAGCTGATGTTCTTGGTCCATTGAGAGGGTGAAAGCCTACTCCTCTTCTGAGATTTTTTTCCAGCTCCGGCTCACTGTTACACATTTTAACAATTTACACATGCTATGAAATGCCATGTGGCACCAGCATTTGTAAAACACATATTTGTATCATCCTGCTGCACTTATGGTGCTTCTTCTTATGCATTAATTCATTTGCAAAATGGGCCTTTATGGCTAGAAATATGTGGCTTGTTGTTCACCTTGTCTCCCACGCATTCAAACTTAAGTCCTTGTGGTGCCTTGATGTGGTACTCTGTGAGAAACTAAGTGAAAGGCCCTGCATGCATTTGACACACCATTGCATCAGGTGAAAAGTAAACATCCTTCTTTGTACATGAAGAGACACTTTGCATGTGGCTGTGGCTCAAAAAGTGTCTCAGCTATTATAAAGTGTACCACCCATGCCATTTTGATGCAGGGAGTCAAGACCTAAAAGGGCTGCAATAGGCGGGGTTTGGTAAACTAACATGAAAGATCCCAAGGAAATGTTTCCCATACATATGTCCATTGGTTAGACCATAATGAATGAATGAAAGGTTTCTGCAGTGGAAAGGATATGCAACAGAGCTCACCACTTGTAAAGTAGGTGCAATAGTTGCATTATGAGTAGTGACTGCCTGTAAGTGAGGACAGAATGGAATATCCCATGAGTGCCTCTAAGTGATTGAGTTTTGAACAGCGAGGAAAAAGAGAATGGAGGTGTGGGAACCTGGGGGGGGGGGGGGTTGCAGGAGAGATGAAGATGTAGTGGAATCCAGTGGATGGATCAGAGATAACCTGGGGTCCTATTCCTGCTGCTCAGCGAGACAACAACCACACAATTGGGTCAAAGGCAGGCTGCCGTCCTACTAAATATCCCAAAATGGATGGGACACTAGCCCCAGAAAAGGGCTGGTATGGGTGAGACCCAGCATTCCATGGTGCTTTGGAGGACTGTGGGAGTACATCTTCAGACTTCGTGGTTGACTGTGACTGTGGCTGAACAATTGTGGGGAGTGAAGAAGCGAATAATTCAGTTGATCAGGTCTAGCGTAATAAGCTAGACGTGGAATGCCTATTGACAAGGCTGATGTCAAAAGGATCATGTGATCACTTTAGATTTTCCTACTTGATGCAACAAGTGAGAAAACATTTATTATTGATAGAGGTAGGTGCTCAACTATTGAGAATGCACCCTGTTGCTTTTATTTCATGCCAGGTTCTGTAGATGTTTCACGTTTTTCTCCATCTTCCGTGGCAAGGAGCAATTAGTCAGTAGGAGCTGTTATGGGTGATGGATCCTTGATTCCCCACACAAAAATATGGCACTGATCACTATAAAGTATTGCACTGAAAATAAAAGGGCACACTTTTATCCATGCTCTCTGGGAATGCGCAGTTATCCAGAGTTACTGGTAGGGAGTGGTGCGCCAGATGGAAGAAGCGTTGGGGCAACAGATCCACTTCAATATTACATTGGCTTTGTTGAACATTTGCGATCCTACTGACTTGAACTCCAGGGAACGAACATGGGTCACTTTGGGGTTGATGGTTGCTAAAAGGAATATTGCCCGATTGTGGAGGGCGCAGAACATGTGGCTGATTGGGGCAAAGATATGGATTGGTGTATGGTTACGGAGTAATCCACCTATAAAGCCAGGGGGTGCCCGAACAAATGGACGCAAATATGGTGGCAATGGAATGTCCACAGGAGAGAGATTTGTGAAACCCCGAGATCCAGGGAGGATCCTATTGGTGGGACCTAATTCTGTACAATTGAAACTGTCAATGTCATTTGTGCTAAATATGTTTTAAAGGCCCATTTCATGTGCAACACTTATTACAATCTCGCATGTAACTGTATAGCCTATGTGTAATCCATAATTTTCAATAAAAAGAATTTTAAAAAATAAAATAAAAGGGAACATATGTTTTGAATGAAGGAAGATATATCCTTGGTAAGTTCATGTCAGATGGACATATTGTCTAATATGTAGCATTTTAGATGGTGGGAAGACTGTTCCACCAGACTATTGAATATTTGTGACATTTTATTTTTAGCAATTAATCTTGTGAATTCTTAGTATGTTTACATTTGCATTAAGGTTAAGAATACTGAGTATTTGAGTACCTAAGTGTTTGATTATGACTTATTTGGTTTCAATGTTCATGAGAAGGTATTATTGGAAACGGTGCACTGATGAAGTGTGAGAACGAATTCATTGTTCTGTTCCTACTGAACCTGGACATGGTAGATGGCCAAGTAGCAAGAGTGGGAGCACTATAATGTTAAACTTACCCAGTCTCTACACCTTATCACATGGTTTAAGGTGATGAAGTGCTTAGTATGCACTCCTAAAACAGGTTACATTGCCAGATCAACACCATCACTTATAATGGGGCATGACAATAATGTATAAATACTAAATACCTAGACTGACTTCTCAAGTTATAGATTTTACCGCACTTGCATGACTAACTTCTTTCTTTGTTTCAAATCAGGCTCATGCTCGAGTTTGGCATGACTACAACACGAACTTCCGCCCATCTCAGAAAGGCTTTGTGTCCGTGGCCTTGGGATCACACTGGATTGAACCAGAGAAGGCGAAAGCTACTCCTGAAAACATCAACATGTGCCAGAAGTCTATAGACATGGTGCTGGGGTGGTTTTCCAGGCCCATCTTTGGAGATGGGGATTATCCAGAGGTTTTAAAGGAAAAATACCACTCTTTCTTGCCCAATTTTACAGAAGCCGAAAAGAACTATATTAAAGGAAGTGCAGACTTCTTTGCGTTTTCATTTGGTCCCAATAATTTCAACCCTTCGTACAGTGTACCTACAATGGGTCAGGATGTATCACTTAACTTGAGAGAAGCCTTGAAGTGGATCAAGCTGGAATATGACAACCCCAGAGTTTTGATCGCAGAGAATGGCTGGTTTACAAAGAGTCATGTAAAAACAGAAGACACCACAGCAATGTATCTGATGAAAAAGTTCATCAATGAGGTTCTACAAGGTATGTAAAGCATGTTTGCAAAACTACATGAGCCATCAGAAATGATATGTTCTCTTTTATTAATATGGATGAGATATTCAAGGCCACTCCCACACGGTGGTGTCCCTGGACCAAGGCGGATGACCGCAGCAGTTTGGAATTGTAAGTGAAGGGAGCAGATTGCTGCAACTGCTCACACAGTTCCACGCACACCCTCATGTGAGGGCAACAAATGCAACTCAAGGAGAGTGTGCTCAAATTATACCCATGTGGTGTTTGTTCCATACCGTGGAGTCACAATCCATGTTTAAATGTGTAAACATCTGACTTGCATTGTTGTCTCAGGAAGAAGGCCATCTACTTAATGAGAAATCTGGTGCCTACCATCGCAAAGGGTGACGCTGGTGCATGGCATTCAACCTGCCGCAGGCTGGAAGGCGGCGTCTTCCTTGCAGGGATTCAAACTGAATTCCAGATCACTGGGAAAAGGTGGTAACTCACTGACCCATTTGGCAGCATTTGCAGAGGGACGGCTGCTACAATGCCCACTTCCCTAGAGATGTGCTGTGGACCCTGCAAGGCTAAGAGCTGTTGTATATACAGCAAGGTGACCATGGGAGCGCCACTATGGATAAGGTACCTTCAGCAGATGAAGCAATCATTCACCTGCATTACAGCTTCACAAAACAAAAAAATTATCCTGTTCAAAACTCTGATGAAAAAAAAAAACAGGAAAAGAAAGCTATAAGATAAGGCCTGATGTCCTCAGAGAACACGTGTAGCTCATAGTGCAACAATGTAGGCGTGTGTATGTCTGTTGTATGCCTTACATAAATAAAAGTAAAGGTGCCCGGATACTTGGTCTCTGCCACAGCACAATGTCTCTAGGCATACGGCCAACAAGGAATGAGTATATTCGTAAACAGAATACATCTTTTTTTAGCCATCAGGCTTAATTTATTTTTATTTATTTATTTATTTGAAAGTTTTATATAGCGCGAACAAGATCTTTGCAGATATCAGAGCGCTTTACACAGAGAGGGTACATGATGGAGCATAGTCAAAACAGGTAAGTCAGTAAAGCTAACAGTACAAATAGATGGGGTCAGAGCTAATAGTGTAAAGCAATAATACAGGTAATAAAAATAAGCAAAGGGGTACATGATGGAGCATAGTCAAACAGGTAAGTCAGTAAAGCTAACAGTACAAATAGATGGGGTCAAAGCTAATAGTGTAAAGCAATAATACAAGTAATAAAAATTAGCAAAGGGGTCGAGCAAGTAGTACAGATCTGTGCAGATTCTTTAAGAGTCCAAAATAGTAGTTCAGGTGTATTTAGCCATGAGGATAGCTTTTACTTCTTTCTTAAAACGTATAGTGGAGGAGATGAGCCTGATTTCAGGAGGGAGTGAGTTCCAGATTCTGGGTGCCATTCCTGAGAAGGAGCGTTTATAGGTTTTTTCCTTCCGAAATCTTCGAGGCTTCAGCAGAAGATTGTTTGTGCCTCTAGTGCTTCTAGAGCCCCCAGGGATTGTCAACTTCTGATTGAGGTAGCCGGGTGAGTTAAGGTGTACCGCCTTGTGTGTCATGCAGGCAATTTTCAAGTGTATTCTGCCTTCAAAAGGCAGCCAGTTCAGGGATTTCAGGTCAGGGGAGATATGAGAGTGCTTTTTTGACCCCGTGATGAGTCTCGCTGCAGCGTTTAGGGAAGCTCTTAGGGGTGCAGTAGTGGTAAGGGGGAGACCGCAGAGGGCGATACTGCCATATTCTATTCGAGGGATGATGACTAGTGCTTGTACTGCAGTTTGGAAGTCCTTAGCTGGGAGGAAGGGTTTGAGTTTCCTCAAGGTATTGATTTGGAAGTTCGCTCCCTTAGTTGCCTTGCTGATATGTTGCTGCATGTTGAGATTGGTGTAAAGTGTTATGCCTAGAGATTTTACTGAGTCCACGATGGTGGGTTGGACATTGAGTGCGGTTAGGTGCTTAAGCCAAGTTTGAGTGGTAGAGATCTTCGCTGGAGGTGAGATCAAAAGGAACTCTGTTTTCAGAGCATTGAGTTTGAGATGATTATGTAATTATGTAATTATGGAAGAATTTTCATTGTGTTATGTTCTTTCACTGTGATCTTGTTTTATTTTGGATTTTTTAGAAAATTGTGCATCTGTCTAAGTTACTACTATTCGTTCATTTTAGTAAAAAAAGGTATATTTTCTAATGTTTAATCTGTCTCCAGCTATTAAATATGAAGACGTAAACGTGTTTACTTATATACCCTGTGGTCACTTCTGATGTTCAATCTATTTGCACCTATTATATAGTCACTTCTGTTGTCTTATCTGTTTGCAGCCATTAAATACGAAGACGTAAACGTGTTCGGTTACACCGCGTGGTCCCTCCTGGATGGGTTTGAGTGGCAGTTTGGGCACAAAATTCGGCGCGGCTTATATTACATCGATTTCAACAGCAAGGAGAAAGAAAGGATTCCGAAATCCACGGCTCTGTTTTACAAACAGATTGTGCGGCACAACGGCTTCCCTTCCAGAGATCCCTCGGAGAAGGTGCGAGGCCGCTTTCCCTGTGACTTCTCTTGGGGTGTTACGGATTCTTTCCTCAAGGTAAGAGGCCGGGTCTGTAATGCGCATGCTCAAGAGCCGTAAACAGAATGCTGTGCTTATATCGGTTTTATGAGAGAAGCATAGGTCAAAGTAATGCTCGTATTCTCTAAATAAACCTCAGAAGTCAGAGGATTGGAAAGCCAAGGTTCAAAGTCCCATGTTTCTGAAGACATGACATAAAGCACCTGTACTGTTTTTCTGCTGGTGACACAGACATGCCCTATGAGCAGCTAAACGTCACACTTGAGGATGGAGTAGTCTGACCTTGACTTGACCTTTCCTGTGGAGAATTAATATGCTGCAAAATGTCATATGTGGTGCCATGCGCACATGCATGATGTCATCAAAATCAAACACGGCATTTCATTGACTCATTTAATGAGCGTCAGCCATCGGATCCTTTTCTGCATCAGTGAACGAAAGTCACAGTGGCAGGCTTTTTAAAAGTTGTATTGGAAGGCCTGAGATTTTGAGGACTAAAGGATTTTGACGGGCTTACCTTACAGATATGTTCTGTCAATCAATTAATCAATCAGGGGTTTGTTAAAGCGCGACTACTCACCCGTAAGGGTCTCAAGGCGCTAGGGGTGGGGTGGGTGGGGGGGGGTGCAGGTTCCATTCCATCAAGGAGGGGGTCTGTCGAAGAGCCAGGTTTTGAGGTTTCTTGCAAAGATGGGGAGCGATGTGGTCTGTCTGAGGTGGAGCGGAAGGGCGTTCCATGCTTTGGCCGCGAGGAAGGAGAAGGAGCGGCCTCCCGATTTGGTCTTTCTGGTGCGGGGGGCCACGGCGTAGGAAAGCTGGGCTGATCGTAGGGTCCTTTGGGGTGCGTGGAATTTGAGTCGGCTGTTCAGGTATGCTGGTCCGGTGCCGTGGAGGGCCTTGTGTGCGTGGGTGAGCATCTTAAAGGTGATTCTCGCCTCGACGAGGAGCCAGTGGAGTGTGCGCAGGTGCTGGGAGATGTGGCAGTGTTTTGGCAGGTTGAGGACCAGTCTTGCGGCAGCGTTCTGGATGTTCTGTAGCTTGCGGATGAGGTTTTTGTTTATTTCGGCATAGAGTGCGTTGCCGTAGTCAAGTCTGCTGGTGACCAGGGCGTGAGTGACTGTCTTTCGGTGTTCGAGGGGGATCCATTTGAAGGTCTTACGAAGGAGACGGAGGGTGTGGAAGCAGGAAGATGAGACAGAGTTGATCTGGCGGTCCATTTTGAGCTCGGAGTCCAGGATGATTCCCAGGTTGCGTGCATGGTCTGTGGGGGTTGGCGAGTTTCCGAGGGCGGTGGGCCACCAGGTGTCGCTCCAGGCATCGGGGTTTGGGCCCATGATGAGTACTTCTGTTTTGTTGGTGTTTAGTTGCAGGCAGCTGTTTTTCATCCATTTGGCGACGGCTTCCATGCCTTCTCGAAAGTTGCGTCTGGCGGTGTTGGGCTCGTTGGATAGGGAGAGGATGAGCTGGGTGTCGTCTGCATATGACACAATGTTGAGTCCGTAGGTTCTGACGATGGGGGCAAGTGGAGCCATGTAGACGTTGAAGAGCGTCAGGCTGAGGGAGGAGCCCTGGGGGGCTCCGCAGGTGGTTGGCGTGGGGTCCATTAGGAAAGGGGGGAGTCTGACCCGCTGCGTCCTGCCGGAGAGGAAGGAGCAGATCCAGTCGAGGGCCTTGTCCTAGATTCCTGCATCGTAGAGTCTGCGTATTAGGGTGCGTGGGAGACTGTGTTGAACGCCGCTGATAGGTCGAGGAGGATGAGGGCTACTGTTTCTCCTTTGTCCAGTAAGGTGCGGATGTCGACTGTTGCGGCGAGGAGGGCGGTTTCCGTACTGTGGTTTTTTCTGAAGCCGGATTGGGAGGAGTCGGGGATGTTGTGTTCTTCAATGAATGTGGCGAGTTGGCTGTTGATGGCTTTCTCGATGACTTTCGCTGGGAACGGGAGCAGGGAGATGGGTCTGTAGTTTTTGAGGTCGGTGGGGTCCGCTGAGGGTTTCTTTAGGAGGGGGTTGACCTCGGCGTGTTTCCAGTCGTCGGGGAACGAGGCGGTCACCAGGGAGCGGTTGATGGTTTGGCGGAGCATGGGTGCGATGGTGTTGGCGGCTATGTTGAAGATGTGGTGGGGGCAGGGGTCCGTGGGGGCCCCTGAGTTGATTGACTTCATTGTCTTCAGTGTGTCTTCGGTGGTGAGGGTTGTCCAGTCATTAATCGCTGGTTTCCGGGTGTCGGGGGTGGTTGGTGAGGGTTCAGTGTGTTGGTTGTCTTCGTCGAAGTTGTCGTAGATGCTCTTGATTTTGTGGTGGAAAAAGATGCTGAGTTTGTCGCAGAGGTCTTGTGAGGGAGGGATGTCGGTAGACTCGCTGGTGGGTTGGCCGAACTCCTTGATGATGCTGAAGAGTTCCTTGCTGTTGTGTGCGTGGGTGGAGATTCTGTCTTCAATCGCTTTTTTCCTCGTTTCTCTGATGAGTTGATGATGGGCGTTGGTGGCGGCTCTGAAGTTGTTGTGGGCTTCTATGGATTTGGTGTTTCTCCAGGACTTTTCAAGGCGGCGGCATGTGCGCCTGGACTCTCGAAGTTCGGTGGTCAACCATCTGGCTTTCTTGGCACGGGTATTGTTGTTTTTCTTGAGGGGGGCTATGGTGTTGGTGCTGTCCGAGATCCATCTATGCAGGGTTCGGGCTGCGGTGTTGGGGTTGTCGTTTTCCGCGATGGTTGGGGTGGAGTTGTTGAGTGAGGAGGTGAGCTGGTCATCAGTGATTTTGGTCCAGTTTCTTTGTGGAAGCAGGTGCTGGTGTCTGTGGATGGTGGGTGTTCTGAAGGTTAAGTGGACGCAACGATGGTCGGTCCATGGGAGTTCGGTGGTGTGGCTGAAGGTGATGGAGTTTCCTGTAGTGAAGAGGGGGTCGAGGGTGTGTCCTGCTGAGTGCGTGGGCTCGGTCACGATCTGGCGGAGTCCAATGTTGTGGAGGTTGTCCAGGAGGCATGTGGTGTTGGGGTCCAGTTGATTGTCGAGGTGGAAGTTGAGGTCTCCCAGCAGGGTGTAGTTGGTGGATGCGATGGCCTGCGGCGACATAATGTCCGTGATGGAGTTGGCGAAGGGTCCGCGGGGACCAGGGGGTCGGTAGATGAGGGTTCCTCGGAGGGCGGCGGTGGGGCTGGCCAGTATCTTGAAGTGAAGGTGTTCCATCAGTTCTGTGGACTCGTCAGGGAGTGTGCTCAGGCGGAGGCTGGATTTGTGGACGATCGCTATTCCTCCTCCTGGGTGGGTGGGGCGGTCCTTCCTGGAGATCTTGTATCCTTGGGGGATGGCGATGGCGATGTCCGGTCCCGAGGTGGTGGTGGTCCAGGTTTCGGTGAAGAATGCTACGTCTGGGGTGGTGCTGTCGAGGAGGTCCCAGATTTCTGTGGCGTGTTTGTGGAGGGATTGGACGTTGAGGAGGATGCATTGCAGGGTCTTCAGTTCGGTTGTGTTCTTGTGGGCGGGTTGTGCTGGATCCGTGTTCTTGGCGGTGCTGCAGGTGTGCCGGCAGCGGTGACAGCTGAAGGGTCCATGGGTGTCGGCTGGTGATGCTAGCTTGCAGTTGTTGTTGCAGCCTGGGTTGAGTGAGTGGAGTGCTGCTGGGTCGTAGCGTTGGCGGGGCGGAGGTCCAGGGGTCCTGGTGCTGGTCGCGGACGGGCGCAGACGTGCTTGCCTTTGACGCGCCTTCGGTGCACCAGCGGCGCGCCCGCAGCCCGCGCCCGCTCCCGCAGTGGCCGCCATTAAGTAGGAGTCGGGGAGGGCTGGCCAGCTGGGAGGCGGAGGCGGGGAGGGGAGCTGGATTGGGCCGGTCGCGCTGGGGGGGGAGGGGCCGCGGGGGCAGCAGCAGTGGGAAAGGTAAAGGGAGGAAAGAAGGGATAAAGACAAAAGGGAAAATAAGCAGAAATAAAGCACAAAAGAGCAGAGATGCAGAAAAGAGCAGAAAGGTGAAAGATAGAAAGGGTAGAAAAACGAGTGAAAACGAGTGAAGGAGCAGAGGGAGAGAAAGGGAAAATGGGCAGAAATAAGGCACAAAAGAGCAGAGGTGCAGAAAGGTGAAAGATAGAAAGGGGAGAAAAACGAGTGAAAACGAGTGAAGGAGCAGAGGGAGAGAAAGGGAAAATGGGCAGAAATAAGGGGCAAAACAGCAGAGGTGCAGAAAGGTGAAAGATAGAAAGGGGAGAAAAACGAGTGAAAACGAGTGAAGGAGCAGAGGGAGAGAAAGGGAAAATGGGCAGAAATAAGGCGCAAAAGAGCAGAGGTGCAGAAAGGTGAAAGATAGAAAGGGGAGAAAAACGAGTGAAGGAGCAGAATGAAAGAAAGGAGACAGAGGTCCACTGTACCCCCAGGGATGAGGCGCAGGGAAACCTGCGGGTGGAGGAGGGCCTCGATCACTAACACTCAAGAGTGCAGGGGCAGGGGCACCACACTTAATGGTGGAGCTGCGAGGGTGGGAGAGCAATTTCACTGACAATGAGTCAGTGGTCTTGCTCGCCTGTCCCCGCAGTGGCCGCCATTAAGTAGGGGTCGGGGAGGGCTGGACAGCTAGGAGGAGGGAGCGGGAAAGGGAGCTGGATTGGGCCGGTCGCGCTGGGGTGGGGGGGGGGCGGGAGCAGCAGCGGCGGGGAAAGGTAAAGGGAGGAAAGAAGGGATAAAGAAAAAAGGGAAAATAAGCAGAAATAAGGCACAAAAGAGCAGAGATGCAGAAAAGAGCAGAAAGGTGAAATATAGAAAGGGGAAAAAACGAGTGAAAACGAGTGAAGGAGCAGAGGGAGAGAAAGGGAAAATGGGCAGAAATAAGGGGCAAAACAGCAGAGGTGCAGAAAGGTGAAAGATAGAAAGGGTAGAAAAACGAGTGAAAACGAGTGAAGGAGCAGAGGGAGAGAAAGGGAAAATGGGCAGAAATAAGGGGCAAAACAGCAGAGGTGCAGAAAGGTGAAAGATAGAAAGGGTAGAAAAACGAGTGAAAACGAGTGAAGGAGCAGAGGGAGAGAAAGGGAAAATGGGCAGAAATAAGGCACAAAAGAGCAGAGGTGCAGAAAGGTGAAAGATAGAAAGGGGAAAAAACTAGTGAAAACGAGTGAAGGAGCAGAGGGAGAGAAAGGGAAAATGGGCAGAAATAAGGGGCAAAACAGCAGAGGTGCAGAAAGGTGAAAGATAGAAAGGGTAGAAAAACGAGTGAAAACGAGTGAAGGAGCAGAGGGAGAGAAAGGGAAAATGGGCAGAAATAAGGGGCAAAACAGCAGAGGTGCAGAAAGGTGAAAGATAGAAAGGGTAGAAAAACGAGTGAAGGAGCAGAGGGAGAGAAAGGGAAAATGGCAGAAATAAGGCACAAAAGAGCAGAGGTGCAGAAAGGTGAAAGATAGAAAGGGGAAAAAAACGAGTGAAAACGAGTGAAAACGAGTGAAGGAGCAGAGGGAGAAAAAGGGAAAATGAGCAGAAATAAGGCGCAAAAGAGCAGAGGTGCAGAAAGGTGAAAGATAGAAAGGGGAGAAAAACGAGTGAAGGAGCAGAAAGAAAGAAAGCAGACAGAGGTTCACTGGACCACCAGGGATGAGGCGCAGGGAAACCTGCGGGTGGAGGAGGGCCTCGATCACCAACACTCAAGAGTGCAGGGGCAGGGGCACCTCACTTAATGGTGGAGCTGCGAGGGTGGGAGAGCAATTTCACTGGCAATGAGTCAGTGGTCTTGCTCCTGTGGGTTTATGGAGAACGGTGAAGGGAATTCAAATATGTGTGAGTCCAATTTGTACCTCTAAGGGAGGGAGCAATATGAAAATCCTGACTGCATGGGAGTTGAATTACTGGCAAAAAAAATCTAACAGTGTGTTTTTAGGGACTATGGGCAAGTCCAAGTTGGTGGGATGATACATCAAGGCTCTTGGAAAAAGCGCAGCCACATCAGCATCAGACTGGAGAATAAGTATGACAAAAAAGGGAATTAGCCACCTGCATTTATGCACCCAGAATCTAGAGCAATGTCTCTTTATCTATGAGACTGCTCGAATTGCAGAAACCTGAAGACTGGCCTCTTTAAATAACATCACCCTGGATAACTTACAGTTCTAGCACCAGTCCTAGCAGGTTGGGCGCAAGCGCCATGCCGAGTCATGGCAGAGTAAGGTAAATGCCATGTTGAAAGTGAAGATTTTGCTAGTGTGAAGGCTATCAGTGAAGAGGCTATTGATATCTTGGAGTTGCACCTTTTTAAGAGATGAGTAGAAGTAGAATGGACATGAGGCTAAAGGTAGCAATAGATTCAGATGAGAGCATCTGCTTTTCAGCTCACTGATTCTCTAAAGAACCTCTTGTAGCTTCCTTTCAGCAGTGCCAGGGATTCTGCTGTCCTCCATATGGTTCTATTCCACTCTGTAGGGACTATTTAAATCACATCCTAATCATGTTAGCTCTAATATTACCTTGTTTATGAGTTAGGCCAGAGTTTTGTTCCATAGGGCAGCACATGCTTGGCACCAGAGGCATTATATTGTTTAAAGGACTTCAGGTCTTGAAAGCATCTGCAGAGTTGCATATAACCTCCCGTCTTCCATCTTGGGTTAATGGATACCTAGTATCAACTGAGATTAAGCCAATGTGTATGTTTTCACAAACAGTAAACTGCGGGCTCAGTTATAACTCGGGAGGTAATCCCACTTCAGGTGCAATCTCCTGTTTGTGCAAAAAAACTGGATGACAAGTCGGGTGCAAATTATACTTCTCACTGGTGTTTGCCATCCTGACTTTTCACCTCGTGAAAAACTGAAAAGATAATTAGTGCAAAATGTCGGTTTTCACATTTGGGAATATGAAAAACATACTCAATTAGCACTTTATCCCCCATTCTGATGTCTGCAACTCGCAATCGGCTGTAAATTGAGCACAAAGTAATTCGGCAGCAATCACTACTGAGTGGGTTTTTAAGCTTAAGCACTCACACTAGGACAATAAAACTGACCACTGAAACCTTGTGTCCATAATTTAGCTTTGGTAAAAGTTGCTAATATACTATATACTTCAAAACCAAGCACATTTCAAAAAAGCAATTCTACCCTGATGCGCACTTTGTACCTGCGTTTACACCCATGAGTGGTTGGGCCCTGTTTATCCTACCTGTCTGGGCTTGTACTGTCTTTCAGAGGAACACCAGAGGGACCACTGCTGTTTGCTTTGCTTTTCTTATGCATATTTACATTTGTTTGGCCTTGCGACACTCCTCTAGCTCTATTTTTGATCTGCTTGTCTTTATTGCATAAGGGTCAGTAATCCTCTTCTGTGAAGGCCACAGGCAGGTCAGTTTAGGTCATGGACAACTGATGCAAGAGGGTCATGGCCTTAAAACTCTTAGGAAAAATAAAACAGCCCTACGTAGTACACACAGCCAAGTAACCAAACCAGTCTCATTATTACAAGTGTAGGAAAACATATATAGCATATACGGGCAAAATAAAAGGTAGGACATCATTTTGTATTGAAAGAAAATGATGGTGCTGGTCAATTAAAACAAGGGAATGGGTTAAGCCATGGGCAATCAAAAAGATGCCAGCGATGATGCAACCTGGGCTGACTGGCACCCTGATTAACCATTAAGTATCAGGGCTACATACAATTGGTGTAGTACTTCAGGCCCGCCCCTGAGCTTTCACCGAGGCTCCTGTCAGATAATTGCAGAATTATATTGTTACCAATCCCTCTCTCCTGGGCACATTGTTTTGTTGCTTTTGAGTACCAGACTGCTGGATCGCCCAGTAGCTCCACCGGCAACACATACAACTGTACACTCAACGATAACATCAGGATTCACAAAGAGCATGCACATGTAACAAATTCAGATATGGGTAAGCGGTCGGGTGGGTTCCGCTACCGACTGCCCCACCCAGAAATGACCCAACTAGAAAGAGAGGTGGATGGCCAATTGGTATGAATACACATTTGCTGCAGCCTTCCTTTTGTCCCACCCCGTAGGAGGGAGCCTGGTTGTGAAACCAGAGCACTTTAAACCATGTCTTCCTGTGTGAGACGCGGGCAGCCACATAAAACTATATCCCATGGCCAACCAACACAATCTCATTAACATATGTGCATGTATGAATATAACACACATAAGATACGCCAACCAAATAAAATAAGAGGCAGGATACCAATTTTCTTTGGGGGGGGGAATTATGTTTCTGGTTTAGTAAAATAAGGTAATGGGTTAACATATGGGTATTCTAGAAGCAGCCAGTGATGATGCAACGTAAACTGTCCGCCAGCCTAATTAACCAACAAGCATAAGTGCTATATATAACTGATAAACTATTAACACTGATTCACATTGGTTTACCCCCACACATCTGGAGACCATAGGCCAGCAGAATGTAGTTTCCACCAAACGTGGGGCTGTCACAGGCCACACCCTCAGTTGCTAGGGCTTGCAACTGGCCCAGAGTATACAGGGGTACTGCTGCTTCATTGGAACCATGTGGAGTAATTGCAAACATATTGTCACAAAGCTCCCTCTTGTGGGCACATTTTCTTCATTGATTTTGAGTATCAAAATCATTGTACCACCCTGTAACCCTGCCAAGCCAATGGGAACGGAAGCGGACGACACGGAGGCCCCCTTATTACCAGTCAATTACAACAGTTTGTTAATGGCAACTACCCAATTCCAAAACCTCCAGGTTATGTCTTATAAAACCAAGCCATCTGCTGCCAATTGGTTTATGTCTCAAGTTAATGACGCACCTGTGACTGCCTCAGACCTGGCTCTGTGACAATGCTTCTGGGGTATGATGTTCCACCAGATGATTCCACAGGAAGCAAGTCATTCACTGAGATAGGTAAAGGTCTCCCTCTTGGCCTAAAGCAGAGGTTTACTTCCTACCATAGCTAGGTTGTGGTGAGGCCTGTCATTAAGGTACTTTATTTGTTCACCAAGCCTGGGATGAGAAGATCAGTTAGTGCAAGTCCTCATTTGCTGCCATCTCCCTCTGACACCAGCCCTGAAGGGGAGGGTTGGTGGTGAGTTTGTTGGTCCAGTAATCCAGGTCTACGTTGACTTTCTCCAAACAGGTCTCCCTGCATGAGATTCCATCAGCCATATTTTCACATTAGACAAAATAAGAATATTTAAATACTAAAGAGTTAATTCATGTTTATGTTTTCCACAGGCAGAGCATATTCCTTCGTCCCCTCAGTTCATCGATTCTCACCTGTATGTCTGGAACGTCACTGGAAACGGCTTGTTGCACGCAATCGATGGGGTGAAATTAAAAACCAGAGCAGCTCAATGCACCGACTTCGTCAGCATTAAAAAACAACTGGCTTTACTGGAACAAATGAAGGTCGCTCACTATAGGTTTGCGCTCAACTGGTCTTTGATTCTACCTAATGGAGACCTGTCAGTCATCAACACTGAAGTCCTTAGGTTTTACAAATGCCTGATAAGTGAAGCACTAAAACTCAACATACAGTCCATGGTTACGCTCTACTACCCAACCATGAATTATTTGGGTCTCCCCCCTCCTTTGATGCATTTGGGAGGATGGCTCAATAAATCTACCACCAAAGCTTTCCACGACTACGCAAATTTATGTTTTGAGCAGTTGGGCAACCTGGTCAAGTTCTGGATCACAATAAATGAGCCAAACAGGGTGAGTCATGCCTACAACAAAAGCAGCAGTGACACCTACCACGCGGCACACAACTTACTGATAGCCCACGCAATGGCTTGGCAGACGTATGATAGACACTATCGTTCTCATCAGCAGGGCAAAGTATCATTCTCCTTACAATCAGACTGGGCGGAGGCGGCCAATCCTTATTTTGATTCTCATGTTGCAGCCGCTGAAAGATTCCTTCAGTTCGAAATTGCCTGGTTTGCTGATCCGGTATTTAAAACAGGTGACTACCCAGAAAGCCTGAAAGACTACATTGCCTCCAAAAACAGACGAGGTCTTTCCAATTCAGTTCTTCCACAGCTTACAGATGATGAAAAGCAACTGGTGAAAGGGACAGCTGATTTTTTTGCTCTGAACCATTTCACCACCAGGTTTATCATTCATGAGCCCAAGAATGGCAGCCGATATGAATATGATCGGGACAGTCACTTGCTATCTGATATCACGTTTCTGAACTCTCCGGCTGGACTAGCTGTGGTGCCATGGGGGATGCGCAAGGTACTAAACTGGATCAAAAAGCGATATGGAAACATAGATATTTATATCACAGCCAATGGGATAGATGACAAGTCCTCCCATGAGGATGATCTCCGGAAATATTACCTGAAAAAATATACTCACGAAGTTCTAAAGGGTGAGTAAATGGATTGGCATTCTAGATGTACAGTTCTGTGTGTAAACAAGACAATGCACTTTTATTTTTCATGTTTTTTCATCCCCAGCTCCTAATTATTGTACACGTTTCCTTAAAGATGACAATGATTGTTCATTTAAATTTCTGCCTTTTGTGTTTTTTCCTTTTTTCTTCAGTGGGCAGGGTCACCGTACTTCTTCCTTATTCATCCTTTCTCAAATTTTTTGTAGATGCACCATTTTGCTGTTTTTCTTTATGCAGTGCACACCTCTGAGCTCCTTTTCCCTTGTTCACCTCCACACTACCCCATAACAGCATTTTTCAGGTTTGTTTTGGCTAGACGGCAAAGCTGTTTTGTTAACAATTTTATATATATACATACCGTGAGCAAGCCGTCAGTGGGCGGCGAAACGCGTTGGTATTTTTTATGCTGAGAACTATGGATAAATAAATAAACTGAAAAGAAGAGATCCTACGAGTGCGTTTTCATTCCTGAAGAGGAGGTGTGGACGGTATATATATATATATATTATATATATATATATATATATATATATATATATATATATATATATATATATATATATATATCCCCTTCATCCATTGAATGCAAACATTCAGTAGGAGGTAGAAGACTAGGCTACACCAAACAGCAACTAGCATGCCACCACGAGAGAGAAATATTCAATTCTTGCCGTGTTCCAGTCAGTCTCCTCCAGGTTGCCCTCACCTTTCTCCCATCCTATCTTTGATCGGGAAGTTTTTTGTTTTATTTTTATATAATTTTTTTCTATATCAGTGCGATTGCATGACTCTTCAGTTGGGGCCGACCGTACCTTGTACTTCAATTAGGATTCATCCCGAACATATTAATGAATTCACTATACTTCAAAATACCGTATCTCAGTTTCAAGCAATTGAATCATTGAGACTCAAATAGAGAAAACAGCTACCTCAGTGCAAAAAATGTCTTAATCTTAGGAATCACACATGTGTCTCCTACTGGCACGATCCCAGTTATATCCTACTTTTGGAATCCGACCACATGCATTAGGTCATGAAATAAAACCCAGTGCCACAGAGGTTTTCACAAAGATAAACATCCCTCTCTAGCCCAGAGTAAGAGTTGTGGATTCCAAAGCATGTTCCACTACTTTTATAAAATCCAGTAGTCCAGGTGAGACGCTTTCCCCATATGTACCGCTGAGATATCTTCCTACAGTCATCACATGCCAATTGGCCATCAAGGCTGGAGCCTACTGTGAGGCGTAGTAACAATCATATATCAGTATACCAGCTGGGACAGCTAATAATACTTACTCATATGATGGCAGTGTAGTGATTATATTCTGGAGCATTACATTACCATCTTAGGTCACCTTGCTCACAGGTTGAAGAGAAGGTCAGTGCGTACCCTCATTGCAAAATAATTAGTAAAATATTAACATTATTAATATTATAAAATAGCACAGCAATTCAAATAAGCAAATGGGTTCCATCAAAAAGAACAGGTAATCAAAAGCCCTTCAACTAAAGTTCAGATTCTGAAAAGGAGCATGCATGCAGGTCAGGTCCTTCTCCGACGTCCAGGAAGGTGTCGGCAGCGCCGCCTCGACAGCTAGATCCAGCAGCAGGGGGAGAGGGTCGACGGAGCCGGGAGCCCGGGCGACCATCTTGGCCGCCGGCCTGGCTCCACCCCTGCTTTTGCATAATTGATGAAGGCATTATGAAGACATAATGCCTTCATCAATTATGCAAAAGCAGGGGTGGAGCCAGGCCGGCGGCCAAGATGGTCGCCCGGGCTCCCGGCTCCGTCGACCCTCTCCCCCTGCTGCTGGATCTAGCTGTCGAGGCGGCGCTGCCGACACCTTCCTGGACGTCGGAGAAGGACCTGACCTGTCGAGAGTGACTCCGGAGGCTCTCCGAGCTTAAGGGACTGAGATATGCCTTCCCGGTCGGTGTGGCCTACGAGGGTCCCGGAGCCGGGACCTCGCGTGATACTGCAGCCGGCCGCGAGTGGAACAACAACGGCCGGGAAGACCCGGAAAGAGCCAGTCACCCGCCGGGGCGTTCTGGGGCGTTCTGCCCCGCCCCGAACAACAACCTAGCGTTCGTTGCTGCGTGCCGTCCCCCCATGCCGGACAGAAACCCCCCCTCCCCCCGAATGCTGCCTTGCTAAATGAAGACGTGTGACGCCGCTCTTCGTCTCCCTGATGGAGCTTAGCGCGACCTGCTTGCAGCTGCCTGTATCCCGCGCTTCGGATGATCGGGGCCGGTTGATGCATGGCGACTTGGCGTCGCTCGGACGCACTGGGTGGCACAGATGGGACCTTCGGTGGGGCAGTTGAGATGGCTACCACATCGTGTGCAACCGGGGGGACACTCGGATGGTGCACATGATGGCGGCTCTGGTGTGGACTCCGGCGGCATTTATGCCGTGAGCCCCATTTGGTAGCGATATCCTCATGGAGCCGTACCCACCCGTGGTGATGGCGACGCGCATTTCAACAGGAGCGCGGAGCTCGGATGCCCCCTCCCGTGTTTTGGCAGCACAGCGTGTGAATTGGGTTCACGTGGCGATCAGACCCCGGCACAAGTGGAAGTACGAGAGAGCCTGATGTCGGTATTTTCTCCATGTGCCTT
This sequence comes from Lissotriton vulgaris, assembly GCF_964263255.1. Classification (NCBI taxonomy): domain Eukaryota; kingdom Metazoa; phylum Chordata; class Amphibia; order Caudata; family Salamandridae; genus Lissotriton; species Lissotriton vulgaris. Next base: position 10,926,527 of record NC_141690.1, on the reverse strand, counting down.
TGTTCAGTGACTCCCTCTACAATCTTTGGTAAGGCCCGGATGGGTGTCTCTACGCGACCCTACATGTTGCTGATAAGTGAGAGTTTGTGCGTGGGGTCTCCTTGATGGTTACAAAGGGCATCGTCGGAATGGCGCTTGGTCCATGGGCACATGGAGTGGTCGGGGATTCCATCGGATGTGAGGCTTGTGGGGACTCATTTGTTGCCCTTTCCCATGTGGCTGACATCGTCATGCAACCCAGACAAATTGAACTGCCTACTCTTTCTGAACCGGACTTTGTCTTGCTGCGCGGGAGGCGGTCGTGGGCTGTGAACGGCTCTGGAATGTGTCGTGTCCTGGTGTACTGCAAGATTTCCTGCCCTTCTCCGGACATCCTTGACTATTGTACTCTTCGTGTTTTGTTGGCTACGCATTGTGCGGACTGGGACACGTCTCTGATTAAGGCCGGGTGGGTCTGGGCTGCATAATGGTGATCGTTTTCCTCAGATGCTGAAAGGGGGGGCCCTCATTGAGGTTGGGTGACTGGGTGAGCTGGCGGGGCGACTGCTGTTCTGTTTCTGTGGGTGCCCCGGATATTCTGCAACAGCGCTGTTATACTTGTAAGCTATGCGGGGGGCCGGGGGCCTGTACTGGGGGATCCCCCAATATATCTTTTTCTTTTATATTTCCTCTCTCTTCTATATTTCGGGTTCCATACACTGGGCGACAGGCACGCTGCTAAGGGGGAGGCCGTAGCCGTAGGCAGGGGTGCAGGGTGGGGGGTTAGGGGGGGTACTACTGTTTTTCCTTTTTATGTTTCTAGGGCCTCTTTTTTCTCCTTTGTCTCTCTCGGCTTTCCCTTCACTTTTTCTCTTCTTCACTTCTTCTGGGAACCGAGTAATAGGCTGCTCTCTGTACGTCCTAGTGGTACAGATTACAGGGGTGGATGTCTCTATAAAGTTTTACGTTGCAGCGGGCATATACTGTATTGGTGGGCAAAATGTATAGCTTATTGTTTATCCTGATTAAGGTGCGTTAGCGGTAACGTCCTGCCCACAGTAGTCCTGACTGTGAATATCCTGATCTGTGATAACCCCTTGCTCTTGTATTATTGGATTGTGCGGCATCAGATCCTTTTTTTCCTAAAACTCTAAAAGAAACCTCTTTAATCCTGGTACCAATAGGGTACAGACGTTATCCTGAGCTACAACGGGGCATTTGGGAGGCGGATTGTTGCACTCTTATGGCTTGATTGATTCGCTTTGACCGTCTCTGTACTACTGGCCGGCTGTGATGGTTTTAGGCCCTTGATTGTAACTGCTTTATGCAACAATAAAGGTTTACCAAAAATTTTTAAAAAAAATATATATGCAAAAGCATGTAATTAAACATAATTAATGTGCAAACTATACATTATATTATAGGATCCACAAAATCCAAGCAAAATAGAGCGCGAGGAGTCTTGAGATTTCTTTTGTTCAATTATTTTTTATTTGTAGTAAAATGCATCAGCAGAGCCAACGCGTTTCGTCCAACATGGACTTCCTCAGGGTTGGAATTGTCATATTGAAGATCACCAAGATGCTTCTTCTATAATCAGATGTAGTATAAATATGCTGGTGATCACTGTAGCGTCTGTTCAGTAAAATCTTAAAAGAATTATTGCGTTTGATTCATATTGGAATTGTCTTTTAGAAGATCACCAATAAGCTTTTTCTATTATCAGATTTGGTATAAATATTCTGGTAATCACCATAGCGTCGTTCGGAAAAATCTTAAAGGGATTATTCTTTGATCCGTACTAGCGTGAGGACAAGGCTGTCTGTCTATCCGTTATCATAGATCTTGGTGATCTTCTAAAAGACCATGGGGTGTTCCTTGAGTGTTGCTGTGGGTGTTCCCACGGAAAACCCATGGTTTTTTACACTGCCCCAGATTTACAACATAGTGTAAATCTGGGGCAGTGCCACAATTAATGCTTTCCCAAAACAGGCATAATGAGGAGAAATGTTAACAATGCCTCTTGTTTTTCCTCCTTCCACCTGTGCTCCATTCTGTAGCATACATAGGACAAGGAAAATGCCTTCTTACATTGTTTTTGTGCAGGAAAGTGTTCCTTCCTGCACAAAAACAATCACCCCAAGAACACAGACACCCTTGTACCATAGTGATGGGTGCCTGCATTGGCACTCGGCTGCAGTTTGTTATCCGGCACTGGCAGAAAGGACAGGAATGTGCTGTATCTTGCAGATACCGCACATTCCTGTCCTTTCCTTTGATGTAGGGCAGTGCAGCGAGGAGGCTTGCGAAGCTGCCCTACGCCAAAATATTGTGAATATGCCTCTTAGTTTAAAAAACAAATCATAAAGTGAACTTGTTTTGAACATTTATAGGCCACTCAACCTTGATAATGATAATGTCTGATTTCAACGTGACTAGCGTATTTTCCATTTTTGTGCACTATTTAATAGGCTCTTAATCAATGCTTCATTATCTTAATTGTATATCTAAAAATACTACCTGAAACAATGTATGTACCTGCATTTTCAATAGCATTTAAAGTATCTCTGTTTATAGGGTACTTCTTTTGTACCTGTAGGGATTAACGAGCCTCTGTGTGTGATGTAATAAGTAACCAAAAGTTGGATGCATCACTTCCTGTAATAGCACCAAACCATATGTCAGGCAATATCACTACCTTTGATTTCATGGGGTCCAAAAGTCACGTGATGTCACTTCCTGAGATATCACCAGGTCAAAGTTTGTGTGATGTCATTTCCTTTGACATCAGGCGGTGTTCACATGGCATGTGAGGTCAATTCCGCTACCCCTGACATTTTGATAAATCAACGCCCATGGGTGCCTGCGTTAGCGCTAGGCAGCCAATTGTGCGCCAGCGCTGGGGAAAGGAAAGGAATGTGCTGAATTGGAATAAATATGCTGCATTCCTGCCCTTTCCCTGTAACGCAGCGCAGCAAGGTGACTTGCTGCGTTCATTTTTAATAAACATGCCCTTTATTATCTTACAAATTAAGCTCTGTATAATTTCCTGCACTATATACTATGGCCTAACTGGGAAGTTGAGAAGTCCAATTGGGGATTAGGCAATTGTTCCATGTTTATAAGTTATGATGCACACAATATGGCTAATCAGCAGTGCTGTGGTGTGCAGTTAAAAACCTGCAATACCAATCAGCAAAAAATGGGGGCGACAACAATCAAGAGGGTTTTTTTCACAGACGTGTTAAGTGTAGATACAGGTGAAAATCTGTGGTGGTATAAATAAAATCATCTTTAGTGAAAAGAAATGAAAACAAATTTATAAAGCTTACTAAACCCAAATGTTTCAAGGCACTGAGCCAAAAAAGGGAACAATCCCAAACAAAACCGGAGAAGCACTCGGGGACAGAGTTTAAAAGAGCCTGGTTTTGAGATGTTTCCTAAGTAAAAAGAGAAACTCAACTTCTGAAATAAGAATAAGCAAAGTGTTCCAAAGCTATGCTGCAGTGAGAGAGATAGCGTCCTCTCCATCTGGCTTTGCTGTACCTAGGAGTAATCACCTTCACACAAAGAGATGATCTAATAGGTCTACCTGGTATGTAGCATTGATAGAGGGAGGGAAGATGCTGGAAAGACCATGCAGAGTGCATTAAAGATTATCCGCTTTCTGACTGGCAGCCAGTGGAGAGCGTGAATATCGTCTCTCACCGAGAGGGGCTGAGGAATATTCAAAATAAGGCGAGCAGCTGCATTCTGAATCACCTGGACTTTGTTAAGAGAGGAGCTGGTGATGTTCAAATAAAGTGTGTTGCAATAGTTTAATCGTAATGTAATCAGAGCAATGACTACTGATTTACACACTTCAGGATGAATGAAGGGAAACCTTTTCCTCAGAGCTCTGGTGATTTAAAAACAAGTACAAGTGGTACGACCAACCTGCTATAATTGCTAAATACCTGCTCGTAGGGAGATGGGCTAGAATGTGAATATGTCAAAGATACCACCAAGCTTAACAGAACGCTGTACTCTCCATTCAAGTTCTGGAGCCGGTCCGCCTGTTCCCACCTCTTCATCCCCTTTCTCAATGCTAAGTGTGCCAATCAGAAGTGGCAACATTACAAAAAAGTACAGTAGGAAATGGGAAGAGAAGGACATTAATAGGGCAAATGAGTTGGGGAAAGGAGGTGTAAAAGTGGAAGACAGGAGGGGAACATGGAGGAATGTTAGAAAGTGACAGTATTGGTGCAGGGGAGAGACAAAACCACACCATTGGATCGGTGGTGAAAGGAGAGGCAGCAGTGTGCCAGAGAAAGACTGAGCAGGGCCCAGGGGTAGGATGTGGAAGACCACCGAGGTCAGAGAAAAAGGCAGAGCAGAATAGCTTGGATAACAGAGAAGATAAGGAAGTGTTGACAGATATGTGGACTCTCCTTCCGTAAAAACAAACTAAACTAAACAAACAATAACAATTCTAAATTTGGCAGATTGAATAAAAGGTTGATGTACTCTTGCTGTTATGAACGCTAATATTACTTGAAGTTAATACACTCAAAATTAAGACATAGGGCCACGTCCTTCAAATAAAACCACATTCTTTTTTTTTTTTTTTTAATTTTTTGAAAACCTTTATTGTGCATAAGTAAGACAAATACGGGCCCACAACCGTCAGGCCGGCCGCGATACATTTGAAGCACAAGTGCAAGCAATACGGTTCCACAGCGTCATCAGGTGATTTAGCTACTATCAATGAACATGGCACAGAATGGAATTATGTCGCCGAGGAAAAGGAGCAGTGAAGGTTAATTTTATAAAGTTTTTTTTCGATCAAATTATAAGCAGTGAAGAATAGGAACGCAGGAGAATTGAGTCCGTACATTAGTTTCACAACGTGAGCAGGCAGCATCATCAATGGAACAACAATGAAATTTAACACCCCGGGCAATGTGGCGGCGTAAAGGAGCAACAAGAACGTCAGTCAGTATTTACGCCCCACCCACAGCGCCACCCACTCCCTGCTAACCCCTATCGCGGACCCAAAACAGAAACAAGGTAAGAAGAGCGCAGAAAATTAGAAAAAATAAGGCCCATAGAAATGAAATGAGGAAACCTAAAAATACCCCCCACCCTACACCAATGCGGAGGCTACGGCCTACCCCCCCCCCCCCCCCCCCCCGGCAGTGTGCCTGTCGCCCATTAAAGAACCCGAAATATAGCCCAAGAAAGGAAGGGAAGAGAAGGAAGATGAAAAGAAAAAGAAAAAGGAAGTTCACACTTGAAATATAGGGAGGAAGAAAGAATAAACCCTTCTACCACTCCCTAAGAGAAAGGGAAGGCGGGGAGGAGCCCACCCAAAATCGAATCACCCGGGCCCCCCAGCCCCATGCAACCCCTACGCCGTGCAGAGCAATGAACTCGGTAGGCATACAATCAATAAAAAAGGGGGGGGGAACAGGAGTAATCACAGCCAAGTTACCGGGTCAGCACATGAACGACCACCCCTTCAGTGAAGCATACAACAGGTCGTGCCCACCCCCACCCCACGTTAGGAAGTGCCACAATCAACAACAAAATATCCGGTGAGGGCCAAGTACTGAGTCTCCCGTGATCCCCGGCCACTGAATACCCCCCATCCTTCACAGAGCGATGAAAACAGGATCTTCATAATCTATAGAAAATAAGGAGAGAAAATCCACAGCGCAGCAGCGCGCGTTGAGGAAGCGTCCCAACCCGGGTCCCCACTCCGCCCTCAGTCACAGTACACCGGAGAGGACCTCCCTAACCCTGGCCGGATCTTAATCGTCCCCCTGAGCATGGCCTCGAGAATAGTCCCGCCCCGCATGGACAAAGGGGTAAGATGGCCGCCCTCGACAAGACAAAGTTCCCCAAGCACAAAATGGACCCCACCTATCCCATACATTGATGGCAAACCAGAAACAAACCGTTCCAATGTCAGCATGGGGTAGCAAAAAGTAACACAGTGAGGGTGCACCGTGCGAGACAATCACAGTCAACGAAAACAGTTGCATTGCCAGCGGAGCCTTGCACAAACACAGCGACACAGTATCCGACTGCGTTAACTGTGGCAGGGTGGAAAACAATGTAGCCTCCACAGGAGAAGCTGACGACAGTCCGTTGGAGGAAGCACTGTGTGAAAGCTGCTCCATTGTACAGTTCCGCGGAAACAATGTATCGCCGTCGATGCAGGGGGGGGGCTGATCGGTGCAGCAAGAAGAGCCGACATCCAGAACACTCCTCGATTCAATAGCGACTTCATCCAATTTTGCCCCAAGCGCTTGGGAACACTTGCGCCAGTCCGCCCTCAAGTCGGAAATCGCGGCAAGAACGGAGGCATAGGTTAAAGCAGGCTGGTGTTCTATTGTCTCTACAATCCTGGGTGCACCAAAACGTTTCACATTTCCCTCGAGACTGTGCGGGGCAGTCCAGTCGGGAGACAAGATGCCGTCCGCCAGTTCTGTAGAGGGAGCAGCCGCCATGTTAGGTATCCTGATGAGTTCACCGGTCCCCCTGGCAAATCCACACGGACAGTGTAAATGCGTCCTCAGCGGAACGCGGGCCAGCCACCGGCAGGTGACAACACACAAGAGCCCCCCTTGCGTGTGCTCCAACAGGGAGAAGTGCAAAGGCAAACCAAAGCGGCCGGGTCCGCGCCGGCCAGGAAAGGAGAAGCGCGACTCACCTCGGCGCCGCACCGAGGAGGGACGTCAATCCAGACCCGCACTCGGTCGAAGCACACTGTCCAGCGGAGGGGGGCCCAATGCAGGCGCCGGCCCAGCCACCAGGCCGGCGGGGAAGGGATAACAAAGCTGCTCTGCCGTCGACCCTCAGGGGATCCAGCCGTCCCCGGCAGAACAAAGCAACACTGGGTCCGGTCTCAGGGCTCGGTAATGGCGATCGCGTCAGCACCGCGATTTCGTCAGCTAGCGGGCGGGTAGGGACACCGGGGAAACACCCCCGACAACAGCGCGTTTCTCTCGTCCTTCCGCAGTAGCGCCGTGGCAGGATTAAGGTCAGGATAGTGGCGCAGGAATCACAGGCTCGGGGAGCCGGGCGACTACACGTCCGTCTCCGCCGCCATCTTGGCTCCTCCCCCTAAAACCACATTCTTGTGTGCATCCTCCAGTGGTGGCCGACACAAATAGAGTGGTGGGGCAGGTGGAGGTGGTGCGGAGACCGCGGGAGGAGTGCATGGGGTGGTACGTGGCGGGCGGTTTAATAATAAAAAATAAAAGACTTACCTGGTGCCTCACACTCCTCTGCTTCCAGTTCCTGGTCCCAGCAGTCCCTGGGACAGCATCACGACTCCCCATTCAATCCCTGTGGGGATTTGCGTGAGTGTGCTGAATTAACGCTCTCTCAGGCACAGGGAGTCTGTGCTGTTTCTCCAACCCGGCTGTGCACTACAGCCTCGTTGGAGAAACCTAAGTGAGTATGTCAGTTTGGCCCCCTAAGATGGCCAACCAAACTGACATGTGCACTTAAAAGTGCACTTACCACTTCTCCACCCCCCTACCACGGCTCGGCAGCGCCCTTCCCTGCACACCTTGGCACAGCCAGTAGCTGAAAAGTAAAACGATAATAAAATATCTATTATTTTTATCTGATGGCTCTGAGCCAGTGGGGCAATGCTCCTCTGACATTGTGAAGGAGCCGCCGCTGGCATCTTCAGCAGAAATCCTCAGGGTTCCAACATTCTTTCTGTAAAAATGGCATGAAGGAAAGGTTGTCAGAGGGAGGCTGGGGAGTAACCTTAAAGTTCTCTCCTCAACTTGGGAATTCCATCAGGATTGGCGAGATTGTAATCAGCAAGAGACTGTGTGAAAAGGCGTAGGACTGACTGACTGACAAACACAACGATTATAATATAAAATACGGATCTAGAGTGTAGGTACGGTCAGCTGGGCCTAGGGATCCGTTTTTGCTATCAGTATCTATATATCCATGAAAGCAATGTATGCACATTGTACATAAAACCATGCATTCATTTATGTATTGGTGAATGCGTCACAGATATGCATACATTGTATCTGTTGCCGTGGCGTAAAATGGTCATTAAAATAATTGAATTGAATTATGAAACTTGTTACACACCAGCTGCAGCCTAGAAAACAGGATTTCAGCTCTAGGGTCATTTCAAGCAGCAACACACCTGCAAAAAGATTAGCGAAAAGCCCGAGGACAGGAGGCAGGGGCTGCAAGAAATCAAGGCAGTTACATTTCAGACAACGTTGACGTTGCCCCTTTCGACGCCTGTCTGTCCCACGACGAACCCCGAGGGCAGGAGCAATGCGTGGGCGCGTATTAATGCTCTAATGAAAGACATTTGTCATCAGATTTGTAAAGTGGATTGCCCATGGCGCGCCTAGTAAGGGAGACAAATTGTGTTGATAATATGGGTGCCCTTAAAATAATGTAATAGAAATATACGTTTATTAAAAATAAAGCATCAATACAAATACATTTTTGCTCACACGAATTTGGAGCAGCCCTGATTCCTTCTTTATCCACCTTTAACTGTTCTCCTTGAACCAGAGCACGAATATTAAGGTATTGTTTATTGCTCGCCGCCTTCTTCAGTTTCTATGAAACGCCGGTTGGTGAAGGATTGCTGTGACACGAGGACACATATCCAAGGAGAGTATTTGGGCTGATTTAAGAGTATTTCTATAAACGTGTTGTCGTTGTGAAGGGCACGTTGCCTCCACAATTATACAGCATTAGACTTTTATTTTACATTTTATTTTTAGGTCGAGCTGATGTTGCATTCATGCGAAGCATGAATGCATCAGCTCGACAACTTATGCTGCCCGTATTTAGGAGAGCGGACAGCTACCAGACGCGCGCTTTGACGAGGTCGGATTTCACCTCGGGAGCGAGCGTCTGGTAGCTGCGCATGCGCGAACCAAATCCCTTGGTCACACACAGACACAGGCAGCCCCCACCCCTCTGCATGCACGCACGCACACACACACACACACACACACAGGCGCGCGCATGCACACGCAGGCATACGGCACACATACAGGCACACATACAGGCACACTATCACCTACCTCGCATTCTCTCTCAATCACACACAGTCACGCATGCGCACATACATTCCCTCGCACGCACACACGCGTGCACACACTCCCCCACCCCTCCCAGGCATACACACAGGCACGCACGCACTTCACTTCAGCCCTGGGCCCCACTCACCGACTGCGCTCTTCCGGTGGGCTCCTCACGGCGCGGCGCGTCTCGTCTCCTCTTCTCAATCGGGCTCGCGGACCTCGGGAGGCGGGACTTCCGGTCGGCCGCGACCGGATTCGCCGGCCGGCCAAGAGCTTCCGGGTCGCCGCGGGCAGCGCGGCGGCACTCCTTAATATGAACTTGTTAGTATTACCTTTGTCTATTGACAAAAAAAACTCTGTGCATAAGAAATCACAATCAAGTTCGCCTACAACCCAGCGGGCCGGCGTTGAACCTTTCTACTTTTTAAACATTCTAAATAAACACTTGCAAATATACCTATACTACGTATCCTGCCTTCGGAATAGCCTTGTGAGAGCCCACTCACTTACAGTTTATGCAGGCATACGCAGCACACTTCCCCCACTTCAAATAAACTTCAGTTCGCCTAATGCCAAACTTTTAGCACAAATGTGATCTCGACTGCCGGTGCTCCTTGTAACATAAACAAGTTGTTGTCACAAAGCTTTACAGGAACCAGACCACCGACGCCATGTGAACAGCAGGCAGCCACAACACATCTCCCCCCCAGTATTCTTTTCTCCAGGCCATGTTTTGTTCCTCAAACGCTTCCTTCCAATATCTCATGTTTCCACACAACTTAAAGCACTTTCATAAAACAGAATGGAACACTTGCCGTTTCATCTTCTCTGCCCTCTGCCATAGCGCAGATATAGAAACCTGTAACCTACCCAATCGCTGTTTATCAAAATCTGTGAATGAGCGAGCTCCTAGCAGACCTCTTGCGTGACTGACCACGGGTCTGATACTTTGACGGGACAAGGGCTGAGGTGACATTTCGCTTCCTGTTCCGGGCAATAAATGGAACACTTTCTGTTCTGACGTAGCTGCATGCTTAGCGCGGATTGTAAACTTCACAGGAAAGGATGTTAATACACATCTGCTGTGAACGGTCATCGCTCCACAATTGGCAGCTCGGAATCACAGTTGGGCTGTATCGGCATTTCATCCTTCTGAGTTGCGGTTATCAGGGAGCTCGATGTCAACAGGGACACAATTTTCCAGTTCTCTTCTTTCCTTTAATAACGTTATTCATTTTGGGAGGTGTAGTCTTTGTGTCATCAACCCATCTGAACACAATTATTTCTTTTGTAGGGAAAGCCCAAGCCTGTAACATAGTGTCCATGATGATATGGACACTTCCCGCCGTTTTCACCATGCTCCCCCCTCCCCCACCGGTGTCTGCATTTCCTTTACTCTATTAGCCGTCCCACACCGTGACTCTGATCGCTATTTTTCTTAATTGGGTTCATGCATGACACACCATGTTCACCTTAGCACCGAGTTCATTGAAACCAAATACATTCTAAAGCAATCACCATATCCCCCAGAGCGCTTAAATAATAAATTGAATAATAAAAAAAGAACGCAGTATTCTTTGTCGGAATCAACAGTTCAGCCTAACAAAATTCCTACAAGATTGCATATGGGCAGAAATACAACTGTAGGTGGTTGGACAAATGCGCGAACTCCCTAGGGGGTACTTTGCATGCAATTTTAACTTGAAAACAAAACAGCAGCCACAGAGCTCCTAAGATTCCGAGGTTGTGGTTTTATAATGGGATACACTCAGCTACAAGTCCCAGAATGCAAAGCAATAACCTGGACTGCATGGCATTTCGAGAGCTCTGCATACATTCTCTGCCCCCCCCCCATGTGCACCATATTTTTTGTGCATATTTAGAGCCAACAAGCTTGACACAGCCTTGATTTTAGTTTTTCTCTAAGACAAGAACAGTATAGCTCACCACTGGCAGTGAGTCATTGTGTGACTCTGAGCAGAATCAGTTTTTTCGGCCAACATCAGTGAGCATGGTGGGTCTTTTAGGCCTATGGTTGTAAAGGGTATGTTAAACATGTGTAATACTATTGGCCGAAATCTTCAGACATGTAAAACAGTTCTGATATAACAATTATTTGTTTCTTATAATACCCCTAACTACAAGAAACACCAAGAAGTGCCACGCAAATATCCAACAACATAGTTGCCAAGTTTCCTAGGTGTGACTAGTTACTTAAATCCAGTTTCTTTCTTCGAATTCTGAGCTAGCCTCAGTCTTCCACTTCAAAGGAATCCGCCCCCCCACCCCTTGCCGTTTCTGGCTTTGCTCGCTGAAGGCTGTCATGCCCAAGATCACACCCGATTAAACAGCCGAGGTAATGCGTCCATAAATTACATTCCTGCTACTTTGGTGTCACCTCCGCTTTCATCATTGGATCCCAGTCTTTTGCTATCTAGATAATGTAAAATAGACATGAAAGGTTTAATATGTCCTGATTAGGGTCAATTTGGGAAAGTCCTACAGAAACTACACTGTACGCATTCCTACCCGTCCTGGTCTTGTTTCTTAGAGGATTATGGTGCTGTTCATTCACACTTGCCAGAGATGCCGAAAGAGCTCTTTTGAGCTTCTAATTTAATTATGTGCTAAGAAATGTTTTATTGTATACTATACCGTGATGCCAAATTATGTGTGGAGTCCGTGCATTGCAACAAACGCCTAGAGGCGCTGCTGAATTTTGCACAGCCTGCTGGCAAACTCCTGCAGGGTTACCGCCACACCCATCTCCACCACCACCACATCCACCACCACTACCACAGCCACACCACCACCACATCCACACCACCACCACATCCACACCACCACCACATCCACCACCACATCCACCACCACATCCACCACCACCCCCACATCCACCACCACATCCACCACACCCACCTCCACCACACCCACCTCCACCACACCCACCACAACCACCACCACGTCCACCACCACCACACCCTGCACCACCACCACACCCAGCAGCATGTCCACCACCACCACTACCACCGCCACGTCCCCCACCACCACGTCCCCCGCCACCACGTCCCCCGCCACCACGTCCCCCGCCACCGCCTCCACCACCACTACGTCCACCACCACCACCACGTCCACCCCAACTACGTCCTCCACCACCACCACGTCCACCCCAATTACGTCCTCCACCACCATGTCCACCACGTCCTCCACCTCCACCACACCCACCTCCATCACCACCACGTCCACCACCACCACGTCCACCACCACCATGTCCACCACGAGGCCACCTCACTCTACCTATTTATCGCCCTCACTCTATCTATATGTCACCCTCACTCGATCTATTGCCCTCACTCTATTTATCTATCTATCTGTCGCCCTCACTCTATCTATCCATCTGTCGGTCTCCCTCACTCTATCTATCTGTCTCCCTCACTCTATCTATCTGTCGCCCTCACTCACTCTATCTGTCGCCCTCACTCACTCTCTGTCTGTCTGTCTCCCTCACTCTATCTATCTGTCGCCCTCACTCTATCTATCTGTCTGTCTCCCTCACTCTATCTGTCTATCTGTCTCCCTCATTCTATCTATCTGTCTATCTGTCTCCCTCACTCTATCTATCGGTCTATCTGTCGCCCTCACTCTGTCTGTCTGTCTATCTCCCTCACTCTATCTATCTATCTATCTGTCGCCCTCACTCTATCTATCTGTCGCCCTCACTCTATCTATCGATCTGTCGGTCTCCCTCACTCTATCTATCTGTCTCCCTCACTCTGTCTATCTGTCTATCTGTCGCCCTCACTCTATCTGTCTGATCTGTCGCCCTCACTCACTCACTCTATCTATCTGTCTGACCCCCTCTATCTGTCTATCGGTCTGTCTCCCTCACTCTGACTGTCTGTCTGTCTCCCTCACTCTATCTATCTGTCTGATGTCGCCCTCACTCTATCTGTCTATCTGTCTGTCTCCCTCTATCTATCTATCTGTCGCCCTCACTCTATCTATCTATCGCACCACCACAACATCACTCAGCACCACAACAGCATCAATCTGTACAACCATTCAACAACTGGTTCAAATAGGTTCTCTCAATTTTTCAAGCTTTATTAAAAATGTCACAAAAAGATGTTAATATTTCACTTCTGTTCTTGGATTTTATTCACAATAAAATACACTGAACATAATCTTCACAAAAGTTATTTTAAAAAGTTTAAGCTATTGCCATACTGAATTTTACAATAGCTTTTATTTCGGTATTAATTATTTAAAAAAAAATAAAAGCCATTGTTATTTGTAATATCAATACCTCTAAGTCAACTAAATACAACACATATTGCATTACAAATGCTATAGGTGTCACATTTGCGAAAGTTAAAACTATTGGCATTGTAAATCACAAAGCTATAATTTTGCTATTTTCAAAACCAACCCATAAATAAAAAATGTCATTTACAATACCAATAGCTCAAACTTTCCTAATGCGAGACCTATTGCATTGCAAATGCTTGTTTAATTTGAAGGCATTACGTGTAGATATGTAGACTTCCTCCTAAATGACCACACTGAGGCTGGAGTCGAGAGGAATTATATTTATTTAAATATAATAAAAGTATTGGGAAGAGCGCCGGGCGTCTGGTGTGACTCGCGCTCTGCCGGGCTCTGACTAGAGCGAACCGCTGTTCGCGCATGCGCAGACCCGCGTTCTCCGCCGGCGCGTGTTACGTCAGACGCAGGCCGGCAGCGCCTAGAACGCCAACACCACATATCTCCCTTTTTTACACAACGGATTTTAACAGTTCAGTGTTCGTGGATCTCTCACTCATAGTCTCTGAGGTGTGATGGTCTGATTACCATTCTCCCATCGCATGTGCGTCTAACCGGAGCGGAGGTTCCATGGACGAGCTGAGGAGCGGGGCTCTCCACCTTTTCTCTCTCTTGACCATGTCCCAATCTCCCGGGTATTGACTCTTCTTTTGCTGGAGTTACCTTCACGCTTGTCTCCACCAGGTCTTCACTTTCTATGCACTCATCTCCACCTCCCAGACTTTCATCACCTGACACTCTTTCCTCAATTCTTTCATCTTGTCTTTGACCAGGAGTGCAGTTGTCTTTCTCCTCCGGCCATTTCACAATCTTGTTTATCTTGGCCATGCGATCTTGAGACCACACCTTTCCGTCACTGAGGAGGGCTGCTCTACTGTACACCTCTTCCACTTGTAGGGGTAGGCTGTACTTACCTTTGCCTTTCTTCTTCAGTACTGCTTGTTTTACTCTCACCCATTCCCCTTTTTCCAACGTTGACTCCTTCACTCTTTTCCTTTGATTGTAGTGGTCCGTGTACACTCTCTGGGCTCTCTCCAAGTTGTGCTGGACTACAAGAGGCGACCACTTACTGGTGACTGTTTTTTCTCGCCATACTACATTGTCCTTCGTGAACGGGTGCCTGCCTCTAACGATCTGGAAGGGACTGTACCCCGTCGCAGTGGAAGTAATTCTATACGCCCACAGCATTCTTTGAATTTCTGCCTCCCAGTCTTTTCCTTGCATAATGGCAGCTTGGATTGACCCCATCAGAACTCGGTTAAACCTTTCCACCTGTCCATTGCTGGCAGGATGATACACTGAGGTGTGTTTGGACCTGATTCCATTCCTCTCAGTGTATCTGTGCCACTTATCGGATGTGAATTGCGGGCCATTGTCTGTCACTATAGACCTCGGGATGCCTTCCCTAAGGAACACCGAGGTGAGGAATTTTATGACAATCTCCGAGTCCATTTCCTCTTGCACATGCACTTCTGGCCATTTGGAATACTTGTCCACCAGTACACACAAGTACTTGGCCGTACCTTGTCCATCTGATATCGGCCCTAGGATGTCGACAGCTAGATCTTCCCAGGGATCACGAGGTTGTTCGAAGCTGCCCAACGCCGGTCTCAACGGTTTGAGTACCTTGTCTGACTCCTGGCATTGGTTGCAGTCCCTGACGTGTCTCTCAATCATGATGTCCATTCCTGGCCACCAGTACATCGGCTTCACCCTCGACTTGGTCTTCACAATGACGAGGTGGCCTTCATGCAGCTGGTTCAGTAATGTAGGGATAAGCTCTTCTGGAGGCTCTACCTTATCCCCGCGATACAGAAATGTTCCAGAGTTACTCATAGATAACTCCTCTCTCACTTCGTACAGTTTCCTGGTTACCTCCTTTAGCCTCTTCTTTTCTGGCCACCCATCGACTAGGTACCTCTTGATCTCCTCCAAGGTCTCATCTTGCCGATATGCATGTGCCCATTCTTGCATGCTGATCGCTTTCTCCATGTCCTCCATTACTGCTACCATTTCTTCGCTCTCCTCTGCAGGTGTGGGTGCATCTTCCATAGCTGAGGCCCTGCTGAGATAGTCCGCCACCTTGTTGCGTGTCCCCGGGATGTACTCTACGTCATACGTGTACTCTAATGTTTGAGAGTCATCTTGGCAATCCGCGGGGTGGCCGTGGCATGCCCACTTGAGGTTAATACCTTTACTAAGGGCTTGTGGTCAGTTTGTAGGCGAAACCTCGTGTCCCACAGGAACTGCCGGAACTTTCCCATAGCCCACACAACAGCTAGCATCTCTTTCTCTATTATGCTAAACTTCTGTTCAGTTTGCGACAGTGCCCTAGATGCAAAGCTGAGTGTCTCAACCGTGTTGTTGTCTCTCTGTTGGGCAAGGACTGCACCCAGACCTTTTTCGCTGGCGTCAGTGATGAGGATGGTGACTCCTGCTGGGTCATGTCCCTGCAATGGCACAGCCTGGCTGATGTTCCGCTTCAGCTCCTCGAACTCCTTCTGGGCCTCGTCATCCCACTGGAAAGATGCTTTGTCTCTTATAAGTTGCCGTAATCTGTGCGTTTTCGTAGCAAAATGTTGGACAAATTTGCTGTAGTACTCGGCCATTCCTAAGAATGACCGTACTTCATCTTTGTTGTTGGGGGCTCTGGCCTCGCAGATTGCTCTGACATTGTCTTTCTTGGGCGTGATCCCTTGTCACTTATTTCGTGCCCCAGGTAGGTCACGGACGTCATTCCGAATCTGCACTTCTCCCATTCCGCAGTGAGTCCTCTTTCCTGTAGAACGCTCAGCACTTTGTCCAGTTTAGTATCGTGGTCTTTACGATCCATCCCCATTACCAGGATGTCGTCCTGGAAGTACAGGATGCCTTTGACATCTTTGAACAGGCGATGCATGAGCTTTTGGAATACCGCTGCGGCCGATGCCAGACCGAAGGGCATCCTGCGGAACTGATAACAGCCATAGGGGGTGATGAAAGACGTCAGTTTCCTGCTGGACGGGTGTAGGTCGATCTGGTGGTATGCCGACGTGAGGTCTACTGTGGAGAACCACTATACCCCCCTGGTTCCCGCCAACATTTCTTCTATCCTAGGAAGGGGAAACTTCTCCACCACTAAGCATTTATTCAGTTCGCGCAGGTCCACACAGAGGCGTACCTTGCGATTGGGCTTCCTGGCGACCACCAAGGGGGCCAACCACTCTGAGCTGTCGATCGGTTCAATGATCCCTTGCTCTTCCAGTCGAGACAGTTCCTGCTGGACCGCTTCTCTCACTGCAATGGGCACATTGCGGACCTTGTGAGACACCAGCTGGGAGTTTTCTCTGAGCACGATTTTATGCATGAACTTCTCCAGTTTGCCCACTTTGCCACCGAAGACGTTGGGAAATTCTCTTCTTACTCTTTCCAGATCTGGCCATTGCTCACAATCTGTTAGCAGTACCTGTTCCTTGCCTACTGGGTCTAGCTTGATCCCCAAGTCTCCCTGGTCCCTCCATCCCAGCACGGAGGGTCCCTTCTCAGCTACGTACAGCTTGCATGTGGCAGTTCTCCCTCTGAAATCGAACTTCAGGCTCCGGTATCCTACTATGGGGATCGGGTTGCTTGTGTACGACACCGGCCTGATGTCTGGCGGGTTTAGCTGTGGGCCTAGGCTCGGTTTGAATTCTCCTTCCCACACCGATCTCTGCACAATGGTGTACGGGGATCCAGAGTCAATTGCAATCCTGATTTTTACTCCTCCTATTAACATGTCTGCTCTCGGTTTGTCAGATCGCTGAGTGTCGATGCCTAGTACTTGATCCTCGATGCACAACACTCTGTCGTCCTCGTCCGACTCTTCCTCGGCGCCCTCATCCTGCTGCTGTTGCGCTATGTATTTCACCATCATTTTCTTTTCTTTCTTCCGACACACTTTCTCGTAGTGGCCTATCAGGCCGCAGAACATGCACTTTGCACGAAAAGCGGGGCAACGTTAGTCTTGGGCTGCGTGGTTTGCACTTCCGCACCTGTAGCACGTCGATTTGGTGAATGAGGACTGCTTTCCCGCTTGTCCCGGTCTTCCCGCCCATTTACTGGTTGCGCAGTTGTCTCCCGGCGCCATTTTGTATCTACTCGATGGTTCCGCGTCGTTAATCTTGTTAACCATGACTCTTTGCGCACTATCTTTTTTCGCAGCTTCTGCACATCGCTTGGAGAGCTCAGCTTTTTTCACCATAGCGATTACTTCTTTCAATGTTGCCTCGCCGTGAGCCCATAGTTTGTCCTGCACATTCTTGTTGGTGATGTGCATTACTATCTGGTCCTTGATAAATTCCTCTTCCAGTGCCCCGTACTTGCACGTGACTGCTAGTCTCCTCAGGGCTGCCACGTAATCGTCAACTGACTCTCCATCGCCTTGTTTCCTCTGCTGAAAGTTGAAGCTATCTATAGAAACGCAAACAGCTGGGCGGTAATGGGCATCTAAGTCGTCTAGGGCTTGTTTGAAGACATCTGCGTCAACTGCTTGTAGCGGCGTCATCGCAATGTTTGTGAACACCCTTATGCACTCCGGGCCCAGGTTGTGCAGCAATATCAGTCTCCGTCTTGCGGGGGTGAATTCGTCAGTTGATTCATCCTCCAGAGCTTCTAAGTAGTTCTTGACATACTCCCTTCAGTCCTCCCACTTCATCTGTGGTTCCCCTGGCCTGAGCAGAAATGGGATCGGTGCTGTGAGGGATGATGCTTGATTGCTCATCTTGACCTGTCTCTCTGGCCCTTCTTCCTGATTCCTGGGGCTGCCAGGCGTGCTATTGCTTCCTCCCTGGCTTCAGGGGCTGTCAGGTGCGTTGGCGCCTTCTGCCTGCGACGTGGTGGGGCTGGGCTTGCTTCCTACCGCTCCCTCGTGGGCACCCTTCTCAGCCAGGGCCCTTGGTGGGGTGGTAGCGTGCTCCTACCGTGCTTATGCGCAGGTTGCCTTGCTTCTTGGCTCTCCGACTGTGAGTGCACTTGATCTTGTCTCTGCGCCTCTGCCACGCTCTTCCCTTCGGTTTTGTAGCGCCTCCACGCTTCCCTCCTTCTTCTGCAGGTGGATGGCGTGGATAGTCTTGTTCTGGACTTCCCTGTGTCTCTACTTGCTCGGTCCTGCCACGTGCTGCACCTAATCTCCTTCAATGAGTGGACAGGTCCCACTCCTCGTCGCCACTGTAGAGATGTAGACTTCCTCCTAAATGACCACACTGAGGCTGGAGTCGAGGGGAACTATATTTATTTAAATATAATAAAAGTATTGGGAA
Source organism: Lissotriton vulgaris (assembly GCF_964263255.1). Classification (NCBI taxonomy): domain Eukaryota; kingdom Metazoa; phylum Chordata; class Amphibia; order Caudata; family Salamandridae; genus Lissotriton; species Lissotriton vulgaris. The sequence goes on along the minus strand of NC_141690.1, from coordinate 10,907,878 downwards.
GAGCGCCGGGTGTCTGGTGTGACTCGCGCTCTGCCGGGCTCTGACTAGCGCGAACCGCCGTTCGCGCATGCGCAGACCCGCGTTCTCCGCCGGCGCGTGTTACATCAGACGCATGCTGGCAGCGTCTAGAACGCTAACACCACATTACGGTATTACAGTTTCAGAAACATTTTGTATACTTAAGCATTCATATCCTTATATCCATTGCAGCTGCCCGGAATTGCTCATCTGTTGTTTCTACCTGTAACCGGGTTCTCTCTGGCTTTCAGTTCTTATTGTGGTCCTTTTAAAGCATCTAGATTCACAAAGAGCCAGTCACAATATGTGATTCGGAGTTGTGCATCACAAATGTCTCATTTGTCCTCTGTCTTTAAATGCACAGCAAATGTGACACGAGAAGAACAACATTTAAAGGCCTTTTTATATAAATTCCGTATTGGTGGAAAAATACAGTAAATAGAGCTTGGGCAAGGAAGGTACGAACTCAAGCTGGATAGCCTAAAAAAAATAAAGCCAGTAAATAGAAAGCAAACATGACATTAGCAAACCAGAAAACTGCGCTGTCTAGATGGCTCTGACCTAAACAGCATCAGTATCTTGTTGATGAGTAGGGCGTGCAGCGTCAAATGCTGTGCAGCCAGTCCCACAATACCTGAGTGTAGGTAGTGAGTCTCTGTAAGTTATGCATGGGGACTTAGATGGGGTTTGTTGAATTTTGGCTGTGCCTAAATTGCACCTGGTCCGAATGGGCTGAAAAAAAGCAGGACAAGGATGTGAGCTCTATGTAGATTTCTTTGTAAGAAGTATACATAAAGGAACATTGGTAATCCCACAACCCAGCCTCTATCTGAACTCAGTATAACTAAAAACACACACACAAACACAGACATAGACACAAAATCTCTCTCTCTCTCATATGCAGGGCAGACGTCCTAAGAAAAATAGTCTGGAGACTAATTAGCATATGTAGTACAGACGTCACACTATGTAACTTCATAGAAAGTAATGTCATGACTTTATAATATTTATAATGTTCCTCACATAAAATGGAACATCCCTATTTTGCAAAAACAAGCTAAGATAATCATGAAGAAACGTGAAAAAAACATTTTGATTTGTTTTACATTTAAAAAATAAATAAATTACTGCTTATGACTGTTTTGTGCACATCAGTGATGGTTATTCTACTCAATATCGGCCCACAGAATTTCGATCTACAAGAATATCATGGACAGAACATAAAGGGACAAAATATTGAAAGGTAAGGGCATCTAAGAAAGTATAGATTCACTATTCCTAACTCCACTTCTATGTACATTGTAGCTTCAATATTGAAAGAACTCATGATGGTTTGTAAGCCCTGAAGCAAGGGCAGTCTGTCTATTATGTCCACAGCTTTATGCAAATGAGTAATAATCACGTGGTGAACAAATTATATAAAAAATAGTAGAGTGATGATGCAGTGTACATGTGATCAAGGCCGCCGTCACAGCTGAAATGCTTCATGGACATGGTAGCAGCACAAAAATAAAACCATGTATAAATTTGGAGTCTGTGCCCGACTGTTTGTGCGACGACAATCTCGCGATTGGATTTGATATATATAGATATAGATATATCCCGGACGAAACGCGTCATGTTGACGTCCCCATTGATGGAATAAAGCACACCATTCATCTTTAATTCCTTGCCTTGTGGTCTGTACCTGGTTGTGTCCGTTTGCTGTTTTCGGCGCCTCAGGACTGTGAATTCTTATATATATATATATATATATATATATATATATATATATATATATATATATATATATATATATATATATATATATATATATATATATATATATATATAGATAGATATATATATACACAGCAGCAGTGCGTCCATTGGGGCGTAGGGGCGTAGCCCCACCAGCCACCATGGACCCGCATTGCGACCGCCGGCCGCAATCCTAGTAACTATCTTCTAAATAAAATACAGCCGCCGGCGGGAATTGCGCAGGGGGGTGGCCTGCTGCAGCTTGAGTGACAGTCCACACTCAGGCTGCAGCAAACCGTAGTGCGCAGTGACAGTCCCGCGGCGCTGGGGAACTTACAGTGCACATGCTTGGGAAAGTTGGCAACTTTCTCAAGCATGCGCACTGTAAGTTCCCCAGCGGGACCCAGGGGTGCTTGTTTGCTGCCACAGCCCGGGTTTCCAAAGGGCGACAGGGTGAGCAGGAAATGTGCCCCCCTAGGCAATCCTGGCGCTGCATGCAGCGCCAGGATTGGCTGGTCCACCACGCAGCATCCATCATTGGACGCCGCGCGTGGTGGAGGTGGGACATCGTGTCAAGGAAGAGGCTCAGAGCTCTGCCTCTCGCGAAAGATCCATGCCAAATCGAATGTATGGCCTGCAACGGACTCACAGTGCTATTATCACAACAGTAAAGGCAATGGCACACGCACACGTCCATCTCTGCACACACAAGGACAGACCCACACATCCACCAACGGACAGACAGCGCCTACCCGATGAAGTAGGCGATGCTGCACGGCCCGGTTGATGACGCCGATGGTCCAGCTCTTCACCACCACGGACTTGGTGGTCTCGTAGGTGAAGAAATCCGCGATGCAGGTCATGGTGAGGAGGGGTGTCCGGGGGGGCTGGCAGCCTGGGGTCTCTGTACCTCACCGGGGAAGGGTCCGGGGGGAGGAGGCAGCCTGGGGTCCTTGTACCTCACCGAGTGGGTGTCCTGGGGAACAGGCACACGGGGGTCTCTGTACCTCTCCGATGGAGTGTCCGGGGGGGAGAACAGGCACACAGGGTCTCTGTACCACTCCGATGAAGTGTCCGGGGGCGCAGGCAGACTGGGCTCTTTATACCTCACTGAGATGTCGGGAGATAGGAGGCACCTGGGGTCTTTGTACCTCCCTGGGGTCCACCCGTGGCGAGGAGGCAGCCTGGGGTCTTTTTACCTCACCGAGGCGGGTATCTGGGGGGCGCAGGCAGCCTGGGGTCTCTGTACCTCACTGAGGTCCACCCGTGGTCAGGAGGCAGTCTGAACCTTCTGTTCTTCACCCGGGGGTGTCAGGGAGAGCACACAACATGGGGTCTTTCTACCTCTCACAGATGCGTTCGGGTTGAAAGTGCAGCCTGAGTTTTCTACCCGACGGAGGTGCTGTCACGGCCGAGGGGTTAAGAGCTTCTGTGGGACAGCGAGGAGCTATCCGTGGCGAGGCAGGAGGGGTCGGAGGTGTGGAGGCAGGAGGGGTCTGAAGAGAGAGGCAGGAGAGGTCCGGGAGAGGTGGCAGGTGGACCTCTCTACCTCACCGAAGATGAATCCGGGCTTGTGATGCAAGAGATGTCCCCGGCGAAGAGGGAGGAGGTATCCTGGGAGAGGAGGCAGGTGGGGTCCGGGATGAGGAGGCAGATGGAGCTCTCTACCTCAGAGTGAGTGAGTTGGCAGGAGGTATCCCGGGTGAGGAGGCAGGAGTTATCCCGGGTGAGGAGGCAGGAGGTATCCTGGGAGAGGATACCTCCTGTTGTATTGGAGCGCTTTACATGAGCACCAGTTACGACGAACAATGGCGCATTCATTTTTTAGAGACAAGGACATTAAGTGATGTGCCCAGAATCACAGGATGTTTAGCCGACGCCAAGACTCGAACATGGTTCCTCAGTTCCAAAGTCAGCAGCTCTGATCGTAACGCACCTCTGCCAAAGAGGAGGTGCTCGCTAGCAGGCGCAGGGGATACCCATGTTCGGTAATGGCTGGTTGTTGGGTCCTGTTAGGACACTGTTTACGTCTGTGCCGAATCTCATGTCTCAGTGGGTTAATGCATCCACTGCAGGTATCTGCACTTGAACTCATGGTCAAAGTTTGGGATTCCGTTTATCCTTCCGAGGTCGATGACATATGACAATACTGGTGGTACCTCGTGTAATCCAGACAGACAGACCTGGATTGTGCATCCGTTACCCAGCGGCCGTAGGGCTGTAGCAGTAGGTAGTCATTAGATTGTTGCAAGCGGTGCCTTGCTTTGTAACTGTGCAGTGTGCTGCAAGACTTGTAACTGGTCCGGGTGTTGGACGAAGTGCAGCTGCACACGGTGTTGGAAGAGGTGTACATTTACAGGGTGTCGATGAAGTGCAAATGCTCATATTGTTGGATGAGGTGTAAACGCTCAGTGATTTGGATGAAGAGCAGATGCTCGGGGTGTTGGGCGAAGTGCAGATTCTCAGGGTGTTGAGTGAAGTGCAGATACTCAGGGTGTTGGATGAGTTGAGATGCTCATGGTGTTTGATGAGGTTAAATGCTCAGGATGTTGGATGAGATGTAAATGCACAGGGTGTTGGATGAAGTGAAGATGCTCAGGGTGTTGAATGAGCTGTAAATGCACAGGGTGTTGGATGAAGTGCAGATGCTCATATTGTTGGATGAGGTGAAAACGCTCAGTGATTTGGATGAAGAGCAGATGCTCAGGGTGTTGGGTAAAGTGCAGATGCTCAGGATGTTGAGTGAAGTGCAGATGCTCAGGGTGTTGGGTGAAGTGCAGATGCTCAGAGTGTTGGGTAAAGTGCAGATACTCAGGGTGTTGGTTAAAGTGGAGATGCTCAGGGTGTATGATGAGGTTAAATGCTCAGGGTGTTGGATGAAGTTCCAACAGTCAGGGTGTTGGATGAGATGTAAATGCTCAGGGTTTTGGCTGAAGTGAAAATGCTCAGGGTGTTGAGTGAGGTTTAAATGCAAAGGGTGTTGGATGAAGTGCAGATGCTCAGGATGTTGGATAACGTGACGATGCTCAGGGTGCTGAATGAGGTAATAATGCTCAGGGTGTTGGGAGAAGTACAAATTCTTGGAATATTGGATGAAGAGCAGGTGCTCAAGAAGTTGGATGATGTGTAAATGGTGTTCGGGGTGAGAGCGCTCCTCTCTCACGTGTTGTCTTTATTCTGCCCAGGCACTCTGTCTGCCCCTCCGCTCTCGGTACCTCCCCCTGTGTCTTCTTCTGCCCCGTCTCTGTCACCCTCCCCTTCTTGGTCTTTGCCCTGTTATGTCCTCCGCTCTCTCTTCATCTATATTGAAGGATGTCTCTGTGCACGTGCGCCCTGCTCCTCCTTGTGCCTCGTGCTCTCTGTCTCTCCTTGGTGCCAGCTGACCTCTCTCTCTCTGTCTCTCCTCTGCCCTCTCTCTGTCTCTGACTCTAGACAGCCCCTCGTCCTTTGCTTCTGGCGGGGTCCGCGCTCAGCCCCCCTCCTCTTCACTCCCTCTCTCCGGGACGCGCTCACTCGGCTCTCCTCCCCTCTTCTCACACTCACCAGGGCTCCCCTGACTCCTCTCCCCCTCCCTTTTTCTCCTCCCTCCCCAGGATGTCCTACCGACCTTGGAGCTGGGGAATCAGGTTTGGGTCTTGGCTTCGGCTCAACAACCTGTGATTCTGGGCAAATTACTTAATCTCCCCGTGTTTATCGAAAATGATGTGTATTGTGATTGGTGTTCATGTAAAGCGCTGCAATACCTTCTGGTCGAGTTCGTGTTATATAAAAACTGCAACAATAAAAAAAGCGGATGAAGGATGGGGTTACAAGTACAAACCGAGTGGTATGCACGTGGGGGAGTGTGACGCAGTGGTAGACAGTGCACAGGGCATGGGTGCCATAGAGTGCAGGAGGGCAGAGAGTCCATCATAGCTCAGTGAAAGTGGGAAACGTCGCAGAGTGGGCGTTTTGTTTTGTTCTGCTTTAGAATATGCTGTGGAACCTTGCATGGTCATTCTGCGGTTAAACTGAATAAGCAGCTACCTATGTTATGCCATCTATTAATGTAATAACTGCACTTTCACAATTGCTTTATTAACCTTCCTGCTTTCTCAAATTTGCTTGAAAATGCACGATTTTTCAAAATTTTCTTGGGGGGGTTAGCCTCCCAAAAGCCCCTTTTGGGGTTCGGGCACGCTGGCTGTGCTCGCTCGCTACGGTGCTGTATGCAAATCACTTTGCGCCCCACCACTTTGAAATGTCACCCACCGCCCCTGTATACACACACACATATAAGTGTGTGTATATATTACCCACTCACGGGGCCCAGTAGGTAGTTATAGTTAGGATGTACTTTCCATAGGAAGAGCGTTTTTTCATTTGTCAATAACTTTGGCATCATTTGATGAATCCTTGTGAAATTTTCAAAACTAATACGCCAGTCACTTAAGCTGCTGACTTCAAAATTTAGTGGGGATTCGTCAAGCAGGGCAGAGAAAAAGGATGGGTCCCAGAACGCTTTTTCTCCATGTTAATTTCCATAGGAAACTTTAGACACCGCTACGGCCCGAACTGCTAAACGGAATTTCACCAAATTTGGCAGAAAGGTACCTTTTGGTCCAGAAATCAGCCTTTTTGTTGAGTGGTGTAAATCCGTTCAGTAGTTGCTGAGAAATTTAAAGAAATTCCCACGTGATTATTAAACCAAGTCACAAGAAAAAACATTTAAAAAGAAGAAAAGGAGGCAGGGTTGAAACACCCTGATCCCCTAGGCCTCTTGGCGGGGGGGGGGGGGTGGGGGGGGGTCCCACAGGAACCTCCCAGGGCCACAAAAGCATTAAAAAAATCGCCGGGCGTCGTGTTGGATTTACGACTCCAGCCGAAAATAAAATAAATTGAAGCGTGGACTCCGGCACTTCGTTTAATTAGGTCCCCGAATGGGGGCATTTGCCGGGGGCATTTGAAAATATAGGAGCGAGGGCGCATAGGCCCCACCTCCTAGAATACCTAAATATCTAGAACACCACCTCCCCGGGGCTTAAGGTATACCCACGCCCTGGATACTGCCACCTCACCTCCCCAGGGCTTATACATTATCTTGTAATGATGCAGGGGGCCCATGCAACCCCCACAGCTCCTGGGACTGCCACCTCCCCACGGCTACATATAACAGTAATGCGGGGGCAGCACAGCACCCCCGCAACCCCGTGGACCGCCACCTTCCCGGGACTAAAATAAATAGTGATACGTGGGAGGGCTCCGCCCCCCCCCCCCCACGCAGCCCGGGGACCGCCACCTTCCCGGGACTAAAATAAATAGTGATACGTGGGAGGGCTCCGCCCCCCCCCCCCCACGCAGCCCGGGGACCGTCACCTCCCCTGGGCACAAATATATTAATGAAGGGGGTCTATTGCAGACCCCCAGCACCTGGGACCACCACCTCCCATAAATTTGAAGGAGGGAGGAGGGCCAAGGAGCCCTCCTGGTACCTCTTGTAAGTCCTACACAGCGGAATTCCTGTGTGCTGGTCAGAGGCCCAGCCCCCTTTCTCCACCACTCTGAAAACGCGACTGCTAGTTAAAAAACCTTAGAAATTCACTGAAAAAAATCTCAGGTTACAAGGATGTCATAGTTAGGAATTAGCATTTAAAAAACCTTAGAAATTCACTGAAAATATCAAAGGTTACAGAGATGTTATGGTTAGCAAATAGAATTAAAAACCTTAGAAATTCACAAAAAATAACAAAGGTTACAGGGATGTTATAGTTAGCTGTGCTAACTATTATTCGCACCCCCGCAAAGTACTGCTTATGACCTCACATTTTACATCACTCATGACATGGTCAGTGACATCACTGACGACATCTCAGATTACATCGCTGATGACATCAAAAACACAGAATCTCTGAGGCATCCACTCACACCCAAATATAAACTTTCATACACCCACTCCAACTTCCACACTACCATTCTCAAACCCATTCACATGCCCATACCAGTACTGACAGAGCTAATCAATGATTAATAGATCAGCACACACATCCACTCACTCACCTATACTGCCACACATTTACCCACTGACTCAGTAACACAGCCATTAACATATTGACTCATATAGCCACTCACACACTGAGTGAGTCACCCATAGAGCTACTCACACACAGTCACTCACTCACGCATGCAGTCAATCACACAGCCATTTACTCACCCATTCAGTTACACACACACCCAGTTACTTACTCATGCAAATACTAACACATACTCTCTCACCTATACAGTCACGGACAGAAGAATGCACTCACTCATATAGCCACTCTCACATTCACTCACTCACCCATACAGTCACTCATATACCCCATCACTCACCTATACTGCCTTTCACATACCCAGTTACTCACCCATACACCACTGACACATGCACTCACTCACAAACACAGTCAGCCATACACTCATCCACCCATACAGCCCCTCACGCATGCACTCACTAACCCATACACCCACAGACTCACCCACTCACTCATCCATACAGGCAGTCATACACATCCTCACATACTCAGTCAACCATACAGGTACTCACACAACCAATCACTCACCAATACAGCCACTCACATAACCACTCACACATCCATACAGCCACTTAAACACCAACTGACAGGCTGATACAGACATTCACACAACCTAGTCACTCACTCATCCATACAGTCACTGAGACACCTCATCACTCACTTATACAGTCGCACACCCACTGAATCATCCATAAAGGCACTCATGCACCCACTGATTCACCAATACACCTTGGTATATTTAACACTCATAACCGTTTTAAAAACTCTCAGTCACTGGATGACGTCAGCAGTGATGTCATCAGTGATGTCACTGACCCTGTCTTGAGTGATATAATATGTGAGGTCATAAACAGTGCATTGCGGGGTAACGAGTTATAGGTAGCTCAGCTAACTATAATTGCTGAATTCCACTGGTTTTGTATGAGTGAAATCTGCCCTTCTAACGTCTCTGTAACCTTTGTTTTTTTGTGTGAATATATACATATATATATATATGTTTATATATGTTTATATATATATATATATATATATATATATATATATATATATATATATATATATATATATATATATAAAATCACGCATACATACATATTTTCAAAGATGCATGCATGTGGAGTTAGGTATAGAAAATGTATACTTTCTTACTGTCGATATTCTGGTTTCAATATTTTGTCTTGATATTCTGTTCCATCGAGATTTTGGTTTTGATACTCATGGTACACATCGTATTTCAGCTCAGAAGTAGCTGAACAGTACTCTATTGTTAAAAAGAGTTGAATTGTGGAATCTGGAATTGCATCTTTAAATATGTTTAGAGAGTAAACAAAATGTGTTGGGTGTATTTTTTTGAACAGTCATGTTGCTGTTAATGCAGGTTTGTTTTTTTGCTGGTATTCTTCAGACCTAGCCTCAAAGCAAAAAAGAGAGGCAAATTGGCAGTTCACTAGGCGACAGATGGGTTCATGGACTGAAGTTTTCTGTTATTCCTCAGATGGATTAAAAAATAACCTCCTACTGAGCTTTTCTCAGAAATAAAGTGGATGCTGCCAGTGGGTGGGAAGTGGTTTTAAAAACATCCCAAGGCCAGGATACATGCAGTGTTTATAAATGGAAGCTGCTGCAGTGCTGGGACAAAAAGTGACACCTCTCAGACTCCTTCAGCCTCAGGTAAGGGCAACGGAGTCACCACTCTAAAAATAGGGGTGGGGGGGTCCGTACACCCACGTCCACTCCCATCTTGTGCCGTAAAAATATGGCGTAAGTTGTGCTCTTTTTATTGACTTGCACATATGTCATGCACATGTACGTCAAAATACACATTTGATGTTATATAGATAGTGATGTAAGAAATTCCCAGCTTTGCTGCTTTTTTATTGATCTTGTTGATTTGTATAGAACTAATAAAATGGATTTGTATTTTAGATTTCTAAACATGATAATGCAGCATTTTATATCTTAATTCGAGTTGCTTTTAGAAAGAACTCCAATCCTCATACTTTAACAAAATAATATTTAGATGAAGTAATAGTGTGGTGATGTCTTCTTTAAGATAGAATTTGATGATGTATGTGGTGACATCATGGGAGGTTCTAAAAGAAAGCAGTTGGAAGCTGAAGGTTACTGATAAGCTGTATCTTGTATATCTGAATAAACAAGCTCTACAATCAACAATTTAAGTGTGATTACTACAAATAGCCTCGTTGCACTTTCGGCATCTATGTACTTAGGTGCCTGAACAGCAATTGAAATCTTTAAAACCTTAGTAAGAAACATCTATTTCATGGGACTCATTGGATTGGGAAATTTAAACACAGGCTAATCAGATGTTTGACAGCACAGCAGAGTGAAAGAAACAAAAAGATCCCTCTACTTTGTTGGCAAAACATAGCTATTATTTTGAAAGTTGCAGGGCAATAATGTCAAATTGTCAGTAGAAAGAACAGATGACTTTCTATTAGGTTTTGCTTGCTGCATAGCACTTGTACTGTGCCTGCAGAAGTTCTTGCAGTAAAAACAAAATCTTAAAAGTGTCTTAGAACTCGCCTATTACTTACCTTTAATTACCATTGGCTGGCTCCCATGTCACTTTACTTACCATTGGCTGGCTCCCACATGGCTCCCAAGTCACTCTCGTTTTCTTGCTTACGATTGGTCAGCACCTCCTCCTCTTCTTCATCTCCCTCCGAGGCTTTGAGTGAACAATAAGGCAACTAACTTTGGCATAACTGTTGCGTGGCTTGTTGAAAATAACATAACAACAAAAAGAGAGGTAGGGAAGGAGCAACACTCTTAGTCCCCACTATGACTAGAAAAATAACAATGAAAGAGTGTTACTTGGTTAGAGAATACACAAGTAATGGAGCACAAGGGAGAAACAACACCTATTAGGTTTGTTTAGAAAGCCCTCACTCACCGACCTGGTCGGTGACATGCTTCATCATCGGGCCCCACTAGGAGTGACCGAATGTCACCCCAGTGTGCTTCGACGCCAGATTTACTGTGGAGCGGGTAATGTGAAGATGTGAAGGCTAAGTGATAGATTACGTGAAAAGAGTGACGTGGTGAATTTAAAAATGCCTTGATTGTATCAAAAATTGATTTAATTACTGATCAACAAGGACATATTAAAAAATGTGTTGGTAAACACGGCCAACTAAATTGAATGGTCTGTTTCCAATATCATTAAGTGATGGTCAACATGTTTCTGCCAATGTCGGTGTAATTAACCTGGCATTCGTCAGGACCTATGGTGAATAAACCCCGGCGGTATGGACACGCTAAGGCCCACCCTACCAAGGGACGTGAAAGTTAAAAGTCGTCTGTGAAAGTGCAATGGGGAGGGGGCCACAACGAACAAAAAACCGGGAGGCAAACACCCTGCTCGTCTCTGGATTAGAGACTTCAAAAATTAAATGAACTTGGAAGGAGAGAAAATGTCACCACATAGACAGCGGGAGGGGGGTGATGGCGTATTTGGCACATCGCCCACGACGCCAGGCACCCGTATCAAAACTGCACGATCCCTCTGAACCGGTCCTTGACGATTGTTGAAAATAACTCCAAAATGTAAAGACCCCCCTCGCACCCGAGAAAAGAACTTCTTCTCCTTTAAAGAACAAGGGTCTCATAACTATGTTGGTCGAAAAGCCACCAAATGGCAGTCAGATTCCCCTAAACTGTGTATGAACCTATCCGCCGACTCGGTCAGAAAAGAAACTGTCCGGTCATTCCGAATCAGTTTCCGACCGGCATTCAGAGACTCTGAGTCGGTTGAAGCTAAATCGTACAGCTCTACGGACCGCATCTGCAACCGACGTATTACGATGTCAGATTCGGAGAGCCTTTCTAACTCAGTCTGTTTGACACGGAAAGGCTGTCAGTTGGGGGCCTGTAGCAGGCCCCTCTTCATTCTCAGGCCTCCGGTTGAGGGCCGTGGGGGTACCCATGTACCCCCCTGTAAAACCATGCACAGTGTGGCAGGCACCATGGGGTGCGGCCACACAGTTCGGAAGCATTGTAATTGGTTGTGTGAACTCGCCGAATGCAAGTCGTTCGGAACCGAATCTGACAAGGAGTTGGTCTGTTTGCTTTCTGACCGACAATGTAGTGTGTCTTCCTGTGTTCGTGTGTCTACGTATCTATCTGCATGTGACTGTGTTCCTATCTGCATGTGACTGTGTTCCTATCTACGTCTGTGAATGTGTGTGTCTTTAGTATGCATTCTCATGTCTGTGTAAATGTGTTTTGAACTTTGTGCATGTGTTACTTGTTAAAATCACTAGTGATTAACGTTCTGCAGTATTTTAAGCATCAAATAGTTCTCAGAACCCACACCACCTACACTATGTGTTTCAGGCATTAGTTATCTTTCCCCTGGATATCACAGGGCACTAACCCCTGTCAATTGAACACACAGTACTTGCATTCTGGTATTTATAGTTTTGCTTTAACCATTACAAGTGATGTTTTTTAAAATACCAGCATGCAAAATGCTTCTGCTAAAAAAGGCAGGACTACATGAAAGTGGCACACATGAAGTGCAGACACTTGCTAGTTATGCAGTTGTGTATCGTTTACTGTGGATGAAGTGTGTGTTTGTCTTTTGCCCTTCTTTGCTGCCTGTCTACATGGCTGCCTTTATACGTGTTGCCTCTTTGAATGAGTGCCTTCTATGTGTTGCCTTAATGTATGAGTGAACATATGCATGTTCGTCTGTGTGCATGGAAGTCTGCAGCTGTTTTATTCTTTTCACATGTGTACATTTATGTATTGCAATTGCAATTTTATTTATTTAGCGCTTACTACCCCTGATGAGGCCTTCGGACACTTTTTGGTGAGGTAACTGTTTGAGGAGATTGCGGGTTCCCCTGACTGGCTCCAAGTGATTACATTCCAACTAGCTCAAAGTTTTTTGTGAAAAAGTTTCTAAGTGACAAAATGTGTTGAATTTGCCAATGTTTGTTCGTAGTTGAGTGAAATGCTTTGATTTACTAAATAATAATAATAATAATACTGAGCTTATATAGCGCATGGTTACACTAGCCAGTGTATCCCCGCGCTTCCAGTGGCCCAAGTACTCCCCAACCAAACTACTGACCCTAGAGCAAACTAAACCCTTGGAAACAGCAAGGTTTTAAGCTCCCTCCGGAAAACTGACTCCACGGGCTCCAAACGGAGCCTGAGGGGAAGAGTATTCCATTTCCGCGCCACCAAGTAGCGGAATGATCTGCCTCCCATTCTCGCCCTTCTGATCTTGGGGACCTGTAGCAGAGCGGCACCCTGCGACCTCAGTAGCCTAGTAGGCTCATACGGAGTTAGCAAGCTGTGCAGGAAGCTGGGTCCATGCCCCTTAACAATTTTGTGACTAATACACAGCGCCTTAAACTGGATCTGCTCCTTAATAGGCAGCCAGTGCAGCACCCCCACGCCTGTTTGGCAGAGCATCTCCTTGGGATCATCAATATCAGACGTACAGCAGCATTCTGTATATACTGCAGTCTCTGGAGACACCTCGCACTTGCTCCCAGATAGAGGGCATTCCCATAGTCCAGCCTGGAAGTAACCAAGGCATGGACCAGGGCCCTCCTTGCTGACACAGGGAGCAAGTCGAGTGTTTTCCTCAAACTCTGAAGAATGCCAAAACAGGTGCCTGCCACACGCCTAGCATGGTAGTCGAACGAGATCTTGGAGTCGATCCACATGCCAAGGTTTTTAACTTGATCCCTAGGGGAAGGCAGGGGCCCTAGGTCCTGCGGCCACCACGCAGAGGTCCAGACCGAGGGGGATTTGCCCACTATGAGCACCTCCGTTTTATCCCCATTAAGTCTGAGGCAGTTATTGGCCATCCAGCTAGCCAAGTCCTGCAAACAAGCCGCTAACCTACCAGCCGCATGCTCAGCCGGCTGCGTCAAAGCCACAACCAGCTGAGTATCGTCAGCATAAGTTACAACCTACACCCCATACTTTTCCGTGATAGATGCTACCGGAGCCACGTAGGGTTAAAAGGGTGGGGCTGAGGTTTGAGCCCTGTGGGACCCCATGATTCAGGTCAAAAGCCTCTGACCTGTGGGGCGCCTGCTCAACACAGAAGCTACGCTCATGAAGGAAGGATTCCAGCCATTTCCATGCCATACCTGCCACTCCCCCCTGCCTTAGACACTGTAGCAGGGTGTGATGCACCACAGTGTCCTTGGATGCTTGATTCGAGTCTAGGAAAGACATGGCTTGGTAGTTCGGGCTGGACTGTTCCCATGAGGCACAGGGTCAAGGCTGATTTGCATATAGCCATTGTCTGACCTAGGGTGGTGTGGAATGCAAAAAAACGATGGATGTAGGCCCAGATCTTTGTACTGGGGTGAATGTAAGACATTGTTCAGCATTCTGTCCATCAACTGTGTTTTTTGCAATTTTCACCCCGAGTGGGCTGGGTATGCTCAGACGTGAGTCCCAGGCTCTCCACATCACTGGAGTCAAGCTATCCAGGCTGAAGAAGGCTGATATCCAGAAACCGGTCCTTGGATGCTTGATTCCGGTCTAGGAAAGACATGGCTTGGTAGTTCGGGCTGGACTGTTCCCATGAGGCACAGGGTCAAGGCTGATTTGCATATAGCCATTGTCTGACCTAGGGGGGTGTGGAGTGCAAAAAAACGATGGATTTAGGCCCAGATCTTTGTACTGGGGTGAATGTAAGACATTGTTCTGCATTCTGTCCATCAACTGTGTTTTTTGCACAGTGTCAAACGCGGCACTGACTGAGATCAAGAAGAATCAGTGCCGCTGTTTGACCCTCATCCACGTGTTTGCGTAAGGCTTCAGTGGAAAAGAGGAGCGCAGACTCTGTAGAGTGGCAGGCCCGAAATCCTGCCTGTGTGGGATGTAAAAGCCTGCGAGCCTCAATATGTGCAGAGAGTTGCTGATTGACCAGCTTTTCAGCTATCTTAGCAAAATACGGGAGAAGAGAGATCGGCCGTAAGTTGATCAGCTGGGATATACTGATATGGGATTTCTTCTTAAGGGGAAGCACCACAGCTTGTTTCCAAGTTCTCGGCAACCAGCCGGATTCAAATGATATCATTAAAAGGTGTCTGATAAACGGAGCTAACACCTCAACACTTCCTCTTAGAATTTTGGCTGGAGCCGGGTCACGCGGGGAACCAGATTTTACCCCTCTGGCCACTTTAATTAATAGCTCCTCTCCAGGAACCAAAAATGCTCTCAAGCTGTGCTCTTCCAAGAGAGCCTCCCCCGGTGGCTCCCTGCCTATAGAGCCCGTTCTAGCCTCAACGGGAAAGGTAGAGCAGGTGTCATGGACCTTTTTATAGAAAAATTCAGCTATATGGTTGCAAGATTGCACTGAAACCGTAGCCTGTTCTCCTATAGATGCCAAAGATGATATTTCTTTGTAAACTCAGTATAATAAGCCGCACACATTTTTCTTATCAGGGCATGATACCCTCTCAAACCCTGTTTATACGCCCTCTCAGGGGCAGGTGAGTAACTTTTTCTCCATATTCTATCAAGGCGTTTATAAGCCGTCTTTGCCGCTTTAAGTTCGCCATTGAACCATGCTGCTGATTTAGTTCGTCGCGCAGGTCCCACAGTGGACCACGGGCCGTTTTATACAGGGCACGCTGAATACGATGGTCCAGGGCTTCACAAGCCCCATCCATATTAGTGCCAAGTTCTTCTGAAGGACCCTCCTGAATCAGTGATGCTGCAAAGCTTTCAGGAGAAAACCTGGCCCACTTTATCTGCCTTTTGGTGGTACCCCCCCCCTTTCCTCATGGTTATTACCCCTGGGACATTCAAATCGAAACGGCACAAAAAAATTATCCGTCCAGACCAACGGTTCCGGAGGATCCACCTTCAGGGCTTCCCAATTACAGAAGATGGGATCTAACAAGTGACCTAACCCATGTGTGGGTAGTTCAGATTTTAAAACTAATTGTAGTGAGTAGGTCGTGGCGAGCTTCCTGGGCCTGGGTTTTAGAGGCATCATCAAAATGGTAAACGAATGTCCACAATGGACGCACGCCCTCACTCTGTCATCCCCACTAAAATCAATGCCATGCCTGCAATGCGGCATAATGTCGGTGCGCAGATCAAGCAGCACCTGTCGAGAATAGGTAAGGCCGACCAAAAATCCTCCAGTGGTCCTGGCCCCAGGCCCCGTCCGGCTGCAGATGGGCGCAGACGGGCTTGCCTTAGGCGCGCCTTTGGCGCGCCTGCTGCGTGCGTGTGCTGCGCGAACGCTGGGGCATGTGGAATTTATGCTCGATCCTCCCCTGCAGGCTAGAACGCTAACTCTCCCACCCAGAAATACCTGACTCTGCCTACCACGCCCTCCGCACAACGGTACTTGTAGTTTCTATATCTCCAGAAGGCTCCGGTGGATCTTTTTTGTTGTGGTGTCTGAAAAGACATAAAAATACAATCTATTTTAATGTATTGGTGTTGGATGGTGTAATGTAGATATATTCTTCAATTGTTTTGGTGCCGTTTAAATACATTACACTTGTTCCTTTGTGCCAAGCTTGCTGCTCAGACTACAGCTACCCAGGTTGGGGCTGAAGGTTTGACAAACGAAACCTAAGGGTAGTAAAGGGGTTGGTAAGTGTATTACACGATCAGGTAAAAAAAACACGCCTTATAATGCACCCCATTTAATGTTGTTTGTATGTTGTGTGCCTTTGTGTGTACACAGAATATAAACGTTAAAAGTATTTACTTTTTCAATGCTTGTTATAATTGTTAGGCAAAATCTGTTTCTCGAAATACCATGGGGTGAATTTATTAAACAAACATGCGCTAGGCACTTTATGGCACATCACCCAGGCAGGTAACACGGGGAGTCAATGCCAGTGACTCTTGATTCAAAGCAGAACAAGTATATTCTTGCACTTAAGGTAGTGTCAGAAATAAGATACATTTCTTTACCTACTAGAGAACCTACTTTTGCCTCTGGCTACACCACAGCCTTATGGCACTGTGTCATTCCGTTGCTTTGCTGAGCCCTCTTTGGACATGGCTGGTCAGATGGATATTGTGATATCATTTTATTTTGTAACATCACATGACAAATACAACATTTTCAGTCTCATTGCAGCCAGTAGTGTAAATTGACTTCCAGTCAAATTATGTACGCCCTGGTTTGTCATAAAATTCAGTACATTCTGTTTTGTGCACTGACACATACTGCCTATACAAAATCAACACAAAAAAACTTTGAGTTTGTGCATGTGCTGCAAACATCAGAGCTCGGAAACACATGTTAGTAATCGCCTCTTAATATTTTCAACAGTCCTTAACTTGTAAAAAAAAACAAGTGCCATGAACCTCTTCATGAGGCCACTGCAGCCAACACCATCCATTGCCCAAGCTAATGCCACCAATGAAAATAGTACCAAACCAACTACTAACCATTGCACTCTACAACTGTAACAATTCAGAGTATTTCAGGCCCCCAAAGCTATAAGAATAGCCAGGGCGGCAGGTATTAGTCATTTTTAACGTGTATTAAATTAGTAAATAACTGCTGTCGTGCTCACTCTAAATCAGACAAAAAGCGCCACCATGTGGCAGACTGTCATAAGTAACGGTGCTGACAATTAAAGGATGGTGCCGAGCACTGGAAACCACCGGCTCAAATTAAGCACTGGTTTTGAAGCCCTGCTTTGTGGAACAAGTTTGTTCCACTCGGGCATACATGGTCACGATACAACGTCATCGTGCCTTGTCTTGAACGTACCAATGTAAAATACATTTTTCATTTGAATTACGCTGTCTACAGCACATACACTAACTTGGCAACAATAGGAGTTCTAAACTCAGTGTTTCCAAGCTGCAATGTCCAGAGCTCATGCACTAATTCTCAGAATTACCAAGGTAGAGTATGCATCTGATGCACGATAGACAGTGCGATTATGATGTAAACAGGTGCGTGGCTTCGTTCTTCATCAATGCACAGAGTTCATAATACGGCCACAGATCCATATGTCTCATTATTGCAAAGGTCTAACCTAGAAAGCCATTTTTGCCAGACTTTTCACAGCACCAGGAAAAGGTGAAGTATACTGTACCAGGTAAATACTGACACTGTGGACTGTGGTATTTACCAGGTGCAATAAAAATCTCCTTCTACAAACTTTCTCTTGAAAATGAGGAATTGCATTTGGAATTAATGTGCTCTGCACCGAACTATGACTCTTTCAGAATTTACTGCATGTTGTTCCACTAAGAAATTTCAGCAGATGCGACCTGCAGAAATTTACTAGGGAAAAGTTGTGGGAATTCTCAGAATTCTAATCCCTGTGCAAAAATATGTTTGTGCAGGAGCTAGAGTTTAACACCCCGCCTGTTATAAGGGCCATGGCGTAATCAGTGTCAGTTGCAGGTGGGCTACTTTCATGGATGTTTTTTAAGAGTGGGAGGAAATCTGGGCTCAGAAAGGTGTGCACTTAAAATGTTCTTTTACTGCAGTGCTTAGTCGTGGCCTTTGGTTATATATTGTGGATGTGGGTGGGACAGTGTTTTTTATGTGACAGTGCCTGGAATTGCAACTGTAGCAAGTCCAATATCCGTAATGATTAACCCTCTTAATTTCATTTGTGACGTTAGACGTTTTAATAACCACGCAAAGGCAAGAAAGGGATGCCATTAATAGTACTATGTTGCTGGAGATGCGCCCAACCAGAAAGAGGCAAGCCGATTCAGAAAGACATTGGCAATGGCATTGCTACTTCTCTTCATTGCTTCCTAGTTACTTCTAAATCTAAGAGACCTATATTTTGTGTGGGTAGGGTGATAACAGACCTATACATGAGGTTTGTTTTTGTGATTAATTCTGTAGCAGAGGTTAGTGTCACTTGATTAATATTGGTGATCCGAACATAATTTATCATGAATCCCACAAACAGACTTTAAACAATACCAGGAACTTATTGAATCCGCCATTATTTGGGCACATGACTTTAGCTCTAGGAATTTAATTCGCCACATGTAAGCGAACGAAGCAGCTGTGTGCTATCTAATTCAGCTCATTTGGTCAACAAACTCCTGGAAATATAAGGCCTTGAAGATTCTTGGCACAACGTCAATGACAGGTCTCTCAAGTTCAAGAAATACTTTATTCGGTTCAGTTTACAAAAACCATAAAAGTACACAAACATATAAAAATGGTCCACAAGTCACCAGGCAGCATGACAATGATAAAATACAGCATAAAAAGGGAGGGAGTACCCATTAAGATATGCAGCGCATGGTGTAAAAAATTTAAAAACAATATGTACGACAATCAATAATTAAAAAAGTCATCATAAGAGATTGTGAATTTAAAAAACTTGATTCAAGTTACAATGGTCGATATTTATGATGAATCGTCTAGGACCAAATGATCTTTTTACTGAGTCTCATCGCTATGGTTAAAAATTTAGCCACATTATAGATTTCCCATATTTCTGCTAATAGTTGAAGATACAGTAAAGCTGGCTTGACTTGCCTAAATCCTTTCCCTTTTAACAGGGGTATAATGAACTTTTTCCTGATGCCTTTAAAGTAATCACAGAAAAACAGAAAGTGGACAGTATCCATGATCGAACAACCGTCACATTTGCACAGATCTAGATCCGAACCCCATGTCCAGCCAGGGCGGCCAGAAATTAATAAGTGGATTTTGTTCAATCGGAACTTAGTTAAAAGATACCTGTGGTTTGAGTTGTTAACGACCTTAAGGTAAAGTTCCAGATCATGGCCAGAGGAAACAATCAATTGATGGGTCCTGACAGAGGGCTTTAACAGCTCCCTGCCTTCTCTGTCCATTTCTCTGTTCAACAAAAAAATATTTTTAACCCATTTCAAATCGCCTTTCACCAGACTAGAAGGTTTGTTGAACAATTCAGGCCGACCCAACTTTACACACATTTGTTGTACATATTTCAACCGAGGGATCTTTTCCCAGTGATCTAGCATTAGGCAGTCCTTTAAAATTTCATGATTCACTTCAAGCTCTAGATTAAGCCAGACTGATATCCAATTTAAAAGGGGGGCCATGGCGATTCGATCCTCCAAGTAGTCCACGCCGCATTCCTGATGAACTATGAAGCTGGCCGTGGATCTTGGGAGGGAAAGAATCGTTTTTAGGAAGTTATCTTCCGTTACCTGGAGCGATTTAACTGGCCTAAAGCCCCACAGGTCTGCGCCATACATAGCGATGGCAATACATTTAGCAGCATATACTTTTAAAACTGCCTCAATGGGCTTCACCCCTAATTTACGTGAGAAGCCCAGCACCGCAGAAATAGAGCGTGCCAGAACTTTTTTTTTCTCCAGCATTTGAGGGTGCCACGTAGAACATTCATCAAAAACAACCCCCAAGTAGGGAAATCTGGGGGCTCTTGTCAACTTATGTCCATTACAGTACAATGTCATCAAATTTTTTTTGGCCTTCGCTTTATGGCCCACCACCATGACGTGGGATTTACCGAAGTTAATACTTAAGTCAAGATTTTTCATAAAAACATAAAAAGAGTTCAACAGGCATTGAAGACCCACTGCAGTTCTAGCTAGGAGAGTGGCGTCATCCGCATAGAGTAAAGCGGGCAATAGATGTTTCCCTGCCCTCGGGATGTCCTTACACGCTGCACCCAACACTCCACCCAAATCATTTATATATAGTGTAAAGAGCAGGGGAGCAAGAATGCATCCCTGCCTTACACCATTGGTAATGCTAATTTTTCCCGTGCAGTTCCCCTTTCTATCATAACGTACCGTTGCTGTAAGGTCCCTATGGAGGTCTGCTCGGAAGTACACAATATTTGGGACTATTCCAATGCTAAGGAGCTGGCCCCACAACTTGGATCTGTTTACTCGGTCAAATGTCGAGGACAGATCCATAAAGGCAATGTACAAAGATCCTTGCTTCGCTAGTGTGTACTTCCCAATGAGCAATTGTAGATTTAGGCTTTGGTCGATGGTACTGCGCCCCTTTCTAAAACTGTACTGTAGAGGAGAAAGAGTATTAGTCTCCTCTAGCCATTCGGTCAGTTTGCATAGGACCACTCTCCCTAGAACCTTGACTGCAGAATCGATGAGGGATATAGGTCGGTAGTTGCCAGGGTCACCCCTATCCCCTTTTTTGTAGATAGGGACAATCACCGACTGGGTCCATGACTCTGGAATTCCTGTTTTAGAGACTCTGTTAAAAGCATTTGCTAAAACTTTGGACCAAAATAAGATATCAACTTTAAAAAGGTCGGAGGGAACGCCATCCGGTCCTGGAGCTTTATTACTAGTCATCATACCAATGGCCACGGCCACCTCTTCCTCATTCACAATCAAGGTATAAGGCAATTGGGAAAAGGCGGTCGTGCCCTCTGCCCCCAAAGTCTCTTGTTCGTAAACGGACCTAAAGTGCGAGTGCCATTTGTCTTCTTGGATTCCGCAATCCAATTCATTGTTACTGGGATCAGAAAAATAGGGTTGATTAACCACAGCCCAGAACTTGCCGCTGCTTTTCAATACATCAGTTGAGGTCAAGTCGGCCCAGGCATCCTCTCTAATCTCAGGCCGCCTTCTTTTGATGGCAGTCTTGTATTCTTTCCTGAGAGTAGCCACAAGCGTTCTATCTACTGGTTTGGACTTGAGTGCTACTTTAAGTTTATGGTTAGCCGCTATATGTGGCCGTATTATGCACAGAGTTCATAATACGGCCACAGATCCATATGTCTCATTATTGCAAAGGTCTAACCTAGAAAGACATTTTTGCCAGACTTTTCACAGCACCAGGAAAAGGTGAAGTATACTGTACCAGGTAAATACTGACACTGTGGACTGTGGTATTTACCAGGTGCAATAAAAATCTCCTTCTACAAACTTTCTCTTGAAAATGAGGAATTGCATTTGGAATTAATGTGCTCTGCACCGAATTATGACTCTTTCAGAATTTACTGCATGTTGTTCCACTAAGAAATTTCAGCCGATGCGACCTGCAGAAATTTACTAGGGAAAAGTTGTGGGAATTCTCAGAATTCTAATCCCTGTGCAAAAATATGTTTGTGCAGGAGCTAGAGTTTAACACCCCGCCTGTTATAAGGGCCATGGCGTAATCAGTGTCAGTTGCAGGTGGGCTACTTTCATGGATGTTTTTTAAGAGTGGGAGGAAATCTGGGCTCAGAAAGGTGTGCACTTAAAATGTTCTTTTACTGCAGTGCTTAGTCGTGGCCTTTGGTTATATATTGTGGATGTGGGTGGGACAGTGTTTTTTATGTGACAGTGCCTGGAATTGCAAATGTAGCAAGTCCAATATCCGTAATGATTAACCCTCTTAATTTCATTTGTGACGTTAGACGTTTTAATAACCACGCACAGGCAAGAAAGGGATGCCATTAATAGTACTATGTTGCTGGAGATGCGCCCAACCAGAAAGAGGCAAGCCGATTCAGAAAGACATTGGCAATGGCATTGCTACTTCTCTTCATTGCTTCCTAGTTACTTCTAAATCTAAGAGACCTATATTTTGTGTGGGTAGGGTGATAACAGACCTATACATGAGGTTTGTTTTTGTGATTAATTCTGTAGCAGAGGCTAGTGTCACTTGATTAATGTTGGTGATCCGAACATAATTTATCATGAATCACACAAACAGACTTTAAACAATACCAGGAACTTATTGAATCCGCCATTATTTGGGCACATGACTTTAGCTCTAGGAATTAAATTCGCCAAATCTAAGCGAATGAAGCAGCTGTGTGCTATCTAATTCAGCTCATTGGGTCAACAAACTCCTGGAAA
Source organism: Lissotriton vulgaris (assembly GCF_964263255.1). Lineage (NCBI taxonomy): Eukaryota > Metazoa > Chordata > Amphibia > Caudata > Salamandridae > Lissotriton > Lissotriton vulgaris. Next base: position 10,885,283 of record NC_141690.1, on the reverse strand, counting down.
TATAAGGCCTTGAAGATTCTTGGCACACCGTCAATGACAGGTCTCTCAAAACACATTAATGCACATTTATCTGTACATAATGCCTCGTGCAGAATAGGTTCAAGACTGATATTTTCACACCTGGTACACATCAGTAGCGGCTCCTGGTGGGAGTGCTGCCGGGCGTAGACGTGGGGAGGGGAGGGGCAGGGTGGGGGCTAGTAAACACCAGAATACGGATGAATGCAGGTAAGTAGACAATTAAATCATTAAATGTAATTTCGTTGCGCGAGCTGCAATGCCAAATGCGAAGCAGCGCGCAAAACAAAATTTGTTTTATTGATTTAATTGTCTACTTACCTGCATCCATCCGTATTCTGGTGTTTTCTACCCCCACCACCCTGCCCCTCCCCCGCCCCACGTCACCGCCCGGCAGCACTCCCACCTGGAGCCACTACTGGGTACACTGAGTGGATGATATCCAATTTTTCACAGTAGCCATTTAGACCCCTGACCTGTCATTGCTGTGTTAAACTTGTAGCTTGCAATTAAAGGGACATGAATTTTTTAACACGTTTTTATAGTTATCTTTTGAAGACAAATAACAGCTTCATAGGATAATGTAGGGTTTGTTTATGACATTAATACTCAAATTAAGGCCTGGGGCTGCACATGGCCCTCTTGACCTTTACATGTGCCCCCCTGGTCAACAGGAGCGCTGGGCTTGACTCAGCGCTAACAATAACAAGCATTTGCAATGCAATAACTCTTGCATTACTGAAAGTTTGAGCTATTGGTGTTGCATTATTATTTGCAATGGCAATAGGTCAAACTATGTGAAACCTATTGCACTGCAAATGCTTGTTATGTCCTTGAATCCCAATGTTTGTTGTGTTGACTGGTTCGCTGTCTAAGCCTCAAGGTGGCGTTAGAAGGCAAGGTCAGGGCCGGCGCTAGGCATGGGCAGTGTGGGCAGCCGCCCAGAGCCTCGCGCTCGGCACAATAACATGGGGCCCCCGTTTCGTGTGAAATACCACACTTTCACAGGCAGCCCTCCTCCTCCCCGAGGCCCCCCTCCCCAACCCGATCACCTTGCTAATGTATTTATAAGCGAGGTGTCTTGACCTCGCTGTTCAGGGCATGGTGGCATTCCTGGGTGTGAAAGGTGGGGGGAGGGAAAACAAGGGGTAGAGGACGTGAAAGCAGCAAAGCCAGTAGTTACCTCAGCATTCTGGAACAAGTGCAGGGCAGCACCTCTGTTACAAACCTGTGGTGAAGTACTTGTCTGCCCTTTGTGTATTTCGTCTCCAGGCAACAGAAGGCCCTTTTGTTTCTACAATGAGCCGGACATTATTACATTAGCAGGTAAGGAGATGTTGATGAGGGGAGGGGGGAGCATCTAGCTCAGACTGCCACAGTAAGACAGTGCTCAGCAAAGTGTCTCACTACTGCTTTGATGTACAGAGGAGGTGGTCCTTATCCCCTGGGCCTCGAAACACTGAATCAGGCTGCAAGGTTAGGCGTGGGGCCCCTTTAACTGGGACTTGGGCCATTATCTATTGCTGCGAAGTCCAGGGCAGGGGGGCCTCGCAGCTCTCCACCAGGCTTCAAGGTCCAGATGTGGCCCCCCCACGGCAGGACTTTGTAGCCATTATTTTGTGCTGGGAGACCCAGAACAGGGGGGCCCTGTCCTTGGCCTCGCAGCACTATTGTTAGATCATTCATTTTTATTTCCCAGAGAGACTAGCATGTTTGCTTCCCAGTCTTGGCCACCAGTGATAAACCTAGAGGGTTGTCTAGTAAATGCAGCTAAGTGCGTACAAATGGATTACCACCCAATTTCCCCAGCAGGAAGCTCAGTGGCCGCTCTTATCGCGAATAAAGCAGATTTACTGCTTTGTGACACACTTTGAGACCCTCACTTATGCCACAGTGGCAGTGAATTTCTTGTCCATTTAATTACTTGTAGGGGATTTCATAGATACTAATTTGATAGCCCATGTTTGTGCTGCACCTGGGTCTTGTTTAGCAGGGAAGGTGGGGTGGGGTGGGGTGTTGTGGGGTACAAGGCAGAAGGGAAGTATTGTAGCTGGACAAGGTTTCTCGTTGTGAAAGAGTGTGACACGCTGTCAGCTAATAACCATGAAAACATCTTGTCTGCCTTTTCAGATGTAGAAATGACAAGCAACGTCATTGATATTATAAGTTCAAAGACATTGAAAAACCTATTCAGTGTAATGTGCAAAGGAATAAATGCATTCTGATTAACTACTCCCGGCAGAGCACCCTTTATCCGTAGGCCCTTGTCCCCAATCAGTTCCTCAGAAAAGCAGCAAGGTCCTTAAACATCCCTCTTTTTTAGCTCTTCCTTTTGATCTCTGAAGATTGCAAAATGCGGCTGCGCACGTGATTGTTGAAAATCTTTTAGTGCTACTCTGACCCTTTTTAGGGTTATGCCTGCAAGAGCATGCGCTACTGCATGCGTCTTGCTTGCGAGACACTGTTGTGTGCATAAAAGGGCTTGGAACCTGCCTGTTGCTTACCACATGTTGATTTGCGTGGTACTCTTCTTTACTACCTCATAATTGGTCAAGGCAGATCTAACATCTCCTCCTTTACTCTCTGGGGAGCAGGTACCAGGCACTGAGGGATTCAACTTAATCAGTGCATGTTCGCTGCTCCCAATGTGATTGAGGTACTTTTTTATTCTGTTGAACTTTTAGTGTCCTGCAAACAGAAGACGTGAGACTGGTAAAAACGTGCCTAGCAGGACAAACAAAGTTGCAAATATTTATTTTCTATAGTTAAGTTTCTTTTATTTTGCCTAATCTTCTTTTCTTACTTTTCACTAATGTTTTCTTTTGTTTTTGCTTGTGTACGCTGTTCTCAAATATTATTGCAAATTGACAAGGTTTCTTTCTTATGTGTTTTTTTCTGAAAAATGCTTTAACACATAATAGTTCAGTACACCTCCAATCGGTCCCACTCTAATCCACGCCAATCCATCCCACATCACCCCACACCAATCCACCCTACTTAATCCAATCCACCCTAGGCCATTCCAAACCACGCCACTCCACCACACTCCAATCCTCTCACCCCACACACCAATCTGCCCCACTTCAATCCAAAACAATCTGCCCCAATTCAATCCAAAATAATCTGCCCCACTCCAATCACCGCACTCCAATCTGCCCCACTCCAATCTCCGGACTCCAATCTGCCACCCTTCAATCTCCACACTCCAATCCAAAACAATCTGCCACACTCCAATGCAAAACAATCTAGCCCGCTCCAACCCACAACAGTCTGCCCCACTCCAATCTGCCCCACTCCAATCTCCGCACGCCAATCTGCCCCACTCCAATCCAAAACAATCCGACCTACTCCAACCTAAAACAATCTGCCCCACTCCAATCCAAAAGCATGTGCTCCAATCCAATCAGCGCCACTCCAATCCAAAACAATCTGCCACACTCCAATCAGCACCAGTGCAAAACTATCTGCCCCACTCCAATCTGCACCACTCCTGTCTGCCCCACTCATGTCTGCTCCTCTCCAATCCAAAACAATCTGCCCCACTCAGTTCCATCCCTCTCCAATCCAATCCACCTCACCCCTATCCCATCGAAACCACTCCATTCCAATCCACCCAACTTCAATCCAATCCACCCAAATCCAATCCAATCCACACAAATCCAATCTACCCCACTCCAATCTGACCCACCACACTCCAATCCAAACCACCCCAATTCAATCCGATCCACCTCGCCCCACCACAATCCAATTCACCTCAATCCAAGCCACCTCACTCAATAAAAATCCACCCCACTGCAATTCAATATACTCCACTCAAATCCACCCCACCCCAATCCAATTCACCACAACCCAAACCACCCCACCTCACTACATTATACCCCACTCTAGTCCACCCCACCCCACTCATGTTCACTCTTCTCCACTCCAATCAACCCCACCCCAATACAGTCCTCCCTTCCCATTTTAATCCACCCCACTTCAGTCTAATCTACCACATTCAGTCCACCCCTCTCCACGGCAGTTCAATCCACCCCACTTTACTCCAATCCACCCAACTCTACCCAAATCCAATCCACCCCGCCCAGTTCAGACCACCCCACTCAGTTACCCCGGCCCCCCACACTCCAATCCACCCCACCCCACCCCAAACCAATCTAACAGAACCTACTCCAATCCACCTCATCCCATTTCAATCCATACCACTCCAATCCAATCCACCCCACCTACCCAGTCCAACTCACTCTACTCGCTCTATCCCAATTCAGCCCAATCCACCCCAATCTACTTCAATCCACTCACTACCTCAGTCCACACAACCCACTCCACCCATTCCACCCTACTCCAATATACAGCACTCCACTCTATGACTCTGAACTTGATGACACTGCACTCTACGACACTCTGACACTGAACGACTAAACTCTACTCCGCTCTACTCAACGTATAACACTGTACTCCCCCATTACACTCTACAACTACTACTCTAAAAAATCCAGTCAATTACACTCTATTCCTATAATTTCACCCAAGGACACTCCATGCCACTAACTTTTAACCATGCTGAAAAGCAGCCACACTGGTGTACAACACGGCAACTCAACATTGCCAAAGCCAATATTTGTTCTAGGCAAGACCGATTGGCTTTGCCAATGCTTGTTAATGGTGATGTTATTCTGAGCCTTTGCCTAAAATATTTAGCATGAAAAGAGGCACACAACACATTGGATATTAACCTAGTGGTGAAACACACAATACCTATGTGGTGGTGTGGCAAAGGTATTTTTAGCTGTCATTTGAATTATCACGTACATATAAAGGTGTTTCATTCCACTTTTTCTAAGGATTTACTATTATATTATTTAATGACGCTCAGATAATGGATCCTGGAAGAACGATTGTGTCTTGCATAGATTCAAACTACTGATCTGCAGTTATACAGCCAGGGTGCAACTCACAAAACTATTATGCTATCAACTGTGAACAAACTGAGGTCTTTGCTTGCCTCCTCTCCAGGCTTTGTTTGTCAACAGATTTACTATCCAATCCTAGGCCCCAATTATTAGCAACAACACACAATGATAAAGGCCAGGCAAGTATTTAGCCATGTTTGTTGAACGTACTGAGTACAAATCCACTTTACGGAGAGATCAGAAAGAAGATAGACATTGTGCAAGGGGTTCCTATTGTCCTCGCATGTAAAGGTGCAGCCATAGTATGGGAATGAAGCTCACTAACTCATTTCTTAATCCCCATCTTCAGAGTTTGGTTTTGGTACATTAGCAAGATGGCACCCATTTGGAGCTTTCCTTTTCAAAGGTTTATCCTTGAGAAACGTAATTTGTAGAGTTGCGAAATGCATACATTACTGTTACCAAGTTTAAGGATACGTTAATCGTAGGCTGGACAGCCTGTTAAGTGAGTAATTAAATAGGTACACTTCTGAAATTCTACAAGAAAGATGAGAGGTCTGAACTTCCATGCCAACCTTATGTCAGCTAGCCTGCTCCAGGTTGCACACTGATTACAAAAGACATTACGTTACCCCACCAAGCAGCCTTTTAGATTAACATTCAATGCTGTGTAATCCACAGCAGCAGTTTGGAAGCATTTCTAATTCATTTGAATGGGATTTTAGCTTTTCAAGTGCCTTACTTCGATTTGTCCAATTAACATATTGTATGGTATTGTAGCATTTGTTTAGTGCTTACTATCCATGTGTGAGGCGCTGAAGCACTTACCAACATAGATACCAAGCTACAACATGTGTGTGGTTGGAAGGGTGTTGTGTTGTTTTAAGCTTATGTGTAATGTTTTTTTATGTCCTGCTTGGCCAATGAGGTACAGCATACTTTATTGGGCGCAGCACCAGAGGGTGAGATGGGTGAGGGTATGTGAGAGGGAGACTCACAAACTGTAATTATAATAAGGAATTCCCAGCTTAGCCACAGTGATAGGGAATGATGTGTGCCTGTTCCTCAAAAAGGGTGATAATCATAGAAGGCCCAGTAATCCACATGGCGACATGTGCCTGGAAGTAAAGGCTTTCAATGAGTAAAAAGATGCCCAAATTGCTAGAAAATATTAATTGGTGACATAAGCTGTAGTTATGCACTATTTTATATATTTATTTATTTAGAGGATACGGCCTAATGCTAAAAAAGTACACCTAATTAAGGAGGAAGGAAGCCGAAGAGAAATCAAGGCTGACAACCTCAGCAGAAACAACACAAACTTTAAAACATCCAAATTCCACCGACTTCTAAGGGCCGAAGGAAGCCAACATTTTTAGCATGACGTCACACAAGCCTCTCTCAAGCTGCAGAAGGCTGTCAAATGCAGATAATCACCAGTTGGACGGGTCTAATTTGGATTGTGGTTCAGACCCCAGACACACTGGTACCCTGCGAGGATATGCTGCAATAGGATCAAGTGCCCTCACACACCTGTATGCGTGTCATGCTTCATCATCGGGCAAACTTAATTTCAGGTCAGCACTGCAATGCCCAATGGGCACCCACAAGGGGGCGCTTTACCGGAGATCTTTTCATAGAACTTTTGGATCATGATATATAGTAAGGAGCATGTATGCTGGAACTAACCACACCTAACACCTTGTGATGTCACAAGCAAATTAAAGGGGCCTCACATCTTCCCTTTCGCCCAGGGCCCCACAAGTCCTAGGACCGGCCCTGGGCAAGGTAATAAAACATTTCAAGCTCCATTTAAGTCTCAGTACAACAAAGACTCAAAAACAGGGCTATCAAAATGTAGGCAAAATGTGGGGCAAATCCTTTGAAGTTGTTTGAGTTGAAATTCATTTGCTTTCGTTAAAGATCGATTAACTCCTATTGAGTTGTGATTTTAGCTTGTCTACATTTGCATAAGAATGGAAAAACAAACATAATATAAAACTGGCCTTTATTACTGAATACTGAATCCTGGACAGACGACGCATCAGAACCTTGGTTAAAGCTACCCACCTGGGTTTCTACGCCATACGCAGAACAGGCCCATTAAGACGGGTGGGGGGTTAGCAGTGATCTATCATTGTTTGTTAAATGCTGCCTTTCAAATAGCTTCCATTCTGACTTGCGAAGCACCTTCCTTTTGCTTTCGTCTTTCCCATCATCATCCCTTCAAGGGCATCTTAATGTACAGACCGCCAAGATCCAGGAATACATTTTTAACCACGGTCGGAACTCTGTTAGAGGTTGGGTTCTGCTTGGATTAATTCACCATGCTTGCTGATTTGAACTTTTACCTCGAAGCCACCACTGAGGCTGACACAGCTGCACTTCTTGATATGATGAGCAGTGCTGATTTAATTCAACATGTGCAAGGCCCTCCTACCCATGCTGCTGGACACACGTTGGATGGCATTTTTTCCAACCATCCGCAGCTAGCCTGTACGGGCTTGCTGCCACTTGCCTGGACGGACCATGCAGCAATTCAGTTCTAGTTGACTCCCCCGGACCGACACTATAACAATGAGGCCCTAAAACTCAGATAACTTTGAGAGCTTGGAACAAAGTTAAGGGAACAAAGTTAGAAGACCTTCTCACAGAAACAGCATGCCCGCTGCCTGTGGAGGTTGAGGAGGCCACTACTTGTTACACAGAGTAGGTGGAGACAGCATGTAGGAAACTAGCCCATGTTAAAACCCTACATCCCAAATGTTCCCAGCCAACAAACCCCTGATACTTTAAGGAATTTTTTTTATTTTTATTTTAACAATTTTATTAAAGATAAAGCACAGAGTCACCATTAAATATCATATTGTGGTCCAAAGTTCATATATTACAGTATACCGACGTTTGTGTGTTACAAATAGGAAGGATTTGAAGGGTCACCAATTCCAGTTCTTCTCATCGCCATGTCTTCTGTTGGAGAAGTACAAATTTCCCCTCCAAAAGGCATTCCAACCTCCCCATTTTTTATTCCACTTCTTAGGGCAGCCTCGTTGTTTATATACATCTTTCTCTGCAATCATACATCTATCCATCTCTGCTACCCAACCAATCGTCAGTGGCCGTTTGTTGGATCCCCAGAGCATTGCTATAGCTCATTTCACCAGTAGGTATCCCAATGCCACCCATTGCTGCTCCACTTCTGTCAGGTCGGTGGCCTCCCATATATTTAAATTTGCGGTGATAAGTGAATGTGTTTACCCAATTTGTCTTTCATTTTCTTGGTCATCCTGTCCCATATACGACGTACATGGGGACAGTCCCACAGGATATGATAAAAGGTACCATCTTGGCCGTTGCCCCTAAGGCACAATGCATCACTATGCTACCTATTTTGGCAAGGAGTACTCCTGAAAGGAGGACCTGTGAAGTATTTTTAGTTGTATGAGGCAGAAGCGGTTACTTTGAGGAATTAAGGGAACAAAAACTCACCTGTAAGCGTTTAGAACACAATTGGAAAAGGTAATACAATGAAGTAGAGAAAGAGCAGTATATACAAAGTCTAAAGGTTTATAAAAGGCACATATTTAATGCTAAATGAGCATTCTTTGCAAAGCAAATAGAGATAGCCAAAACTCCCACTAAATAACTTTTTAGGACTGTGTCTAGATTGGCCTCCCCTTGTGCATTCAAATTCTTTGTAGCCAAGTGCTATGTGAGGAAAGTGCCACATTCTTTCTTTCTGCAGAAAGTCGAGCAAATCTTTTCATCTTTTAGTCTATCCTCTATAGGAGGTATGGAGGTCCTATCCTCAGGGGCCAAAATAATTACAGACCCACTGCCCACTCAGGAAAATTTCTCACCGTTGGCCATCAAAGATACTCTTAAACTACTCCCCTTATGACTCTTGTCCAGTTTGTGTGATCAAACTAGCCCCTGAACTCATTGCAACCTCGCTTACCTCCCTTTTTAATGCCATGTTTGAGTCAGGGCATTTCCCCAAAGCATGGAAGACAGCATCCATTCTTCCGCTGCTGAGGATCCTAATAATATCTGGCCAATTTCCTGGCTTCCACTGCCGGCAAAATTGGTGGAGAAAGCCATAAATATACAGCTTGGTGCTTCCTTCAGGAAAATCACATCTTAGATCACACTCAATATGGCTTTAGGGAAGGTCACAGTGCGGAAGCGGCCCTTATCAAATTCACTGAAGAAATAAGGGAAACCCTGGATCTGGGTGGCAAGGCAGCGCTAATCATACTGGATCTCTCTGCGGCCTTCAATACGGTCCATCATGATCTCTTGATGGACTGTCTGTTGGCATGTGGGATTCAGGGCAAGGCTTGGAGGCTACTGAAATCTTTTCTGACTGATAGAACACAAATAGTGACCTTGGACCTTTTTCCTTACCCTGCGGGGTGCCGCAGGGGTCATCCCTCATTCCCACTCTTTGTAATGTGTATGTCTCTTCCTTGGCCCTGCTGATTAGATAATTTGGCTTTCATCTAACCTCATACCCGGACGATACGCAAATTGTGGTGTCTCTGTTTCCAGGCCACGAATCAGAGACGGGCAAGAGGTTTCATTACTGTATGAAATCAGTCAAGATTTGGATGACACAGAATTGCTTGAAACTAAATTCGAGCAAAACTGAGGTCATAATTTTTTTAAATAATGCCAACTTCTGGGCCCCTGGATGGTGGCTGGAAGAATTGGGCACCCTTCCCATGCCTACTCAGAAAGCCAAAAATCTGTGAGTTTTGGTGGATGACAAGCTTACTTTTGGGGATTAGGTAAACACCGTTACATCAGCCTCCTTTCAGTTCCTCAGAATGATTAAAAAAATAATGTCTTTTCTGCTGGAGGACAGGCAACGTATTGTAGTGACAGCTCTTCTTCTGTCAAGGTTGGACTGTTGTAATAGCCTTTACCTGAACATTCAAAAGCAACACTTAAATAAACTCCAACTACTGCAAAACGCAGCAGCAAGGCTGCTCCATGGCATTCCAAAATTTGTTTCAGTTACCAAAGAAATTAAAAGATGGCACTGGCTGCCAGTTAGACAAAGGGTGCTATTCAAATCCCTATGCATTGCTTTTAAAGCCCAGTCCTTAGAATGGGACCAGGCCATCTCAAACATCGATTTAATAGGTTTGTTCCTAACAGAACTCTCCGCTCCCTAGGAGCAAAGATGGTGACAATACCCCCTTTAAGAAAGACAACTGGGGAGGGAGAAGTGTTGTCACCTGCACTGCAAGGACCTGGAACAAACTCCCCTGCCACATCAGAGCCGCCTCTGATTTAATGTAGTTTAGAAAGGCACTAAAAACATGGCTTTTTTAGCATGTAGGCTTCTATGTCATACTGTAATTCGATAGTAGCAGTTAGCGCGCCAGGACACCCTAGGGTAACCGTTGCGCTTTATACATTTAAATAACATAATATAATCAAAGCCAACAATCCAATTATAAATCAGTTCTATTTGCCTTGCCAATACGTGTTACAAATGCACTCGATTTTGTCAAATCATTGAAGGATGCGTAAGCTTTAATATCACTGCATTTCGGTTTGCCTTGTTCAACAAACGCACTAAGCAACACCATTGAACAGTACAAAGTAGTGTTTCCGTTGGCTCTGAACTGCTAAGGTTCAGCACACATCAGCCTGCAGAACTAATTTATTCCTTCAAACCTAACAATAATCTAAATGTGCTCTTGAAAACACAATATATGAGTTGTTGTATTAAGCCCAGTGGGATCGAGGTGACAATCTATCTTCGAGGCTTCCTTTCAGAGGATCACTAGTGCTTGTCCTACCACAGGCAGTGCTCAGTAATGCACCTTCACCATCACCCTCTCTGACATTTCTCCCTCGACCATCTTTTACAGTGCCTCTTTCTGGCCAATGTCAATATATCTGTGTGTGAGTTTGAAAATTCAGCCTACTTGACGTCCCCTCAAAACTATAAAAATGGCTTGAACAACAGGTATTAGATGTTTTTATTGTATATTGAATTAATAAATAACGGTTGATTTGTTCATCTCTAAATAACACAAACAGCGCCCCATTTAGCAGCTGTCATAAAGGCAGGTGTTGACAATTAAGTGCCAGTGTTTAGCACCAGAAACCACAGACTCAAATTAAGCACTGCCCACTATCCTACTCTACTTCAGAGTGATTTAAAAAATGCCCTCATTTAAAGGGTTCAAATGTTATGCTCTCTCGTTCTGGTCCTAATGTTACCAGTTTCCTTTAGTGACATACTGTTATAGTCATCCAGCATAAAGAATTCAGTGGAAATTAACTTTGGAGATAAATATTTCAAATCTTGCTTTCCAAGGTCAAACATGAGTAATTCCCCGACTTCTGCTTTTTAGTTGAATCCTTACACTTCTGGCCCCTGAAGTAAAATGCTGGTAAACAAATTACAAGTTCCATAAAGCGAAGTACAATGATAAAACGTGAAGGTCTTACATCGAACACCAGTCGACTACGTTGCCATGCAGGCGTACACCTGCTTTATCCCCCCTCGCTATGCCCAGTACTTTATTTTTATTTTTATTTTTATTTTTTTTATTTATTCAGCCTCCGCCTTCTCATACCACAACAGAGTTGTGCCACATGCTGCACGCTCATTACAATATGAACTACAGTACTGGAGCATGCACCGTCTGTAAACTCTCCCTATTTCACAGTGACAACATCAACCTCCTGCATGCCATGAACATTGACCACAGTGACTAATTTGACTATCATCCTGAAAACTGTTTATGTCAACACAGTCCTGTAACACTTTCAGTCTCCACAGTTTCATGAAAGCAAGCAGCAAATCCATCATTCATTAACACATTGAAACTAATCTTAAAACAAGCGCGTCTTCTACGAAGCGGGTGCCATGCTGATACACAAGTCCGAGGCACACCCAAAAGAAATATAGTCCGCGAAGGAACGTTAAGTAATAAAAGTGCAAGACCACATGAAGATGGGGCAGTCCGTAGGGAGGATCTAAAACAACAAAAGGCGGGAGTAATTAGACATGCTGACCAAACAGAAGCATGCTTATACAAAAGGCACGAACAAGAACGAATGAAAAAAAGAGTAGGAGCTTCAAGTCACAGTGTACATTACAGTATGCCTTGCAGTGCAGTGCATGCTCTGCCCAGGCTCGACCTAAAAAATTGTTAAATAGACAGGCAAGCAGTTTTTTCAAAGTTACTTGGTGTTAAAGAAAGAAAGTAACTAAAGAGTCCTGCGCTTAACTTCAGAAATACCTTCATTTGTAAAGACATCTTGCAGCAAAAGTATAATTAACATGCCGCACCTTTTCACCTTCGTACAATTGATTTTATCAGTGCATTGAAGAAGTATTAAACTATAAGGGATAGTTTTCAAACATGAATTTAAAAACATTAATTCTTCCCTCTACTCTGACAACAAGGCCAATAGTTAACTAAAGAGGCAAGTTAGTTTTGTGCACTCTTTTGGTGGCCCGGGTTCCTATTATACATGTACCACTTTATAGTTTATTAAATCAAACACAGGAGAAGGTTTTGTACCCCGCACACCCTGAAATCATGCATTTTCGACATCCTCTTACATGTGATAATGAAGACAAAGGAGAGAAAGTGAAATTAAACAATTGCCTTAGATCACACAATTCGTTAAAGTGGGGAAGCCGGTATTAATCCCAGGTTTTCTGTTTTCGTTCTGGTTTCATAGTGTTCCATTCAGTCACCAGATCTACACAGATGTGCATGCACACCTGAATTCGGTATTTTACCACATAATAGGATTGTGTGGTAAAATACCGACTCTTAAGGGCCTGTGGCCCTGTAAACTGTGCCACCTACATTTGTAATTACAGAATCGGTATATTTACCGAATCGGTAATTTTACCGAATCGGTAAATATACTGATTCTGTATTTTTCAGCCCCCTACATCTGACAACCCTAATACCGGTCGGAAACGGCCGAAATCGGCCGTTTCCGACTGGTATTAGGGCTCCTACATCTGGCCCATAGTCATTATTTGCTAATTTTTCAAATTCAATGTAAGATTCACTGGCATCTCTCATGAAGACAAGGAGCTTAAAACTATAAATGGATAACTTAATTGAAAGAGAAGTACATCACTTCTGTGAACGAGAAAAAAGCTGTGGTAAATTAGGCAGTAATGAGATGATTATATGGGTGTGGTATATAGGAAAGTCAAATCCATGGATCATAAAATCCATGTCAGGCAATATGGCAGGTGAAAGAATGAAATCCTAGTGTGATCAGGAAGGGAACTCAAGGGTATACATGGTCTCAGAGTGATCAGCAGTTCATTCATTGCTATCAACTCAGCTAACAAGTTCATTTCTCTAAACATTCTAAACATTCTTATGTAAAGTTATAGTCCTGAATCCACAAAATGCATGCTACGTCAAGTAGTTAGTACAAAAACATACCTTGCATGGATTGATGTTAGCATAAGGCGGACCGTCAACATGTGGATCACTCTCAGGGAAATTGGGGTGGAAGGTGATAGCTATCGCCCTTATAGGATCCCAGGGATGAAGGTAAAAAAACACCATTTCATAAAGACTTCTGCATTTATATTTATATGCTTTTGATGATAAATAGACTGGAGGAGGGGGCATGCTGATGAATATTTGCTGTCAAAATCCCTTCCTTGAAATTTTCTGAACGAAGTGCATTCATCGGGTTGAAAAACCTAACCACATTAATGCATTTCTACAATGCTCCCCTGTACCTGGATCTATTTACCTTCTTTTCACCTTCATCCCCTCTTTCTGTGCACTATCAATCTGATGCTGCGGTAAAAACAGAAAGAAAACTAGAACAACCCTATTTCCTTATTTTAGACCCCATTCTCCCATTCGCTTTTATCTATCTTTATTTTTCACTAATCCAACATTAACAGCCTTATTCATCAAGGCCGAATCGGCTCGCAAAGGGCCAGATTCTGAGAATCTGGCCCTTTGCGAGTGCGATTTTTGCATTTGGGATTCAACATCCCAAATGCAAAAATCGCTATTTGCTAATTCGCATATTTGCGAGGATATACATTTAAGGAATCTCTATTTAAGATTCCTTAAATGTAATTCATCATCCATTTTACATTTGCGAAATCGCAATTTCGGGCCGTAATTTACCGCGAGGTCAAACCTCGCGGTAAATTGCGAAAACTCAGAAAAATGCATTTTTCTGAGTTGCACGTTACACACACACATGTCCTTTGGACATGTGTGTGTGCAACACCTGTGTTCATTTCCATGCAGGGGTGCTACAGGGTGTCCTTTGGACACCCCTGGCACCCTTGTACTCGCAATCTCATTTGCGATTAGCTAATTGCTAATCGCAAATGAGGAATGACTCCCCATGCATTCCTATGGGCCTTTTGGCCCATAGGAATGCATGGGGAGTTATTCCTTATTTGCGATTAGCAATTAGCTAATCGCAAATAAGGAATCAGTGGGAATCGCAATTACTATTGCGATTCCTACATGAATACCGTTTTGCGAGTCTCAAATAGCGATTCCTTATGATTCGCTATTTGAGCCTCGCAAAACGGCCCGTTCAAGAATCAGGCTGTAAGTTCCTTTAAATAAATAAATTGAAGTTATGTTCTACAAGCTGTTTTGATTTCCCCACCCAGACCTGGGATTCAAGACTTGGTATGGGGATTGTTTTCTCCATTCATCATTTTTATCATTGCAAATTGACACTGTGAAATTTATATTTTTTCATCTTTCCCTTGCATCAAGCATGCAAATTTGCCCATCAACAAATTTAACATGATTTTCTTTCAAAAGTATATAGTCTCTTTGCATAGCATTAAATGACAACATTGTGTTGACAGGGGAACTACCGAAATAAATGACAGCATTCATTGCTATTGATTATTCTTGAAGCCTTGCACACAGTGATGCTCTGGTTACTTACCGGTAATCTTCATCACTCTGAGTCCTGGTCTTCCGGCAGAACCAATTCCCTAGCTGAAAAACTCAAAAAAGTTCCCCCAAGATGGCCCTTGTTATGTATGAGTCACCACAAAAGGGAGGACCAAACGGCACACTGCCTGTAAAATACCATGCCAACTGATCCAAGAAAACTAGGAAATAGTCAACCGCCATGCTTGGTGGGAGGGCGGTACTCAGTACTGCATCCAGGAAGACCAGGACTCGGAGTAATGAAGATTACCGGTAAGTAACCAGGGCATTAACTCCTCTTCTGTCTTCCTGGATGCAGTCCTTACGTATGATACAATACCGAAGCAACCTGGTGACTATTTCCATAAACAAATGCAAGAAAAAAACACAACAGTGAAACACCAAGTATGCAGAACCAAATCAAAGTTTAATACAACAAACAAAAGCAATGCAGTTCAAGACATCAAAGGAGCAGAACCACCCTCCGCGACGGACAGGACATGATCCCCAATGGAGGGGGAAAAATGCCCACCCAACTGCAAACGATAGTGGGAAAGAAAAGTGTGATGGGAACTCCAGGTAGCAGTAGCACACACATTCCAAAGAGAGGCCGCCCGAAAGACCGCCCAGAGGTAGCCACACCCCTCGTCGAATAATCCTGCACAGACAAGGGAGAAGAGGACCCAGACACTTGGGAAGCCTTTACAATGGCAGATTTAATCCAGTTGGAAATGGAGGCAGTAGAAGGACAAGAAAACCTATTTGGCACAACAAAAGTAACAAAAAGGGAACCAGTTGTCCGAAAAGAAGAACGCTCTAAATAAATGGACAAAGCCCGGCAAAGATCCAGGGAGTGCAACAAACCTCCTCATCTGAAGAAGAGTCGGGAAATAAAACCGGAAGGACAATGTCCTCCGAACAATGAAAATGAGAAGGAACCTTAGGAAGGAAAGCTTGGCTAGGCCAAAGAACAACCTTATTCAGAAAGAAACTGATAAATGGAGAAACTGGCATCAAAGCACCAATCTCACCAATCCAAGGGGGGGATGGGAGAGTGGGATAGCAATGTGAGAACATCTTGGCAAGTCTTAGAAAGAGAAGGAGATGCAATTAACCAATCGTCGAGGTACGGAAACACCAGAATGCCCCAAGATTGCAAAATACCCAGCAGGGAGCCAGCAGTTTGGTGAAAACACTGGGAGCTGAAGCCAACACGAAGGGGAGGGAACGTAGCTGATAATGGCAGACCTCCACCGAAAACTTTAGGTATTGTTGATGCAGAGGAATGATTGGGGCATGCAAATAAGCATCCTCTAGGTCTAAAGATACGAGGAACAGGCCAGGACTCAACAGCGGCCAGGTACTCTGCAGGGTGACCATCTTGAAAGTCCGAGCAACCAGGAACCGATTTAAAAGCTCTTAAGCCCCCCGTAACCTTCTGGACCAAGAAGAGAATGGAGTAAAAGTCCAGACGGTGTTACGGCAGGGGAACTGGAACCCCTACCCCCTTGCCCAGAAGTTGTTGAATGCGATGCAATAGTGCAGGCAACTGCCCGGATCCCGTGGAAGAGAAGTCTTGCAGAAGAAGGACCTCAGACTGGCGGAAAACTCCAGGCAATAACCCTCAGACACGACCTGCATGGCTCAGGCATCCAACACATCCATCTGCCACTAGTCCTGGAATTGCCAGAAGACGCCCCCCCCACAGGAGAGGCACGCCCGCAGTCATGCTTTGGGAGGCTGGGGGTTGGCAGCAGAAGATACAAAAGGATACTTGGGGTATAACCTTAGGTATTTTTAGATATCATCTAGAGTGCTCTATTGTCCTGTTTCAGAAAATATCTAAGAATTTCCGGTTTATGGTTGAGTCCACTGAAGTGGCACTGTCCTACTACAATGTGGGGGGCCACTATGATGAAGTATGCCGCGCGAAACTGTGGGTGAGTAGACCCCTCAAATATCTTGTTTGATGTAAGACAGAGTGAGGGATATAGTCCTTGGCTTAATGAGTGACAGAACACAGACCCAAGCATCATTTGTGATATGTAGAAATCCTGGTTGATTACCATAGATTGCTATGTGTATTTCAACAGAGTGTGAGGAAGTCTTTTGCAGTGGCAGGAGAGTACTGGGATTTTGGGTTAATAGTCAGTTCCTTATTAGCTGTTACCTCTCTGGCTCTGCGCATTGGAATAATATACACTATAGATTTGACATAGGACTGAGGTCAATATGTCTCTATCGAGTATATTAAACTTAATTGTGTGTGTGCCAGCTAACTCAGAGGTCAGTAGAAACTTTCTCGAATAAACAAGAAGGGATTAGTCTCTGACAACAGCATAAATATGACAACTTTGTTTCCCCTAGAACCGGAATAATATCTTCAGAGTTGTGGAAAAAATAGACAACTACTTCACTCAGTCAATCATGCATGCTTCGTTTCTACAGAGTTGCACAGAAATAGAGAGACGGGCGTTTCAATAAAAGGATTTATTGAACAGTCTTCTTTCTCATGCAAGAAATATGAACTGCTACAATCGTTAGACAGAATGCGAAGTATAATGTGTACAGCGTGAACAGTAATATAAAATAATACTGTAATAGCATTGTCTGTTGCTATGACATATATAAAAATACATACATAAATAACACAGACTAAAATACTCAGCTGGTGCTTCTAAAATACGCCTACCCCAATGTACCTAACCTAGGTCTAGTACCAGGGAAGAAGTAGGTGCTGTTTAGATATAGTTTTAGTTCTGCCAAGAATTGCCAAAGGTTTCTCTAGGTTCTAATCAGCTCCATACCTTAGAATGAGAGAGGTTGGTATCTCTTTCCCTGGACTTGATCTCCCAACACCCCGCAAGGGGAGTCAGAAACACTGGAGCTGGATTCTCGGCAGGAGGATGACAGCGTCTAGTCAGTGCGTCAGCTGGAGAGTTGGCTTCTTTCGGCACTTGCTGTAGCGAGCTGCGTCGTGCAAGTAGGTAGTCGAACTGCACCGAACCACACCTTGCCATAGCAAGTGAAGGTATATTTATACCTTGAAGGTGTTTAGGAATGCCAGTATTGACGTAAAAGTCAAGCATATGAACGTCATGAATGAACCCCTAAGGAATAGATGTTCATGCATAATAAATGAGTCTTGGAGAAATCAATATCCAGGCTAGGGGAAGTCCCTTCAGCTTAAGAGTCTGGTTTTCCAAGAAATCATTGTGACGTAGATGAAAGGATGGAAGTAGCCATGCCTGTATTTGGGTAGCATGGGATATGCCTAAAAAAGGACTGGTTTTCTATGCATATATAAGGGCAATGTGAATTGTACCTATATAAGTGCATTAATCGGGAAAATGCATAAGGAATCTAAATCAATACACAACATCCCCATATCTTCTCTCCTGTTCCTCCTTCCACCTCTCTTGATAGATCGGGAGAGACATTGGAGTTATATAGCTGAGAAATTGGATGTGAAATGTACAAATTATATAAAACTAAGAAAAGCCGTCAGGACACACTAACCTAGAAATGTGAATCTGACAGTTTCCACACTTTGCCAAGAACATCCATTCCTACACCACTATGGTAGAAGGGAGCATTTGCTGAAACGAGAGAATGAAGCAGACAGTGGTTATCAACATACAACAGCGTTTATATCTAGAAAGTAAAAGAGGTCTTTAGTATAAGTATAGTTTGAAAAATGAAGTTTTAACATTAGGTATTGTCTATGACATAACGCCTGACACTGTATTTCCACTCCAATTATAATTTGATACTCTGACTTTCTCCGGAGCTGAAAACATAATTAAGTTCAATGTAGCAAGTGTGAATCACAATAAAATTTAACTAGTGGATAACTGTAACAAGAAAAATTTGGTAGTACTGCATGTTTAGTTATTACCCTGGTCATTATATATATATTTTTATTTTTTTATTTTTTTATTTTATTAACGGGATGCTTCATTTACATAACTGTCCGCCTACAACCCATCTCAGGCCGGCATCACAATGAGGTTGATCAGATAATGACACAGTACGAAATTGCAGGAAGTGTACAAATCATGTGCTTGATTGGTTGTCGCGGACGGAGGGCTGCTCTCTGCCTCCTCTCTGTTATCCTGTAACATATTATTTTAACTTTTTCTCCCCCCTCCACCCCCCGAACAACCTGTCCCAACTACCCCCCTCCCCCCATTGCGGCTCCAGGTATGTGGTTATGCAGTTGCGGTGAATGTAGAGCCCAGGTCTGTCGTGTGTGCTCCGAATTCGTCTGTCAGGCTCTCCCAGAGTTGGCACCAATCGAACATGAACCCTCCCCCCGATATGGGTAAGACATATAAGGCCACCCGTCTGTCTTCCACCCCAGTAACATGCTCCACCAATCCCTACTATGTCACCCTACTACTCGAGTGCTGTCTTTGAGCCTGCGTCTTGTAGTTCGGACCGCTCCTCCCCTTCCCGCTCCTCAACAGTGTCCCTCGAGGCGATGTAGGTCTGGTACAACCCCCAGAGGTTCTTGGGGCGACTCCCGGGAGGGAGCAATTCAGCAAATATTTCAGATTGCGGGTTGCAAAACACCATATCACTGGACCACTGTTTTAATGTAGGTAAGGGACCCCTCATCCAACACTTTGCCACCACTCTTTTAGCAAGTAGCATGCCCATACCGACCAGTTTTCTTACCGCCACTGGTATCCCTTTCGAGTATCCTAGTAGGGCAAGGGCCGGGTCCATCACCAGTTCTAACTCAACCACAGCGCCCAGTTCCGCGAACACCAAGCGCCAGAACTTCTGCACTCCCGGGCAACTACAGGCCATGTGTAAAAAGTCTGCCACCGGGGCGCGGCATCTTTTGCTTTCCGGGGTCCCACGCAGGCCATACCTGTGGAGCCTTTCCGGCGTATAATAAACTCGCTGCAGGAATTTGAAGTGGACCAGGCGATGTCGCCCATTCAGGGATATCTTTCTAGAGTTCGCGCAGCAGAATGCCCACATGTGATCGTCTATTTGTATTTGTAAGTCGTGTTGCCAGTCTAAGCGCGCTTTAGTGTATCGCTGCGCAGTATGCTCATGGCCTATCTTGTGTAAAGCTTCGTTATGAGCTTCTGTGGTGCAGCCGTGTTGATGACGTATGACAGCTCCGGGACCTCGGGCGGCTCCTCCAGGTCCGGGCCCAGCAGCTCGAGGAAAGCACTGCGTACCCTGTGGTAGTGAAATTGTTGCAGGTGTGTGGGCTGGGATCCCTCCCGAGTGATCTGCTCCCAAGTCCTAGCCTTCCCTTGTTCGAATAAGTCCCCAACTGTGTGCACCTCTAGCCTTCGAAGCGCACCTGAGGCTGCTGTCTCCGCCAGGGTTGGGAGCCATAACGCCCAGTTGGTGGGCATACACGGCGAATATAGCAACTCCTTGTTCTGTTTACGTAGCAGGGAGTGCCAAGCGTGGTTGGTCGACCCGATAGAGTCTAACGTCCCCACTCTGCGGTCTGTCCGGCCGCATATAGTAGCCGGGAGGGGGACCGGGTCCGCGAACAGTTTCTCCATTATTACATGACGCGTGTTCTGAGCACCGTGTATCCACGTGTGGAGATGGGCGGCCTGTGCCACCCTGTAATACCGTTCCATATCTGGAGCGCCTAGGCCCCCCTGCTCATTGGGTAGCATCAGTACGTCCCATTTCACTCTGGGTTGCTTGCCGCCCCAGGCCAGACAAATGAGTATTTTCGTCAAGTTGGCAAGAAATGCCTGTGACAGAACTATTGGGATGTTGGTAAAGAGGAATAAAAACCTCGGGAGTACTACCATTTTCATAATTGCTATTCGTCCCATTAGGGACAAGGGAAGTTTATTCCAGATCTCCACATCGTCTTCAAGCTTACTACAGGCCACACCATAGTTCTCTCTGATCATGATCTCCGGGTCAGTTTGCAACTTAATACCCAGGTATCGAATCGGCTCAGTAGTCCACTGTAGCGGGTAATCCATGTCAAAGGGCCCAGTGACGGGAGTGAGGGGGAAGGCAACTGACTTAGCCCAGTTGACCCGGAGTCCGGAGAGTGCACCGAAGTGTACCACCTCTCTCAGCACCGATGATAGGTTGTTAGCCGGGTCCCTCGCATAAAGCAGGGTATCGTCAGCGTATGTGGATATCCCGATCTTGTACGTCGGATAGTTAATGGCTTCGTATGAATGGTATTCTCTGATCGCACAGGCCAACGGCTCCGCCACCAGTGCGTATAGTAATGGCGAGAGTGGGCATCCTTGCCTGGTGCCCCTACTTATTTCAAACGGTTCTGAAACCCTGTCGCCCAGGCGGACGCGGGCCGTGGGCCCGTGGTAGAGCGCACCCAGCATTTGGAGGAAAGGCTCACCCAGCCCCATTTTCTTGAGGACCCTGTTCAGGAAAGGCAACTCCACTGAATCAAACGCCTTTTCCATGTCCAGGAACACCGCTATTGCCTTGGTGTCCTGTCGCGTGTGCTGCATTGTCCCCATCACCGTACGAATGTTGTAGGTGAGATTACGCGTAGGGATGAACCCCGCTTGTTCTGGGGCCACCAGGTCTGGGGCCACCAACGCCAGTCGTGCTGCAAGAACCTTCGCGTTGATTTTGGCGTCTACATTCAGCAAGGACAGCGGCCGGTATGAGCTTGTTAGGGCAGAGGGCTTACCCGGTTTTAGGACTGTAATGAGCATCGCCTCTCTCATTGAGGGCGGCATGGTCCCCTCCTCGCAGATATCGTTGAATAGCATGGAAAGGTGTGGGAGGAGCCTGTCTTTAAATGTCTTGTAAAAGCCTACCGTCAGCCCATCCACGTCGGGTGCACTGTCAGGCCTCATGCTATCCAGTGCGTCCGAGATCTCGTCTTGCAGTATGGGTGACATCAGGAAATCTCTTTGCCAGTTCTCTAGGAACGGCATCTTTATGTAACTGAGATAGTTGTCGATCTGTACCTCCACCCCAGAAAGCCTTGTGGTATACAATTCTGCATAGTAGTTTCTGAACTAATTCAGGATGTCCTCCTCCTCAGTAAGCGGCCCCCCTGCCTCCGTATCCAGTTCCGTGACCACCTGTCTCTTCCTGTTACCTTTCATGAGTTTAGCCAGTAGAGAGCCGGGGCGCTCCCCCTCTCCGTATATCCGCGCTGTCGCATATTTGCCCAGGTGCCAGACCTTCCTATCTGCCTCCTCATTGAATTCAGCGAGTAGCGTCTGCAGTTCCCCCGACTCAGCCTCTGCTATGCCAGCAATGTGTCGCCTCTCCAGGTCTGCAATCTGTCTTTCAAGGAATGCCAGCCTCTGTCTAATATCTTTCAGCACACTAGAGTGTTTAGCCATTGCCACTCCTCTGATACAAACTTTGAATGCCTCCCACACTGTCCGGAAGCTGTCTACTGAACCTATATTAGTTGCAAAGAAGGATTCTATCTCGTCGCTCAGCTCACCCCTGAACGCCTCATCCAGCAGTGAGTACGGGGGGAAGCGCCATGTGAAGGGGGGAATCCTATGTTTAGGGGTGTCTAGTATCAGTAATAGCGGAGAGTGGTCCGACAGCGTGCGCGGGAGTATCTTGCATGTTCGCACCCTCTCCAGTAGTGAGCGCGTGGCGAGCCAATAGTCTATCCTGGTATGTATGTTGTGGTAGGCAGAATAGTGTGTAAAGCCCCCCCTGTCCTGGTGTCTCTCCCTCCAGACATCCACCAATTCCAGCTGTACCATTTCGGCCTGCAGTTGTACAGCAGCCGCCGCCGGGCGTCTAGGGGGCCCCGAAGACCTGTCAAGCTCGGTGTTGAATATCAAGTTGAGATCCCCTCCCCACAGCAGTCTAGTGGGATCAATCCCCGCGCAGTGCCTAGCCGCCGCAGCATAAAAATCGGGGGAATCGTAGTTGGGACCGTAGACGTTCATTACCACTAGGTCATGGCCCTTACCCACACATCGAGACAGTACGAATCTCCCCTCTGGGTCAGCGTACAGCAGTGTGAGGCGCAATTTGGACTTTGGGTTCGCCCACGTGATGACCCCCCTCGCATGGGTCGTAAAGCCCGCATGTGTGATGCTCCCTAGAAGCCCCCTATAAGAAAGCATCTTACTGTTAGTGGGGAGGTGTGTTTCTTGTAATAGTGCAAGATCTACTTGGTGCCTCTGTAAGTAATGAAGGACTTTACGGAGCTTTCGGTAGTCATTGAGTCCCCTTACATTCCATGTCATTGCCTTGACGGACTCAGTGCCCCCCATCGCTTGTCCTACTTGTGCATCAGCCATAGCCATTTGTGTGTTCTATTGGGTATGCATTTACTATGTTGTTCTGGGGTGCCGTTGCAGTAAAGATCCCAACAGGTAGGGTACCGGTCAGCAGATCTATAGTCAACTTATAAACATCGTCTAACCCATCCAAATCATTTGAGTACTGGGCCTGGGGTAGCCTGTCCCAGTGCGGAAGAGGCTGAGCCAAAGTACGTAGCGCTCTCTGGGCGCCCAACCAGACCATCGCAACATTTGTTAACAGTGCATTTCCCATTCCTCCTGAGATCTGCTCAATGTATCGGAACCACAACATTTCCCCAAATCCCCCCCACCTCCCACAGCCAACCAACCCCAACCTGGTCAGACCGTCACCCAATCCCTCCCCCTCCACCCTCCCCAACCAAAACTGAATTCCCACACCCAATCTGGCCCCACTGTGGGCCAGGAATGCCAAAAGCAGTAGGGCAGAGGTTGCCATACAGGGAACATTGACCAGCTCCTCCAGGCTGGGTTACAGTCTTGTGTCTCTTGCCTGCCCCACACCATCGCCCCATATGTGAGTGCCGATCACGGCCTGGTGACATCTACATCAAGTAGGCGGTGGCGCCTCAATTCGGCCCCCCCGCTCAGGACCCCACAGTATATTATGTGTGAGGAGCAGTCAACTGAACAATATACAATCCCCAACTACCAGCAGTGTCTCAAGGCATAGCAACTCCCCCCCAGCGCCACACCAGCATGTAAGGATCTCACCCAGTGCAGTTCTAGTTGACTCTCCTGTCGATTTTCAGCAGGTTCCCGTGGTTCCCCCTCCATTGCTCTGGGGGCCCAGTGGCGAGCCCATGGCACCGTGGGCGCCGATAGAGCCCATGGCTCCGCGTCTTCCAGCTAGTCCTGTTCTTCTAAGTCATCGCTAGTGCCGAGCTCTCCAGGCTGGCTCTGTAGGCTGCTGCGTTGCTCTTTGGCCCAGGTCTTCAGTGACTTCTGCAGTTCCTTGGGGTCTGAGAAGAAGTGCGAGTGTCCTTGCCTGTTGATCCTCAACCTCGCGGGGTAGAGCATGGCATAATCCAGCCCGAGTTCCCGAAGCTGCTTCTTGTACGGGGCAAAGTGTCTCCTCTCCTCCTGCACCTTCGCCGTGAAGTCCATTCCCTCGTATTGCAGCTTTCCTTTCTCCCTCGCTGCCTTCAGTGCCACATCTCTATCTCTGTAATTGAGGAGTTTCGCGATAATCGGTCTGGAGTTTGCGCCCGGGGGCGGACGCGGTCCCAGAGTGCGGTGTGCGCGCTCCACAATAAACATTGGCGAGAAGACGCCGTCCCCCAAGAGAGTGACCAGGAGTTTTTCCACGAACAGCTCCATTTTCCCGGTCTGTGTCGTTTCCGCCACACCCGTTATGCGAATGTTCGATCTTCGAGAGCGCGCCTCTAAGTCCTCGGATTTATCTTGTATAACCTGCAGTAGTCTGCCGAACTGTTGGCGGTCACGATCCCATTCAGTCTGGGCTTCCTCGGCTTCAGTGAGGCGTCTCTCCGTCATATCCAGCCTTTCCGCATGTTTGTCTACCCTCTCGGACATGCGGTCCATGCGATATGAAAGCGCGTCTATTTTGGTGCCGATCGCTGACATACCCTCCTGACATACCCTATGTTGTAAGCAAGGATATGCTTACAACATAGTTGTAAGCATATCCTTGATTTCTGCGCAGAGTGAGCTCCCGGTTCTCCGCCTCGCGACGGCGTCGCCTCCGCACTCGGCTCCGGGCCCTTATGCCGACGTTGGTCGAAGGAGAGCTTGGTCTGCGTTCTGTCTCCCTTCCCCATGACCGCACCTGGGGTTGGACAGGGAGCTCTCGAGTGCTGGGGTAGTCGGCGGGTGTCCGCGCCCTGGTCAGCCACTCCGCTGGGCGCTTCAGTGCTTGTCGTGGCCCGTTTTCAGCGCAGCTCGAGCCCCCACAGTCCCGCAGCGCATCGCCCTGCCTCTCCACCTGCAGGTCTCACGCGCGTGAGGATTTGTCTTGCCACCCGTGAGACCGTTGGCACAAGGAAGGGTGGGGGGTGAGGCGGCGAGGGCGGGCAGCCGATGCCTTTTCGCAGATGTTCCCACTGCGGCTCCCACGCGTTGTCAGGAGGGTTGTGCCGGCCTCCAGGCGCCTCGCGGTATTCCCGCTTGGTATGGTGCGCGGCGCAACGCCAGCCGGGCCGGGGATCCCTCCCCCGGGTGGGCCGCAGCCGCTGCAGCCGGCACCCGATTGTCACCGCCGCTCCCAGGGATGTCTTCGGGCTGTCTCACACAGCGGCAGTGCCCCCCACCGAGAGTCCAAGGGCCAGTCCCCGGCGCGGCTCCCAGGCACGCCTTACTCACTGTTGGTGGGCCTCCGTCTCAGCCGATATCCGTAACGAGGCGGGGGTCCGCTGGCTCCCAGCGTGTCCAGGTCCCTGGCTCCCAGGTAGCTGTGGGGCTATTGTTGGGCGGGTGTAGCATCGGCAGCAGGCAGTCCGTGGCCCCGGTGCCCCCGGGCACTGGGTCCGCTCGTAGGGCTACGCAGGGCGGCTCGCCTGTCAGGCGAGCACGGTGATCACGGCTTGGTCCGGCGCTCTGGAGAGGAGTCTGCTGGCGCCACAGATCGGGGGCGTCCCGGGCCGAAACTCGCACCGGAGTCCGGGCGGGGGGGATCTGAATGGGCCCCCAAGGTTTTGTAGATCGGCCTTGCCGGGAAAAGGATAAATTTGCGGATTATGTTGAGGCGATGGTGCGGAGCTTCACGCTTATGCGCCCGCCATTGACGCTGGCTAGCTCCGCCCCCCCTGGTCATTATATATTTAATAGCATTGATGTCAGCATACCATACAACAATAATTCTGTGTCAATATAGTTCCATTGGAGTATATTCTTTTAGAATAAAAAGTGCAATGGATAACTCCATGTGAAGCCAACAAGTGCAAGCCAGTATCCTTAAAAGATTTTGGGCCAGATGTAGGTAATCCAGATTTACCAATTCTAAAATACCGAATTTTACCGATTCGTTTTTTTAGAATCGGTAAATGGGATGTAGGTATTCATTCGGTAAGTATTACCGAATCTGTAAGATTCTGTAAATACTGAATCGGTATTTAACGATTCGGTAATTCCAATTCATTCTTTTGGGCATGGCCCATAAGAATGAATGTGAATTACCGAATCAGTAAATACCGATTCGGTAGAAGGGGGAACACATTGAAGGGTGGCAGGGTGTCACTTTGACACCATGTTGCACCCCTCAATAGTGAATGGGTGCACATGTGACACACATACATGCCCTAAGGGAATGTATGTCTGCCACATGGCACTGTAATAATTTGCAAAAAAATTGCTTCTTTTGGGGTTTTCGATATTTACCACCAACTTGTAGTTGATAGTAAATAACGAATCCTAAAATGGGAAAAGCACTCATTTGAGTACTCCCTACATTAAGGATTCAGTAATTTACCGAATCGGTATTTAAGAATTCGGTAATTTACCGATTCCTTAAATTACCGATTCGGTAAATTACCGAATCCTAACATTAGGCCCCTACATCTGAAAAGCCTAATACCGGTCAGTAACGGCCGAAATTCTGTAATTTCGGCCGTTACCAACCGGTATAGGGCGACCTACATCTGACCCATTATCTGGTTCCAAGATGTCTTCTGTCAACATCACAGAAGAACAAATGACACAATTCCAACAACAAGTCCTGGCTGCAGAAACCATGTATCACAATTGTCTAACAAGGACACTTTGGCTGCTAGGAACTTAAACTCTATGCTTTCCAGCCGACACCATCATCAGCAGGTCTTGTGAGAGTGGAAGCAACTAATGAGACATGAAGATCTTCTTGTCTTTACTCGGGTGCTTCACTAAAATGTCATTTTGAGACACAAAGCTTCTGTCCAGGTAGCACCCACGCCCTACACACCCTTTCATCCTCTTCTGCTTCTGAGGACGTGCACTTTTCTGTGCCACCCAAGTAGCACGTTGTCTGGGAATAGAGCATAAGGGTAAATGCATCTTGTGCCACATCCTGACGCTGGCACTATGTTATCGTGATGGGCAGGGAATCAAGTCTTGGTATAATGAGCATCTTCGCAGTTCCTACTCAGCGGGTTCAATAAAGGAGTGAAGAACAGTAAGAAGGAAATGGACTTATTATGAGTCACCCTTTGCAGCCTTTGAGGCAAGTAAATGTTTGCAAATTACTCTCCTCTCCCAACTTGCTTTGTGAGTTTCATTAGTACTGCAAGCAGAAAACTTTTCTGAGCCAGCAGGTCATCTCATAGTGCTGATAATGTGGTGCAGTTCTAAACCATTAACGCTCTCTCTCCGCGTCTGCGCCGCTGAGAGGACGCGCTTTCTTGAAATGACCTGAAACACACTTCAGAAATGCATTATGTACAACCACTCAGATCAGATGGGATGATAAATCACCCCAATGCACATCCCTTGCTGTGCTTAAAAAACTATCTGTACTGCGAGATCAAATGCTTAGATTGACAGTATCCTCTACCTCTATAGTAGCAGGCGTGAGTGAGAGCCAGTTCCTGCTGTGATAGTCTGTCACCTGTTAGTCATTTGTCTTGAAACTGCTGCCTGTCGACTCCTAGGGCTCCTGTTTCGTCCTGAGTTAACATACAACCCCACTGGCGCGTGATGTCCTTTCTTAAGATGTGAGTACTCCTGCTTTAACCAGATGGATCCCATATGTCCAGTGTTGGCAGCCACTTTTTCCAAAGGAGGGTGAATTTCCTTTCCCATGCATTATTTCAAACGTGTATTTCCCTGGGTTCGTGCTGTGGGCGGAGAGCTTTTAAACCAGGTTGTTCCCTGTCCATTAACAAGGGCTGTTCCAGTTGAGGCATGTTTTGGGTATGGGCCCAATCACGTCTAATGTTGTGCTGCTGGCATCCATAATCTTTTGACTCCAATCTGCTGTGGCTCACTTTCCTTTCCTTCCTTTCTTTCTTTCCTTTCTTTCTGTAAAGCGCCGTGACGCCCCTTTGCTGGGGCAGCCGTGCGCCATAAAAGACCTTATAACATAACATAACAATGCACCTTCACACCATTGTGAGCGAGGATTGGAGCGTTAGCTTAAACTAAGCAAAGTTATTATCTTCCATCTGATCAGTGTTGCCAGTTCCTGCATTTGATGCCAAACATGCAGAATGACATCTCTGATTAGTGTGAGGAGAAAGTATGCAATGTGTATTTTGACAAGTACCCAAAACATACTTATTACAGAATATTCCTTGGGTAAAATAAAACAAGTCCTAGATAGCATATTTTATGTATTTTTAACACTTAGAGTCGATTTTATATCTATATAATCACTTTTACCAAAAGTATGTCGTTTGACAAAACATTTTGGGAATCTAGGTAAACTGAAGGATAGACTACATTTCTTGTGGTTGACAAGAAAACATAGACTTTCCTAGTCATAATAGACTCATGTTAAGTAAAATATTCTCTGTGTTCATTCTAACTTCTGAAGAACATCATTACTAAATAATAGACACAGTAAGGGCATTTACTATCACACTTCAGCATGACGTCATGTCTCGCTTAAGTCAAGCTTTCAGGAAGTAGATGTGTGAGCAACTCCAACACTCTAAAAAGGGCCATTAACGAGCCTTTTCTGTTGCAGCCCACAAACTAAGAAGGTTCATTATTATTATTATTAATATTATTTAGAAGTTTTCTATAGCGCTCGCCAGACCCAAGGGCATCGGGCGCTTTACAGAGGATGGAGAGAAGACAAGTATAGAACAATAAAAGCAAAATAGAATCATACATGTTCAGAGATTAAAAATTGTGTAGCGCCTAAGGGGCGACTTTGAGGTAGCGCGGTCAGATGTCTATCCGGAAAACTACTCTGAACATGTACAA
The DNA here is from genome assembly GCF_964263255.1 of Lissotriton vulgaris. Lineage (NCBI taxonomy): Eukaryota > Metazoa > Chordata > Amphibia > Caudata > Salamandridae > Lissotriton > Lissotriton vulgaris. The sequence continues at coordinate 10,856,285 of NC_141690.1, read as the reverse complement.
AAAGGAACTTGCTTGAAAATAAAATATGTACTAAGTTAATAAAATCATGCAGCCTCCTCTGATGTTACCCATGCAGACTCTCCTTAATATATATCAGACATTAGCTGATGAATATGATTCGATGTTTCAGTGTTTGCTAGCTTGGTCTTGAGTTGCTTATTATATGACCTGACCATCATATATGTTATCCTTTATTTTCGACTAACCTCAGTCTTAGGAAACAAGTGTATAACATCCCATTTTGAGGGACTGGCTGGCTGCTATGTTTGTCTGATCCCTATCCTCCTATACCAACCATGTGTCGATGTAAATTATCTCGTCCCTCTATCCCCCATTTTACAAGTAGCCTTCTTCTTAATGTTTTTTTACTGAAAGTGTACAATTCCTGTACCTCCACTTGCTGTACAGCGCGCCATCGCCCACGAGGCTATGCAAACTATGTAAATAGGTGGATGCAAATGCAGCTGTTTCTCCTGTGGTGGGCATGAGGGCAAGGAGGCGCTGCATGCCTGGTTCCACTGGTCTGGAGCAGCGCCTCATCACACTATCTCAGCCACTCTTTAGTCACCGCCATTCAAGGTGGTTCTAACCCGGTGCTCCTGCTAACACCTCGTGTTCTCACATCTCTTCTTGGCATTACTACATGCCATGCTCTTCACACCAGTACTGTGCCTGGGGAGAGGAAAAGAGCAAAACTCTATAAATAACTGGATAGCGTCTGAGAAAGAAGCTGAAACCCAGTTCTATCATTGTCTCAGTGCTACAAATTAATGCATGGTGGGCTCTTGTATAAAGCTGCTGGCATCCTTAATCATAACTGGAAACTGATTAAGTGCTGAAAAACAGTTATGCAACTGTCTTAGCATTACAAAATATGCCATGGTGCTCACTTGTATGAAGCTTTGGCAACCCCTAGGCTGCTACATCGTAAGAGAGAAAGGAGAGGCAATGTGACCCACCCATAAAAGGCTTTCCCTCTCCTGACTGAAGGGCCCTCCCCACACTCAACGATGGTAATTCATGGATTACCATAGCTGCTTTCCTATTGTATAGAGGTGAGTCATCTACCTCTCACAAGTCTTCGTAGGCTGGTTTCCTGCTCTATCGGCTGGCATGGTCCAGTAGACATCAAGTACCAAGGCAGTCCAATCTAGGTCTGGAAGGGCTAGCTGCAAATTTGGGGGCCTCTTCACAAACTACATTTTATAGTACAACTGTTAGTAGTACTACAATAGTACTACTCACAAACTACAAAGTGTTATTTGCAAACCTTAATGCAGAGACCTAGGCTTCCACATCACCTAACTGATATGTACAGATCTCCGCCTCGACTGCGGAGATCTCTGCACATGTGTGCCTACATTTTCATGGTAAAAGAGGACAGGATGGGGGAGTGGCTGGAAAATGGAGATTACTTACAACATCTGGACACCTGACATGTGGCCTGAAGTTGTGCGAAAGTTACCAGTGCCCTCAGGTAAAGCTAAAAATCTGGGTGTGATCATGGATCAGAAACTTGATTTTGGGGACCAGGTTAGCGGAGTTGTATCTACCTGCTTCTATATCCTTAGGATATTGAGAAAAATCTAATTTTTACTTCCAGCCATGGCTTCAGGACAGCAGTCTCAGCCCTCATTTTGTCGCGCTTAAATTACAGCAACAGTTTGTACCTGAATTTGAAAAAAAAACATCTGTGCAGACTACAGGTTGTACAAAATGCAGTGGCGAGACTGCTAATAGGCCTTCCAAGGTTTGGCTCTGCACGAAAGGGACTCCGGCAACTGCATTGACTGCCAGTAACAAGACGAGAACAATTTAAAGCTCTATGCACGGTCTTCAAAGCACTGAGGGGCAGTGGCCCAGAGTTTTTGAGCAGGTGCTTTGAATGGTATGTTCTGGGTAGAGCATTGCGCTCCTCCGAAGGCAGATTAGTAGCTGGGCCCGAATAAAAAAGGCTAGTTGGGGAGGCAACAGCTTTTCCTACTGTGCAGCGAAAGCCTGGAATAGCTTGCTGACGCATCTCAGGAATGCCTCGGAGCACCTTTCTTTTAGAAAGGGGCCGAAGACATGGTTGTTCAGGGAATAGGCTCCCGTTTGTCTCCTGTGAGTCAGAGCGTAGCGCCAGGACACCCTTGGGTATAAGTATGCTTTATGTTATGTTATGTTATGTTATGATATGTTATGGAAAGTTTATATAGCGCCTATCACCACCGGTCTCTAAGCGCTTAAACAGAAGAACATAACACTCTAGTGCCCATAAAAGCCTCAGACTGTCATAAAGGCCTTTCTGAAAAGATGGGTTTTTAGTTTCTTTCTGAAGGGTAGAAGCTATGATTCCTCCTTCAAGGCGTATGGGAGCTCATTCCACAGTTGTGGGAGAAGTACAGACAGGGCCCTGCCTCCTTTGGTTTTTAATTTGAACCGAGGTTGAAACAGGTTGGAGGTTGTTCCAGAGCGCAAGGGTCTCCCAGGAATGTACCTCTTCAAACGTTGTTTAATGTACTCTGGGGCTTTCCCAAAAAGTGCCTTATGGGCCACACAGAGACATTTGAACTGGACTCGAAATTTCACTGGAAGCCAGTGCAGCTTCTGAAGCAGGGGGGTTGCATGCGAGTTTCTAGGCAGAGAATGGATCAGCCTAGCTGCATCATTCTGTATTACCTGCAGCTTCCTCAGCAGCCTCAGCAGCTTCTGTGGCAGGCCAAGATTCAAGGCATTGCCATAGTCGACTCTTGAAATAACTGTGGCAGATACGATCGATTGCAGGGTGGAGGCAGACAGAATAGGGACTAATTTTCGTAGTTGCCTCAACACACCGATGCAGGATCCGACGACAGCAGAAACTTGGGGGGCCATTGCGAGATCTGCGTCGATCCTTAGCCCTGGGCTTTTTACTACAGAGCCAGGAGACGGGGTGGTTCCCAATTCTGGAGGCCAGTACAGATCACTCCAGGGGTCCTGTTTGTTACTGATCACCAGCACCTCCGTTTTGTCAGCGTTCACTTTCAACAGCTTTATACGCACTACTAATAATAATTAATAAATATATCAAATTAATTTGCATTAATATTTATAATAAAAATATGTTTACTATTGTTTTTTTAAATTACACCAAACCTTTCTAGTTTTCTCTATACCACACCATACACATCTCCACCTATGTGGAAAAGTTACCATCACTAACTTTATAATTGTAAATTAGGTGATTCCCCCTGAATACAGGTGGTGGAGACATGTAAGCCTACACTTTGCATGTTACACTTGTGAATTGTGAATAGCCAAAAGTAGTAAATGAATTACAAAGTGTAAGAGTACATTTGCACTTGTAGATTTACTTGTATAAATTCACCTTTGTGAATAGCCTTCAATCTATGTAAATGTATCCTAAATAGCTTTCCTGAAAATCCAGCATAGCTTCGACCTTTCTGGAGCTACATTGAACTCCCCTGTTGTGCGCCATCCCCTGCTGACGCTTAATAGGTATTTAATGGGCACCGTGGCAAAGATTGTTTGCCTGCTGCTAAAATGGCCAACAAAAAGTCCGCAAACCAAACTCTAAATTAAGACATTATTGAGGATTGCCTTCTTCTACCGTAAAGCAAAGGCTCAGCTTTATCTCCAAGCTTAACATAGGCTATCAAAGCTACTTCATTACACTGACAAGCCTTACTTGGAGACAAAAACATCAGTTATTAGTAATTATAGAGAGATTCGTGCCGTTGGCTAACAAAATCACTTGTGAAACGACACCACCTTTAAGACTGTGACATTTTTCTGATCATGGGCGCTCTTCCCAGTAATGGCTCCTCCGATAAGGCGGAGGAGCATCGTCCCACTGCTTTACGCAGTGGAAAAAAAAGGAAAAATAAAATAATAACTTTATGTTATTATCATTTTATTGTTCCTGCTGTAGCGTGTCGGGGGCGGGGCAGATCTGCTCTGCTCTCAGAGCAAGGGGAGGAGTGGTGGGCACTATGTAAGTGCCCATGAATCATTGACTGGCTGTCTGGGGCCAGCCAAACATGCATGCGCATTTTGCATGTTCTCTTTGCAGGCTGCGTTACAGCCGGCATGGAGAACATACCCAGCCTCCCATTCCCTGACATGGGGGCCTATTAGGATGGCGGACGGACCTGCGTCCGTCCGCCACCCCCGAGGTGGAGGAACCGTCTGCAGGAGCAGCGGCGGTCCCTCCGGTGCAATTAGGATGTGGCCGCCACCCTGGCGGTCACATCCTGTATCTTTAAAAATGCATGTAAATGCTGGGGGGTACCTATGTGCACCCCCACCCCGACACCCTGGAGGCCCGCAACGGGCCCCCAAACACCAAAGACCACATGCTTTTCCACGGCAGAAAACCTGCCGTGGAAAAGCATGTTTCCGCATGAATCCTAATATGGCTGGTGGTGTCTGATAGACACCGCCATCATATTAGAGCTTTTCCGCCGTGGGACTGCAGCGGAAAAGCGGCGGACGGTCTTCCCGTCCGTAGATGACCCCTCTGCCATCCTAATCTGGCGGGGGGTCTTTGCAATCACCGCAGCGGTGAATCCGCATCCGCCGGGCCGGCGTTGGCTTCCGCCGGCCCGGAGGATGCGGATTCACCGCAATCCTAATCGGCCCCTTAGTGCGGTGGTTCGGCGCTCAGACCAATCACAACGCTGCATTGCAGTGTTGTGATTGGTCAGGGGAGCCTGGTGCTTTCTACTTCCTTTGCAGAGAAGAAGTGAGGAAATGGCTGGATGAGAGGCGTACGCCGCCGCACAGCAGGTAAGTGTTTTTTTAACCTCTCTTCCTTCCCCCTGCCCGTCCCACTGCTGCTTCCCGGGAGCAGCCGCTCCTGGCTCTTCCTAAGTGTCAATCAGCATACAGGCACACAGTGAGCCTAATTTCTTGATGAAATACCTGCCTCACTGTGCAGTCTCCAAACTAAATTGAAATTCACCATTGCACTAATCACAACTGTACTTTACTGCCATCTAGTGTTTATTTCAAAGAACTCCACCAAAACAAATTCCCTTTTTTCAAAGAAATAGTTCCTAAGCCAGGTGGTGCCATCTCAAAAGCAAACATAAAAGTACAGGGTCATGGCACAGAGCTATAAATGATTGACTAGGTGTGTATAAAGGGAATGCTTACATGACTGTTGTGATTTGATTAGAGCACACTAAAAACACGGCTACGGTACAGTACAGTACAGTACAGACTGCTGGTCAGTGTCCCCAACTACACTTACAATATTTTTTTTTCCCTCTGTGTTGCCATGAAGGACATGTGTGCTGAATACACACAACTGTTTGCAAGTGAGGGCAGCAGTCGAACAAATAAAATCCCTAGTATTTTGTGTTTATCGCTCTGAAGTTACGTTTGAAAACAACGCAAAATTGGGCGCTTTAGTTCTATTTCGCTGCATGCAAAAGTTATTAGTTGTTGTAATGTAATTGCACTATAAACTACAGTGGTCATACCAGCACCTTGATGACAACATGCATACTTTACTCCAACTGTAAACCATCCACATACACAAATAGGAAGGGACTGTCACTGTACGTATTTAAAAATGTCCTTTTATTACTGTGTTGTCAATGGTGACCTTGCCAAAGAGGCAGCATAGAAGGTAAAATCTGCCCACCCATGCCAAAAAACACAAGTCTTTTAAATGGTGCCGCATGATTTACAAAAAGTGTCCAGGCCTAGATCATGACCTCGAGGATGTGATGTCCAGGAAGGGCATATCGATGCCAAGTATCAAAAATATCCGCAAAAGATAACGTTATGTACACTGGCACTAAATTGAAATAATTTATGTTATGATCGTTTTTCTTAAAAATCTGGAACATGCCTGGCTCTTTATGTCGTATGTTGGAGCACAGCTGATCACATCCCCACAATCTTCCAGACCATGATTCTGTTCAAGCTCTTGATATATGGTATGGACCCCATCCCATGAGCATTGCTGCTAACTGGCCTCTTGTCTTAAAGGTGATTTTCAAGCCAGTGTCAAGCTTTCAGCCAACAGTCCGAAGCCTATTGGGACTCGTAGTTTAACTTCCCTTTTAATTAAAGTGTACCAGCCTCACCACGGAGCCTGTTGAAAGACATGCATGCGGTGTCATCACGATTTTCTGCCATCTGTCAAAAAAGACCCTGGGGCAGTGCTTTAAATGGGCCGGTACTCGCCGGTACTGAGTACCGGCACTTTTTATTTTTACCAAGCAGAGTACCGGCACTTCTCCACTGTCAAGGAGAGTACCGGTACTCCGGTTCTGACTGATAACTTGGTGCCCGAGGGCCAAGTGAGGTTTTTTTTTAGCAGCATGTTGCTGTTGCCGTCTGTCTGTGTTATTTAGTTTTGGCAACTGGCACGCTGCCTGATGGGGTCTGTAGGCGAATTGGAGGCCTAACGCTGGGTTGTCTGGTTAGTGTTTTCCTCCCAGTGGGGTGTGATTGTCTTTCTCCTCTCCTCTCTCACTTGGCCTGCAAATCTCCCCCTTCCCGCCCGCCTGCTGGGACATTGAGTCCATGATGGGCGGGGATGAGGTGGTAGACTCCCCGGTGCCCAGGTGAAGGGGAGGAGGTCAACTGACCTATCCTTTGGAGGACAGTATTTTATTTCCCCGACCTCGACCCTGCTGGGCTCTGCACGCACTTGGGACCCTGCAGTGAACACTGCAAGCTCTCCCGCCGCGGGGCCTTCTGTCGAGAGAAAAGGAGGGAGAAGGGGGGTGAAGGAAGGGGAAGGAGCAGAGAGAACGGAAATCTAGAGAGGCTGAAGGGGTAAGCGCCGATAGAGATAAATAAGAGATCCAGACAAGTGATAGAAAGGGGTGGAAAGACGCTGAGACGGCAGTTAGAAATACAAAGAGTGATGGTAGAGAGACTGATAGGATACAATAGGGGACAGAATTAGCCTCAAACGGGAGAGAGGTGGGTGTGGGAGGGATCGTGAGGTTTGAGATATGAAGACAGTATATATTTGAGAGGAACAGATTTGGGACGTATTTTAAAGAAAAGCGAGGAATGCTTGTTTGTGTGCATGCACTCTGGAATATAAGGATTGCGCCAGATGCAAGCAAGTAGGAACATTAGAATTATTATATTAAGGAGCTGTAAATATTACAAAACAAGGAAACATGAACATGTGGCGTTTGGACATTTTTTTTGGATTGATACATTTCTCACATGTTTTGTTCTGTCCCGTAACCGATGTAAGTGGCAGAGTCTCTCTCGCCCTAGAGCATATTAATTATTAGCCTAAAAGTGCTAAAAGTACTGTTGATGGCTTGGCACATTCAGGCTTTTAGCTATTAATCTGCAGATATGTAAAGTTTGGGACCACTCTCTAGGAAATGCAAGGGCAAAATGAATACTCAATGGAAGTGTTTTTGTATCATGTTTCACTCCGCCTCTAACCACGCCCACTAGCCACGCCCCTAGCTCAATTTAATGAGTACCTGCACTTATTTTTTCCCATTTAAACCACTGCCCTGGGGAAGTACGTCACGCTGCTGTCCCGCAGAGCAGGTTCAGTGATGCCAAATAAAACATATCTCTATGTTACAGAACGATAGAGATGCCTCTTCAAATGCTCAACAGTGAACATGTGCGTACAACCCACATACATACATCGGAGTCTTTGTACATCTGGACTGGGATATCACCTCATTCACAGGTTTCATGCATTTGTTACATTAATGAGGCTTTGTCAGTCTGTCATAACGTTTTATTTCGGAAAACAATTTCCATAAAAAGTACAACAAGTGATAAATACACATTAAAAGACGTACACGTTTAAGAAATTACCACAAAAACCTGAATAAGCACATCAATCAATCCTCACATAGAAATCAAAATTTCAAAGCTGTTCATTATCAAGACTCAGTCTTTTCTTTACAGCATTTCCTAAACCCAGCCATGAGCAAACAAACACGTTCTGAGGTTAACATTTGTAAAAACAGAAGGGCAGGCCTTACCTGTGAGACATTCATGCCCTTAAGAAGGGGAATTATAAGATTAGGAGGACAAGGAAAAAGGCTCTCCGCCAAGGGCACACTTTGGGAAACTCGAGCAACTGATGTGTCAGCACAAGGCAAAATCTGGTTAGGAGATAACGAGGATAGCATTTACTAACAAAAATCAAATAGGGCTCAATGTGCAAGGTTGTTTTAAGGGTAACAAATGCCTGCTCCAATCCTTTTTCCAATTCAAGGGTCTCCGTAGAAGATTTTCAATGAGTAAGGAAGTTATTCTTAGTCCAGGGTTGAGCTAATTTTGTAATAGAGGCGGGGGCTGTAAACAATTCAGGTCGCCCTAGCCTTGAAACCCTCCTGAACACAATTCAGCCAGGCAATGGCATTCCCATGATCCAAAGAGGCAATCCCTCAAAAATAGCCACATCAATTCGAGATCTGGTTTAATCCATATTGACAGCCATTTTAAGAGTGGTCAAAGGGCAATTAAATCAGTTATATAGCCCTGCCCTACCTCCTCATGAACAATAAAAGAAGACGTACCCCTTGACAAGGCCAACAAACGTTTTATAAAAAAGTTTTCCATCACTTGAAGCGTAGAGCAGTCTACATACCCCCACAGTTCATAGCCATGTAAGACTGCAGACCTACATTTGGCATAAAAAAAATATTCAGTGAGGTTTGAATTAGTTTGTTCCCAAGTGCCTGGTGGCAAAATTGAAGAGTGCACCCACTGTCCTCCTTAAAAGTGACTGTTGGGACAAAATCAGAGGCGACCAGGATCCTTTCTGATCAAATATAACCCCAAGATATGAAAAGAAGGGGACCCTGGAAATTTCCATTCCCACAATAGTGTGATTTCTACTGTAAATCTTGGTCCCATAACCATTACATGCCACTTTCCCAAGTTAGTAGAAAGATCTAGAGAGGCCATAAAGTTCACAAAAGAGTCTAACAGGCGTGAGAGACCCAAAGCTGTCCTTTCTAGAAGGATAGTATCACCTGCATGAAGGAGAGCTGGGATAAATCTCTTGCCCATTCAAGGTAGATCAAGACCAACCCGAGGTAAATGGCCCTCAAGGTGGTTAACATACAGTGTAAATAAAAATGGGGCCAAAATACAACCCTGCCTGACCCCCGAGTAATACCAAAGTGTTCTTTATAAAACCAGCCACCAAGCACTCCATGGGCAGATCTATAGAAAGGCATGCCTCAGAGTCCTTATAACAATTCTGGACTAACTCAGTTAAAAAGGAAGGGGATCAGACCATCTTCCAACTAATCATTCCCCTCCATGCAGCTATCGCCACATTATTACTCTTCAGAAATGTATGGCAGACAGAAGCTCTTATAATGTCCCAATTTATAGAGACCACAAACAGGTAATGATCAATCTAGGACTGACAACAAATAACATAGGGGCTCATTACGATGGCGGAGGGCCCGCCACGGCCAGCCGGTCGGTGGCGGGCCCTCCGCCATGGTACTGCTGTTTCCCCCCGCCATATTATGATGGCAGGGGGAATCGTTGGTTAAGCGTGGCGGTGGTAACGACCGCCCGCCACGGTTCTGACAGGTGGTCCTTTTCCGACCGCCTGTCGGAACAAAAGCATTGGCTAACACCGCCTTAAGGAATATGATATCCCTTTCCTCTGTTCGTTTTGTGGCAGACAACCCGCCGCAAAACAAATGGCGGTAAGAGATGTGGGGGCCCGCTGTGGGCCCCCCTCAATCCCAGGTGCAGGGACATGTACTGTGGGGGGCACCAATATCCCTGCCCCATGGGGCAGGCACCGCAGGGAGCCTGCCACGTAGGGCAGGGATGTGCCTGCACCCTCTATTTTGCATTGTGGCGGGGCTGCTGACTGCATCCCGCCACAATACAAAATATAGGTGATGAGACCACCAATATAGCGATCGCATCGCGATTAGGATTGTGGGGAGGCCACCTCATAGGCGGCCAGTCCCAAATCCGTATAGATGGCAGACGGACTAAAGTCCATCCGCCATTTTAATGAGGCTGTAGTTAGATACTAATGAATATAGCGAAGCCAAGAGGAGAACATAATCAATAATCCTCTGTACATTGTGCCTGTCTCCTTCCTGTTTGCCCGCCTACCTCGCCGCCCTCCGCTCTCCCTCCCCGCTCCCGCTTCCCGCCACCGCCATTAGCCCCGCCCCTTTTCTCTTCTGTATCCCTCCCCGCTCCCGCCTCCCAGCTGCTCCGCCCACCCGCGCACTTCGCCTTAAATGGCGACCGTGCGAACGCGCAGCGGTCACGCGCAGCGGGCGCGCCGTTTGTGCGCCGAAGGCGCGCCAAAGGTAAGCCCGTCTACGCCCGTCCGCGCCTGGACCGCGCCCAGTGCCAGGACCCCTGGCCCCGAAGAGCCCGACCGACCCGCCTGACGTACTCCGCCGCCACCCTCACCGCACTCAACACCGGCCGACTCCCAGAATGCCATCAAGCCACCCGCGACGTACCCACGGACCTTTCAGCTGCCACGCCTGCAAGTTCTCCTGCATCCGGACCAGCCTCGCACCAGCACCCGCCAAGTCGAACACCAGCAGTACCCACCTCAAGTGCATCCTGCTCAACACCCGCTCCGTCCACAGACACGCCATCGAACTCTGGAACCTCCTCGACACCACAGCCCCTGACGTTGCCTTCCTCACAGAGACCTGGATGAACGCCTCTTCAGCTCCCGACATCGCCATCGCTATCCCAGAGGGCTACAAGATCGTCCGGAGGGACCGAAATCCCAACCAGATGGGAGGAGGCATCGCCATCATCCACAGGAACACCATCCGTCTCACGACCAGCACCGACAACACCCTGACCAGCGCCGAACACCTGCATTTCCAGATCCACACCAACCCGAACACCACCCTCAGAGGCACCCTGATCTACCGACCCCCTGGACCACGCACACAATTCAGCGAGGACATCGCCGACTTCGTCAGCCCACATGCCCTCCCCTCCGCTGACTACATCCTCCTGGGAGACCTCAACTTCCATCTGGAGAACAACAACGACCGCAACACCAGCACCCTGCTCGACAACCTCACCAACCTGGGACTCAAGCAACTGGTGTCCACCCCCACCCACCTCGCCGGACACACACTCGACGCAGTCTTCTCCTCCAGCACAGACATCGACTTCAGCCACGCCACAGAGCTTCAATGGACGGACCACAGCTGCGTCCACTTCACCTTCAAGAGAACGACGACCCACCACCACCAACAACAGGCCGCCCGCAGAAGCTGGAACAAGATCACAACAGACCAGCTCGCCACCTCCCTGAGCCAGCACCCTCCTGCCAGCTCAGCGGACCCCAGCCAGGCCGCCGACAACCTCACGAAGTGGATCAGCAACTGCGCGGACGAACTCGCCCCACTGAGGACCCCGCCCAGCAGACCCGGCAGCAAGAAGGCCCCTTGGTTCACCGACGAACTCAAGAGCTCCAAGAAGAACTGCCGAGCCCTCGAGAAAGTCTGGAGAAGGGATCCGACACCGGACAACAGGACCTCCTTCAAGCTTGCCACCCGGAAACACCACCAGCTGATCTGCGCCGCCAAGAAAACAGCATTCAAGGACAGGTTGGACAACAACGCACACAACTGCAAGGAACTCTTCAACATCGTGAAAGAGCTCTCCAACCCCAGCGCAGGAAACAACGACATCACCCCATCGCAAGACCTCTGCAACTCCCTCGCCTCATACTTCCACAACAAGATCGCGGACATACACAACAGCTTCAACAACCATCCAACGCACACCATGACCGAACAACCACCCCCCACCACCACCCTCCACGCCTGGACCCCGATCAGCACCGAAGACACCATCCGCACGATGAACTCCATCCACTCCGGATCACCGACCGACCCCTGCCCTCACCACGTCTTCAACAAGGCCGACGCTGTCATCGCACCCCACCTGCGAGACATCATCAACACATCCTTCGACATCGCCACCTTCCCTGAGAGCTGGAAACACGCCGAACTCAGCGCTCTACTCAAGAAACCAACAGCGGACCCCACCGACCTCAAGAACTACCGCCCCATCTCGCTCCTCCCGTTTCCAGCCAAAGTCATCGAGAAGACCGTCAACAAGCAGATGGCCGCCTTCCTCGAGACGAACGGATCCCTTGACCCCTCACAGTCCGGCTTCTGAGCCAATCACAGCACCGAGACCGCCCTCATCGCCGCCACCGATGACATCCGAGCCCTGATGGACAATGGAGAAACAGCGGCCCTCATCCTCCTAGACCTCTCCGCGGCATTCGACACGGTCTGCCACCGCACCCTAGTACGGCGCCTCAGCAACATCGGAATCCAGGACAAGGCGCTGGAATGGATCATCTCCTTCCTCGACGGAAGAACACAGAGAGTCCGCCTACCACCGTACAAGTCAGAGGCCTCCGAAGTCATCTGCGGCGTCCCTCAAGGATCATCTCTGAGCCCCACCCTCTTCAACGTCTACATGAGCCCCCTCGCGGCCATCGTACGCAAACACAACCTCAGCATAATCTCCTACGCCGACGACAACCAGCTGATCCTCTCCCTGACCAACGACCCCGCCGCCGCCAGAGCCAACCTGCACGAAGGGATGAAGGAGGTAGCCGAGTGGATGACGATCAGCCGCCTAAAACTGAACTCGGACAAGACGGAGGTCCTCATCCTGGGCCCCTCACCCTCCGCCTGGGACGACTCCTGGTGGCCTCCCACCCTGGGCGCCGCACCCAAACCGACAGACCATGCACGCAACCTGGGCTTCATCCTGGACTCCTCCCTCTCCATGACCAGGCAAGTCAACAACGTCTCCTCGGCGTGCTTCAACATCCTACGCATGCTACGGAAGATCTTCTGGTGGATCCCCACCGAGACCAGGAGGACCGTCACCCAGGCCCTTGTCACCAGCCGACTGGACTACGGCAACGCCCTCTACGCCGGTACCACCGCCAAGCTCCAGAAGAGACTCCAGCGGATCCAGAACGCCTCAGCCAGACTCATCCTCGACATCCCACGAACCAGTCACATCTCCGGACATCTCAGAGACCTTCACTGGCTCCCCGTCAGCAAAAGAATCACCTTCCGCCTCCTCACCCACGCACACAAAGCCCTACACGACCAAGGCCCGAGCTACCTCAACAGCCGAGTCAACTTCTACGCTCCCAAACGCCACCTCCGATCAGCCAACCACGCCCTCGCCGCCGTCCCCCGCATCCGAAGAGCGACTACAGGAGGAAGGTCCTTCTCCTACCTGGCTGCCAAGACCTGGAACTCCCTCCCGACCGACCTGCGCCTGACCCAAGACCACCTCTCCTTCAGGAGGAAGCTGAAGACCTGGCTGTTCGAGCAGTAGCGGCACCCCCCCCCCCCCCCCCAGCGCCTTGAGACCCTACGGGTATGTAGCGCGCTTTACAAGTGTCATTGATTGATTGATTGATTGAATAATAGTATCTGCCCCCCCCTTGTGTATGATGATCAAAAGAATTATAAAGGTTTCCCCCTGAGGCCCTCCGGCCAAATGATAAATTAAAGTCGCCCATAATTGTATTCAACAACTCTCCCTGCGGCTTATGCTCAAAATGCAGAAAGTGACCCTCAGTCTCATGTGTTTCATATCTAGCCAGCCCATAGTTCTTATCACACAAGTGCCAATTCAAATCACCCAGAATAACCACCAGGAGGAATGGGTTGGACTCCGATCGCAATCGCTCTAAAAAGGCTTGCAAACCAGATAACTGCACTGAGGACTTTGTAAAAGTGTTAGAGTTATAAAAAAATCAACAAAAGAGCGCTGTTAGAATGAGAGAACAATAGCTCTACTACCAAGAAGTAAGCAGAACCCGTATGATAATAAGTAGCTAGCTCATGGGACACTAATGTGGCAGGTCCCCCTTGGCTCTTCAAGACAGAAAAGATGGCAAAACCCTTAATCAAAAGTACGTTAGAAACATCCAAAGTTTCCTGACAACACAAAATGCTAAAGTTCTTTTAAGAGTTTTACCCACAGTGGCACATTCAATTTACACATCACCCCAGCAATATTCCTAGCTTAACAGCCTAGCGCTTCTAGCCTTGCTTTCTGAACCTTATATAGAAGCCCTTTCCTCATTGAGTATGTTTTGCGGACTATGACCCAATGAGGGCGACATGAGTCAGCCTACCCCTTCACGAGCACTCAGAGCAGAAAACCTATTGGCAGTAGGAAACTGATCCATAATAGATCCAGCGATGACGTGCGGATGTGGCGGATTGGGGACTTTTTTTTGTTTAAATTTGTTTATTGAGGTTTTACAATTCATAGATCGCATTATATACATAACACAGAGGTTTACATTAGTATTTAAGTATGGCACACACTTTCGTTATCGCCAGTTCACATCCATTATGGCTGCTAAACAATAGGGAGTGTCTCATGGAAGGTGGGTCCTCCCATTATTACGTGTCCACAGCGATAGCGTTATGGAGTACAGGTGTGGTTGCTGACTATGGACCTGTGGAGACCCACTTCAATCGTGTGCCTGTTCTAGTATTTAATGCGTCCTTGCTTGACTGAGTACGTTCCCAACAGACTAGCACCAGAGCTCTAACTGCGGATGCCGAACCTCGAACCTGTAACTTTTGGGGTGAACGGTGGGTGGGGTGGTGGAGAGGCACTGGAGTTTGTGGGTATGCGTTTGGGGCGGTCAACAGGAAGGGTGGTGGCATTGTTTCCTTGAAATGTAATCTGTAATGACATTTTTACCTTCGTGGGAAGGGGGCTGGGGGGGTCGGGGTGTGTAGCTAGCCTAGTTGGGTATGTTTACATCGACTAGAGGACTTTCAGGTGTGACATCAGCGCTGTAGTGAACCTAAGGGCTCCACCTTGGTCGTGGCGTGTCTGCATTGGGATCCTGTGGGGGGTGTGGGTGAGGCCTGGGGCTGGGAGTTTGCTGGTGTTCCCTCACGGGTGGTTTCGTGTGTTAAAGCGTGCAATAATTGTGCCCATTCCAAAGAGATGATATGTTTGGGGGTACCCTTTACTTCCTAGTCCCACAACACCTCCTCCTCCGCCTTCCCCCATTTTTTCAGAGCTCCTATCTAGGCTGCTATCGGGGGCCCGCCGGGTCCCGCCAGTGCATAGCTATTCCTCTTTTTGCTAAAAGGATGGCGAGGGACATAAAGCGATACTGCACTTTCTCAGTCTTCCGTCTACGGAATATCCGAAGTGCTCACGCCTCCCAAGTGGAAATGGTCGTGACATTGGTAACTGCCCGAAGTGTCCTGTGAACTCGATCCCAGTATTCCTGTATGTGGGGGCAATACCAAAACATGTGTTTAAAGTTCGCCTCAGGGACTTGACATTGGGGGCAGGCAAAATGCGTGTCAGGGTGGAATCTAGGTAGATTGGGGACTTAATGCCTTTTCAAAGGGGGGTAAAAAAAAGGTCAGGGGGTGGACAGAAATTCTAGAACCTGCTGCAGAAGACTGCGCTAGTCTATACGCCAAGTAACCTACCAACTCTTTGTTGTCAAAGTTCCCCACCACACAGTCCCCAGTCGCCTACTTCCAACAGAGGCCTACCCAGCCCAACCCCCTAGCCATCAGAATATGCCTGAATAGTAGGGTGCCATCAAGATTTCGTGCTCTACATCAATTAAATACTTTGATAATAAGTTGCCCAGTGAATTGAAGTTGTCGCTTAACCAGTGGAGGGACATTTGTCAAGACCAACACAAAAGGAGAGGCATCTGGAGGAAGGTCTAAGACAGCATGATAAGAACTAAAACACGTGTACTCTGCTTGAAGGGTGAATAAGGCCTATTAAGTTCTATCAAAGGACACAGAACGCTGGGAGGCAGTTCAGAAGAACTAGGCATAGCCAAGTCTACTTAATACGTGGTGTTCTGAGTTTCCACTGCAGTTTAACTTTCAATTGACTCCCCTCACAGAATTGACTCCCCCTTAGCCCTGCCAGCATTAAGCAAAAAGGGGATACCTTATTACTCGACAACTTGCAATACTCATACATCTCACTAGAATGGTAGGGAACAAAAGAAGTGGATTCTGTGGCTGAATGGAAGGGAACAGAAGGAGCGGTAACAACCTGCTTATCACCGTTAGAGAGAGCTTACGCTATAGCAGAGAGCTGCACAGGAACTGTGTCAAACATAGATCTAACATTCTACTCCAGTTTATTTGAGACACAAGATAACAATTGATCCAGCTGAGGCAAGCTATTTATCAAAGCTTTGTCATTCTTTAAGTTTACAGGACCAAAACCTTCAATACCAGTGCCCACACCACAGAACATCTTGACAGCAGTCTTTGGATCAAAGGCCCTTCTGCTGAGTCTGGGTGCGTTCCTTTTTAGGTCTCGCCTGAGCCTGCGCATGCGCTGTTCTGTGAGACATTTAGTAACTGGGCTTTTAAAAGTCGCCCAAACGCTTTTGCTCACCTCAAGCTTGCTGCTACGCACATGTGCACGTGCGCAGCCGCCATCTGGCATTCTTCTCGCTCACCCATGCCTCAACGCCGCTCCCCCACCACAGAAGCGTCTTGCACGCATTTGTTTTTCACCCCTCTCACTTTAGTCATCTTTGGATGACTCATCTGAGTAATGATGTCCAAAATGTACAGTTTGTCCTCAATTTGCAATTCTAAATGTAAAACAAAATATTGTGCCAAGAACTCCGTTAGGTAAAAGTTTATTATTTCTATTTTTCTGCTGCCTTTGTGTCACCTGGGCCAGGGGCGCTAAAGAAGGGCTAGCGCACGCAGCACCGGTCTGCCCCTTACTTGTGACAATGTCGCTTAAGTTATGTTGTATCTTTTTACTCTGCTTCGAACTTTAGTAATCAGTCCTTCCTGCACTTCAGTCCTCTCATTCCCCTGTGGGGAAGGTCATGACTCCCCCCTCCAAAACAGGCTTAAGGAACATTCGCCACAAGAAAAGAGTTTTTGACCTCGCCTTGCCTTAGCATAACCATATTTAAAGACCCCAAGGCAGCCCCCGTTGGTCTCTGTAAGCCTAGCCGGCCCTCTTTATATAAACTTTAATTATAACCCTCAAAGTAATCCTCCAACCGCCCTCAAACGTATGAATTATTCTGACTACAACCAAAATACAGTGTTTGAACATGGGGTTACCGCACAACTAGCTTCATGCGAGGGTGAATGCCATTACAGTAGTGGCGGGGAACCCAAACGGGGTGACGCAAACTGCTATAACTAACATGTGCGTTACGCGCGTGCACACACTTCTGTTTACTGCGTCATATTGGAGCTAAACTGAGGAGACAAGTGGGCTATAGGGGGTGCGCCAAGGCCTCCTTGAAGCAGCTGGCAAGAAAGGCACTAGAAAAGGACGTTGGAGGGAAAACAAACCAGAAACAAGAGCTGGAAGAAGAGTGGGTGAGTGGCAGGCTCTGTACTGAAGCGTCTCTTCCGTTCCTGGGTTCTGACAAGCGTGGCACTCTCCTGCGTCAGCACATTCACGAGGGCTGATGGAGAACTGGCAGGTGAGAGGGATCATTAGAAAAGCAGCCCGCGAAGTGGCGCTAAAAGCAAGGCGTTGCACCGCTTGTGCCTTGCGATGGACTCGGGCAGCTGGAAACCGTAGGTAAAGGCAAGTCGGCGCTACAGCTGTGCAGACCTTTGGGCTTATTTACAAGCCCCTTGCGCCACTTTTGCTTCAATTTTTGTTTCAGATCTGTTTTTATTTTCCAGGCAAAAACACATACCACAGGTCTATTTATTACACAGCATGACGCCTACAATCCTATACAGGGCCGGCCACAGAGCTTGACTTGGCACTGGTGCCGTTGGGAATGTACAGGGAAAGCCAGTTTTTACACAGCGTTTCGCCTACAACCCCTGAAGGGCCGGCCACGTCTCATGGTGCATAATGTAAAACCATCTGGGCATTCAATAAAGCAAGACCCCTAAGCTCTATTTCAAATAACGAACGGGCAACCAGCCCAAAATCATCAGGGCCCAATAACCGAAAGAGTAATGGAGAGGAGAAAGAGAAAAGAAGAGGAAAGTAGAAGGGGGAGACAGCACAGCAAGAGTAAGAGTGGTGTGCGTAGGCGGGGGAAGCAATGGGAGAAGGCCTGGGCCAGCGCTAGTGTTAGCGGAGTCCGAACGCACGGGGCAGCTAAAGAAGCAATCTACCAGGATCAGGGGGAACAATAGCATTCTCAAAGAGGCGCAGTGTCCTGAGCTTGGTAGGCATGTGGCGTGCATGTTCAACAGTGCAGAGATATTTAACCAGAGGGTGCCAAACAGCCTTAAAACGCGTGTCGCGAGTTTGCAATCATGATGACATGCCAGAGACGTACAAACCAGGCTGCGATTGGCGGGGGCTTCCGTTTTCTTCCAGTACAGGGCTATAAGCTGCTTAGCCGCTCCTAGCATTTAGAGCGCCAGAATCCAATCGCTTCGGGTAAGCACCTTCAGGTTAGCAGGTTTGATACCTCGTAGGATTGTGCTCGTGGCTTCAGGCAGAGGGAACCCCAATATCCCCCTGATGTGGCTAAGGACCTCTTTCCAGAATAGGGTCAATGTTGGACATGCCCACCAAACATGAATAAAATCCCTGATGCAGACCGGCACCTCCAGCACAGAGGAAAGGATGTGGGAAACATCTTGTGGAGACGCTGGGTCGTGTAATACCATTGAGTCATGAGTTTATATGCATTTTCCCGCTGTGGGATGCTACAATATATTTTGGGGATATCCTGCCACAATCTACACCACTGCGAGGGCGCAATGTCCGCGCCGGACCCCAACTGCCATTGGTGTTGGTATGGGTGAGAGGGTGGTGCCTTTGGGTGCTGCAAAATCTGATAGATCTGAGATATCAGCCCTTTTTTTTCCACCAAGAGAGCATGCTAGTTCTTCGAAGGGGGTGAAGGCGCGAGTAGCCACCTAATACATATCCCCCTCGGACACCCACTGCCGCTGTTGGGCATACTACAGTCTCATTTCCAATGGTACGTGAAACTCCTCTCTACATTGGGCAAAGGTCTTAAGTATACCCCCCTCATACAGATCACAATTCACACTGCAGTCCCCCTGTGTCCATTTGTCAAAGGCACGGGTGCGATGGGCCGGTGGGAAGAGTGGATTTCCCTCAAGCGAGGTGTGCGGTGAGGAAAATGTTGTTAGGCCTCTGGACACAGCTATTTTATCCCATATCTCTAAAACCGTTCTTGTGGGCACCGCTATATAGGCACTCCTAGAGCGTGCCGCCCGATGTAGCCATGCAAGATCCCAAATGGTTCGCCCAGTCACTGTCCGATCCATGTGCAACCATCCCTCCTCGCTCTCCCGTACCCCCCACTCCACCACAAAGCGAAGATGCGAGGCCCAATAGTAATCCACGAGATTGGGGCAGGCCAGCTCCCCTATCCTGTGGCGTCATGAGGAGCTTTTGGGAGAACCGAGGCCGCTTCCCGCCCCAGATAAAGGTCGTGGGATTGCTTTGCAGGCCTCGTATACAGTGAAGCAGAATAGGTGTGGGGAGGCATTGAAACAGATATAGAATTTTAGGGAGGATTGACATCTTGATGGCATTAATTCTGCCCAGCCACGATACCACCAAAGACCTCCACCTCTGTAGATCTTCAAGGACCGTCTTACGACATTCCCGCCAATTTACTTGTGATCATGTGTCCAAAGAGGGGGTCAGCAGGAGGCCTAAATAGCTAATGTGCTGGGAGGCCCACTGATAAGGCACGAGTTTCTATAGGAGGGGGATGTCCTCCCTCGGAATGGTGAGATTAAGGGCCCAAGATTTGTCATGGTTAATCTTAAGGCCTGAGGCCCTCTCAAAAAGGCACAACGCTGAGTGCAGTGCAGGGAGGGACTCCCGAGGGCGCGTTAGGGTGAGGATAAGGTCATCTGCAAACAGCGCCATCTTGTTCTCTCGGCCACCAAGGGGGATACCATGGATATCGGGTGCCTGACGGATCTCCTCTGCTAGGGGTTCCACTACAAGGCCAAACAGCAAGGGTGAAAGGGGGCACCCCTGCCTCATACCCCTATGGATGGAGAACGGCGCAGTGAGCTGTCCATCGATCCGAATCCTGGCCTGCGGGCCAAGATATGGGGCAATGATCCTTGTGATCATATTCTGACCTAACCCAAACTTTCGCAGAACCGCCCGAAGAAAGGTCCTATCCAGCCGATTGAACGCCTTCTCCGCATCTAGTGACAGAAGGCAGGCCTGGAGCTTCCAGTGGTGCGCTTTCCCCACAAGATGCGCAAGTTTACGCACGTTATCCGCTCCCTGACAATTTTGGATGAAGCCGACCTGGTCCGGGTCCACGAGTCCCGGCATATAGGGATCTAGGCGTTTTTGCTAGTAGTTTGGTGTAACTTTTAAGGTCAGTGTTCAACAAAGCTATGGGGCGGTAGGACGCACAGAGCGTGGGATCCTTCCCAGGCTTCGGTATCAACGCTATCTCCGCCATGCCCATGTCGGAGGACGTTCCATCTGAGTCTGTAAAATAATTATACAGTCTCAGAAGGTAGGGCCAAAGCTGCGACTGGAACATGCGATAGAAGGACAGAGGTAGGCCATCCTGTCCCGGTGTCCCCCCAAGAGGGAGATCCCTCTCGGCTGCTGTTACCTCACCCTTGGTGATAGGACCCTCCAGGGTCTCTGCATAATGTGGGTGCAGCGGGGTCCCCGTGTCTCTACTCAGGACATCTGCCACCATGTCCGGGGGCGGAGTCTCCGCCTTGTACAGAGCAGTATAGTAGGCCCAAAACGCCTCACACTTATCTCTCTCCGAGATGACCCTTCTCAGTCTGGCAGCTGGATATTGGCTATATGAGCCTTGGCCGCACACGCCCTCAGTCTCCCCGCCAGCAGCCGGTCCACCTTATCTCCCCCTCAAAATATCACTGTTTCAACGCCAGCAAAGATTTTTCTGCCTTATTGGTACGCAAGAGCCGAAGCTGCCCTCTAAGGTTGGCGAGCTGCCGCCTAGACGCCAGAGAAGAGTGCTCCTGATCCTTTTGCTTTATGTCCTTCGCCAGGCTATCCTCCAGATTACGAGCCTCGCGTGCCCGCGCAATCTAAAGAGTGGTGATGTGGCCCCGAATCATGGCTTTAAAAGCATCCCACACCACATGGAAGGGCGTCTCTGGAAGATCATTACTTTGCTTCACTTTTAACATGGGAGAAGTGACGCAAAAGTGGCGCAAGAGGCTTGTAAAGCCCTTTAGTGCTTACGGGCGGGAATGTGATGGCTTCTGGCACTTTCCAGAGTTGTAGCACCCGTTCAGGAGACTAGGCTGCAGTTTGACATCACCCTCCTTTCCTCTTGACATTGTTTTGGTTTTATTGTTAAACGGTGATGATAGAAAGTCACACCTGAATTAATAACTGACGTACCACCAGAATTTTTTTTGTGGCAAAAAAATTATCATTGACAGGGTTATTTCGCTGGCAGTAATATGTGTTGTTTTTAAATTGGAGGCTAAAAATTAAGTTGGTGTAACAGATTGTTTCGTGGGAGCACAATATACTATAGATAATGGGTGGCCTCGATTTAATTTGGAAAAGCTCAACCTTCCCATTCAAATGAAGCATTTGATATTTTCTTATATTTGTGAAATTAATAAAATATTTTATTTGTGTATTTACTTGATAAATGTTTGTTTGTGTATTGTTTTGCTGTTGAAATCATCAAACTTGCTTAGGCCGAAGTACCTGTATCCCAAAAATTATTCCTTGGGGGTCCTCGGATTCCAGGAAAGATAAAGTGAGGCTCCACAGGAGTCAAAAAGTTAAGAACCACTGTCCTCAAGGGATTCTATACACTGCAGCAGGATTAATAAAACTGTCTTAGTCAGAACTCAAACTAAAACTGTTGGCTTTGCCAATGCTTGTTGTTTGTTACAAGAGTGAACTGGCTGGTACGTTGCTTTTCTGGAGTTCTGTCTTCAGCTTTGAGTTGTTGCATGGAGCACTAAATCATCAGCACCCGCCGAACCTGGTGAACAAAAGCTCATTGCACCCTCACTTTAATGCAATTACCTTGGAGGGGATCTGATGCGGGCTATGCTTGGGGTGGGGGGGGGTCGCCTGGCCACTCACGGACTCCTTAAGCTATTCGATGGTCCCTGGTCTCATTGAGCAGGTGGCTGAAGTGGGGGCACCCACTCCTGGGGAACGAACTCAACAACAACCCCTCTCCAATTCAAGACTGTGTCCAAGTGGATGTTCCCAGTTTCGTCAAGACCCCCGCATTGTTGCTGTCCGAGTGATGCAGGCTGAGACCAGGGTGTCCTGGGTGGAAGATTAGGGGGACAGCATTAAACTTCAAGTCTCCAAACTGCTTTACACCACAGCATTATTGGAGGAGCTTGTCGAAGATGCGGAGAACCAACAATGTTCCAACAGGATGGGGTTGAGGATGCTAAGATGGGCGATGTTAGTGCAGTGTGTGCACATGTGGAGATGGCTTCATCTTCAGATGGCATGTGCGCTGGTAAATATTGATTTGTTTCACAAACCTGAATTGATGTTACTAACAAAGTGTGAGTAGATAAACATGATTGTAATTTAAGCACACAGAACTGGTTTGGTGTGGCTTCCTTATTCAAGTGCCACTCTATGCTGTTCTGAAAACAAAGCCTTTGTGTGGGGGGATGCGGCTCGCAGCAGAGCTATCTCCACCTGGAATACCCACATCAAAGGCACATAGTGGTGGTGTGAGCTATCTGCACCAGGTATATGATCACCCACAAAGACAGTGATCGTGAAAAGGAAACAAAAGTGGGCCTCACCTAGTATACTCTTCTTACTCTGACCAACAGAGTCTGCAACTCCACCCTTCACCCCACCATCTACCAAAATGCCACTGCTGCAGGAAGAAGGATTATCAGCCCCTATTAACAAAAACATCTCTGGAATATCTATAGGAGCCATGTCTTCTTTGGCCCCACTTTAGTGATTACGTCTCCCCCCTCCTGCTTCTGGAATGTCACCGATTACACTCCCACTGTCTGGGGAAATCACCTCACCCCTATCTTTTACACAGGTAACAAGTCAGGAGTAGGGTCTTCCAGAATGGAACCCAAAGGCCTCCATTACTGTGCTTCCCTTATACATATAAACTGGGCCGGCTTTGGCAGTGGTGGCGCCCTGTGCGACAATGTTTGTTGGTGCCCCCCAATGACCACATCTACCACGGATTCCTTCTCTACCACCATTTAACAGTGCTTCTCAAGTTTCTATAACCACTCTCTCAAACGGATTTAGTTTTTATAGCGCCACTAATACCAGTGTAGGGTTTGAGCACTTTAAATTACCACACATTGGCACAGAGACAATCATACATGTGTATAGGAAATGTTACATAAGACAGAGGACCACAAGATGTAGGAGTCACATGTCATCTATACTGGTCGGCAGTATAGTTTAAGAGTCCATAGTCTGGAAAAGCACAAATTCAGAATTTTTATCTTATAAACTGTAATAAAAGTAACATTAACCCACTGCACTACCTTACCTTGAATTAAAACTTCCACCAGACAAACCTACGGTCTCTCTCCAGCAAGAACTGGAGTGATCTAGACGTTTTTATTGATGGGTGTAACTTGCTGGAAGCAAGGAACCCGGCAGCAGGTGCTTTTAAAACGAAAACATGCTTGCAATCAGGGCGCCCCCACCCCTGGTGCGGTGGCACCGATCGCACCGCCCTAGAGCCGGTCCTGCATATAAAGCATATACCACACTGGCCACATAAACAATCATTCACTGGGTATATTAGCTCTAGGCATCTTTCGTGTCAGCGGTTGCTCTGATGTGCCATAGAAACAATCTAGAAGGGGATTAGGTAACAAAACAAGGTATATCGCTGTCTGTGCATAGGCGAGATGCTCTGAGCCAGTGTCAAATAACTCATTTTAGTGAGTGTAACTCCCTTGAATGCAGAACAGTTTGTGATGATCATTAAATGAAACTTTCTAAAGAAGACATCTTCCGAAAGAAACCATCTGCGCCACCTTCACCTGGGCAGTATAGACCATGCTTCGCTTGGGATTGTCCTGGCTCTTGTTTTAAAGGGGTGCCTTTGGCTTGGTAGACAACAGGATCTGGCTGCTAATGTTTAAACGATGTGCATACTTGAAAGAGCATGTTTAAGCTGCATTCTATGGTATGTTGTTTCTTTCAACAGCTTACGTTCTCAGATTGTTGGCTACCTCTGAAAGCCTCCCAAAAAACTCCAAATACTGAGCAGGAAAAATTGACCTTGACTTTCTTCCACTTCATTCCTCTCCTTTCTTCAGAGCGACCCTCTTCTTGCCTTCCATCCTCTGCATGCCTTCTAGTTCTGAGCATAGCCTCCTCTTAGTCTCATGCCCGTCTACTTTAGTCTCTCCTAGGGATTTAAGTGGCCCGGGTCTCACTGGTGCTGGCCTCGAAATTGGTCTCTATCAGGCTCTGTTTTGTGCCCGGACCTTGGCGGTCCGTTTTTTCCCAGACTGCAGTGACAGCAGGCACATCGATGTGGGTTGCTCACACTGATCACTTCTCACTAGTGGAGAGGTTACGGCATGACGTCATGCCAGGTGAGCGTTGTAGGGGAAGGGACATGTTTTAAGGAGAGTCATTTTCTCTCTAGATTTCCATTCTCTTTCTGAAATGCAGTAGCAGCAACATTGTTGTGGTGTCACCAGGGATTTAAGTGGAAGCTTTTTCAATATTATATTTCAGCCATAGTTGCTGTTTATTTATTTTATGCAACTAACAACCATCGACAAAGCCAATAGTCCTGGCTTGTAGTAGGTATGATGTTACTTGTTGTATCATATATCTGGATGCAATGACAGAAACAGCAAAATACAAGTCGGGTGGCACACTATGTTAAACACATGTTTTTAAGCTCACGTGTTACTAAGCCCTGCCCTTAATTACATTGGCCACCCCCCTTTGAGATACTTCCTAGTTTTTTCATTCCACTTAAAGCCCTGGTCTCTCCTATTTTAATTCTGTAATTGAATGACACTTCATATCATATATAACGAATTCTCCTTCTTTCAATCTTTCAATCAATCAATCAATCAGGGATTTGTAAGCGCTCTACTCACCCGTGAGGGTCTCAAGGCGCTGAGGACGGGGGGCGGGGGGGGGGGGGGCAGTCGATCCGTTCAGCCGAAGAGCCAGGTCTTGAGGGTCTTCCTGAAGGTATTCAGGGATGGGGTGCATCTGATGTCTGCCGGTAGCTCGTTCTAGGTCGTAGCTGCAATGTGGGAGAACGATCTTCCGCCTGCTCCTGGTTCTCTGGATGCGCTGGGTTTCTGCCAGTGCTAGGTTGGCCGATCGGAGGTTTCTCTTGGGTACGTGGAAATGTATTCTGTCATTGAGGTATTTGGGTCCGTTGTTGAATAGGCATTTGTAGGCATGAGTGAGGATTTTGAAGGTGACACTCCTCTACGAGGAGCCAGTGGAGTCTACCCAGGTGTTGGCTGATGTGCTTGTGCCGGGGGATTCCAAGGATGAGTCTGGCTGTGGTGTTCTGTATTATCTGGAGTTTGCGGAGTAGGGACTTGTTGATGCTGGCGTAGAGAGCGTTTTTTCCATAGTCTAGTCTCCTGGTGATGAGTGCGTGGGTGACTGTCTTCCTTGATTCAGGGGGATCCATTTGAAGGTCTTGCGGCGGATGCAGAGGGTGTTAAAGCAGCTGGAGGTGATGGCGTTGACCTGACAGTTCATGGTGAGAGCTGAATCGAGTACGATGCTGAGGTTTTTGGCGTAATGTGATGGGGTGGGCAGGCTTCCGAGGGCGGGGGGCCACCAGGTGTTGTCCCAAGCTGAGGGGGTGGTCCCAAGGATGAGGACTTCTGTCTTCTCTGAGTTGAGTTTTTGGCAGCTGTTGGTCATCTAGACTACGTCGTCTTGCATTCTTCTCTGGAAGTTGAGTTTTGAGGTGGTGGGGTCTCTGGTGAGGGAGAGGATGAGCTGGGTGTCGTCAGCCTAGGATACGATGTTGAGGCCATGTTGTCAGACGATGGCTGCAAGGGGGGCCATGTAGACGTTGAAGAGGGTCGGACTCAGGGATGACCCCTGCGGGACTTCGCAGGTGATTTCCGTGGGGGCGGAGAGGAAGGGTGGTAGTCTGATCCTTTGGCTTCTTCCGGTGAGGAACGATCGGATCCAGTCCAGGCCAGTACCATGTATGCCGGCGTCTTGCAGTCTTGCGATTAGTGTGCGGTGGGAGACGGTATCCAGGGCTGCAGAAAGGGCGAGGATCAGGGCTGCGGAGTGGCCTTGGTCCAGGACGGTGCGGATGTCGTCTGTGGCAGCGAGTAGTGTGGTCTATGTGCTGTGGTTGCTCCGGAATCCGGATTGGGACAAGTTGAGGATGGCGTTCTCTTCGATGAATCGTGTCAGTTCCCTGTTGACTACTTTCTCTGACACTCTGGTAGCGAAGGGGAGGAGCAAGATGGGCATGTAGTTCTTGAGGTCAGTGGGGCTGGCTGTGGGCTTCTTGAGCAGGGGCCTGACTTCTGCGCGCTTCCAGTCATCTGGGAAGGTGCCTGTGGTGAAGGTGGTATTGATGGTGCATTGAAGTTCGGGTGCAATGGTGCACTTAAGTTCGGGTGCGATGTGCGTGGCAGGGGTCGGTGGGGGTTCCCGAGCGGATGCCTTTCATGGTTGCGGTGGTATCTTTGGTAGTGATTGGTGTCCAGTTGGAAATGATGGGCTGGCTGGTGTCTCGGGGGCGGGGGCGGCTTTGGCATCTTGTGGGTGGTCAACAAAGTTGTTGTAAAGTGTTCTGATCTTGAGGTGGAAGTAGTTTCCGAGCTTAACGTAGAGGTCTTGGGACGGGGTGACGTCTGTGGCTTCGCTGCGTGGGTTGGTGATTTCCTGGATGACACTGAAGAGTTCCTTGGAGTTGGTGAGGATTTTGTTTTGGATGAAATTCCTTTTGGTCGTTCTGATTTGGTTGTAGTAGTCCGTCAGGGCGTCCCTGTAGGTGGAGTAGTTGTCTGTTGTCTTGGTGTTCCTCCAGTTCTTCTCTAGGCGTCTGCAGGTGCTCCTGGCTTCTTGGAGATCGGTGGTAAACCAAGCGGCTTTCCTGGGGCGCTGTTTGCTGGGGTTGTGTAGTGGGGCGAGCTCGTCTGCGCATTTGGAGATCCAAGTGTGGAGTCCTCTGGCTGCGATGTTTGTGTCGGATGCCCAGCCATGGTTGTGTCGGGTGAGGGTGGAGTTTATTTGCTCGTCGATAACCTTGGTCCAGTTCCTTCGTGGTGGGCGGGTGGTTGGTTTTGGTGCCTTGGGTTTGTCGATGGTGAAGTGAACGTTGTGGTGGTCGGTCCATGATGGCTGCGTTGTGTGGCTGAAGTGGATGCTGTTACCTGCGGCGAAGATTGGGTCCTGCTCTGTGGGTCGTGTGGTGAAGAGTTGGTTGAGTCCGATGTTGGCGAGGTTGTCACGGAGGATGGTGGAGTTGTGGTCACTGGAGTTGTCTAGGTGGAAGTTGAGGTCCCCAATGAGTATGTAATTCATTGATGCGATGGCGTGGGGTGTGATGAAGTCGGTGATGGTGGTGGCGAAGGGTGTCCGGGGGCTGGGGGTCTGTAGATGAGGGTTTCTCAGAGTGTGGTGTTAGGGCTGGTCTGGATCTGGAACTGCAGGTGTTTGGCGGAGGGGAAGGTTTTGCTGGAGGTAGTGAGGCGGAGGCTGCTCTTGTGGGCGATGGCGATGCTCCCTCCCGGGCGGTTGGGGCAGTCCTTCCTCTGGACCTTGTATCCGTCTGGGATGGCGGTGTTGATGTTGGGGGCGGAGGCGGCTTTGGTCCAGGTCACCGCGAAGAAGGCGATGTAGGCCGAGAGAGAGTTGAGGGTTTCTTTAAAACCCTAACCCTGCAGCCTAACACTGTCTAATCCCCTCCAGCCCAGCTATATCACCAACCATTCACCTGAAACTACCTAGCCCTCACTAACGATCACACCTAACTAGTATATACATCACCTGTATCAATGTAAGTGGAGTAAAATCATACCATTTTTTGTTAAGCGTACATGACTAATCACAATAATTAACAATAAACACTGATTAACCAGTAACCTTGGGTTCCGTGTAGCCAACTGCTTGGTAGAGCGCGCTACTCGCCATACGGCGCTTCAAGGCCTCATCAGGTGTAGTAAGCGCTATGTAGATACAATTACATCAGTATTTCTACTTTGCTATCAATTTGTCACTATATGCCATCAATAAATACTCACGTCATGTCAATGTTATTTTCTCCACAACACATGTAATGTAATGTATGTGTTCTTGTAAAGCGCACTGCTGCCCAGAGGTGTCGTGGCGCTGTAGACCGCTGAGGAACCCGTCCTGGCTATCCCTGTGAGATGGTCCCTACTGGGTATCTCCAAGGTGAAACCAGGCATCCCCGGCGAATGTGTAGTAAGCGCTATGTAGATACAATTACATCAGTATTTCTACTTTGCTATCAATTTGTCACTATATGCCATCAATAAATACTGACGTCATGTCAATGTTATTTTCTCCACAGCACATCAAATTGATAAAATCAACATCAAAGGCTACTACGCGTTCAGATTGAAAGACACCTACAAGAAAGCGCCATTCGGGTTTTTTAATTCTGAGCTGCAGCCCAAGTCCTCTGTAGAAGTTTACAAAACGTTAATCTACAACAACGGCTTCCCCTCGGAGCCCACGGAGAACCCCTGCAGACTCGCCCACGAAGACACACCCTGCCGCATCTGCCTGTTCTTCACGCAGAAGAAGCCCCTGGTATTCTTCGGTTTCTGCCTCTTTGTCGTGTTTGCCCTGCTCTTGACTGTTCTCGCCATTCGCAAGCACAAACGAAAACGGAGAAGACTCTACCACGAAAAACGTTTTTCAACAAACTATATTTTCTTCAGAAAGTCCTAGAGCTCGCTGCCGAGAATGGCTCAGCGCTAAGTCAATTCTCTGTCAAACGAGGCTTCGAAAATAAGGACTCCAAGAGGCACATTATCAAGAACAGCATTAAAATTATCGCCGCTTTAGCAGCTGGAAACTGCCGCTATAGCGGCGATAATGGGCTTGATAATATACCCTTGAGAATTCCAATAGAAGCCCATGTTCACACCAGAACATGGACTTCTATTGGAATCCTCAAGGGAATATTATCAAGCCCATTATCGCCCCTTTAGCGACAGTTTACTGCCGCTAAAGCGGCGATAATTTTAACGCCGTTTCTTGAAAATATGCCCCAAAATTCACTCCAGACGAACACGTGACATCGACCGTTGGAAGACGCAGCATGGGTAGTGCGTAGAAGAAACAACTGTTGCTGTGTGCACCGTGCACGAGTAAATGGACATTTTATCTTGTTTTATTTATGACAAAATAAATGTGACGTGAATCTACTCATGAACAGAACTATATTGGTTGAAAAAATAGGTAACGTGACTGAATAGTAGAGGGCGAGGAATTACATAAATCGCGAATCACAAAATGATGTTTTAAATTATTTAAATGGGATGATGAGAAGTTCTGGCAGGTAGTTCTCAAGAGGTAATTACTCCATGGACTAGTGTTCCGTGTCATTCACAATCCTTACTACATGAAACCCTGGCGGCATTGACTTTAAAAGTAAGGATGGTAACAAGGAAAACGGACAACCGTTATTGGGATCTCGTCAATAGTAGAGGGGACACATTTTTCCATGTCCGGTCTTCTCCAAGCTACCATGCTGCGAGTATCAGAACTAGGAGTAAGCAAAGTATTTTATTTTGCACCCTTCGTGGAGATCTATTGAAAGTCCTCAACTTTACTAGGATTGCAAACATTTTCACTTTGTATACATTTGTGTGTGAAAATCAGGACTTTTGCAACACTTTGTGTCTGTTCATCTATACAATACTGTTGCACATATAATACAGCAGAAAAAGGCAAACTTGCATAGAAAATTAGGCATACACGTGTCATTCATTGTGCATAGAAATGTTCTACAAAAGGTATACTTTAAAAAAAAGTTCTGCATGCGTTCTTCGGATTGGCTGAAATTTGATTTGAATGGAAATTATTTTATAGTGTGGTGAAATGTATGCTGCAAAGCGCAGAAAAATAGCAGTTAAACATAAAACTGTAAACTCTTCAACAGAAAAAAATTGCAATTTCTCAGAATTTAGCCAGCAGAAAAAATGCTTTACATTCACCCAATCAGATCACTTCGGAAGTTGAAGAGTCACTTATTTTGGCACTTCCTGTGGGATTAGTAAAGACTTTTACCTTTCACAGAACTGATGGAAAAGTATATGTATATTTTATTTTGGGTTATAAAACGCGCTCCATTTTCCCCTATATAGTTATCCCATGGCGTTAATGAAGGGTAGTGGGAGTGCCCTCTGCTAATTCGGATTCCTCCTCTTGGTTCCTCTGGCTTGGGCTACAAGTGGGATTGAAACTGGTCCCGATCTGGCCCTATATCCATGTTCCTAGCTTTACAGAAAAAAAGATAATTTATTTATGAACAATGACTGTAAAACCCATTGAGTTAATCAATGTTAATGACGTAATTCCGGTCTACATTTCACATATTTTACTTAATCGTCCATTCCATAAGAGTATTTTTTTACAGGATGTTGTGTCTGCATTTTTTTCATGCATCTTCTTACTCTTGCACAGCGCATACTGTGTACAGCGTTCACTCGTGAATTCTGGTTGTGAGTGAGTGTTTATAATCAGCCATGATTGGGACCTCAGCAGCTGAGGCTGAAGGTAGTGGTAGTGCAAGTTTCATAAAGGTGTTCAGAGCACCTGCTCGTCCAATCCGTGGCTCCTCTGCAGAGCACAGAGCAGCAGCCTCTTGTGCCAATTGTATTTGTGATTCTGTGTAAAAGCGTGTTAATCAGGTGCAAAGCTGTTGACGAGGAGAAAGTGGGAATGACGAAGAGAAGGAGATGAAAGAAGGTGCATGCTGAAGAGGAAAGAGATGAGGTATGAGATATGCAAATTTGGGATTTTAGAAATATGTGGGAAGAGAAACATTTCAGAGGAAAGTGGCGTGAAGGAAAAATGCGAGTGATTAAGACACTCCGGAGACCACCACTCCGTCCACAGACAATTTGTCTCATATTTTCAGAACTGAAATATCTTCAATTCTATTTATTCACAACAATGACATTGTTATTGGAACTGTATCTGATACTGCTAACAAGCCTTGACAAAGCCAGTGGTTTGGCATGTTTTAGGTGCATGTTTGTAATTCTGTGATATGTATGGATACAAAAAAAAGGTAAGAGAGAAGCATCAAAATACTGGTCAGGTGGCACCTATGGGAAGTAAATAATTTTAGTTTTCCTTTTTAAGCCACACGTCCTGGAAAGGATTCCTTGTTACTCTTCGTAGGCCACGCCCCTTTTAGAGCCCCCCCCCCCCACAAACACACACTTTTTTCATTCCACTTAAACCTCTGGCACTACTCCTCCTGCTTCAAGCCTCAGGTGTCAGGAGGGCAGTGGCAGGAGCCGAAAACAAGGAGGGCTTTTGAAGAGGTATTGGTTTTTGGTGTTTTCCCTCTGTGCTTTTTCCCAAAGCCTAATCACCAAATTGGAAGCTAATTGCAGGCTAATAATAGAACATGGGGTCAAACCTGTGATGTCATAGATGGTGAACTGGTGCGTGATATCACTACTACATGCCCGCCATTTTGGTGAATTGATATCCATTAGTTGGTACTTTAATAACACCAGTTTGACTGCTCTGTAAACATCAAAGCTTTCCATAGGGCATGGGTAGCAGACTGATTTATTTCTCACCATTGCAATCTCATTGCACTTTAATGGAGAAGGTTTAACACAGTACATTTCAGTATAAGTACCCTATCAAAAAAGCACTTAGAAAGACTTTTGCAAAATGTGTTTAAAAAGAGGGAGAGCCTGTGCATCTGGGGACAGCAAGAAGTGAATATTATTTTCAGAATCCAGGTCCTAGGGCGTTAATGTCATTCTATTTTATTCTATATTGACGTGTGTCACATGTTTAATTTGCATACCCACTTTTTATAAGCGCTTTTATTATTTTTCTTTTTTATCTTGAGTGTTGATTTTGTGAAGGTTTTCAGGAAGTGGTTAACCTGATGGAAGCTTCTGATGATAATAATGATTGTTAAGTAGTGTTTTACATATCCCTTGTTGCCACAATCTTTTCTTTATCATGCTGCTATAGTTCATTTATTTCATCTACTTCAGAAGGCTCAAATGCTGAGTCAGTCTCGCCAGGATTCAAACAAGAGAAACTGCAGGTTACAGCAACATCTCAGCAGTAAGCACTCACTCAACTTTCATTAGGAGGCATTGCCTGTACTACCTAAAAATCTGCTAATTCACAAAGAAAGTTGGAGATATGTTCCAGTAGAGTTACCCCTACATTTCTGCTTTACTTGGCAATGACAAACATAAATTCAGGAGTACTCCTGGGAATCTGTAAATGTTGGATTTCTGAGGTGTACTCAGATAAATACACGTTTGCAATTTCAAAATAGTAGTGATTGTGTATTTTCCAGGTCCATGCATTTAAAGTATCAGTGCATTTGCACTTGTTAACTTTGTTTCTCCACGGGGAAAACATTTTGACTGGACCTTTTTTGGAAAATGAGAGCAGCAAAACAAAGTCAACACCTTTCATTTCTTTTGCTCTTTTTTGCCCCCACAGACCCTTTAAGATTCCACAACTACTAAACTATTACATGACCTCCTATTCTCTGAGGTCCTTGCAGTATATCCTCAATGGATTGGTGATCCACAATTTAAATACTACAAATAAACTAAAGACAGACAACATGGTGCTGGAGAAAAAAGTGCCTGTCATCAATTAACTGTTATTTCCTGCACCTGCGGGCTGTAACTATTGTTAATTACCCTTCCCACCAATATGGTTCTATAACGGGAGGGTAATTAATAACCCTTTA
This sequence comes from Lissotriton vulgaris, assembly GCF_964263255.1. Lineage (NCBI taxonomy): Eukaryota > Metazoa > Chordata > Amphibia > Caudata > Salamandridae > Lissotriton > Lissotriton vulgaris. The sequence continues at coordinate 10,823,374 of NC_141690.1, read as the reverse complement.
CTGCCTTATTCAACGCACGGTGGAACAGATAGCTCTGTGGAAGGCTAAAGCAGCAGCTCTTTGATCGGAAGCCAGTCCCCTTTCCCTCTGTGCTAGCCCCTCCCCTTCCTTATCAAAGTCGAAATATAAACCCAAATGCGACAATACAGTTCATACAAGCATTTGCAATGCAATAGGTCTCGCATTTACGAGAGATTGAGCTATTGGCATCGTAAATGACAATGCCTTTTATTTATGTATTGCTTTTAAAACCGATAAATAAAAGGCTGGTCTTTTACAATGCCAATAGCTTAAACTCTTGCAAATGCGAGACCGATTGTATTGCAAATGCATTCGTGCTATAATTTTTTTTAAAGTGTTAGGAGAGAGCAGCACAAAGCTATTTGAGAAAATAGTGCTCTGAGGCTGTAATTAAAGCCTACAGAGTAACAACACTCGTAACGGGGCGTGTCACCATGCGAGGTTACAAAATTAGCCAAGGCGGTACTAAGGATGGCCTACTAAGCCTATTGACCAAAGAATAGCCACAGTTTACAGTTGACAATGGTACAAGCCAATGAAAAATAGGGGTGGAGAGTGAGCAAAGCTTCAAGTCTCTACCTGAATACAGCATGCCTGGCAGAGCAGTGCATGCGCTGCCCAAGCTCGACCTAAAAATAAACAACTTTTCAATTTGTTTATTAGCCCAACGCCTCGGCGCCTGAACCAGTGGCCACAGGTGTTCCACAGGGGTAATCCCTTTTCCCCCTTCTCTTTAACATCTATGTCATCACACTGGTTTATCTTGCAGAAGCATTAGAGGCTAAGGTGATGGCCTACGCTGATGACACCCAGCTGCTGTTCTCTTGGGGACGAGACGAGGATGCAGTTCTCCCCGCTCAACACTGCTTATCCTCGGTCTTTCACTGGCTCGCTCAGGCACAGCTCAAGTGTAATGAGGAGAAACCGGAGATCCTTTTGTATGGCACATTCCCCGCCAACTTCAGACAGAAGCTACGGCCCCCTGGTTTCCCCCTACACAGCTTTACGGGTGACTGTGTTAAGAATCTGGGGGTCTGGTTCAATGAGAACCTGATCTTCTCATCACAGGTTAAGAAGTTGCATGGCACCTGTTTTAGCATTCTGAAGTCCTTAAGGAAGTTTCTTTCTCTTCAGCCTAATTCTGCAAAGGAAACTGTTGTCCAGGCTCTAATTCTTTCTTGCCTCGATTACGCTGATGCACTGTATGCTGGTATTCCTGGTTACCTTTTGAATATTTTACAGGTGATCTAAAATTCAGCCGCCAGACTCCTGCTGGGCCTTTCCAGCAGGTGCAGTGTGCGTTCTCATCTGCGTTCTCTGCATTGGCTCCCGGCGGAGGCTCGGATAAAATGTAAAATTTAGCCATTGCTCAGAAAGCCCTCCATGGTTTGGGTCCCATTTATTTGCACAAGAGACTTGCTTTTTATACTCCGGCGAGACAGTTGCGTTCTTCCTCCCAACTCCTGGCGCAGATCCCTCGGTTTAATCGCCAGAGGCTTGGTGGGAGCTCCTTTGCCTGGATGGCTGCGCTGGCATGGAATGCATTACCATTGGCCTTGCGGGGCATTAAAGATCATACGATCTGTAAGAAAAAGTTGAAAACTTTTCTGTCCTAGTTCTGTCCTCTGACTCGGTTTCTGTCCCTTTTCAGGCTTGCGCCGGGACACTCCTCGGAGTATCTGTGCGCGGTATAAGTTCATATAACATAACAAGGCCACCTGAAGAGCCGGTAGCCGGCAGCCACAGAATGCTCTCTTTGTGGGCCCACATCGGCAGCTGAAGCTCGCAAGGGCAGCATTCTGATTGACTTGCCAACCCTGAACATTTGAATCTGGGTGCTAATAGACCCTGAACCTTCATTCACAAAGGAAATGCTCTGCAAAGATTTGGAGGGTCTATTTTGACACATTCAAAGCACATTAAATGCAGATTGTACAGCATGGGACACTGACTTGGGATAGAAAATCATAAAAGAGGCCTCATAAAGCCAGTTTGATGGCTTCAGGATAACAGCCAGCTTACAGAAGTTACACGGCTGCTCCAAGGCACAGCGCCCTAGCTGAATGAGCCCAGAAATTTGAAAAACCAATCTCCACACCCATTTGATCAATCTGAAACTAGTGAGCAAATGTCAGAGTAACACAGTGAACAGACTTTTTAGAAGAATCAAGAGTTGTAGAGCTTTTATGGGCCTGCGCTCCGCATACGACTTGAGGCATTTTAAAACACTAAACAGAACTTTATGAAGAGTAGACATGCAATGTGGTAGAGGTGGCCTTGGTAAAAGATAACACATAAGACACGGTATGGGTAAGATTGCAGCAATGTACATAAAGACCTAGGGACATTTGGGAACACCTCGGGAAATATCTGCTGGCAAGAGAGGATACTGTTTCTACTCAATGTGCATAGATGGGTGGTTTCTGCATGTATAACTTAATGCTGGGATGGTGAGGGGTAGCAAATAGTCGATGTAAACATGGTTGGATATGCTCGATGCTTCTGTGGTAAACTTCCTCTATCTATAATATTCTAGAGAGATTGCAGAGATCATTACCAGCATTACAGGCGATCTAAGTAAAACAAAGTTTTAGATACATCTTTATGAGGGAAACGTGGAGAGGAAAAATATTTTAGCTGTGTGATGTAATAAAAATGGAACCTCCTTCATGTGAAAAATCCGTTGCCTACATCTTTCCTTTCACATCTGACACTGAATACAAATAATTTGTACTTTTATTTTGATTTTTTACATTTTTTTTTTAGCCAGGAGCCATTTGCAGAGGGCACATAAATAAAACAAAATAAAAAAGCAGGAGAGGATACAGCATAATAGTACACAAAATTATGCAGCATAATAGAATTTGATCATTCCAAAGTAGCAAACGTATAAGTGCTCCACATGGCAGTTTTGTATATACAAAAAATAGTGAATAACGAGGGAAGGGCAAGAATAGAAGTAGTATCCGGTGTTGGCCTCCCGAGGGTAATTTTTAATTTCCATATGCTGCAGGTGTTATAAATTCAGTAAGAGCCCCCAGATTTTAACGCCTAGTCTCCGTTTCTGTAACCCTTTGATGGCATAAAGGTTATTTTCTACGGTGCATATAGCAAATAACCTACATCTCCACATCTCAAAGGTAGGGAGTTCTTTCTGATGCCACAATGATGCTATACATAATCTAGCCACAGCGACATCAATATATATTAAATATCTGAATGTGTACATTCCCTCTGCTAGCATAACATCTTCTAGAACCCCCAGCATCATAACTGTTGGGGTGATCTCAATCTGCACCCCTGTAACTTCTGTCAGGAAGGTCTGCATCATATCAATTAGTTGTTTCAATTCTGGGCTTGTAGCAAACATATGAACTATATCTGTCTGGTCTCTCCCACACCGGGTACATTTGCCCCCGTTCTTCCCCCACATCGCGCAACTTTTGCTGGTGTATAGTATAAATTAAACATTGTTTTATACTGTTGTGTGAGAGATTGGAGGATATTAAAAGTTTGTCAGCTAATATAATAGACTCCTGCAGAATATTTCCTCCTACAGAAAATCTAACATTCCATTTAGTATTTTGTGCCTCCACGTCATCCTTTTGTATTTCAATAAGTGCTTGATATATGTCACCAATCTTTCCCAGTCCCTTCGTCACGTCTAATAAATTATGTTTCTGTGCTAAACGTGGGGTATCACCTCTTTTAATCAAATAGTCTCGAATCTGTAGGTATTTAAAGAAGTCTGCTTTAGGGAGATCATATTCAGACTTTAGCGAAGCATATGTCCTAACACCACTACTATCTACTAGGTTTCCTAAAGTCTGAATTCCTTTACTTCTCCATCTATTCATGATGCCGTAAGTAAAGCAGGGGCATCCGTTGGGGTATAATAATTAATCCTGCCTCTCTGTAGATGCCACCTGATCTGATGCCAGGCCTTATGAGCGGCCTGAAGCACCTTAAAACAAGTTCTCATAGTAACTGGGTTCAAGGATCTTGCAAAAAGTTCTCTCTGTTGTAGAACCTAGTAGCAGATGAAAAAAATGAGGTATATAATCTATACTTTCCTCATTTACCCCAACTAACTGAAATTCCCATATATTTTAATAAACATGCCCAGTAGTAAAACTGAAAGTTGGGTACCGCCCAGCCCCCTTGTTCTCGCGGAAGGGACATACATTTTATTGCTCGGCTGGGTTTCCCCTGTGCACACAGGAAACTGCTACATATAGATTGTAATTTCTGAATCTGTTTCCATGTCATTTCTAGTGGAACTGCCCTAAAAAATAAAGAATCTTTGGTAGGATGCTCATTTTTAGAACATTACATCTTCCCAACATTGCGTAGTCCAGAAGGCAAGATGGCCGCTGATCACTCAGCCAAGTGAGCACTCGAAACCTGACCTCCCTATACCCCCTAATGAGAGACTGTGGATCTGCAGGTAGAACAGAAGAAATCAAACAGTGAACCAGGGAAAGCTGTGGGACGTACTCTCATTGCAGTGTCTTGTGGCGGGCTGTCCGCGGTTTCCTCATTTACACGGCTGTTTGGGTTAGCGTCCGGCTCGAGGAGCCCAGCGGCATGTGTTTGCGGGACGGGGCTGGATTATTGTTTAAACTGTGATGCCGCCGAAAAAGGCCAGGAGCGGAAATACCGGTGGTGCAGGAGGAAAGGTCGCGCTGAGTAAGCCCCCGGAAAACACCCAAAGTAAACAACCATGTGGAGCGGCTGAGAACAGCTGCAGTAACAGTCCGGCAAACAACACCGATAGCGGGAGAAGAGTGACCCCAGCAATTTTCATGGCAGCCAGGAAGGGCAAAAAGTTGAATCTTGGAAAGGACAATAACGAGGAAGCAGCTACTGTGGATTTCCCAGGAGAGGTGAGCATGAGAGACACAGGGGCTTTGGGACTCGTATTGATGAATATGGAGCTAGGGAGGGAGGCTGACTTAGAGCCTAACGACAGCTTCTTATTGAAAAAACTGGCTTTAAAACCTGATACTAGGAGTGAGGCGCAGCCAGTTGTGCTGCTACCAATCGTGTCTACAATAGATCTGAGGCAAGAAGCAGAGGTCTTGAACTCACTGGGCGATAGGCTATTATCAGCAAATGAAATGGATGGCTTAAATAATGGGGTAAATCCGATGGAGACAGACATTGAGTGTCCTTTTTTCTCCCTCTCGAATCAGTCTAACTCATCAGGCGATGAATCGCTACAGATATCCGACGACCCTCTTGGGTCAATAAGTAGGCGATGGAGTGAAACCAGTAGCATATGCCAGGAAGATGAGACCCCTGGAAAAGACAATGGGATGTCTAGCTCTGGGACTGTATGAAAAAGAATAACATCTGCCTTGCCACAGCGGGCTGATATGTCTGCTATTTCTGGGCAATCTTCAAAGGAGATGCCGGACAATGGTCCCAATAATGGAAATGGGAATTTATCCGGGGGACAAATCAAGAAAATTTACTAGAACGGCCAGGTGATATCTCGCTGGCAGTTATATACGAAACAATGATGGTGCATGGAGAAGTCGGGCAGAAAGCCAAAAAACTCAAGGCGCATGTAGGAAATTACAAAATTCAATTCAGCGGATGGCCAAATCCTGCTCAAAGATCGTGGAAAGGATATCCGAGGCTGAGATGATAGTGCAGAAAACAGGCACTGAGGCACTGACAGCACAGAGGAATGATATATCCTGGAAGCTTGAGGACATGGAAAACCACCTTCGGTGGAATAATCTAAGAATTCTTGGTGTACCAGAAGGAGTTGAAGGCTCGGACCCCCGGAAGTTAGTTGTGGAACTCTTCACAGAAGCCTTCCCGGAATTGGTACAGTGGACATGGGACACGGAGATTCAGCGAGCCCACCGCTTCCCTTTCCGAGTGTAGAATCAAGCAGGACAAAACCAACCTAATACAAGGCCCAGAGCTATATTGATATGTTTATCTAATTTTCTTTCTAGGCAAGCTTTGTACGATCTGGCTAAGCCAGATAGACAGAGCAGAGCGGCAGGAGTAGAGTTTTTTGGGCGTCCTGATTTTTGTCCTGTTACTGTGGAAGGAAGATGGCAGTTATGGCAATTAATTAATGCTTTTCAGGATAAGAGCGCACAAGCATTTCTCTTATGTCCGACTTAATTGAAAATAACATATAAAGAAAAAACAAGATTTTTCACATCCGAGATAAAAGCAAAAGAATATCTACAAGTAATTTGTACTTTTTATAATATTTCTTAAGCACACTCTTTCCCAAATGCATATTGGTGCTGAGAAAACTGTGTTTTGTGGGCAGAGAGGTAGCCTGTTCCACACGGGAGCTTCTTGCACAAAGTATGACCTTCTGAGCTTTCTTGAAAAGGGAACTAACAGAAGTAAGGATCCAAAAGAGTAAAGATTATGGATAGGACAATGCCTTCTACACTGATGGCCCAGGAGAGTGGGTCTGGTCTAATAGAGCACCTTGTGGAACACACATATAGGAACACACACATATATATATATATATATATATGAACACGCACATGCACGTAAACACAAACATATATGCATTGAAAAAAACAAAGGTTACAGGGACGTTATAGTTAGGCTCAGATTTCACTTGTACAAAACCAATGAAATTTAGCAGTTATAGTTAGCACAGCTAACTATAACTCACACCCCCGCAATGCACTGCTTATGACCTTGCATATTACATCACTCATTACACGGTCAGTGACATCACTGATGACATCTCAAATGACATCACTGATGAAATCATCCAGTGACTGTGTATTTAAAAAAAGTTTAAGAATGTTAAATATATATATCAAGGTGTTTTGGTGAATTAGTGGGTGTATGGGTATGGCAGGGATGATTTAGTCAATATGTGACTGACTATAAGTGAGTGATTAGGTGTCTCAGTGAATGTACGGGTGAGTGACTGGTTGTGTGAATGTCTGTATCAGTCTGCAGTTGGTGTTTAAGTGGCTGTATGGGTGTGTGAGTGGGTACGTAAGTGTATTGGTGAGTGATTGGTTGTCAGAGTACCAGTATGGTTGCCTGAGTGACTCCTTGGGGGGTTGAGGAAGCGTGTGACTGCCTATATGGATGAGTGTATGGGTGAGTTAGTGACTGTATGGGTTAGTGAGTGCATGTGTGAGGGGCTGTATGGGTCAATGAGTGTGTGTATGGCTGTGTGGGCACGTAAGTGGATGTGTCAGTGTATATGGGTGAGTAACTGGGTATGTGAAAGGCAGTAAAGGTGAGCTATTGAGAATATGTGTAAAAGGGGGCAAGTCATTCGATAACCTTTAAGTATTGCCCGGCGTTAGTCGCCTCTCATACCACTCGATAATTATCAAACAAAGAGGCAGGCGCTGGAGACTGGAAGGCAGGAAACAGAAGTTTATTCCGTCGGAGCAGAACACATCAGATCAGACAACAGGGTATCGTCTCGAGGTGCTCTAACCGCATCTCTGAGGTCTGGCCTCTTATACACAGGTTTATGGTCTTTATTGCAGTTTATTACATGTGGCACATTCTTGTAAATACTTTGAAGTACGGAAAGACATCCTCGGAATCCCTGCTTCAGGCCCGTTCCCACACATATCTACAGTAGAAGTCCCCACCCCGATCTCAGTAGGTGATGACTGTCGCGCAGCTGGACATTCCGCCGGTTCCCGGAATGTGTGAGGCTGATCGGATCTCATGGGGTCGGAGCTTTGATCAATCGTAGCTCCTTTGAAGAGGGGCAACTTCTTACAGTAGGGGGCAATAAACTGCATCCGCAGGACTAGGTGATGGCCTGGGATCGGGTCGGACAATTGCGCACAGAGGAAGGGGGTTCATCAAAGGATGTGCGACCATGAAAGGGCTGGAGGAAGGTGTTAGCCGGGGACAGGATGCGGTTCTGAGGCAGGGCCGCGCTGAAGGAGTGGTTTATGGCCCAAGCATGTGAGAGCGGGGGCTGTCAGTGCGTGAAGGGATGCTTGCGAGGTCAGAGAGAGACGCGCTGGTGGTCGGCAGTGGGCAGAGAGGCCATGACACTCAAAATGGCTGCTGCTTACGCACACGTATGAGCCTGAAAAAGGGACAAGATGGCGCCGATAATGTTTACGCCGCAATCTAGATTTTAAAATATGAGTCAGTAAGTGAGTTTTTGTGAGAGTGGTTGTATGGGTGAGTGTGTGCTTGTGTAAGTGACTGTATAGGTGAGTGAGAATGTGTTAGTATCTGAATGAGTGAGTGGGTGTGTGGGTATATGTATGGGTAAGTAAGTGGCTGTGTGATTGACTGTATGGGTAAGTGATTAGGTGTGTGAGTAGCACTATGGGTGACTGACCCAGTGTCTTAGTGGCTGAATGGGTGTATGAGTGGATATGTCTGTGGTTGTTTTAGTGACTGAGTGGCTGTATGGGTGAGTGAGTGGATTTGTGTGTAAATCTATGAATCAGTGAGTGGGTGTGTAAGTACTGGTAATGGTCTATGAATGGGTTTGTGAATGGTTGTGTGGGTGTATGAAAGGTCCTATGGTGTGTGAGTGGGTGTGTCAGTGATTCTGTGGATGTTGTCATCAGTGATGTCATTGGCCATGTCATGAGTAATGTAATATGTGAGGTCATAAGCAGTGCATTGTGTGCGGTGTGAGGTATAGTTAGCTCAACTATTACTGCTTAATTTAACTGATTTTGTACAAGTGAAACCTAAGCCTAACTATAAAGTACCTGTAACCTTTGGTTATTTCAATGAATTTCTAAGGTTTTTTTTAAATTTTATTTCCTAACTATAACGTTCTTGTAACCTTTGTTTTTTTCAGTGAATTGCTATTTTTTTTTAAGTAGTTGTCATGTTTGCAGAGTGGTGGCGAGAGGGGGCTGGGCCTCCGACCAGCTTTTGGGAATCCCGCTGTGTAGGACTTACAGGAGGTCTAACGAGGGTTTCTTGGCCCTCAAGATAACTTAGAAGTAAAGTAGGCTTCATCCCCCAACCAGTAGTTGCAGAGTGGTGGAGAAAGCGGGTGTGGCTTTCAAAGACCTCTCAGCAATCCCATGTGGGAGTTACTGGAGGTAACAGGAGGGTTTGTTGGCCACCAAGGATCTACTTGAGCCAATTGGACTTAATCCCCCAACCAGCAGCCCGCGAGGAGGTGTGTCTGCAGAGTGGTGGAGTAAGGGACGGGGACTCTGGCGAGTAACCAGGCTTATAAAAAAAATAACGATTTTTTTTTAATGGAAGGGGGACTGTGTAGCCCCCCCTTCCCTGGGCCGATTTCGGCTCCAGGGACTCCATCCCCTGGAGCAAGTCCTTTTCTGAAATGGGGAGGGGGCCAAGCGGCCTTCCTCCAGGGGCTGATTTCGGTCCCCATTCCCCAAGGCACAGCCTTTCTTTTTAATTTTTTCAACCTTCTATTAAAGGGAGGTAGCCATGCAGCCCCCTCCTGGGCCTATTTCGGCCCCGGCGACCCCATCCCCTGGGCCTGCCTCTTTTACGTTTATTTATTTATTTCAACAGAGAGAAGGTGGATGCGCGGGTCCCCTCCCGGGCCGATTTCAGCCCCAGGGACCCCATCCTCCTGGGCAAGGCTTCTACTGTGGGTGAACTGGTCCCACCCAGGGCACCTATTCTTATCTTTAGGAGACTGCTGGGGGAGACCCAAGGCCCCCGAGGGGAGCCAGCATTGTTTTTGAACAGAGGGAGCTGCTGAACATGCAGCTCCCTCTGTCCAAAAGCAATTCTGCTCCACTTCGTGCAAGTAAGAGCATTTTATATGCTCTTGCTTGTACTAAGCTGAGCAGCGTTTGCTATGGCTTGGCGGTAGTGGTGCACCCACCAAGCCATAGCAAAGTGAAATGTCCCGGGGGTGGGGCGTTGCAGTGGGCCCACCCCACCCCCCGGATATTGCAGGATCTGGCCCTGGGGGGGTAGCGGCCCCAAGGGCCATCCAGGGCTCCGGGAGGGGGGCTGCACGGCCCCCTCATTTGTTTCCATTTGTCCTGGGGAGGTGGTGCTCCCTGGGGCTGCGGGGTGGTGTGGGGGGTGGTCCGTGCGGCCCCCCTGCAATTTTTTTAATGAAAGTCCCGGGGAGGTGGCGGTCCCGAGGCTACAGGGGGGCCGATTCGCCACCGGCATAAGTTTACAATAAAGTCCTGGGGAGGAGGCGGTCCCCGAGGCTGGAAGTGTCCCAAAGGCCCCCCATTTAAGAAGAAATATGCGAGGTGGTGTTCCCTGGGGAAGCCATACAGCCCTACCCCACATTAATATTCAAATAAACCCCAGGGAGGTCTTGGTCCCCAGGGCATATTAAGCCCCAGGAGAGGGGGCCCGTGCACCCCTCTCCTTTTTTGCATAATGCCCCCGGGACCTGACCCAGGAGCTGATAATGAATGAAGCGAGGGAGCCTGCACTTTGCTTTTAAACGTTTTTGCACGGATCTGTGGATCCCACAGAATTTTTGTTTAAAAGTCCTAGGAGGTTAGGGGGTTTCTACCCTGCCCCCTTTTCTTTTTTTTGTGAAAATCTTTTTTATTATAAGACAAACAGACAAAATCACCCAAAAAAACAACAACATGAACTACAACACAAAGTAAAGCAATTGTCAAGGACGATACAGTACAAAGAATAAAAGCCGCCATGATGTGATCAAAAATGAGTAAAAGAAAAAATAGCAATGACATACGGGCGGATCGCAGTCCGCGCCTTCTAAAGGGATTCTCCATCAGCATTAAAGGGAGCACCATCTGCAAAGGGGGTACAGAGAAGCCCTCTGTACTCGTTCCATGGGCCCCACACTCTCATCCATTTGCCTGGGCAACCCCTCCCCTCATACACCACCCTATCAGCCTGCATGCACCAGTACATATCTGCAGCCCATTTCACTCTACCGGGCACGGCACCTCCCTTCCACGTCCTCGCAACATTCCTCTTTGCTACCATACAGCCCAGAGAGACCCATGTCTGCTCGGACCTATTCAGATCAGTAGCATCCCATATATTTAGGAGACATAGCCTTGGGGTGGAGTCTATCGGTTTCTAGCATATCTGTGACATAAGGGACACAATCTCAATCCAATACTGCTGGAGGACCTGGCATTCCCACCATTGATGCATAAAAGTACCCACCATGCCACAGTTACGGGGAGAAATCGGGGAGGGCAGTAGTCCCATCTTGACTAAAGCCGTGGAGGTGTAGTAAGCTCTGTGTAGCAGTTTTAGTTGGATAAGTTTAAACCGGGACCTGATAGCCACTTCCTTGGGCAGAGCCAGGGCCTCCCTCCAGTCTTCATCCTGTGTATCCCCCAGGTCAGCCACCCATTTCATTTGGATTTGATCCAGTGATTCTGGAAGATTAATAATTATCTTGCGATATGTTAAAGAAATCGCCTTATCTGGCAGATAGTAGTCTAGGAGCCTATCTTCTGAAGGCGATTAGGCCAGGAGATCAGAACCCTTGGGAATGGCCTTGGTGAGTGCGCTACGTACTTGTAAATAACGAAAGCTTTCCCCTTCATGGAGCTGGTATTTGGCCTGTAGAATCACTGTGCCCTTCCCCCATACATCTCCAACCTCAGTGAGACCAATCAGATCCCATTTACCAAAACCGAGCCGACAACATCCAAAAGTGACAGGATTCTAGCAGTGAGGTTACTCATATAATTCTACCCTTGCCTCCCAACGCAGTTGTAGCCGCTCGCCATATTGAGACAGTGGTGGAGGTAGGTGTGAACAGAGATGCGTGCTTTGGTCCGCCGTACAGTGCCCTCAGATAGTTACCCCCTGTCATGTTAAATCGGTCCATTCTGTAAGCTGGGTCTGTGATGGGACGATGCGCCCAATGCTTAAGGACCACTAATTGAGAGGCCCAATAATACATTTTAAGTGCGGGGAGCGCGATACCTCCATCATACCAGCTACGTTGGAGTTTGTCTAATGCGATCCGGGGGTGCCACCATTCCATAACAGAGAACAGACCTCAGAGTCAATTGAGGAGAAGTATTGAGGCGGGACTGGGTAAGGTGTATTTTTTAAGGCATACAAAAATCGGGGGAGTGCCATAATTTTAAAATGGACAGCCCGTCCTAATAAGGTGAGAGGCAACCCCTTCCAGTGCTGCACATCCGCACGAAGGTGGTGTAATGGCAGAAGAAGATTCCTCACATGAAAGGAATCCTGATCCTTTGTAACATACACCCAAATAGGGGAATTGGCCTTTTACGCCAATTGTAAAAGGGGGCAATTCAATCGATAACCTTTAAGTATTGCCCGGCGTTAGTCGCCTCTAACTAGGGGAAGCCCTCCATAACCACACCGGACGTACAGTCTCGGGGGAGCCATGGAGGAGCCCCACTAAGCACATATACAAAGGATTGGCCCCAGTTGATGACATAGCCCGAATATTTCCGAAAGAGAGCTAGGATATGGAGCACTGAATGCAGCGAGGACCAGGGCTTGCCGAGATATAAAAGAATGTTGTCGGCGTATAGGGATATTCTGTCTGACCAGTCTGGCGCCCAATTTAATCCACGAATAGACGGATCTCGCCGAATCCACACCACCAATGGTTCCAGTGCAGCGCGAAGAGCAGTGGTGACAGAGGGCAGCCCTGCCTCGTACCCTTCCCTAACTCAAAAAACAACAATCTGCCACCGTTGACTGTTACACGAGCCAGCGGTTTGGTATACAGTAAACATACCCAGGCCAAAAAACGTGTGCCAAAGCCGTACCACTCCAAATAAAAAGGACCATTCCATCATTTCGAATGCCATTTTGGCATCCAGGGACACAATTATCGCGTCCTCTTGTTTAGTGGAGGCCCTGCCCAGCACCCCGTAGAGGCGATTGAGTGCTGTGTTTTTTGTTGGCATAAAACCGGATTGGTCCGGGTGGATCAGCTTAAGTAAATAAGGCGACAGTCGGAGTGACAGGAGCTCAGCTAGGATTTTGACTTCTGGATCCAGAAGGGAAATCGGTCGGTAGGAGCCGCATTGGTCCCAGGGTTTTCCTTCGTTATGTATGACTACAATTTTCACCAGTCTCTGTGTCTCGGGCAGCCCCCCCCAAGGTCTACGCATTCATTGTACATTTGCAGGAGATACGGAGCTAAGACCTGCGAGGTCGATTTATATAATTCAATTGGGAGTCCACTAGGACCCATGGCTCTACGGGAACACAATGCCCCTATTGATTTGGACACCTCCTCAGTGTCAAGAGACGCATCTAGATCAGTCACATCCTGTGGGGCGAGGCGTGGTAGGGGCAGGGTGGAGAGTAAATCAGCGGCCTCCTCCTGAGTCGCAGTGGATGTGGGGACATATAAGCATTCAAAGTACTTGGCAAACGTTTTGGCAATACCGCCCCGGTCACTACATCTCACCACATCCGGTGCAACTATATCAGCCTCCCAGCGATTGGCCACCTCTCAACTATTCAACCACGCCAGTAGTTTACTGGCTTTATCGCCTATCTCGTAGATCCTATGTTGTGTTGCGCGATAGTGCGCCCTGGCTGCCTCACTTGCAAGTGCAAGATATTCCTTCTGCTTTACTAAAAGCCTATGAGAGGCATCGGGGGAGGTGGATCCAACAAGATCATGCTCAAGGTTAGCCACCTCTAGTTCAATTTCATCTAGCCGCTTATGTTGCTCCTTTCGGTGGCCCGCTACCCCACACCCATGAATCACCGTCTTGTACACCTCCCACAATGTTACATCAGAGGCAACTGAGACATAATTTTCCGCAAAATAATCGGACATGGCCTTTGTTAGCTTGTCCCGTATGTCTGGAACACGTAGATACCATGTATTAAGGGCCATCTCTCGGTGTGGGCGGGGCGGAGCCCCACCATAGTATGCTAGGATCGGTGAGTGATCGTATATGCCCCTCAGTAAGAAGGAGATGTCACCATACATGGAAAGATGAGGGGCCTGGCAAAAGAAATAATCAATGCGGGACAGACTCCCATGGACCCCAGAGAGAAAGGTATATTGACGGTCTAATGGATGAAGAGTACGCCACACATCTATCAGTCCAAGGACCTCTAAGAAGTCGGAATGGCAGACGGTCTATTTCACCATCCAAAACGGCGTTACAATCACCCCCCAATAGAAGGGCTCCCTCGGGCAAATTCAGCAGGTGCTCTCCCAAAGCGGTCAGTGTGGGCGAGTGAAGTTTAGGGGGGATGTACAATTAATTCACATTGAGAGAGCGGCCCTACCAATCTCTGGACCCCGTAACAAAGCTACCATCGGGCTCCTGTGTGATTTTATTAACCTGAAAGGGAAAGGAGGACCTTGCAAGGACACCCACCCCTCTGGATCCCCTGATGAATCCTGCATGGGCAAGTAGTTTGTAGACCCATTGATTCAGCGCCTTATATATTGTGCCTGGTATGTGCATTTCTTGTAGAAGTACAAGGTCTGGTGAGTGCCTCTTCAGATATTGCAATACCAAACCCCTTTTAATCCGGTCGCCCAGCCCGTTGACATTCCTGGTTATCAATTTAAGTCAGCCCAGGGGTGTAGGAAGTACAGGAGTTTCATCCTTTAGGAGCTTGGAACAGGGACCCCAAATCCCACCGGGCCAAGTCAGTCAGTTTACATGATAAAACAGAATGAGAACATATACAGGGCTAGTCCCTGTAGTCATCGGCTACCGTCATATATGTGCACATGGTTGAGCTAGAAAGATTGCCTAAAACAAGAAACAGAAAAAAACAAACCACCCTCCTCGTAAAACACCCAACAGCCCCCCCTTCCTGCCTCCCTGCAATGTGGACTCAGAACTGCCCATCACCCCAATTTGCAGAACGCTTGGATACCCATATCAAACCTAGTAAGAGGGAAACGTTACTCCACCAACGCACCCAAGATTCGAGCCTCTTCCCCCCGATAAAAAAAATCGACTGCTCAAAGTATAAACAAACATCTGATAGCTGTAAGCGAGAGACTAACACCCTGAGCATGGTCTCAAATCAGCCCCCACCTCCCAAACATTTCACTAAGAACAGAGACATATATACGAACATTCTGCAAGAGGGACATATTAAGAGACATATGTACGTAGGACCCAGGTTGAATAACCGGTGAATATTGTCCCCTACGGTTCAGGAGTGTAACCCATGGATTGAGGCAGTTTATCAACCAATCACAGAATACAATGAGTCGCGAGTGTCAACATGAATTGGTCGTCGTGGTACCTGCACCATATAGGTTCAACCTGGTCTCTCTGGATGACGTGCAGAGTCTTGTGCCTGGTCCCTGGGGGCACCCTCCCGGTCTTGAGCCGACCTCCACACCTCCAGCCAGTCCCAGGTCTCTTCTGGTGAGTTGAAAAACATCGCCTTGCCATTTACCTGTACTCGCAATCTTGCTGGGAAAAGCATAGCATATTTCAAATTGTGGCCCCTGAGAGCGCGTTTGACCTCCAGGAAGGAGCGGCGTTGCAGTTGTACCTCATCGCAGCAACAGACGACATTCGAACTCTACTGGACAACGGAGAAACAGCCGCACTCATCCTACTTGACCTCTCCGCTGCCTTCGACACAGTCTGTCATAGCACCCTCATACAACGCCTCAGCAACGTCGGAATACAAGGGAAAGCATTGGACTGGATCATCACGTTCCTCGCTGGAAGAACCCAAAGAGTCCGCCTGCCCCCTTTTAGATCTGAGGCCACTGAAGTCATCTGCGACGTACCACAAGGATCATCACTCAGTCCCACCCTCTTCAACGTATACATGAGTCCCCTCGCATCCATCGCGCGCCAACACAACCTCAACATCATCCCCTACGCAGACGACACCCAGCTGATCCTCTCCCTCACCAAAGACCCAAACATCGCCAAAACCAACTTACACGAAGGAATGAAAGAAGTAGCCGAATGGATGAAGAACAGCCGTTTAAAACTAAATTCGGACAAAACGGAAGTCCTCATCCTAGGGTCATCCCCCTCTGCCTGGGACGACTCAGGGTGGCCACCGGCCCTAGGAACCACGCCCATACCTACGGATCACGCACGTAACCTGGGCTTCATCCTGGACTCCTCCCTCTCGATGACCAGACAAGCCAACGCCGTCTCATCATCATGCTTCAACATACTTCGCATGCTCAAAAAAAATTCCGTTGGATCCCCACCGAAACAAGAAAGACGGTCACCCACACGCTGGTCACCAGCCGACTGGACTACGGAAACACCCTCTATGCCAGAACCACAGCCAAACTACAGAAAAAAACTCCAACGCATCCAAAACGCCTCAGCCAGACTCATATTGGACATCCCTCGGCAAGCTCACATCTCTGGCCTCCTGAAAGACATCCATTGGCTCCCCGTCAACAAGAGAATAACGATCCGTCTCCTCACCCACGTACACAAAGCCCTATACGACCTAGGACCCGAATGCCTCAACACGCGACTGTCCTTCTACACCCCCTCCCGCCAACTACGATCGTCCAATCAAGCCCTCGCCGCAATTCTGCGCATCCATAAATCCACCATGGGGGGGAAGATCCTTCTCCTACTTAGCGGCCAAAACCTGGAATTCTCTCCCCACCCACCTCCGCCTTACACAGAACCACCTCTCCTTCAGAAAGCAACTAAAAACTTGGATATTCGATAAGTAAAGCACCCCCCTCCCTCAAGCGCCTTGATACCCTCTGGGTGAGTAGTGCGCTATACAAATCTTTGAACTTGAACTTGAACTATGAGTGAAATCAAGAAAGAAGGTAATACTGGAGTTCTAAAACTTCAGGGGGGCCATTCCTAGCGGCCTGAAGGATGACATCACGATCCCTGAAGTTGAAAATGCGCGCTAAGATGGGCCGTGGGGGAACCCCTGGATTCGGCAGAACTCCAGGCACTCTATGAGCATGTTCAACAAAGAAATAATTAGAGAGGGATCGAGATTGTAGATGGTTCTGGATTAGGTCCTCCATGAAAAGCTCAGGAATCGGCCCTTCCACTCGTTCCGGAACACCTAAAATGCGTATGTTGTTCCTTCTAGCACGCCCTTCCTGGTCCTCCAGCCGGGCCTCAAGGTCAGACGTCCAGGCTTGTAGCTGCTTGACCGTCGATTCCGGACGCGTGGTGGAGGTCGTAAGTGTAGTGATGGACCCTTCATTTACCTTGAGTCGTTCCCCCATGCTTCGGAGATCAGCACTGATCAGATTGACATCTATGGAAACCGTGTCAATTTTGTGCTCCAACGCCGTGCGGACCCCCTGTACAGCTTCCATTATATCCGCCAGCGTCGGGCCTCCGTCAGCAGATTGTTGTGTTGCTTCATCAGCTAGTTGGCGGGTCTCAGGGTCTGTTGCTTTAGAGTTGGCGTACTTGTATAGTTTTTGGAGCGTCGACGGCTTGGGCCCCCTTGACAAAGCCATTGTGTCTTAGACTGTCACCCCCAGCAAGGACCGGCCAGGTTGGTTACTTCAGGAGATGTGCAGTAACGGCCACAGACCTGTCGTTTTGGCAATAGCAGACACGCGTCTCAAAATGGTGGTCAGTTGAGTTTATGCAGGTCGCGGACCGGGCTTCACAGAGTTGTTTCACACAGCAGCAGAGTCCAGCAAGTCGTGTGTATGCAAGGCTGGAGAGTGGCACAGCCTGCTGTTGGCAAACAGAGCCTCCCACTCCCCGCAGGCGGAGCTCCACAAAGAGATAATGGCCGGGGCACGCGAGGGGGCGGAAGAAAGACAAAGTCAAGAAAATCAAATCAGCTGCCCCAAGTGATCACAGATATCCTGCGTAGTTCTCACAGTATGGATGGGGACGTAGGATCAAAGAGGCCGTCCCCCGCCTCCCCACAATTGCATTTCCACTGGGGCAGCAGCGCTCCGTGTACAGATTTGGCCTCCGGACTGCAAGAAGGGAGTCCCAGGTTTGTCCGACTCACGAGGATCTGGTGCACCACCCTGCAACTCCTGGTGTCTGTGTCAGGCCCGCCTCGTCTCACAGCCGCCAAATGGATTTCCCGCTGGCATCGCCGGTAAGACAACAATTGGTCACTGGGAGAACTCCCCACACTCAGCAGCTCAAGGTCATCCCTCGACCTCGATATTCACTAGCATCAGGATAGATGTGACGGATGTAGTCGGGGAAGTAGTCGGTGGCCGAGCGGAGCTCCACCCCGCAGCAGCCATTTCAGTCGTCGGCTAGCCACACCCTTCCCTTTTCTTTATTTAAACAGTTTTTGTGGGACTCGGTTCAACCGAGTCCCAAGATGGCTGCCAACACTTCCTGGTTGAAGTGTTGGAAGCCAATCAAATTTCAGTAAGGTTTCAGTGGGATTTTGAGCTCCCAGAGATCCATATTTTTTAAACTTGAATATCTCTGAAACTACGGAACGGATTTACACGAAATTACAAAAAGCACGCTTTCTGAACCAACATCTAGCTGTCTGCCAAATTTGGTGCAATTCCATTCAGCTGTTCGGGCTGTAGTCGTGTTAAAAAATTAAAAATCCCCATAGACATAATATGTTGAAAACGTGTTTTGGGACCCCCTTTTTTTCTCAGCCTCCGCTTGATGGATCACCCCGAAACTTTCAACGCAGCAGCTGAACCAAAAAGTGGAAGCTTTTTTTTTTTTTAAATTGAAGATTCATAAAGCAGCGCCAAAGTTATTGGCAAAACAAAAAACATGGAAACTTTGGTCCTAACTATAACTACCTACTGGCTACCACCAGCAGGGTTATGAACAGGTAGTCTATGAAGAGAAACTAAGGGGCAGATCGACAAAGAAGTGCCACTGCGCAGCAACGCAAGCCCTTTGGCTGCAACACGCTGCAGCACTTCCGAAGCACAGGAATGCGACATATTTACAATAATATGTCGCATTCCTTTGCTCTCCCCTGCGCTGGCGCACAAACTGCAGCCATGGTGCAAGGATGCCTGCATTATGGGGAGGTTGTTTTTGTGCAGGAAGGGACACCTTCCTGCACAAAAACAATCACTACAGGCATTTTCCTCTTTCAATATGTGCTGTAGAATGCGGCACGCTTTGAAAGAGGAAAAAAACAAGGAGAAATTAAAACACTTCTCCTCGTTGCGCCTCGCTACGCCTCCCCTGGGGAGGCTTAGCATTGACACGCATTTCCAGATTTAGGATTGCTCATAAATCTGGAAATGTGTCTCATTCCATGGTCTGTGGGTGGGAACACCCACAGCAAAACCCATGGAACACCCATGGAACGCCCCTTCCACGCAAAGTGCTGCGTGTAAATGTGCCATATTTACAAGGTGAGGAAAAGTCACGCAGGGTGGGTTTTCCTCTCCTTGTAAATATGGAGAAGTGAAATGCGCCTCCAGTAGGTCACAAAAAGTGACGCAGGGAGGTTGTAAATATGCCCCAGAGTTGGTAGTAATGTGTCATACTTATCAAACCCTAGCAAGATATAAGAAGCAGAATTTTCATAATTTAGGTCCCACAGTGGCCAGTGTAAGGCAAATTAAAGTAGGGCAACTTGGATAATACATGGGTATTGACGAGACTTTAGGAAAAAAGCTAAGAGTTTGTAGCAGATAATAAAGAATACAAAGTAGGATTTAATCCAATTTCAGCTCTAATGTTATAATAGGGTTTGAAACTGCCTGGTCCAGGGTTGAAGCAAGATGCCATTCAAGGGCAACGAAGAGTCAGCAGAGCCAAGGGAGAGTAAAACCCTATCCTGTAATCCTGAACACTCTGATGCGCCTACGGGTCTGATGTCAACTTCGTCCCTTGATGGATAAAATATGCGAGTCTGCCACCCAACCATTTTGGGAAGAAAAAATCAAATAGAATCAAACTTTTTAAAACGGTGTGAATTTTAAAAATTGTTAATTTCTTTTAGTTAGCGCCGTATTTACTTTGGGCACTCATCCTTCTGGGGCACTTACTATCTGGCTCTGGGGCCTGTAAGGTCTTTACTCCTTTACCCGGTCCACCACGGCTTGCAGATTGTGTGGCGGGAAGTGAATATTTTACTTTCCGCTCCTCCCTCCCACTTTCTGCTACCGTTACCAGGCGGCGCTCTGATTGTTCCAGGCACAGCCTATTTTACAGCATGCCAAAGGCAAGCCCGTCTGCGCTCGTCCATGGCAAGTTTTCGCCTTGCACCAGAAACCCTGGCCAGTGTGCCCCAGATCCCGGTAAGCACCTTTTTTATTCCAGAGGACAGCTCCTGGACCTCCAAGTACAGAAGGGGCCGCATTGCAGGTCTATAAACCTTGAGCTTCTGGCAGGCTGTCGGCTGTGTGAGTGTGTAGGCTGTAAGGCACTCATTCCGCTGGGTGGGGTTAGGAATCTCCTCGTCAGCCCCACCCTCTGTCCCTGAAGCATTCCATTACGGGATATCTTGTGAACACCAGATCTTTGATCAAGAATAAGGTAGAATTTAGGGACTTTGTGTCCCTTCGTAAGCCTGATTGGGTATTCATTACGGAAACCTGGGCCAGAGATTGCTCAGGGCCTGATTTGGGGGAGGCCAGCCCCTCTGGGTATGCTCTTTCTAGACTTGATAGGGAAGGGAGGATGGGGGGGGCTTAGGAGTACTGTATAAAGACATCTACTCTTGCTTCACTGAGGCCTTTACCACATCAGAGCCCCATCAGGCCCTATATTTCTCTTTGAACGTCCTACCAACTGAAAGTTTTGTTGGAGTAGTGACCTATCGGCCTCCTGGACCCAGAGTGATGTTCAATCAGGATTTCAGTAATTGAATAGAGCCCTATCTGGCAAGATCAAATATAACTCTCCTGGGTGATTTTAATTTTAATTTGGAGAGGACCCTGTGTACAGAAACACAGGTATTCTTGGAAACTATGGATTCTTGTGGTCTCCCCGAGCTGGTTAGGAGCCCCACTCATACAGCAGGACACATTCTTGATGGCATTTTTTCTAATGATCCTAGGATTGAGGTGAAGGATCCTATCCCACTCTCCTGGTCGGATCATCATGCCATTCCATTCCATCTGCAAATTGTAGGATCTCACCCAGACTTTAATATTAAGAACAGGGTGGTGATGAAGACAAACTTTAGGCTCGTCAACAAGGAGGACCTTCTTACCAGACTTAGCAATTATGGATGCCTCCTTTACTCGGCTGTCAATTTAATCTACAATGACTTTTCCAATTGGCTTTTAGCAGCCTTGGATTCTCTTGCCCCCCTTAAAGAGCACTATGTGGCCAGAAAACGGCTTTGGCTCCTTGGTTCTCGGAAATACTGAGAAAGCTTAGACAAGTATGCCGACACCAGGAACGGAAATGGCGCCGGGACCTTACATCAGTCGAAAAAGATCTGCACAAGCTTAGACTGAGAGAATATAAGCTAGCTATTAATGAGGAGAATGTATCATATTATTCTAGGATGAGGGAATCCTTAAAGTCCCCAAGGGAACTTTTCACTGTGATTAATTCCCTCCTAGCCCCCACGGCCCTTGCTAACACTGACGTTTCCCAGGATCTTTGTGAGAAAATGGCATGCTTTTTTCATGCCAAAATCAAGGATATATATTCCTCCCTTGAGACTCTCAATGCTGGAGGGACAAACGTAGATCTCCCATCGGATCCTTTGGTTGCGGATCATTTGGTAGCTCCTTTGAAGGAAGGCCACTTGTGTTCCTTCCCTCCAATACTGCAAGAGGACACTGAGCGGCTGTTCAGTGGAATCAGGTCTGGTTCCCCGCTGGAGCCTTGTCCCTTGAAAATCTTGAAACTGGGAATGGAGGCTATTGCCCCACCTCTGACCTCAATCCGTAATGCTGTCATTACATCGAGCCAGTATTGTACCGTGTGGAAAACTGCAATGGTTAAACCTCTTTTAAAGAAGCCCTCTTCGTACCCTGCGGAGCTAAAGAACTAAAGGCCCATTTCCTTGTTGCCTGTCCCAGCAAAGATTCAGGAGAAACATTTGAACCTCCATCTTAGCTCTTATTTGGAGAATCACCAGCTGCTCGATGGCTCACAGCATGGGTGCAGAAGTGAGTACCGAGACGGCGTTAACCGTTGTACTCAACAATATCTGAAATCAGGTTGACGCCGGTCACACCACCTTACTGATCCTTCTGGACCTTAGGGCAGCCTTCAATACCCTCTCTCCATTAAGATTGGCTGGGCGACTCAGGGAAATAGGGATTGAGGGCTTCGCCCTTAATTTGCTTACCTCATTCCTTATGGATCAGTCGCAAAAGTTGAGATGGGGCAATTCTTCTCAGCTCCGAATCAGTTGTTTTGTGAAGTTCCTCAGCAATCCTCATTGAGTCCTACCCTTTTTAATATGTATATAGCCCGCTTGCCAGGATTGTAAGATCTTTCGGGCTAGAAGTGTTTTCCTACGCTGATGACACTCAAATTAGGATTACAATTACTGAGAGTGTTGAAGCATCAGCAGCAAATTTTAAAAACTTTATGCAGGCAGTGGCGATGGATGGTAGAGAACTATCTAAGACTCAAATGGGATAACACTGAGGTTTTAATTTTTGGAGACTAAACAGGGGATTTGGTCAGAGGCCTGGTGGCCCGATACACTTGTATCCTGCCCCTGCCCTGGCCCTAGCGCCTAAAATCTAGGCATCATAGTTTCTTTGGGCCCTCAAATAAAATAGAACAGTTTCCACCTGTTTTGGGATTATAAGGACCCTTAAAAAGATCTCTCAATTTCCCTCCTTGCCCTTGCGGAAATAGGCAGTTGTGGCCCTTGTGTTGTCTAGATTAGACTATTGTAATGCTCTTTATGTGGGGATAAATAAGGGGCTCGTGCATTGACTTCAACTAGTGCAGAATGCCGCTGCCAGGCTGGTGATGGGCCTCCCCAAATACCACTCTGTCTCGGCAACCATCAGCAATTTGCACTGACTTCCGCTGGGTCGGAGAATTGTATTTAAAGCCATGTGCTTGGTACACAAGGCCTTCTACAATATGGGGTCAGAAGGCATTAAAAAAATTATTTCAGAGATATGTTCCCGCTATGCAGCTAAGATCTGCCAGCAAGAATCTGGTGATAGTCCCCAGCTTCAGGAAAGCCAGATGGGGGGGTAGGGCATTTTTGCTGGCTGCGGCTAAACTTTGGAACCCCCTTCCTCTTTCAATTACGGCTCTGGAAACTCATTTTCTGTTCCGTAAGGCCTTGAAGACCTGGCTTTTCGCCATTTCAAATCTGTAAGCCTTCCTACCTATTGGCATGTCTGTACCCTGGTCCCTTTCCGCAGCGCCTTGACGCCCCTGGGCTAAGTTCGTGCTTTACAAAGCTTTTATTCATTGATTCATTCAACCTGACCACTCTAATATAGGAACAATCTTGTCCTCTGTGATTCCTTCCCCTTTGGGAATTTCCCATTTGAGGGTAGAAGATGGGCACAGTAAGAACGAATGCACATTTCTTAAGTAATATTGGGAAGATGTGTAGAAGCTGTACTATTCATCAATAAGTGCATCTTCACTATGTCTTGCTTCTCTATGAGTCGGTGTGAGAAGTTGGCTTGGTATATGATGGTCACTATTCTAGTGAGCACCTTGCACCAGTCCAAACGACCCTTATGGTGATTGGTTGAAGTCAACCTTATAGACCAGCTATCCTAGTGGTAGCATGGACAAAAGCAGTCTTAGGCTAAACTCAAGAGGGCATGTGAAGCCAGCTGTTTTACCATATGCAATCCTTTAAAATACCAAATGAAAGAACACCACACAAGTGATATATATTTCAAAATATATGTATTTATTTCTAGAATAATCCCCTATACTCTTTATGAGCACAGAAGCACAAGCGTTAAACAAAGAACTCAATATAACATACAATAAGCTGCACATTTATGGATAGGCCAGGTGGCCACTCAAACCATATATTAAAAAAGTGATATAAGTACCACGTCACAAACAATGGTAAGGCCTAGGGCCTTGGGAATCGCTGGGCCTACACTGGACTAACGAAGGTTAGGACATAGGAGGCCCACAGGATGCAGGTGCAGTGTCTATAGGCAACCGCGTTTACCATACAAGTCAATGGTGCTTAAAAATCAGAAAGTCATAGATTTAGGAGACTTCCGACTGGACTAGAACTTAGCCACTTGAAACTAGGACACTAGGGATGTAAATCACTACAGGGGCACCGGAGTACCCTTGTTACCTCACCCACAGTAAGCGGGTGCATAGGTGCCAAAGTGCGTCGGGTTTCTTCGTGAAGTTCTATGGCACCTGGAGGAAAAGATGCTGCAGGCGGCCAGGAGAGAAGAGTCCGGTTGGATCCAAGGGTGGATCCAAGATGTAGAGTACCTGAAAGCTGAGGGGAAAGAGTCTGGGTCACTAGCCAGTGACCAGGGTGGAACCAGGACGGAATCAGGCAGTGTCGGGTTGCGATCAGGTGCTGTCGAGTAGTTTGTCTCTGCTGCCACGTGGACCAGGAAGGATCGAGGATGACCAGCTGGTGAACACGAGCTGTCCCACAAAGGCTCTTGCTGTCGGCGGTGTCGGTTCTCGAATCGGAGTCACCAAGCCTTGGCAAATGCAATCCACGCAGGACTCGAAGATGTCTTCTGGATTGGACCGGGAAGGTCAGATCGGTGGCTCCTTTTCAGAGGAGCTAGGGCCAGTCTGGAGGAACCAGACCAGTAGTTCAAAATTGTAGGTTCGTCGTCTCAGAGGCCACTAGCCAACGGGCAAGTGACCGGACAACGCGTCGAGCAGGCAAAGTGCAAAAGGGCACCACGCAGCACCTAGTGAGTGTGGAGAGGTGATCTTCTGTGCACATACTGCTCGGGGCTGGGGCTTTTCAAACCCCAAAGTACAGCGTCGAGGGTGCCTCGGGAGCTGCACGGGAAGCACTTCGTTGAGTTTTCAAGATGGCTGGTCCCACGTCTCGTGTCGCCTCCACGGGTCTCAGCTTTGCTGGGACTGTGGATTGGGCTGTCGGATGCCTGGGAGTCTGGGTCTTGTCAGTCTCTGTCGCTCGAGCTCCGGCGGGAGGAACAACAAAGAAAGTCTTGATGCGCTGATGGTGCCTGCTTGCACAGGGTGGCCACTCCTTGACCACAAGGGAGATTCTTCAGTCTTCTACGTTGAGTAGGATGTCGAAGGGTCCAGAGTTTCATTTCAAAGTTTCAGTCAGGAAGATCTGATGTGCATTGGCACAGCTCCTACCTTTATTCCAAATCAAGGGGCTGGATCACCTGCTTGGGCCCTCCTATGGGTGGGACCCAGGAAGGGGGTGATTACACCCCTTTCCTTTTGTCCAGTTTCGCGCCAGAGCTGGGGCTGAAGTGCCCCAGCACCGGTTTGAACTGGACTTTGCATGGGACACCTTGTGTGCCCCAGGCAGTGTCTAGTTTCTTTCAGCCCTCCCTGCCCCAATCCACTATCTCCTGTCTGGGGTGGTGTAACACCTTCCTGTGACAGGAAACCTATTGTCCAGGCCTCCCCTGCCGGAGTTTCGGTCAGCAGCAGGAGGCCAGACTCGTGTCTGTGGTAGCAGCATCCATTTTGTGATGCTGAGGCTCTGGTTAGATTTAACTGCGTTTAAGGAAAGTAACATGTCTTCTCCCTCTAGAAAGGTGGAATGCTACCCCCGTCGCCAGGACTGGCAAGGGGGTAGTATTCCAAAGCGTATGACACCTTACACGACATGTTTCAATAAAGGCAAACCAAAGATAGCATTTAACCGCAAGGTTCATAATGCACTTAAGAGTATATGGTATGGCAATATCCCATAACAGCTAAGGGACATGGTTCCGAAAGCTGCAGACAGGCTCAGCTCATGCTAGAGCACCATCTCACATAAAACCAAGCACTCTGCCTCCAGGATTGTTAAGGCCTGCCATAGGAGTGACTTATAGGTGTATATGTGTCCAGATATAGGTTTAGACATAGGTATACTATATCTAAGCAAAGGGTGATTACACCACCTTGCCCCAGCTGAGTGATCAGCCAGTTGTGTCAGATTGGATGGCCAGCCAGGGGTGGCAAAAGATATGCTGCAGCCCCTGGTAGGCCTTGGATGCACCTATGCCCTGGGTACCTACATTACACTGTACAGGGGCTGATAAGGTGACCCAATACCCAATTGGTAATGTACCTAAAGTACATGGTTGTGAATTTAGAGAGAGAACAGCAGGCTGTGGGTCTGATTAGCAGGCCCACAGCCAAATTAAGTCGAAAACCAGTGAAGCAAAAAGCAAAAAATGGGGTGACCATTGGAAAGCAGACCCTACTCTCCTACAGTCGGTCTCCAGGTTCCTCCACCCAGGAGATGAATAAAATGAAGGCAGAATTCACCTGAGTTCTCTCTGTCCAATTAAAGGTAGACTCATCTGTCAATACAGTATCCAAAGTAATGCAGTAAGGAAACAAGTGGGATGTACAAAGGTGTCTATATGAGGGTATGCGTGGACCAGCACTGAAAAAAGATCAGGCAAGAATAAACCCCATTGCAGTAAACAAAAAAATCCCATTATATCATAAGACATAATTCTTTATCATGTCTTTCTCTTTTTTTATTTAAAGTATAAAGGAAATGGCAGCATGAATAAGGTAGCAAGAGCAGGCAGTGACTCACATATTCTTGAGCTAACAACAAAAATGCCATTTTGTCAAAGTGTAAACCCATTGGCAGTCCTTGTGCTGGTATCATTCTATAGCCCATGTAGACATACTCTTCCATAATTCTGCTGTCATAATGACAGAAAGCTCCTTTGAGCTCCCGCCATATAGGTCATCAGTGCAGCCACATTAGCCCACTGTCAGTGGCATAGTCATATAGTCAAGGCCTAGCACCCTTCAACATCCCTTCATCCAGACTCCCTTTCCTGCCATCAGCATCCTTTGTTCTTACATCACCGTCCTCTAGTCATTACCCTTCATCTAGGCCAAAACTAAAGCTGCCAGCCTCCAGTTCACTACCATAGACTGAACTGGAGGGTTTGTCAGGTAGTCTGACTTGTCCCCAAGGTCCCTGCCCTCCTCTTCCCTGATTTTTTTCCCCTTAATTGCTGAGCTGTGTTGCCCTACCTGGAAACAACCTCAGGAAATAATAATAATACTAATAATGATACCGTCATTTATTGAGCACGAACAGCTACCCCCAAGGAGGTGTCCTGGGGCTAGAGCGACAAGAGACACATGGGAGACAGGCAACGATCAAGATACTACAAATTAAGCCTGGTTAAAGAGCCAGGTTTTAACTGCCTTCCTAAATTGTGTTTCAGAAGAGATCTGATGCAAGGAGTTAGGAAAGGAAATCCACAGTATGGACGCCCCAAACATAAAAGATCTGCCACCTAACCAGGCCTTCTACACTCCAGGGGTACAAAGTAGTTTCTGGGAGCTGGATCCCAAAACACGCGACTGCGTGTAGATCTGCCTCTGTTTCAGATACGAAGGGCACGATCCGTGAACGGCACATTAGGCAAGGGTCAAAGCCTTAAATTTAATTCTCTTGGCTACTGGAAGCCAATGTATTTCTCTAATATGCGGAGAGATGTGTTGCCGAAAAGGAACACGTTTGATGAGTCTCGCAGCTGCATTTTGAACCACTTGGAGTTTCTTAACCAAGTACGCCGGTAAGCCGATAAAGAGGCCGTTTGCATAGTCCAGGCGGGCAGTTACTGTGGCATGGATTACTGTCCTACGACAGCTCTCAGGTAGCAGATGTATACATTTTCGGAGGTTTCTAAAGCTGCTGAAGAAGGCAGCTGTGACCTGCTGAATTTGGGCAGAGAAAGATAAATCAGCCTGCCATTTTACACCCAGATTTTTAGCATATCCCGCTGGTGCAGGTGGCAAACCCATTTCCTCAAGCCACCACAAGTCTGCAGCCGGAGGCTGGGTTTTGCCGAAGAATATCACTTCAGTCTTATCTGAATTCAATTTAGGCTTGTTGTTGTTCATCCAGCCTGCAATATCTTTTAAGCACCCTATGAAGCACTTAAAATAGTCTTCGGTTGATCCTTGAACAGGAAGACCAACCTGGTGTCGTCGGCGTAGGTAATCACCTTCACTCCCAGTTGGCAATCAGAGTAAATAGGGGAGCCAGATATATGTTGAACAATAGTAGACTTAGGGCCGACCCCTGTGGCACCCCCGCACCATAAACGTTTGTGAGAAGACCGATGCGGTTGAAGGGCCACCCTTTGAGTGTTCAAGTGGAGGAAAGCCATTAATCCCACTGTCCAGAAGACGTTGCGTCAGTATAGAGTGGTACACAGCATTGAATGCTGCAAGAGGTACAGGAGCACCAGCATCGCTGATGCCCCTAGGTCCAAAGCCATTCTGATTGAGTCAGCTACCTCTAATAGCGCTGTCTCTGTGATAAACCCAGCTCAGAAACCAGATTGGGTGTCGTGCAAGATATTGTGGCATTCGATGAAACTGACCAATTGCCGCTCCACTACCTTTTCCAGCATTTTAGCTGGGGCTGGCAACAGAGAAACTGGTTTATAATTGTTCAGTCCCCCTGAAACTATATTGGGTTTCTTTTTAAGGGGTAGTAAAGTGGGGTGCTTCCAAAGGTCAGGGAAGGTGCTAGAGGAAAGGGAAGTGTTCCAGATTTTGGACAGCACATTGCTTGTGGAAGTTGCCAACTCTTTCCAAAGTTTGGGGGGGCACAGATTTTCCGATGAGCCAGACTTGCAGCTCTGGATCACAATCAGAGCTTCCTTCTGAGAGATAGGCGTGAATTCAGAGAGGAGAGGCAAAGGTGTTTTCCTAGCTACCAAGTTGGATTTAACCGTAGTAGTTGTAGCAGAAAATTCCTAATTTTATCATCGAAGAAGATTGAGAGTCTCTCACAGAGTGGGCATCGATGGTCAGCTCGTGGGATTGGAGGAAGGAGTTGACCACCTTAAAGATAGCCTTGCCTGGTTTGTCGGAGGTGTCAATACACTTGGCAATATGATCTATCCTTGCCTCCTTCATGAGTTTATGCATAACCTTCAGAGATTTCTTATAGGTAATTTTGGCAGAGGTATCATAATCCATCCTTCTTTGTCGTTCCAAGCACTTACACTTGCTATTCATGGCCCTAAGCGACTTGGAAAACCATGGGGCTGAGGGAGATTCCTCATAGATTTTGTAACTCTGGCTGGTGCCGTAGATTCTACTGCAGTGGCAATCCAATTATGTAGGGCCAGAGTATCTATATTTGGGTCTAGCGATAGAGGCGGATGACTGGCTAAAACAATTGGGCTTAAGTGTTCGGCTGTCAGCATCTTCCAGTTTCTCTTTAGGAAGTATTTGTCACTCTCAGGCATGTCGGGTTTTGCCAGATTAAAAGAGAAAGGAATGAGAAAATGATCTGATCAAACCACCTGGTTTAGCACTTCGGTTCTCATGGACGAGATATTAGAAAATATCAGATCAAGGGTGTGCCCAGCTTTATGGGTAGGGAATTTCACAAATTGGGGCAGATTTGCGCCTTCCAGCGAGGATACCATCTGCGTTGCTTGAACACAGGTGGGATCGTTTACATGCAGATTAAAATCCCCTCATGCAGTGAAATCAGAGGATAAGAGGGATTTATGTGCAATGAAATTACATAATTCCAGGTGTACATTGGGTGGGCAGTCAGGAGGTCTATATACCAACAGGCCTGAGAAAGAGGTAGTGGGGCTACTCTTAATACAAAAATGTAGGCCCTCGACCATATTCACTAATACTGAAAAGTCTTGAAGGACTCCAAGGAGTACTTCAAGATGATCGCTACCCCCCTCCTCTTTTGTGGCTGGAAAGCTTCCTGATAGTCTACCCTGTTACCACAACATCCAAGTTTGCAAACAAAAGATTCTTACATGCATGAACACCAGCATAAACATAAAAGACGTATTCTTCATCCATAAACCAACAGCTCAGCAATGACCTCCTGTTAAAATTCTACATTTTCCAGATTTTGGGTCTCAAAATCTGATGCAGCTCCACTAACCACAAAAAAACATCATATAATCCCCAAGTATGATAGCGCTCCAATGATCATCCAGGCTGGCAACTAGAATTTAAGATCTTCCCCAAAATTAATTTCTGCGCCCTTACTAGGACAAAAACAAAATCGCCACATCAACATCACCTCCTCCAGCACTTAACCAATCTGCACTACTGACAAATAGATACAACAGATCAAAAAAATTAAAATGATAATCTTCCATAAATAACCTGACAAAGCCACAGATCAACCCGGAGAGGTTAACTAGCCCGAACTGGCAGAAACATCAGCACAATCAAACTAATCAATCTGGCAGGTACACATCCTCACAGGATTACACCTCGATTACACCTGGCCATCAGTTTCACACAAAAAGTCAAATTCACATTTAGCTCTGAGCTAGCCTTATTTTAAGCAGTGTCATGGTACTATATGTACATTCAGAAGTAGTTTTGCCCCAGAGGTCTCATCACTGAACCTTCAATTCAGACTTTAATTTCTGATCAGAGGTATTTTGCACCATTGATGTAAACGCTCCATTTTATTTGCTGAAAATCTGAAAATGATGTGTTCGGCTTACGGCAATAATACCACTTGTGGTAAATACCACTGCTATTGTTTACCACTTAATCTCACGAGGAGGGACAGGGGCTTGGGAGGTCCAGCATACAGGCCTCATGCAGTTATGATTAAAGAAAAAGAGTATACTGTTCCTATGTGGGAATGAGGAGGAAGCATACAAAGGGGGAGGCGACAGAAGGGTGGTATGTTGTTCAGTTACCTACACCCTAGTTGATGGTTACACTTCCTCTCTGCTCTTATCACAGTTTTCTAGTAGTAATGATAAACCCCAAATGACATGTTTGATTACCTAACCTTATAAGAGCTCACACTTGGGGGTTTTCTCTGGATGCAATTGCATACAGGGGTTCAACTGTCAGTGTTATTATAAGTGTTTAGAGTGCTGCATTACAACCCGGGTGCCTTGACCCTGCCTTGTTGTAATGTTAATAAAAAAATCTTTTGCAAAAAAAACGAATGATCAATTCCAGCACAAGCTAGCCAGGTGTTATTGGAAAAGCAACAGATGGTAAACTATTAGTCAAGTATAGATCTGTGCAGGCATTGAGTCTACTAATCTAGTGAGGTTTTTTGAATATGTTCATTCTTTATCCGGAAAGGCAACATGTGTTTTATAAACCTAGTGCCAGGATCCATCCAAATTCAATCTCAATCTTATGACAGCTAAAGGAAACAATGGCTTCTTAAAAGTCGCCAAGTCTCCGAATGTTGGGAGCAGGTCCAAAGACCAAGCTTCCACTGGAACCAAGTCATTGAACATTACTATTTAAAACAAGGTAAAAACAAAAGGTGCCAAACTATAAAATTATGAAGAATAGATTAGCTACAATACCTAAAAGTATACCAAAATGTATCATCCAACATTGAAATAACAGAGCCTGTATTAAGGGTGCCTAGAATGATTGACATGATGCAGGAATGGATGGACGTTAAGTAAATGTTTGGCTGGTTGCATTCAACTCGTACCATGGTTGGCCACACTCCTCAAATGAAAACATTACATTTAGATGTATTCTACAAAAATGGTGCAGGACAGATCCAATTGGGCTACCATCCTGAGATAGCCCTGCTCTTGATGCAATGCAGCCGTCCACATCAGAATGATTCTTTCACAAAGGTCATTGACCCTCAAAACGTAGGCGCAGAAGATGGACTTAGTCTCTGGAAGATTTTCTTTCTCTTTGAACACCACACAAATGTGTTTGATCATTTGATTGTTCACTGTTGTAGTGTTTATTCTCTCCGTATTACTATGTCAATGCCTGTGGGAAACACTTAGACATTAGCACACATGTCCACCAATACCTGCTCAGGCCCCTGTGCTCAGCTACTTTTGTAGTGTTGCTAAACCTATGCACTTTTAAGTATTTACATTTATTTTCCATTTGGTAGATTTTCTATGCTAGACACATGGGCCTGATTCACCAAGCCATTCTTGTCTCCAAGTTCAATATACACACGCATGACTTGACAACTGGTGTATCTATGGTCAGAAAAATTGTTCTTGCATTGTTAACTATATTTACTGATATGCAATATTAGCCCACAATGGTATATTATTGTATGCAAAACAATGTCAAAAAGAGAGGGGGGACCAGGAGCTAGTTAATGGTCCAGTGCCTGTGCTCCAAACTAACCATGAAGTCAACAAGGGGGGGACACTGTTCCAGAGTGAGTGATGCCAGGAGTCAAGCACTCACTACAGAGAAAAAGAGAGAGCAAGGTGAGGAAAGGTTGCTAGGTCTGGGACTCAGTGGCGGGAGAGGGGGGTGGAGAAAAGACAAAACTTGTCTTTTGTTTCCCTCACACACCCAGAAGGATGTCATGCTTCATCATTGGGCAGTTGCCCTCGTCGGGCCGGCGGGGTAATGCCCTACGAATCCCCCTAAGTGTCACTTTAGCGGAGATCTTTTGAGAACTGCCATTGGGTGCTTGTGGTGTGTGGATAGAGTCCAGAGTGAAGGGTGATATTGTGCGTACATTGCAATAAAACTGTCTAATGGTTACCAAAAGGAATTTTAATAGAGAGGTACCCTTGGCAGAGTAAAAAACCCGTAGGTTGAGGGTTACCAACAAAAGCGTAATGTGCCCAGGTAACTATAAGGTTGACATGTTTCACGCCTCTTTGGTCAGAAAGATCCCTGGTGTTTCATCATGACCAGAAAGAACTGTGAAAGTGAAAAAGTAAGGGGTAACAAAGCCCTCTAATCGATCAGTGGGGGTCATTACCTTAAGTATAATAGGTAGCGGCTAAGACTAAGAAGTCAGATAAGTCCTCTTGATTGTAACCTAAAGTGGTCGTGACCTTTAAGGTGGTCATCAGGGGGGCCTGTCTCAGACGATAGCGGGAGTCCGAAGGACCGAAAGCGTGCTGTTGACCATGACCAAGGCAGCAGACTCAGGGTCGGTGTCTCCAACTCAAGTCGCAGAAGCCAATACAGCATATGGGGAAGTACTAGCAGACTCGGGGAGATATAACTTCAAAGTATATGCGGCCAAGAAGCATAGAGAGGGGTACAGATCAGGAGCAATCCTGCCCTGGCTAGCCCGTCAGAACCAGGACATGCGACCAATAACCTAAATTATCAGCCCCTCGGGAGACGTAGCTCATTCCAAAGCAGATATCCTACAGCTCTTCCAGGATCACTTTACAAGGATATACAAGAGCCCATGATGGGACTGCCAGGGGTTAGTCGACCAAATCCTTGCACCACTTATCATACCTCAGATCCCGGTAGTGGACAGGGCCCCCCTTGATGCTGAAGTCACACCCTTGGATGTGAAACAAGCAATCGAGGCCCTGGCCCGGGGCAAGGCCCCGGACAAGATGGCTCACCACTGAAGTATTACAGTACCTTCGCCACACTGTTGGCGCCAAGACTAGTGGAAATGTACAAAGCTGTATTGGAGGAAGGGGAGCTCCCTGGCTCTCTACAAGAGTCTCTCATAGTCTCAATCCTGAAACCCGATCGGGATCCTACACAGCTGACCTCATATCAGTCGATAACACTATTATCTGCCAATTGTAGGATCCTGAGTAAGATCCAGGCGGATCAATTAGCCCAGGTTCTTCTGCAGTTAATACACCCAGACCAATGTGGATCTGTTCCAGGTAGAAATACTTCTCAAAACATCCGTAGACTGTTCAATGTCCAGGATCAGGTACCGGGCTGCCTGCCTGGTCCTGGGAAAAGCTTTTGACACCCTGACCTGGCCATACCTCTTCAGGACGCTAGAAGGGATGGGTCCATCTTCAGACTGTACACAAGACTATTGTACACGAAACTCACGTCCAGGGTGAGGTTGGGCTAATATATCTCCGCGTCCCTTTAGATAGAGAGGGCCACACAAAAGGCATGTCCCCTATCATCACTGCTGTTCGCCTTCGATATGAGCCTCTCACGATTTTTTATTTATTTTATTTTTTATTTTATTTAATGCGATTTTATATAGCGCAAACTTAACCCGAAGGTGTCAGAGCGCTTTACATAAGAACCAGTTGCAAAACATAAGGACTTAGGATTATATGCGTTACATAAACGATACACACAGAAAAAAATTGCAAATGTACAAGATGTAAAGTCACACAAAGAAGAGACTGGTGATTATAGTTATGTCTATATACATAGGGAAGGGATATGAATGGATATACTCTAAGAGTCACATAGGAATGGTAAATAGTACAAAGGTCTACTGCATATACTGGTGATTAGAGTTCTCTATATACATAAGGAAGGGATATGAATGGATATACTCTAAGAGTCACATAGGAATGGTAGATAGTACATAGGTCTACTGCATATACTGGTGATTAGGCTTATCTCTATATACATAGGGAAGGGATGTGAATGGATATACTCTAAGAGTCACATAGGAATGGTAGATAGTACATAGGTCTACTGCATATACTGGTGATTAGACTTATCTCTATATACATAGGGAAGGGATATGAATGGATATACTCTAAGAGTCACATAGGAATGGTAGAGAGTACAATGGTCTACTGCATATACCAGTGATTGGAGTTATCTCTATATACATAGGGAAGGGATACGAATGGATATACTCTAAGAGTCACATAGGAATGGTAGATAGTACAAAGGTCTACTGCATATACTCGTGATTAGAGTTCTCTATATACATAAGGAAGGGATATGAATGGATATACTCTAAGAGT
Source organism: Lissotriton vulgaris (assembly GCF_964263255.1). Lineage (NCBI taxonomy): Eukaryota > Metazoa > Chordata > Amphibia > Caudata > Salamandridae > Lissotriton > Lissotriton vulgaris. The sequence goes on along the minus strand of NC_141690.1, from coordinate 10,788,738 downwards.
CACATAGGAATGGTAGAGAGCACAACGGTCTACTGCATATACTAGTGATTAAAGTTATCCATACTAATACAATAAAGAGAGAGCCCAAACCTTTGAGGCGGGTAATCTCAGGAACCACAGCACCAATCACAACACCCAATACAGCATTGGAAAGGGCAGTTGCAGCAGGAGGACATAGGCTATGCAGACGCCCACCTTATACATTTAAAAGGTAAAAGAACCTTACCAGCAAAGTAGTCCCTTATGGGCGTGTCTGCGTTGTGCTGTGGGTGTGTGCTGGGGGCCTGAAAAATGCTGGGGGCGTGTGGTACGTTCTGCCCTTCATGCCATGTCTCATATCGTGTGCTGTGGGAGTGTTACGGTGGGATTTTTGATCTCTTATCTGATCACTATAGATTTAGATCCCAACTCAGGTCGACTGAACCTTTGTTACCTGTCATAGAGTAAAAAGCAATCCACTACTAGGTTAATCAGCTCAAGACTTTACACAACTCTGAAGAACCACTTACCACGAATAGGTTTTAAAGTTTTATTATAAAGCCAAAGATAACTGGAGATACAAACATCTCAATATAAGGTTCAAAAGATACACTGGCATCAATACAAACATGAATTCTCTAAATGCTCTTAGGCGACAGAAGAATATCACCAAGACTAATTCAAAGATCAGCAAGTTTGAAAAAATAGACACAAGTTGTAACTTGAGCGTCATTTACAAAAGGAAGAAAAATCCAGATTAGACTGTCCCTACACTAGACTAAGTGACATCCCTACTTAGCAGGATCTTAACCTAAAAAGGTGTCAGCCGTGGTGACTTCCAAAGAAGTTCACTCACTTTCCCTTAGTCTTCGTTGTAAATCTGTGCATCGCAGTTGTGCCCTCTCTGCCTACCCATCCGCTCGCTAAGGTTCCTCAGGCCATCTGCCCTCTCTCCACCCAAGGGTGCTGTCCCTAATACAAAATCACAATTACAGTTGAAACGCCCCTCAGAGACGCCCCTCACGTACACCCCTCACGTGGTGTCGGTTCTGGCTTTTTCCATGCTGATACTCCTCTGGGCTGCTTGTTAGTGTTGACCTTGCTTCTCAGGCTTTTCTCCGGCAAGACGGTACCCCCCAGGAAATTCCTGAAGCCTCCTCCAGGCCTGTGCCTGTCTCCCACAACAGAGCTCTATTCATCACTCTCTTGATTGGAAACAGACACCCATGAAGTGGGCCCCAAATTCCGGCCTCCAGCTTATCTCACAAGTCGTAAACCTTCGAGCATGGTCCACAATTTATGCTTAACACGACCTGATTTTAACTAGCACATGCAGATCAAAAGAAACGACTTATCTCTCCAGGCCCACTAGTATTACATGAAACAGGCCTGTGCACTCTATGAACCTTTATTTCTCAGCCTAAAACAGTATTCTAACTTATTACACACTCTGGTTATAGGAAACACTTCTATAAAACATATATTTTCAGTCTATGATCAATAATACTTTGAATTATAACAACAGTAGTCCATCTTATGTGAAAATGTAAAGGCACGTTTTCTTTCTTAATGAAATGCCATGAGGCCTACACGTTTCTACGGTTGGCAGCATTACATTCTCTTCTGCAACAGCCAATTAACATGGAAATTAATAGCATTCTAACATCTCTAAACATCACTACATTAGCTTTTCACACTGATATATGCATTCTGTATTAATTAAACACTTGTATGTGTATGCACTCTATAAATTTGACACTCTTATATGTTCCTTTAACTAAACTCGTGCAACGTGCTTGTAAATATGGTGCACTTCTACATTTTACTCAAATTGCGCTCTCTCAGGAGTGTGCGGATGCGGGATTACGAAAAAAAAGCGAGCGTTGTGCCCAATATTTCATTGTTTTTTCTTCCCAGGGTCTGTACATTCCAGCTCCGGGTGTCCACCCTGCTCCCTTTAAATACCCCTGCACCCCATAATCATAACCCACCCTTACTCCTTAAAATACCCCAACACCCTTAAACACTAACCCATCTTAACCCTATAAATATACCCTGTACCCCAAAACCCAAACTTATCCCTAAACCCCAAAAATACCCCTTTGCCCCAAAACCCAAACCTAGCCCTGAACCCTAAAAATAACCCTGTACCCCAAAACCCAAACCTAGCCCTGAACCCTAAAAATACCCCTGTACCCCAAAACCCAAACCTAGCCCGAACCCTTAAATTACCCCTGTACCCCAAAACCCAAACCTACCCCTGAACCCTAAAAATACCCCTATACCCCAAAACCCAAACCTACCCCTGAACCCTAAAAATACCCCTATACCCCAAAACCCAAACCTAGCTTGAGCCAGGAGGGAGAGGCCAGGCGCATTCCGCTAGCAGGCACCATTCATAGCGTATCCCTATATGCAGATGATCTGCTGCTGTATGTGCGAGATATCACAGCAGATCTCATTCCCATATGGACCACACTCTCAGACTTTGCAGCCGTAGCAGGACTGAAAGTCAATTGGGCGAAATCCACCATATACCTGTTAAGTCTGGACCTCTCCCCGAGAGAGATAAGAGCAGGAAACTCACGACTCGCCTGGAGCATCCAAGCTCCTTGCTACCTAGGCATCAAACTCTATCAACAGATATATTATCTATTTTAAGGGCAATCACCACAGGGCGCTTGCCAGGACCAGACCCCGGGTAGGTTTCTGGAGGACATTACCCCTATCCCCTATAGACAGAATAGCCTTAGCAAAGTTGATCCTGGTTCCACAACTCCTCTACTACTTCCGCAACATTTCCATCATACCCCCCCGCTCCTTCTTCCAAAAACTTGATACTTTATTAAGTTCCCTTATCTGGGCAAACAGGCGTCATAGAGTGGCCCTTTCTAAGCTGCAGCTGCCGACGGATCTCCACTACCACTTTGCCAACATTCCCGACATTCCCCAGCTCCTTCTTCCAAGAACTTGATACTTTATTAAGTTCCCTTTTCTGGGGAAACAAGCGTCAGAGAGTCTCCCTTTCTAAGTCAAGTCAAGAGATTTATATAGCGCGCTACATACCCATAGGGTCTCAAGGCGCTTGAAGAAGGGTGGGGAATTACTTGTTGAATATCCAAGTTTTAAGTTGCTTTCTGAATGCTAGGTGGTTCTGAGTAAGGCGAAGGTGGGTGGGAAGTGAGTTCCAGGTTTTAGCTGCCAGGTAGGAGAAGGATCTACCTCCGATGGTGGTTTTGTTGATGCGAGGTACAGTGGCAAGGGTTTGGTTGGAGGATCGTAGCTGGCGGGAGGGGGTGTAGAAGGACAGTCGTGTGTTGAGGCATTCGGGTCCAAGTTCGTAAAGTGCTTTGTGTGCGTGGGTTAGGAGGCGGAAAGTAATCCTCTTATTTACGGGGAGCCAGTGGAGGTTTTTCAGGTGACCAGAGATGTGTTCTTTACGCGGGATGTCTAGTATGAGCCTGGCTGAAGCGTTCTGGATGCGTTGGAGTTTTTTCTGGAGTTTTTCTGTGGTACCGGCGTATAGGGTGTTTCCGTAGTCCAGGCGGCTCGTGACCAGTGCGTGGGTGACCGTTTTTCTAGTTTCAGTGGGGATCCAGCGAAATGTTTTTTTGAGCATGCGAAGAATGTTGAAGCAAGATGATGAAACGGCGTTGACTTGTCTGGTCATCGAGAGTGAGGAGTCCAGGATGACGCCCAGGTTCCAAACGTGGTCCGTCGGGATGGGTGCTTTTCCAAGGGCCTCTGGCCACCAAGAGTCATCCCAGGCGGAGGGGGAGGTGCCTAAGATGAGGACTTCTGTTTTGTCTGAGTTCAGTTTCAGACGGCTGTGCTTCATCCACTCGGCTACTTCTTTCATTCCTTCGTGTAAGTTGGTTTTGGCGGTGATAGGGTCTTTGGTGAGTGAGAGGATCAGTTGAGTGTCATCAGCGTAGGAGATGATGTTGAGGTTGTGTTGGCGAGCGATGGCCGCAAGGGAGCTCATGTATACGTTGAAGAGGGTGGGGCTGAGTGACGATCCTTGTGGCACGCCGCAGATGACTTCAGTGGCCTCTGACTTGAATGGTGGGAGGCGGACTCTCTGGGTTCTTCCGGTGAGGAACGAGGTGATCCATTTCAGTGCTTTTCCTTGGATTCCGACGTTTCTGAGGCTCTGTAAAAGGGTGCTATGACAGACTGTGTCGAAGGCAGCGGAGAGGTCGAGGAGGATGAGGGTGACTGTGTCTCCATTGTCCAGTAGAGTTCGAATGTCGTCTGTTGCTGCGATGAGGGCGGTTTCAGTGCTGTTTGGCTCGGAAGCCAGACTGTGAGGAGTCGAGGGATTTGTTGGTTTTGAGGAAGGTGGCGAGCTGGTTGTTGACAGCTTTCTCGATGACTTTGGCTGGAAATGGAAGAAGCGAGATGTGGCGGTAGTTTTTGAGTTCGGTGGGGTCAGCTGTGGGTTTTTTCAGAAGGGCGCTGAGTTCTGCGTGTTTCCAGCTTTCCGGGAAGGTGGCGGAGTTGAGGGAGCAGTTGATGACATCTTGGAGGTGTGGTGCTATGATGGAGTCTGCTTTGTTGAAGATGTGGTGAGGGCATGGGTCAGTTGGGGATCCTGAGTGGATGGAGTTCATCAGGCGGATGGTGTCCTCAGTGGAGATTGGGTTCCAGTCATTAAGGATGTTCAAGGGGGGTGAAGGTCCTGCAGAAGGTTGGGTGGGTTGGTCTCCGGGTCAGTTGTCGAAGCTGTTGTGGATGTCTGCGATTTTGTTGTGGAAGAAGGAAGCTAGGGAGTCGCAGAGGGCTTGAGAGGGGGTGATGTCGTTGGAGTTGGCTGATGGGTTGGTAAATTCATTGACGATGTTGAATAATTCCTTGCTGTTGTGGGCGTTGTTATCTAGTCGGTCTTTGAATGCGGCTTTCTTGGCAGATCGGATTAGTTGGTCGTGTATGCGGGCGGCGTTTTTGAAGGCGTCCCTGGTGCTGGTGTTTGGGTCTTTTTTCCAGGCCTTCTCGAGGGAGCGACAGAGTTTCTTGGATTTCTTAAGATCATCGTTGAACCAGGAGGCGTTTTTGCTGCCTAGTTTGATTTGACGTTTTTTCAACGGTGCTAGGATGTTGGCGCTGTTGGATAGCCATTGGGTGAGGTTAATGGCTGCTTGGTCGGGGTTTGAGGAGTGGGCGGGGGGGTTTAGAAGAAGCGATGAGGAGATCTGGTCGATGGTGATTTTGTTCCAGTTTTTTCGCAGAGTGGGTTGAGGATGGTTGTGGATTATGGTCTTATTGTAGATAAAGTGAACGCAGCTGTGGTCCGTCCAATGAAGAGCTGTGGTGTGACTGAATGAGACATGTTTGCTGGAGGTGAAGATAGGGTCGAGTGTGTGACCTGCAATGTGGGTGGGGGTAGTGACAAGTTGTTTGAGTCCGAGGTTGGCGAGATTGTCCAGAAGGGTGGTGGCGCTGCTGTCATTGCTCTTTTCCAGGTGAAAGTTGAGGTCTCCCAATAGGATGTATTCCTCAGAGGGGAGGGCGTGTGGGGTGATAAAGTCAGTGATGTCGTCACTGAATTGTGCACGGGGTCCTGGAGGCCGGTAGAGGAGGATGCCTCGGAGTGTGGTCTTGGGGTCGGTGTGGATCTGGAAGTGAAGGTGTTCGGCGCTGGCAAGGTTGACGTCTGAGCTGGTTGAGATGTGGATGGAGTTCTTATGGACGATAGCGATGCCTCCTCCTGTTTGGTCGGTGCGGTCTTTACGGATGATCTTGTAGCCTTCCGGGATGGCAATGGTGATGTCTGGGGCTGATGAGGCGTTCATCCATGTTTCTGTTAGGAAGGCGACGTCTGGGGAGATGGTGTCTAGTAGATTCCAGAGGTCGATGGCGTGTCTGTGGACCGAGCGGGTGTTGAGCAGGATGCATTTTAGGTGGTTTGTGTCAGAGAGATGTTTTGTGTCCGAGGATGAGGAGTTGTTCTTGGTGCCGTCGAACTTGCAGGAGTTGCAAGAGAAGGGTCCATGGGTGTGTCCAGGAGCGGCTTGGACGTAGTTGGGGGGACGGCCGGGGTTTAGGGCTAGGAGGGTGGTGGCATCGTAAGTAATGCGGGAGGGGTGGGTGGTACGAGGGCCAGGGGGTCTGGCGCTGGGCGCGGGCCAGGCGCGGACGGGCGTAAACGGGCTTACCTCTGGCGCACCTTCGGCGCGGCCGTAGCGCGTGGACGCTGCGCGTGGGTTCATCTGTCCATAAATGGATAGTGGGGGGGGGGCGGAGCGTGGGAGGGTCAGCTTGGGAGGCGGGAGCGGGGAGGAGACACGGGGACAGGTAAACAGAAACAACAGCAAAATGGCGGTGGGGTAGCTCGATTCTAAGCAGTACACGCGCTAAAGTTGCCACTAAGCAGGAGCACTGAGCAAATTAATAAATTAAATTATTGCGCTGAAAAACGATGCCAGGCAAATGCAGATTAAAATTAATCAATTAGGGTAAAATGATACCAAGCGCTATACAGGAGCGCTATGCAGAGGTGATGCCAGGCACTATGCAGCTGCACTATCTCTGGAAGGCAGGGCTCGAGGAGGAGCGAGTGGGAGCGACCTCTGAATGCGAGAGATCGTGGGGGGGGGCGCCCTCCTTTGAGATATATTTCCTTTCGGCACAGCTTCAATGGATGTCCCACTGGACAGCGGGACGACATCTGGAGGAGACCGCCTCGGGGGGACAAATGTCTGTCCAGACTCTTTGCTGGTTGCTTCTCCCGGGCCCCCGCCTCGTGTCGACATATCCTTTACAAGCGACAGTGGCACGTGCATGCATTCTACGTCTTCACCGCATGTCCAGCAGGACTCCACTATGCACCCCCTTGTTGCCACTGGCCGGCATACCCCAAAACGGAGGACACTACTCAACCCAGGTGATGCGGACCTGGACAAACCATTCACTCCTTAAGGTGGGGTCCCTGTTCGCAGACGGCCAGCTACCCCCTTTAAACCAGTTAGTAGAGGAGACTGACCTCCCGCGGTGACAATTCCAGCTTCACAGACAAATTGTCCTTAGCTGTCGCCACCACTGGGACCTTTCCGAGGGGGAACCCACAACACACAGCGTACACCACACAATTCTCCACATGGGCACAGCACGTCACTTGGCTCTATAAAGCTACACAATACCTCATCCCCACTACACTTATCCAACTGCAACAGAGGTGGGAGGAGGTAGGGAGCCCACTACAGGACAAGGAATGGGAACAAGCCTTAGAATACCCAAATAAAGTGTCCAGAAACATACAGTTTAAGAACATACAATTTTCTATATTTCATCCCACGCGGCTCCAACGGTATTACCCTGATGCAACATTCCAGCACATGTTCCACGATATAGTCCTATTAGAGCATAATACACAAAACACTGCGGAAAATAACAGGGCTCACTGACATTAACACCTAGGAGGCCAGTGCGATCGGGGTGCTCCCCAGATAGAAGCACCTCAGGGTTCAAAAACGATTTGCCTCCTTAGTCCACCTGCTGGAGAAGAGAGGGATCACAATGTACTGGCGAGCCCCAGAGGGGCCCCCGTTGGCAGCCTGGATAGGAGCAGTAGGCAAATGGGGTTCAGTAGAAGAGGACGCGATCAGACACGAGGCGGTACAGGGAGTGTGCAAGCGCTGCATATCCACAGAGGGGCCGCGCTACACCAGCATTTCCGTAAACACAAGAATAACGCCCAACAACTCCTATCAATGCCCAACGCAGATGAGGCCCCAGCCGAGACACACAGCCCGAGACCCCTCAAGGCACGGCACCCATGATGGTACAGACGTCCCCATGCACCAAATTGATGTGCAATCACGCAGCATTCCCACAGGGACAGAGACCCATGAAAAGCACCCAGCCCTGCAACAGCCATAGTTCAGAAAACCTCCCAAATACAAACAAAATCACAATTTCTCGGACACCCGCCAGAGAACATCTTCCCCGCCCTAACCTCTTCGTCCCGGGTTTCGATTCCCAGTTAGTTGGTCGCACCGGTTCCAAGAACTGTGCATATTTCAGGAAGTACTGTCCCTTTTCCGAGCTGCTACAAAATATATCACAACACCATACTGCTGCAGAAGAGCAATCAACATGCATGTTCACCACTCACACACCTCCCATAGTCTCTACGTACAAGTGAAAATGTAACACGCATATGGAATTTCGTGTTAGTCATATGACAGTAACCTTGTAAAATGTAAAGAAAATCAGATGAAAATTGTCCCCAACAAAAAAAAAGTGTAAAAAGGAGACACTCACTGACCGCTTCGACTGGTAGAGCAGTGGTGATTTCCCCTGTAGGAGAGGGTACATCATCTGAACAGAACCTGAAGCTAGTTCCTCCTATTGCTCTTTGGTGATGCAAGGTCACTTGCAATGAGAATGCGTTGTGCATGCTACCCACAAAAAGGTGTTACCATCCAACACACATAGGTAGCTAGGCTTGGAGGGGCAAAGCTAGACTCCTTAGCATTACATAAGTCATGGACCTCTGCCCTAAAGGAGAGAGCCCTGCAGGGAAGTCTCATTGACTTGGACACGTTAATCCAGAAATGCTTCGGAAAAGAGTAAGAACTCCACCGCCACCCCACCCTGACAAATAATACATCTCTTTTAGACATCTCAGGGCTATTTATAGAGGTTGTTCCGCACAAAAGAGGGGTGAGGGTCGTATAGGTTTAGACTCTACCACCCCAGACCCCCAGGAATCTCAAATGTACACACACAGGGGGTGTATAGAGTAGACCACACAAACAAAACACAAACGCCCTAATCAGGCAAATTGCTCTGTTTGGAAAAACTGCCCTCACTCACATACCGAAGTATGTGACATGCTTTATCATTGGGCCTGCTTACAATACTCCCTGGTGTAGCCACACTCAGGGCAGAGCATAAAAATTCCACTTAACAGGACGTACAACCAGAGTAGTTCAACATAATACAACACATAACACGGTGAAAGCCGTGCAAACACCCAGTGACCAAAACTGTAAGTGCGACCCGTAATTCGGACGATGGATCCCAAGGAACAGGCAGGTCCACTAGATCCATACCCTTCCTAAGTTATGTGTGGAGACTGATCCCTGTAGTGCGGGAATACATTCACTGCAGGAACACGAGAGGAGATGATAGAAATAACCAATTAATTTTCTACTCTCTTCCTGTCCATCTACTATTATCAAGCCTCCTTAAAATAAGCCTACGTCAATTGATTACTGGTTAGGCAATGTACCCAAGCACCTGCTCATGGTTCGCTGCCTCTCGCACTCCTGTTATCCATCGTTCGAATTACGGGAGGACCCAGAGTGGCACTGATTGCGACGGTCCTGAAGAACACTGGAGTGACCTATAGAGGCACACAAGAAGCGGTCCAAACATGTTGACTTTAGCAGTGGTAGGAAGGAAGCCTTGAGATTCCTAATTTTATCCTTAAGGCATTTCCCATCCTTTTCCTATTTTTAATCCTGATAGGGGTACCAAGGAAAGTTTAATAAAGATACTTGTTTGGTTGGCACCTCTAATCAGTTTTAAGCACTTCCCTTGAACTGCACTTTACTTTTGGTCGCACTTACAGTTTTGGTCACTGGGTGTTTGCACGGCTTTCATCGCTATTCATGTTATGTGTTGTATTATTTTGAACTACTCTGGTGGTACGTCCTGTTAAGTGGAATTTCTTATTTTTTCCCCCTACCTTATGCTCTGCCCTGAGTGTGGCTACACCAGGGCGTATTGTAAGCAGGCCCAATGATGAAGCATGTCACATACTTCGGTATGTGAGTGAGGGCAGTTTTTCCAAACAGAGCAAATTGCCTGATTGGGGCATTTGTGTTTTGTTTGTGTGGTCTACTCTATGCACCCCCTGTGTGTGTATATTTATAGAGGTTACCATTTTAGGACAGAGAGCAAATATAATTAGAACAATTGTGGTGGCTCCAGCAATAGATAGAAAAACTTCTGAAACTAATAGCAATCATCCAGGCTTAATCCTGCTTCTGTGCTGAGAGGGTGGAGTAACAGGAGAGGATCACTTTTGGTGAGAACGTGTATTTTAAGGGTCTGGAAGAAGGGGCCAGAAGAACGTAATATCTTGTCATTCATTCATTTAAATAGTTTATTCAATTTCATTATAAAAGTGCAATACAGTACATTGTGATACCTTAAAATCTTAGTGCACAGACATACAATAATTACACAGTTCATAAAATCAAAAACAAGACATTTCCTGTTCGTATAAAACACTACCCAATCATAATTGGAACAGTTTAAATTAGTTAAAATATCTTCCTGGCATAAAACACAGCCCACAAAAAACTTAACATATTACAACATATCTCCAAGGTGGACAGAAATTATAAATAGAGGTAGACCGGTCGGTATTGTGAGAATTTGTGAGTTCTTAAAACAGGGAGAATATAATGTTTTCTCAGATTACTGTAAAAATTGCAGAAGAGGACTACATGCATGGTACTCTGTGCCATCAAGGTATCACAGGGACAATTTACTAATGTTGCAGACCAGTCATTCATTTCAGTGAAACTAATTAAGCTGCTGAAGGAGTAGTTTCTTTTCTGTAACTCCAGTTCTGTAGTAGGGGTATCTCTGTTATAGTCATAATCTAGTGAATAGTCCCGCCCATGTGCGTGGACCCCGGAGCAATCAAAAATAATCTTGAAAGTGTCGAAAAAATGCAGAACTGCACAGACACTTAAGAGAGAATTTAAAGACATATAATGCAGCCTATAAAAGGCTACACTGTCCAGCACTTCAGCTAGAAATTCCACCAAAAATCCACAAAAACAGCAAAGCCTGTCCAGATTTCCTTTGTCTTCAGTACAAACCCCTCTGGAAGATAGAGAGGAAGGCATGGACAGACAAGCACCATAGGCTGCCATTATGTGGCTCAGAATAGGATACTGTGCCTTTAAGAGAACTTTCCAGAACTTCACAGAATCCCAGAATGCCTTGCAGGTCTCTCTTACTTTCAGTTCTTTTTGAAGGCGTAACACGCCCGACCTGTAGCATTCTTTACCTGAACATCTCTCCACCGGGGAGGAGGGCGGGCGCTTATGACTATAACAGAGATACCCCTACTACAGAACTGGAGTTACAGAAAAGAAACTACTCCTTCTGTAGTAGGGGATCTCTGTGTATAGTCATAATCTAGTGAATAGAATGGCAAGCCCATCCCCACACCAAGCGGCGGTGGAGAAAAGAAACCAACACCACTATTGTGCGAACAAATTCCGCAGCGAAGCCTGCCCAACCTGAGCATCTGCTCTGGCATCAGCGTCCAGACAGTAATGCTTAGCAAAGGTATGAACTGACTTCCAAGTGGCGGCCCTGCAGATTTCTGCAATAGGCACATTACGGAGCAAGGCTGTCGTGGCAGCTTTGCCCCTGGTGGAATGAGCCTTAGGCTTACCTCCTAAGGTCTTATTAGCTTTCTGGTAACAAAGTTGTATGCAGGACACAATCCACCTAGAAATGGACTGCTTAGAGGTCGCAAGACCCGTCCTGACTGATCCGTAATTGATAAACAATTGGTCTGACCTACGAATATCTTTAGTCTTATCCAGATAAAATTTCAACACCCTCCGAACATCCAGGGAATGTAAGGACCTTTCCGCTGGAGATGAAGGATTCTGAAAGAACGTAGGCAAAGTTATAGCTTGGTTGACATGAAAGTCAGAAATAACCTTGGGAAGAAATTTAGGGTGAGTACGCATAACAACCTTAGCAGCATGAAATACAGTATAAGGTTCATTACAACACAGCGCCTGAATTTCACTCACCCTGCGGGCCGATGTAATGGCCACGAGGAACGCCGCCTTCCAGGACAGGTGCTGCAACGAAGCCTTATGAATAGGTTCAAAAGGCTCCTTCATCAAACTGGACAGCACCACATTCAATTCCCATGAAGGCGAAGGAAGCCTGACTGGAGGGAACACCTTCCTCAAGCCTTCCAAGAAGTCTTTGATCACAGGGATCTGAAATAAGGAAGTCTGTGAAGGGCTTTTCCTGTAGGCAGTCAATGCAGCGAGATGAACCCTAATAGAGTGAACATTAAGGCCAGATCGCGCCAAATGTAGAAGGTAGGGAAGGATGACATCTTCCTTGCACGTCGTAGGATCACAGTTCCTGGACACACACCAGATACAAAACCTCTTCCACTTGTAAGCGTAGGATGTCCGAGTGGAAGGTCTCTTAGACTCCTTCAGTATGTCCATGCAATCATTTGGTAGATTCAAATGGCCATATTGTACTACCTCAGGAGCCATGCCGCCAAACTCAAGGACGAGAGGTTGGGGTGTACCATCTGCCCCCCGAACTTCGTGAGAAGGTCCGGCCTGCACGGCAACCGAATGTGTGGAAGGAGGGACCGGTGTAGGAGATCCGTGAACCACCATTGTCTGGGCCATTCCAGGGCAATCAAGATCATTCGTGCCCTGGATCTGGCCAGCTTGATGAGCACCGCCGGAATCAGAGGGATGGGCGGAAAAGCGTAAACAAAGCTGTTCGACCAGTTGATCCAGAGTGCATTCCCCAGCGTCCCTTGCTGGTAGTACCTGGAGGCGAAGTCTCGGCATTTGCTGTGTTCGGCGGTGGCGAACAGATCTACGTCTGGAGTCCCCCACCTTGCGAAGACTTCTCCTAGTACGTCGTCGTTTATGACCCACTCGTGATTTTCCTGAATCAGTCTGCTCAGTGCGTCCGCCTGAACATTCTGTACACCTGGCAGGTGGGTAGCCGTTATCGTCAATCCTCTTGCCAGAAGCCAGTGCCAGATCGCCTGCGCCTCCCGAGACAGGGTGCGCGATCTCGACCCCCCCTGCTTGTTGAGATAATACATTGTGGTCGTATTGTCCGTCTGTACAAGCAGAGAGGCGGTTCGGAAGGACGGATGAAAAGCCTTCAGCGCCAAGTGAACAGCTCTGAGTTCCAGGAAATTGATGTGATACGTGGACTCCGTCTGAGACCACGTGCCTTGGATCTGTAAGTCTCCAGAATGCGCTCCCCAGCCCTGGAGAGAAGTATCCGTCACGATCGTCTGAGTAGGAATGTCCTTGTGGAAGGGGATCCCTCTGAGGAGATTTTCCGCTGAACACCACCACTTCAGAGACTGAAGAGCATGCAGAGACAGCCGTATCCTGTCGTCCCAAGATCCTTTCCTCTGGTCCCATTGATCCTCCAGGCACTCCTGCAGAGGTCTCATGTGTAGTCGTGCATGAGGAGTTAGGAAGATACAAGAGGCCATCGACCCCAGTAGAGAAGACACCGTCCTCACTGTTGTAGATGGAGCGGTCATAAGAGCCTGAGCCTTCCGAAGGATCGATCTCCGTCGCTCCTCCGAAGGAGACACGCTTGCTGACAGCGTATTGATGGTGGCTCCCAAGTATTGAATACATTGGACCGGGATCGGGACAGACTTGGACATGTTGATGTGCAACCCCAGCTTGTTCAAGAGAACGCACGTCTTCCGGAAGTCTGCTTGAGCTTCTGAGAAGGAGGAGGCCTTGATCAACCAATCGTCCAGGTACGGGTAGACAAACACCTTGCCTTTCCTCAGGTGTGCCGCTACCACTGCCATGCACTTCGAGAATGTCCTGGGTGCAGATTTCAGTCCGAAAGGTAGCACCGTGTATTGGTAGTGATTGGCGCCGACTTGAAATCGCAGAAACTTCCTGTGCTTGTGCGCTAAGGGCACGTGGAAGTACGCATCTTGTAGGTCTATGGCACAAAGCCAGTCCCCCTGTTGCAGCTGAGGATAAATCTGATGCAACGACAGCATGCAAAACTTTTCTCTGCGAATCCACTTGTTTGCCTGCCGCAAGTCCAGAATGGGCCTGAACTTGTTCTTGTCCTTCTTGCAAACCAGAAAGAACAGGGAGTACAGACCTCTTCCTCTTTGAGACAGCGGTACGTCTTCTATCGCCCTTTTCCTTAACAGAATATCGGCCTCCGCCTGGAGCTCGCGTAGTTGATACTGCGAGCTGACCGGAGGGATTGCCGGAGGAGGGCTGATGAACCGAAGACTGTATCGATTGCAAACAATATTCAGCACCCGCTTGTCCTGAGTAGTTTTTCTCCACTCTGCCAGAAAAAATTGAACGCTTCCCCCCACCGGAGCGGGTAACGGATGACGGGGAAGTAACCGCTCAGGGTCGAGACCCGGCCGGTCCCTTGGTCGCGGTAGAGGGCTGTTGTCCACCTCTACCCCTCTGACGTTTTTGGAAAGGCCTTCGGAACTGCTGCTGTTGTTGCTGCTGCTGTTGTCCCGAAGACTGTCCTCTTCCTTTCCCTTGCGAGCCGAACCGCCGTTGGAACTGGCGGTAAGGTTTCTTGTCCTTGGGCTTCTCCAAGCCCACCGCCGTCAGGGTTTCTGCCTCGGCCTTCATCCGGGCCATCTCGTCATCCGCGTGTTTACCGAAGAGCGTGTCCCCGTAAAACGGCAGGTTGGCCACTCGATGTTGAGCCTCAGGCTTAAGGGACGTAAGCCTGAGCCACGCATGACGGCGCTGGTTGATGCCGTGGCAGTAGCCATGTGCAGCTAGCAAGGCGATATCTGCCGCGGCACTGATGGCCTGGTTCGAGAACAGCATCCCCTCCTTGACAATCTCCATGAAGTCCTCCCTTCTGTCACGCGGCACGAGGTCCGCGAACTGCTCCATGGAATCCCAAAGCGCACGGTCATATCGTCCCAGCAATGTCGAGTCGCTGGAGGCCTTCAACGTGGTGGAAGACGTCCCGCACGCCTTCCTGCCCGCCGAATCAATCCAGCGGCTCTCCTTGTCTGGAGGCACAGTGGAGGACGGGGAGGTAGCATGCTGTTTTCTGGCCGCCGTAACTATCACTGAGTCGGGGACTGGGTCCATCCTCAGGAAGGCCGGGTCCGAGTCCGGCGCCCTGTACTTTTTCAAAAGTCTAGACGGGGCGGCCTTCACCACCGCAGGTGTAAGGAAAAGTTCTTGTGCCGATTCAACTAGTCCTGGAACCAAGGGCAACAGGGGGCGAGACAGGTGCTTCTTGTGCAAAGTCTCGAATATCACGGATGTCGTAGGTGTAGGAGCCGTCACCGTGATACCCAACTTCGCGGCCCCCTTCAGGAGAACCTCCTGGAATGTACCGATGTCATCGATAGGAGACACCCTAGTCTCCGGGGAATCGGACAAAGTAGGGGAATAGGAGCGGGTCCTAGAAGACGTATCGGTCCTGGACCTATGTCTCCTACGGTGCCTTCTGGAACGTGTGGAGGACCTGTGCCTACTCCGTGATCGTTCCCTTCGTCTGGAGCGAGATTTCGATCGTCTGGGCCTCGGCCGGTCCACCGGCTTCTCCGGGGTGGCCGACTTGGGCTTACGTGGTTCCTTAGCCTTAGGAGTCTTCTTAGGAGGGGTCGGGAGATCTGGCAATGAGACCGACCTCGGCGGAACCGGTGGAGGCTTTTCGGGCAGAGGAGGCAAAGGAGGAGGGGTAGGTGTCCTCGGACGCGGGCCTCTAGGTAGAGGAGGAGGAGGAGGAGGCGGAATAGACTTCTTTGGGGTATACACCTCCGAGTACACCGATCCCGGTGACCCACCAGCCATCCCGGCCTGAGGGGAGCCCCCCTCAGCCCTAGGCCGCATAGCACGATCCTTCGACACCGCCTCCCGGTGTTCAGGAGTCTACCGTCGGCCCCTCGACGTCGAGCGACCCCTCGGCGTCGACCTTCTCCTTCTCTTCGGCGTCGAACGGCTGCCGTGCCTCGACGTCGACCCGGACCATTTTGACGACGACCCTCTGCGTCTTGACGGCGATCTCTTGCGCCTCGACGGCGACCGCCTCGACGTCGCCTTGGATCGTCTCGACGTCGACTTCCTACGCCTCGACGGCGAACGCCTCCGCTTTGCCGGTGAGTGCTTCTGCGTCGACGGCGGGCTCGACGACGAGGATCCCCTCGACGACGATGAAGCCTTGTGTCTTGACGGCGATCGGCGGTATCGCCTCGGCGGCGTGCGCCGACGCCGATCCTGTCGACGCCGAGAGCTCGACGTCGAAGACAGCGATGACGACAAAGTCTCTGTGTTCGACGGCGGCCTATGCAGGTCCCTCGACGTCGACGGGCGACGTTTTCTCGACCCAGAGCCCTGGGGAGATGGGGAGCCGGCCTTGGACTTCCCCCTCGACGTCTTGGTGGGTGCCACCGACCCAGACGGAGAATGGGGACGTGTGCTGGGCTTCCTGCCCCCGGGGAGCCCCCCAGGGGCCTCAGCATGGGCAGATGAAGCCCCTCCAGACCCACCTTGCGTCTTCTGTCTTCTTTCTTCTAGTCCCTGAAGCCTGATCTTCAGTCTGTCCTTCAGGGTCCTGCCAGAGAAACCTTGGCAGATCTCACACTCCTCAGGGATGTGAGAGGAGGGAAGGCAGAGGATACAGACCTCGTGGGGGTCTGTCTTGGCCTTCTTCCTGGAGCACTCCGGGCATTTGTCAAATAATGCAGGCATTATGGATAGCAAAAGAGTGCAAAAAACAAGAAGAAAGTCACCAAAGCACTATAAAAGTACACAAAATCGAATTTAGTGGAAAAACACCAACAAAACCCTTGAAAAGGGAGAGCTCAATGCTCCAGGGTCCTGCTTGCAGGAGCCGGAAAAAAGAACTAAAAGTAAGAGAGACCTGCAAGGCATTCTGGGATACTGTGAAGTTTTGGAAAGTTCTCTTAAAGGCACAGTATCCTATTCTGAGCCACATAATGGCATCCTATGGGGCTTGTCTGTCCATGCCTTCCTCTCTATCTTCCAGAGGGGTTTGTACTGAAGACAAAGGAAATCTGGACAGGCTTTGCTGTTTTTGTGGATTTTTGGTGGAATTTCTAGCTGAAGTGCTGGACAGTGTAGCCTTTTTTTTGTAAAAGATATTTTATTAAGGGAACAGAGAACAAAAACAATAAAAAAGGGAAAGGGGGATGAAGACACATGAATTGCAAATCAAAGATGTACCCACGCAGGGGTCAATACAAAGAGGTCAGGCAGCAGGAAGCGTTGATATAGGGCTGGGCAATGTCAACACACAGGGCTGGACACAACAGTGCATAAAAGAAAGAGTTCCAAAAATGCAGCTTGGGAGAGTGACCAGCCCCCTAGGAAGTCTGGAGGGGAAAATCTGGCTGACATCAGGCAAGTCAATGCAATCCAGAGGCTAGGCCGACCAGGTCCGTGCACGCCTCCCCGCTGTGCGGCCTCAAGAAAATCAGCATAGTGTGCAATATCATAAGAGCAAATTGTCCTCATCCCCTTATCAGAAAAGAAAAGCCAACGCAAAAAAGAAAGAACCCCCCCTCCCCAGAGACTCCAACCTCCCCAGTGCGCCCACCCCCCCCGATGGTGGTGGCCAGACAACAACCATTCACACAGGCATGAATCACACTTGAAACAGATGTAAGGCACGTATAGTGGGCGGGCATACCGCGGACGGCAACCCACGAGAGAGAAAGCGGACCAGTGGGCCCCATCTGAAAGCAAAATTCTTAAAGTTGTTCCTAAAGATGTCTGCCATCCGCTCCATACTCAGCAGCCTCCAAAGTCTAGCAAACCAAAGGGAAAGAGCCGGAGCCTCCTTCTTTTTCCATGAGGCAGCCAGAGTGAGCTTGGCCGCTCCCAGGCAGAGCCAAAGGATGTGCTTGTCGGCCCTGGTCTGGTGCTCCAGAAGCGGGTCCCGAAGGCCAAGGAGCACAAAGCCAATGGAATCAGGAATCGGGTAGCCCAGGATTTCCCTAATATGAGACAGTATCTCCTCCCAATAGGGGCGTATGACGGGGCAGTCCCACCAAATATGGCGGAAGTCCCCCAGAAGTCCACAGCCCCGCCAACATCTGTCAGAAGCTGAAGGAAAAATCCTTTTCAATCGGGTCGGATATAGATACCAATCTAACATGGTTTTCATATGTGCCTCCCTAAGATCAATCGAGTGATTAAATGTGTGTAAATCGCGCCAAAGGTGCGACCATTCTGTGTCGGAGATGTCTCTCCCCAGGTGCCCTTCCCACAACCCCATGTATTTAGGACGAGGTGAAAAAGCCGTGGTTAACAGTAAATCGTAGAGAAAGGAAATCACCCCCTTCATGGAGGATGTGCGAGCAATGTAGGACTCAAAAGCTGTGGGAGGCCTCGTCGCAGCGTCCCTCAGCTCAGGAGACAGTGCCCAATGCAGCAGCTGGGTATGACGGTAGCGTTCAGTAGGAGGCACACCATAATCGCGCATGCAGTTGTGGAAGGTGAGCGGCTCATAGCCATGAAACAAGTGTGTAAGAGCATGGCAGCCTCCCGCCTTCCATCTATCAAAGGGCCCCTCAATTAGCGCCGGCGAGAATGCAGGATTAAAATGAATAGGTGTGAATGGGGAAGGAAAGGAAGTCTACCGCTCGTCATGTGAGACCGAGTCCCAGACCTTCAGAGTGGTGCTAGTAGGGGTGCTAATGTATGCGTTGCGAGGCCGATCCCCTTTCACTTTCCAAACCAGGTCCCAAATAGAGCGCCCCGCCACACTCCTGTCCATGTGCAACCAATGTTTCTCCGACTCCATTTGAGTCCATTCAACCAACACCCGGAGTTGTGCCGCTTTATAGTAAAGGAGCATGTCCGGCAGTCCAGCCCCGCCCTTCCTCTGAGGTCGGCGAAGCGTAAGAAAGGAAAGTCTGGCTCGGCCCCCTTGCCAGACATAACGCAGAATCATAGTTTTCAGTCGCCGAAAGAAACCCCCGTCCAAGGGAATGGGGAGGGCTTGGAACAAGTACAGAAGCTTGGGGAGCAGCGTCATCTTGACTGCATTCACACGCCCAAGCCAGGAAATAAACATAGGCTTCCAGCGAGTCAGCTCAGCCTGTATCTGAGACAGTAGAGGGGGGAAGTTAGCTGCATATAGGGTAGTGACGGAAGAGGTAAGCTGGACCCCAAGATATTGAATGGAGGCGCCCGCCCAGGCCAGGGGAGTGAGAGGTCGGATGCGATCTACTTCAGAGGGCGGAAGCGTGAGATTAAGTATGTAAGATTTGTTGGGGTTCACCCGAAACCCCGCCACCGCTTCGAATTGGGACAGCACGTCCTGTACCCGCGGGAGGGAGGTCCCGGGATCAGCTAGCGACAGAAGGACATCGTCAGCAAACAAAGAAATTTTATGCTGTTCCCCCGAAAAGGGGAGGCCCACAATATCCGGTTCCTCACGAATCCTAATAGCAAGGGGCTCTATGCTAAGTGCAAAAAGTAAGGGGGATAGGGGGCAGCCCTGCCTCGTGCCTCGAGAATGAGCGAAAAACGGAGACATGGCCGTTCACCATTACCCTCGAGCGCGGGTCGTGATAGTTGGCCCGAAGCATAGTAATAAACGTGGGGGAAAAGCCAAATGCCTGTAGAGTGCTAAAGAGAAAGTTCCAGTCCACCCGATCGAACGCCTTTTCGGCGTCAAGGCCGAGCAGGACAGCGGGATCCGAAAGCGCTCGGTCTTCTCAATCAGGTGAATTAGGCGTCTGGTGTTATCGTGGGTCTGGCGACCCTTTATAAAGCCCGATTGATCCGGATGAATGAGGGCGGGCATAAGGTCCTTAAGCCGAGCAGCCAAGATAGAAGAATACAACTTGGCATCAATATTCAGAAGGGCAATGGGTCGATAGGATTCACACCTGGAGGGGTCTTTCCCCGCCTTGGGAATTATCGAAATTACAGCCTCCGCCATCGAACCCGAGGTGTGGCCCTCATCCCTCATGGTGTTGAAGAGGAGCACCAAACGGTCCCCCAACTCGGACGCGAACGTTTGATAAAAGGAGGCCGTATAGCCGTCCGGGCCAGGCGCTTTATGCGGCTTGAGAGACCGAATGGCAGAGAGTACCTCCTCCCTCGTAATCGGGGCCTCCAGAAGGTCATTCCACTCCTTGGAGACCTGCGGTAGCGCTAGAGTCTCCAGATATGCTTGTTGAGCGGACGGCACTAAGCGGTCCGCCGAGTACAGAGCAGCATAGAAGTCACCAAAGAGCGCTGCCTTATCCGCGTCCTTTTGTTCCACTACCCCGAAGGAGTTCCGAATACCACCCACATATTCTCTTTCACGTTTATCACGGAGCTGCCGTGCTAAGTGCTTCCCCACCTTGTTGCCCTGAGCGTAGGAGAGGCGCCGTAGGCGCAGTAGGGTATATTCTGCTCGATTATTATAGTGCGCCCTGAGCTTCCCCCGCACCGCCGCTAGAGGGCGAAGCGTCCTTCTAGAAGGATTCTGCTTATGTGCAGTTTCCAACGAGGTCAGTTCCGCCTCCAGTGCCTCCCTCTCTTCCCGCCGAAGTCTATTCAGGGCGGAGTTCAGAGCAATGCATGTACCACGTGTCGACGCCTTGAAGGCGTCCCATTGGGTAAAGAGCGAGGTGTCGCCAGTCTTGTTCAGCTCAAAGAACTCCCTAATGGCCGCCCGAAGCTTCTTGCAGGATTCCTCATCACGCGTGAGGGATGCCGGGAAATTCCATTTGCGATGGGGGGAAGAATCACGGGCCCAGTTCAAGCATGTCGCCAAAAGGCTATGATCCGAAACCGAAAGTGGAAAAATTTTGCTATCACGCAGGTCACCCTGTAAAGATTGATGCACAAAAATATGGTCAAGACGGGAGTATGTGTGGTGAACATGTGAATAGAACGTGTAGTCCCTAGTGCGGGGGTGGAGGGAGCGCCAGCTATCGACAACGCCCAGACTTAACAAAGTATCACGCAGCTCCGGGGAAAAGAGACCTGTCTCAGTCCTCTGTTGATGCGAGCAATCAAAATCTTTATCCCAAACAAAGTTGAAATCCCCCAGCACAATCAACGCTCCCTCCCCAAAATCCCCGATCACATTCAAGAGAGACTCAAGGAACCCATGCTGCCCCGTATTTGGTGCATAGACCACCACCCATGTGCAAAGTTTACCCATGAGCATCCCCTTCACCATCAGCCACCTCCCCTCCTTGTCCCCCCGGACCCCCAAGGGTTGAAACTGAAGGGCAGATCGGAACAAAAGTGCCACCCCACGGTGTTTAGTAGGGGCGGATGATTTATAAATCAGGGGGTACTGCTTGTGCTTGAGCCTGGATTCATCTTTGCGAGCCAAATGAGTCTCCTGCAGGCCCACCACATCCAGGTGATGATCTAGAATATATTTCCAAATCTTTTGACGCTTTTGAGGCGAGTTAAGGCCTTTAACGTTCCAAGAGCCTATCGTAACCGGCAGCATCGAGACCATTCTCCCCACCCAGCGCTTCCATCAATGCAGCCCAACTCTAAGGACAAATCAGACACACCACTGCCACACCAGGTCCCCATCCACCACCACCGGGGTCCATCCCCAACAAGCCCACCGGAGCCCTCAGGAGTCTCAAAAACAAACCATAGAAAAGGGAAAACAAAGAGTAGAGAAAGAACAGTGAAAGTCAGACATGACCGTAAGGGTCGGGGGTAGAAGACCCAGGTAATGCCCCCCCGATTCCAGGGCCGGGGTAACCCTCCATTGGACAAAAGTCCCACAGAGTACTTGAGGTGGTAGAGCCCTCCGGCTCCCACCGGCCGCTGATGATGGGGCCTAAGCCGCTGAGGAGCTGTCCACTCGGCTCGATTCAGTCACCTGGGCCACCGAGGCCAAGGCATCTCCCCTCTCAGTCTGGCTCGCTGATGGGGAAGGCCCCTCCGCTGTGCGCTGTCTGCCCGCTCTCTGCCAAGGCGGGGATCGGGAGCGGCGACGTCTTCTCGGCGAGGCAGTAGCGTCCGCCGAAGCCGATGTTTCCTCCATTCCCAGCAAGTCCCTGGCGGCCGCCACAGTCCGTACTTGTACCAGCCGATTTTGCCAGCTGAAGATTAGCCGAAAGGGGTGACCCCAGGAGTAGGATACCCCGTGTTCCCTCAGGAAGGCCGTGACTGGGCGAAAGTCCCGTCGCTTCTGCAGGGTGGTGGCCGCCAGGTCCTGAAAAAGTTGGGGGCTGTGTCCGCGAAAAAGCAAATTGTTAGTGTCCCTCGCCTTCCTCAGGATCATCTCCTTCAACTGAAAGTCGTGGACACAAGCCAAGATGTCGGGGGGCGGCGAGCGCGCGCCACGCGGCAGGCCCACCCGATGTACCCTGTCCAGCTTGACTTCATCGCGATCGTCCTCCGCCAAGATGTGTAGAAAGAGAGCCTCCACATATTCCCGCAGATTGCCACCGTCTCCATCCGAGGGCACCGCTCTAATACGAATGTTATTCCGACGGGATCTGTTTTCCAAATCTTCGCAGTGGGTCTGAAGATCTAGATTCTGCTCACGAAGCTGGAGCAGGTCCTGCTGTAGCTGATGGACATCCCCACTGAGGCCCAGGTCGTGGTCCTCCAGGGTAGCGACACGCTCGCCAATGCCGTCTACATCACGACGGACTTCACGGAGGTCGGAGGCCAGTTGCGCTTTCAGTTCCGTGATATCCTCCTTGATGGAGGAGAAAAGCTCGATGAGGAAGGCTTTCGTGACCGGGCCGTCATCGTCGCCCTTGGTCGGCGACTTGCTAGGGCCCGGGGGCGAACCAGATGCCCCTTTCCCGGGACCCTCCTTCCCCGGTTTATTCAGGCGATTCCTCGTCGACATGGTGCGACGTCCCTATGCCGAAGATAGGAGGCAAGATGGCACCACTCCTCCGATCGTCCGCCGATGCCGCTGTCCAGCAAGGCCCCAGACAAGACGGCGCTTCCTTGTCACCTCCGTACGGCGATAATTGCCAGCCGGGCCACTGGAACCACAGGCGGGCCCGTCACCACGCCAATGTAGGGGACACGCACAGGAGAGCTGCACTCTGTCGCCAACCAAAGTCTCGAGTCCCCTCTCGCCGAGGGTCGAAGCCGCCCAGACAAAGCCTCGTAGGCCGCTCCGGAGCAAGTGCGTCACTAAAGTAACACCTCGGCCAAGTCCGCCGTCCCGTGTCGTAGCTCGACGGGAGAAGGGGCAAACCAATGCAGGGCGCCTCAGGAGACCCAGGAGAATCAAAGCCGGGGCTTAAATCGCCCCGATATCGCTAGGCAAAGCTATGAAGGGCTCGGGGTGCCGGAGGAGCTCGCAGGCACGTCTTACTCCGTCGCCATCTTGGCCACGCCCCCCCCAGTGTAGCCTTTTATAGGCTGCATTATATGTCTTTAAATTCTCTCTTAAGTGTCTGTGCAGTTCTGCATTTTTTCGACACTTTAGAGATTATTTTTGATTGCTCCGGGGTCCACGCACATGGGCGGGACTATTCACTAGATTATGACTATAACAGAGATCCCCTACTACAGAAGTTATCCATTCTTAAGCGAGTAAGAATAAATCTGTGCCTAGAAATTAGCAAGAGCTTAAGATAAGACTGCATTTCATAGTGTTCGGCGTGGTTTGATTTTTTAGTACACTGAGCTTTACCAGTCCGATGGACAGCCTAAGATTCTCGAGTTGCACCATACATTCATTTTTCAGATCTTTTCTGGTGACAGCATCTAATGATTGAGGCGTCACATAGTAGTGAGGATACCACATATCACAGAAGAAGCATTGGATATAGGTCAGCCAAGGTATACGTAGGGGTAGACTTGCATGAAGGCAGTCCCTAATAATGGCACAACTAAGCAGGTATACTCCGATGTCTAGATTTTGTGCCATAATAAAATGGGCTGCAGCATTATTAAATCTGAAAGCAAGGGCATTCCCACTTCGGCGTGGCAGACAAAGGAGAAGGAGCTCCTTGGAACAGGAAGAAGGTATTTTAAGAACTCGTTTACCACCATCTGCAATGCCCTACAATTAGTGTGTTCCCACACTCCCGCCCCATATAAAGCGACAGTCACACATTTAGCTTTATAGAACTTTACCATTTCATTCGCGGGGGGGCTTGTGCCTAATCGCCTAGCAAAATTCTGCAGGGCCATGGTTGATGTTTTAAACTGTCGCTTCCTAGTGGTCATGGCGTGAGTTCATGATCCCTCTTTGTCAAATAATATTCACAAATAGTGTTTTCATGTCTCGCCCCTTTGCTTTTCTTCTCCCACATTTAATAAATGTTTTAAATTGGTTAACTAGCAGTCCTAGGTCCTGCATGTAGTAGACCAAATTTGTAAGGAGGCTCTGTAGGCCCAGGGGAGTTCAAGCCTTAAGGGGGGCATCATCCGCATACATGACATCTTGGATGGGTGCAAAAACGCAGCTTCTATTACCCCTCTCTCTATGCTAAATAGTTGTGTATATTCTCCCTTGATGCCATAGCACACCCTAGCTCTGCATCCCGAATACAGGTCCCTTAGAAAATGGATGATAGATGCCTCCACCTCAAGGTCTGTCAAATTACTCCACAACTTAGCGCAAATGACACAATCGAACACGGATAACAAATCGACAAAGGCCAAATTGATGTTCCCCTGTTTGATCTTAGTATTCTTCACAATTAACATACTCAAATTCAATCCCTGCTCGATAGTCCCTATGCCAGTGCGGAAACCATATTGAAGATCTACAAAATACCATAAGATTCCGCCCAATCCTGCATCCTATTCTAGATAATGCAGCCAGTTGTCTTTGCTAAGGAGTCAAGGAGAAAGATCGGTCTATAGCATGTAGGATTGAGATGATCTCCCCTTTAATAAATCGGAACAATAATTGATTCTGCCTATGTTGGTAAAAATCTTATATTGCAGTATGCTCCCAGAACCAGCGTCAATAGGGGGGCCCCCCAAAGTGATATTAGCCATAAACAAGACTACTGGTATAGCATCAGAGCCAGGTTCTTTCCTACCCTTGCTTGAATGTATTGCCCTGTTAACTTCCTCCAAGCTAAATGGGGGGCAGATGGGTCATTGGGGTGTAGTATCGGTAATAATATTTAGGGGGACCTGGCTCGTCTCCGGCACACTGGTGGGAATTGAGTAAATGCTGGAAATGTTTTATCCACTCTTCTTCCGGAATTGCAGCCTCCATCCCTTTACTCTCAGTGGTGGAGAATTGATTACCTGCCAGAGCACATTATTATCATTACAAGTACTTGCCTCATGCAAGGATTCCCAAGTTTTATTCCTCAGGCATATTTTTCTTTGCTTCACAGCCCTTTTACAATCTGTTCTGCATGCCTGTACCTCAATTTTGCTTCTAAGAGCCTCCTTTAATCTCTTCAGGGCCTTAGAACACTCAGTCAAACCACCCTTTTCTCACATGTCTCAGGTGCTCTTTAGCAACAAAGAGGCCATCTTTTCTCCCTCGTTTAATCTCCATGGAGGCGTTAATGATGGCATGTACGTCGGAGGTGTCATCTTGGCAGATCTCACAAGCATCTCTATTGGTACTGATTAGCTGGTTTACAAACCCTTCCGGCACAACCTGTGACCAGCGCAAAGTATGTCCACTTAGAGTGGTCAGCTCAATGTCTTCGGCCAAGCTAGAAGTATGGCTACGGGCCGGCTAGAGGTTGGCATGGGGACGATTGGATGCTGTGGGAAAGTAACATCAAAATGAACACAGGTCCAGGAAAAGGTTGAGGAGACTTCGTATATTCAGGTAGGTGTGGAGACATACAAAGTCAGTTACAGAATGAATTCACAACGTTATCCCAACAGAACTTGATATATATATTTTTTTTTAAATTTTTGGTAAACCTTTATTGTCACAAAAGGCAGATACAGGTCAATGCAAATCAATAAATCCAAACATATACATTCCGCCTCCTCAATTCCCCATCGACGCCCAGGATACTGTCGCACAATAATGGTACCAGGATAAGAGAGGTTTCTTTTAAGAGTTTAAAGGAAGATCAGGATCCGATGTCGTACAATCCAATAATACCAAAACTAGGGGATATCACAAAACAGGATATTCACATTCGGGACCACTGCAGGCAGGGCGTTGGCACTAACGCACATTAAACAGGATAGTCAGAAAATGGTACATTACGCCCCCCAATGCAGCACACGCCCGCTGTAGCTGAGAGCTATATTAGAACATCCACCCTTATGGTTTGAGACATAAGAACATCCAGCAAGCCACCTACCACTCGGAATCCCGAAGATAAGAAAAAGAGAGAAAGGAAAGAAAAAGCCAAGCAGAACAAGAGAGAACTTGATATTTTTAATAATAACATTCCTTCACCCATTCTCCCCACGAGGGAAACATGTTTGAATGGCAACATGAGCATGAGGACTATCATATCCTCGAGGACAGAATGAGAATGGAAAATGCCCGTGAGCACACAACACACCTTTCCCTCTAAAAAATAAAAAATAAAAATTATTTCGTAATACATTAAAAATAATATCAAAATTTAAGACATGACAGTCTTGAAATCTTACAGGAGGATGACAAGAACGAGTAGGTCTTTGTGAGTTTACAATAGCTTTGGAAACATCAGAATCCATAGTGTGTTCTTGTTCTTTAACATCTAGAAAAACATTGCTACAGTCATCAGTATGATGAACAATTCTTCCTCTGAATAAAGAAATTCTGTTGAGGTTCCAAACACTACCTCCATCTACTCTCACAGCATTTCTAAAAACTTCAATAACTTTTTTAGGAGAAGACCACATTGGGTAACCCTTGCAAGCATTGTCAGCTCTCTTAATATGTACTAAATCTCCAATTTTAACAAATTGTTTGCTGACAGAACCTTGTCTTTTAATCGGGTTATGTTTCATCTTCCTTTTGTATTCCTCAACTCTACGTCAAACTTTGTCGTGGTCTACATTAAAAAAATCACTTAATTTGATTTGTTTTTCCTTCAGCCACCAAGGAACGAGTTTGGTGCTAGGTTTGCATCCTCTTAATAATTCAAAGGGACTAGTTAAAGTCACAGCATCAGGAGAAGTTCTGTATGCCAATAACATGGATTGTAATGAATTTCTCCAATTAAGTCCACTTTTTACTGAGAGTGAATAGCTTCTTTTATTAATCTATTAAACCTCTCGGCCTGACCGTTAGCTTCTGGGTGGAAAACAGCAATTCTTTTCTGAGCAATACCATATTTCTTAAAGAAAGATTCCATATTATTACTAATGAACTGTGACCCATTATCAGTAACAATTTCCTGTGGAATGCCTTCTCTATAAAAACCTTCGTCCAAAAATTCTATTACTTTTTCTGATGTGATTTCCTTCACCATTTTGACTTCAGGCCATTTTGAGAAATAGTCAATTAACCCCTCCCATGCTCATGAGGGAACCGTTCCGTCACGAGCCTCGGGTGGGCTGTGCTGGTGACGGAACGGTTCCGTCACGGCCCGCTCGAATTCCGCGCCTGGGCTGACGTTTTAATGGGCGGGCGGGTCCGTGACGGAACCGTTCCGTCACAAGCACAGCTCACCTTAGGGCCGTGACGGAGCGGTTCTGTTACGAGCATGGGACCGCCACGCGGCCCCGCCCCCCCTTAGCGCTGCGGCGGAATAGCCGCCGCAGCGAAGGGGTTAAGACAATTCCAAAAGCTTCTTGTTTGGGTAACACAGCAAAAGGCCCTATTATGTCCAAACCTAATTTACGCTAAGGACCTTCTGGAAAATCAACAGGATGTGGTTCAGGATGTAAGGTGACTGCAGACTTATCACTAGAAGAACACTCTAAACAATTCTTGACAGAGTGTTCAACAGAAACATCAATTCCTGGCCACCAAAATGATTCTCTAACTCAACTTCTTGTGCTGGATATTCCCAGGTGTCCCTCATGGGCTAAACTAATGATGTCCCTCCTTAAATTATGAGGAGGTACAATTTTATCGCCTCTTACTACAATATCCTTTTCGATAGCCAATTCCTCCTTAATTTTGAAATAACCACTTAATTCACCGGATAGTTTCCTTTCTTGAGGCCAACCATGTAAAATGTGATGCTTAACTCTTTCTAATTCTTCGTCATTATTTATTTCCTCTAACCACAATTTTTCCTGAAGAATGGTATGTTCATTATATATTGCATTAATGTCCTGTGTCGTGAAAGCTACCTCACAATCTTCACTCACAACTACCTCAGAGTCATAAGAAGAGGGAGGAAACCTAGACATGCAATCGGCATGAACATTGGATTTCCCTTGAATATACTCCAATTGGAACTGGAAACTTTGTAATCTAGAAGCCAACCTAGCTAATCTTGCAGAGATGGTGCGACCACCACCAGGTGCCATCATAAAAATAAGTGGTTTATGATCAGTTTTAATCACAAACTTTGTTCCCCATATGAATGTTCTGAAATGCTCTGCACCCCTTACACAAGCTAACAATTCCCTCTCAATTACTGAACAGTGTTTCTCTGCCTCAAGTAAGGCTCTAGATGCATAGGCAACAATCCATTCTTTGTTATTGTCCTTCTGCATTAAAACTCCTCCTAGACCAGAACTGCTAGCATCTACCATAATTATGCACTTCTTTCCACTTACAAAAGGTTGTAGACATGGTGCATTAACAATGCATGACTTCAAGGTATTAAAAGCGATTGACATGTCATTTGTCCATTCAAACTTTGCATTTTTCTTTAATAGACATCTAGGATAAACTTTAGTGGCATAACTTGGAACAAATTTTGCATAAAATTCAGTGAGACCCAAGAAAGCCACCAATTGTTTTTTAGATTTTGGGATTTCAGCATTAATTATGTTCTCCACATGGTTACGTTTAGGTTTGATTCCAGTACTGCTAATGGTGTGCCCTAAATATTCTACTTGAGAGGCTTTGAATTTGCATTTATCAATACGAAGTGGGAGACCTTTTGATGACAAAGCAGACAGTACATTATTCAAATTGTGATCATGTTCTTCAGCATTTTTTCCATACACAAGAATATCATCTTGGAACGCTATTGCACCTACTATTTCCTCAAGACTTTCCTTAATTAACCTTTGAAACACCAAAGCTGCACTGGCTAAGCCAAATGGCATGTGACAGTACCTGTAGAGACCTTCAGGAGTTATAAATGCAGTGTAATTTTTTGATTAATCATCTAGGACACCCTGATGGTAAGCACTGGCTCAATCAATAGTGGAAAACACAAATACTTGCGCACTAGCTAACATAGAGACAATTTTGTGCAAATTAGGTAAGGGGTGAGCGTCAACCCATATGACATTATTAAGACTGCGTAAGTCCACACACAATCTGAGCTCACCTGTGGATTTAACAGAAATCACAATCGGAGAAACCCATGGTGAAGATTCAATAGGTTCAATTATGCCTTTAGAAAATAGATCATTTAACATATCTTTGAGTTTTGATCTGTAAGATAATGGCACTTTCCTTACTCTGTGGAAAATTAAAATTGCATTATCCTGTATTCTAATACGATGTTTAAATCCCTGGTCGTCTCACTTCAACTCCAGCCTTCGCGGACCATTTTTAGGAAAGCTATTAAGACCAGGCTTTTCTTGCAAGGCTAAAATTAGTTGTGTGCCTCGATCTTGAATCCAGCGCCAAGACGGCTCAGCATAAGAGCGCTTTATAAGTACCTTCAGTCAGTCAGTCAGTCAATGTGTGAAAACTTTCAAAAAATTTCTTTTTAAATTAGAAATAAAACAGCGATCGTCAGTTGTAGAAATAGTGGATGAATTAACCACATAAACAGGAGGATCAGCTTTGGGGTAAATTTTGATATCCATTTGTTCTTGGTGTGGCCAACCCAGAAGTGATTTCCCAGATTTTGCTACATATACTTACCGTAAGTATGTCGTTCTTTCAATTTCAAATTTGCCCAAAAATAACCTATGAGGTCAACATTGTGACCAGTATAACCACGGGGTGTGACATCAGGAGGAAGCAAAATCTTGTTAGACCATTTGCTATCAAACAATTTTTTAGTGATAATGGTATACCCCGAACATAAATCTACAAATAATTGTACATCAACTTCCTTAATGCATATTGTGCAAGAAGGAAATTTTGAAACATTTTCACTACTACACATATTAATTTACGGTATTGATATCATTTTCATATTCATCCAGAGTATTATCATATTCAGAATAACCTTGAATAAAGTTGACCCTTTTGGATGTAGACCTGCAAACTTTAGAAGAATTGCCTTTTTTCCGCATTTAGAACATATTTTATCAGAAGCTG
This sequence comes from Lissotriton vulgaris, assembly GCF_964263255.1. Taxonomy (NCBI): domain Eukaryota; kingdom Metazoa; phylum Chordata; class Amphibia; order Caudata; family Salamandridae; genus Lissotriton; species Lissotriton vulgaris. The sequence goes on along the minus strand of NC_141690.1, from coordinate 10,758,717 downwards.
GACAAAACTTTGAATTTATCCAAGATGCATCTCCTGATTAGGGGTTGTCCCTCAGTGGACAGCCATCAAGCCCATATGTAGTTGAAAACAAAATGTCATCACTCCGAATGGATTATATTGCAAGTACAACGTTTATTGTACTTGTTTCTTTTCTTTTTTTATTTCTTATGTATCTGATAATTCATCTCAGAAATCTCAATTTCAGTAAACCATGAATATTCAACAAAAAATTCCCGATGCATTTCGGGCAACTATGTGCCCTTCTTCAGGGGTCCCATCTGTAAATGAAACCAATAATAATATTTGCTTATAATACTGACATTTCCTGCATTTTTACAGAATATTCATCTCGGTGCATTTAGTAATCTCATGACATAGTGTTAAAGTGAGCTTTTAAAACCACAAGTGTCCTAACCTTAATACTCCTCAGGTACATACATATATTATTCCATGTTCCAAAACGTATGATAACACAACTAAAACCATAGATTCTCCATGTTGTGTACACCCAGCAAACCACGTAATCATGTTAAAGTTTTTTAACAAGTAACAAGCAAACCAATAATCACGGTTATATGTTCCAGCATATAAAGAAGATAAAAGTTCAATAACTGCGTCAAGGCGCAGACCAAAGCCTCTAACTAAAGCTAAAGTAAGAGCTAAAACCAGAAACATGTTATTTTTTCCCTGCATGGTACTGCAAGAAAATTGGCATACTGAATCTTAGAGGACTACAATTTAATTTGCTAAATTTGGTGCAGATCTACAGAAGCCAAAGTTTTAGGCAAACTGAAAATAGCTTTTGATTGCACAGTGTGACTGTACCATGACTACACAACTCATACCATCCTCCTACTTCATGAGGGAATCTCCCCCATTTAGAACAATCTTACATCAGAAATGTAAAGTCAACTAGGAACCCCTCTCACAGACCCAATACCTTCTTGCATTCACAAAAACCAGAGGCTTCCAGTTGCCTTTGATAGAATCAGTCAGCGAGAAGAACAAAAAAAAGTAGAAAAGGACATAGAACATTGAACCCTCAGTGAGCTAGCAGGTTCCTGGTCTGACTGTAGTAAAGAATCTGGATTAGCCCTTCCATCATGTACAGCAGCAACCTGAACCTATTGTCCTATCATATGCAGACCTGGTAAGATTGGATCTAATTGATTCTTATCTTTTTTTCTATGCTGTTTGCACTCGAGCCTGGAACCCTGAAAGCCAGTCTAAGTGAAGACTGGGGCGCAGGCAGCTGTTTTAAAGAAGGACGACAGGTTAAAAAGTAATTTGAGATTTGCAGAGAACCGGAGCATGTATGAAAAGTCCATTGTCCATAGATTTTGTTAGACTTTGATATGCACAATTTTAGGGATTTTGTTGAAGTCTGTATAATTTCAAATGTTGGTAATCAATAGTCGCACTGATGCAATTAACTGAAACAAGAGATACATAATTGCACAGGCACCAGAGTGTTGTGTAGTTGCTACTCATCTGTAGGAACCGCGCGTTTGGAGTCAGCATAAACTTAGGATGGTGCCGGACTGATTCCATGCACCCCGCAGGCTATGTTGTCCCTGAGACCAGCTAGCTTGCAGTGCTACTGTTAGCCCCTTAGGAACCGTGGTGAAAGACTCCAAACTTTTCGCTCAGTCATTTGTGCTCTCCTTCGCTCGGATAAATATGCAAAGAATACACGTAGGGCGTTTTCAATATTTCTTGAACTGTGGTGATTCTTGCATATAGAAAATGCACTGCAATGATTAATCGACAGAAGCAGAGAAAAGTTATACTAAATGTCAGAACAGTGAACAAGATGAATAGTTCCTCCATTATGTTGGCACAACTTATATATGCATACATATACAATAGTATAGCTATGTAGCAAACTCCTACTCCGAGAAAACACTAACCTACCTGTCTAGGGTGCAGATGTGAATTCTGCCAAGAAACCCCCTTCTGGATGATCCAACCCCATTACCTGGTGGGTGAGAGTGTAAGACCTCCTGGTCGCCAACCACACTGGGAACAGCACCAACACCCACCAACCATGCACACAATCTAGGATTCATCCTCGACTCCTCCCTCTCCAAGTCTAAGCAGGTCAACACCGTCTCATCCTCCTGCTACCGCATGCTCCGCAGGATCTACAAGTGGATCCCCACCGAAACAAGAAGAACAGTGACACAGGCCCTCGTCAGCAGCAGACTGGACTATGGCAACGCACTCTACGCAGGAACCCCAGCCAAACACCTAAGAACGACTACAATGCATCCAAAACGCCTCCGCCCGACTGATCGTCAACGCCCCCCTGCGGCAGCCACATCACCCTCCACCTGAGAGACCTGCACTGGCTTCCCATTGACAAGAGGATCACCTTCAAGCTCCTCACCCACACTCACAAAGCACTCCACAACGCCGGACCAGCCTACCTACAGCAGACTCAGCTTCCATACCCCCACCCGCTAGCTCCGCTCCACCAGCCTCTCCCTCGCAGCTGTCCCCCGCATCATGCGAACATCCTCCGGCGGCAGATCCTTCTACCTCGCCGCCAAGACCTGGAACACCCTCCCTACCCACCCACATACATAAGGCAGACCCAAGACCTTCTCGCCTTCAGAAGGCTCCTCAAGACCTGGCTCTTTGAGCAGTAGCAGCATCCCCCCCCCCCGCCACCCCTCAGGGCCTTGGGACCCTTACGGGTAAGTAGCGCGCTTTACAAGTACGCTGATTGATTGACTGGTCGAGAACTGGACAACCCTCACGGAGATGTTGGTCATCTGCTAGGCGAAAGCTTTGGCATGCAGGGATCCTTCGAAGTCAGCAGAAATGTCTCTTCTGATTAAGTTAGGAAACAAAGGATGATAATAGAAAATTGTATCCTTGCCTCGGGCAGAGATTGTAATCATGCTGCCATTCAGCATCCGAGCAAACACACTCTGATGGAGGGAGGGGAAACAGTCCATGCACACAAACTAGACCGCTAAATTCTCTGTGTCTCGCTCACCCATAACCCAATTCAAATCAGAGCAACCCCTAGAGCATAGGGCCCACCAGCATCTTCAATAGTCCCCAAATCTGCTGGGCTGATGACACCACAGTTTCCTAGGGATGGCCGTATGAGGAAGTCCACCCAGTATGATCTCATGACAGCAGGCTATAGAAGAACTCCCCCTACCCCCGATGCACAGAGCACACTCTGCAGTCTGAGCCCCTCCACTCCCACAGCAACTGAGGTTTTGTAGGACAGTGGGGAGCAGGGGCAGTCAAGAAAACACAATGTCCTGTGTCCCGAAAGCACAACTCTCCTCCCCCATTTCAGGGAATTCTGTGCTGAACTCGTCTCGCAGCTGATAGTGTAAAGAAGGGTCGAACAATGAAAAACTCCCCCCACCTCGCCCAGGCCACTAAGGGACATCGCTGAATTCTCTAGAAGGAGCACAAAGAGATCCATTTCAGTGGCCCTTAATATGGTGGGTTGAGCTAGTCTCCCATGCCACCACTGTCGCCACTTCAGTAAATGCCACCCAGACTCAACCCATGGAGAAATTACATCCTTGGGACTACGCTGAGCAGGACAGGGACCATAGAAATGTCCAAAACGGGAGGTCTGATAGAACACACGCTTCAGCCCCTACTCACACTGCATTTGTTGCCTCAACAGCCCAAACTCAATGCAGCACCTTTTCACCACAAGCACCATCAACTCACTGCACTGCTGCCATTTTGGCTTGTATACTGTCCATCCCTGGAGCACGAACCCACAGCTCAGCACCTTCTCCTAGTATGCTACTCAGATGCTCCAGTGAACAAACACACTAGAAATGGCACAAACCCCCATCTTCTTTCATCAGCCAGGGCCACCAAACTGGCCGCTGAATACCAGCTGCCAAATACAACTTCAAAGTCCTGACAGAGAAGTCAAGCAGCCAGCACTGCTCTGATGAAGACTGTAAGAGCCAAAGTGAGCTGTCAGGAGACTGGAAAGGGGGTTGGGGAGTGTGGGTATTTGAAGATATACTCTGGCTGTGCTCTCAGATGCAGGGTCAGAGCAGGAGAGGCTCATGTCCTCCATCTTGACCAATTAGACCATACCACCCAAAGCCCTTCATCAAAGTGACAGCACACAAACACAAAGAAGCTGAGGCTTCCATGTGTTGCTGGTGACAAGGGCCACACTGGCAATAGTCTGGGACAAGATCTCCCTGAAATTGAGATTTTCTTCCTTCGGGTCACCATAGACACAGCATTTGCTTTCATTTTAATTTTACACAAGCTATGGGTAAGGACTCATTTCAGGGGCAGAGAGACCGGAAATGTATAATGGTGGGTCCCCTTTTCTCACATAAGCACATCAAGTCATTTGAACACCTTGAAAGCCAATATAGTCTCCCTGAGTCAGAGAGGTATGCTTATATGCAAGAGGCATTGGGTGTTACACCCTTCAATGAAACCAGGTATTCCGCCGACCACTCCGAGGGTTTGAAAATGGCTCAAAGACAGATCCCAGATTAATCTCAATTACCTACAAATTCCTCACGACGTCTAGTTGGCTGCTTGGACCCCTCACCAGAAAGGGTGGGAGAAAGACGTGGTAGTAACTGTCATACTGAGAATGTAAGAAATAGGACCTACACATTTTATCACACCACACAGACTAAGGAATCCCAAAAAAACATAATTCACTGGTATAAGTAGCCAGATAAAATAGCACAGTGGATTGAGAACAATAGATGATAGGGTTGTAATCGAGAATGTACGATCTTGAACCAGGATAGCCACCAATGTATTGAAATTACAATGGTCCATACTATATGTTTTGTAAAAAATAATAATAAATGGTATATAAAACAAAATAGCACTGTGGAAAGAGAGTAGGAATGCCACTGCTGGCAAGGGTGCAGGGACACAGGTACCCTGTTGTGGACAAGTCCTAAATCAAGCTGACTTTGAAAAGGCCTCGTAGAAGTCAATAAAACGTTTAAAGTCCAAGTTCTAATGGACCTAGGTAAGGATACCCCATCCCTCTAGCCACATTCAATACATTGTTGAGACGGAAACAGCTTGCTATGGCATCAGTGGAAGTGATCCAAGTAATACTGGGACAATAGGGAAAAAGCACTTCACCCATGTTGCAGGTTTAGTTCAATAGGCTATGTAGGGTGACCAACTGGCATGGAGGCAAATTCAGGACAAGACTGTAAAATTCAGGACAGCGTAGAAATTCAGGACAAAGGGTCAATTTTATGGACACATCCGAGGTGCGACCATACTCCACTACTTTATCAATGCATTTATTTACTAGGAACAGCAACATTGATTGTTTCCAAATATTTCAATACCCATAGCCATTACCTTTTCACCTTCTGCTCGTCTCACCCTCCGCTAGACATCAAACCTAAATAAATTAATGAGGCAGAGCAGATGGTGTGGGTGACAGTCTCACACCTAATGTCAGGCTGTGAGGTACCCATAACTTGCCCGTAGTCTCACAGCACCAAGAATACCTGACTGATACATCAGGATGTGTATCAGGGACTTCACATTTATCAGCTAGAAAATTAAGGAGCAGGATGAAATCAAGATCATATGGGAAAGCCATAGCAGCTGACTCAAAGGGTTCTTGAACGGGACAAATGAGGTAGAGAACAAGGCGGGATAATTTTGCAAATCATCTGGGCCCTCTATGAGTATTCGAAAGTATTGCGTACATGGAGATTAGTCTCAGCAGAGTGGCCAGAAACAGAAGAAGCAGTCAAGTGGCAGAATAAGCAGCAAAGGGCAAACCCACTCACCCTGGCAAACTCTACTGATATTCTATTGGCAGTGCTTGTGGAAGGCAGGCAGGGGCCGGGGCCGGGCCCTTGGGAAAGTTGGGACCGGAGCAATTCTACACTATGTCCAGGTCTTGAAATGGCTCTGCAGTTGATAGAACCCCGGACCAATGGTCTGACTCAACCCGAAGTACCAAAATACATCTATAATCTTCAGAATATTTGGAATGCAAATTGTGCAACAAACTATAAGAACAAGATAAAGACTTTATAATGTAGAAAGTGTTTCCTTAACACAGGAACTTTAAAACATTTATTAACCCTCCCTCCTGACAAAGCCATTACTAAACAAAGTGAACTAATTGTCAGGTGTCCCTTATATCATGGCCTATAATATTTTTATAGGTGGTGAAACATTACAGACCATGAAAGCATATACATGTGAGATTTTTGTATAAAATCAATTACTTGAAAGTGCTGTTAAATGTTTTTTTTGCCTGTGATTGTACACATTTCACAAGTAATGACTGTAGAGCAGACTACCACTGTGCTGCTGCTGTTCCACTCGGTTTGCTTTATTGTTGCAGGTGCGTGTTCACTCTCCTTCTCTTGTTTTTCTAAAACCAAAATACTAATATTTTGCAAAAAAAGAACGTTCTCTTGAATTGTCACTATCAAGTAAACTAGACATTGAAAAGTTGATTTGACAATAAACACATTTTAGACATGTGGGTGAGCCGGGATTTGAACCCAAGTTTCCTGGTCTCAATGTATTTAAGTAACTGAGTATATTACTTTTTCCAATCAGTCACCTTCAGCACCTGAGGACAGTGGCTTTGTACAATTCTATTAAATGAATAGTAGACTAGCAAGTGAATGCAGATCACAGGTAAATCTGACTCCATAAAAAAAACATAGTGAAGGTGCAGGACTATGGGAAACCATATGCTAACGTCACTGGCTTTCTCCGATTGTATATAGTCAACACAGCGATTGAAGTGCACTAAAAAAATGTATGGATACAGTGATCCTGAGTGCAATGGCAACAGGGTCAGTGAGCTTGGAGGCGGAATCATGGGGTGTGGCTAAAAATAATTCTGAGTATTTTGATGATCTTTCACCATCGGGTAACTGCATACAAAACTAACGTCTTAAATGAAAAATACATGCAAGTTAAACTGATCAGTGGGAAATGCACTATTTTAAGATACAAAATCTTTTGGTTAATGTGATCACTGCAGATGTATGTGTGGGCAGCAGGGAATATGCGGATTGCACCTAGTGCAAACAGTTTTACAACTCTCACTTAAAAGCACACACTACACAGCTCAACTTATAACAACCTAACAATACCTTCACTTCAGGCAGCTTAAAGTGAACTCTATCAATTAATACCAATTCCAGCATTCAAGCAGCCTTTACATGCCCAGATTAACCAGTTACCCACATTTACATTTCTTTGAGGCAGTCGGGAGCCTTGCAAGAAGTCCTGTTCTAGTTTAGCGGTCTATCTCTCTATCGGAATCACTGCACAAAACAAGTCCTCCCTTCTGCTTCAGCTGAGCCATCTCAACTGTTGGAGTTAACATTCCTCCTTTGGCACAAAGGCCAACTTTACAGACCAATCCCATCCGTGGTAACTTCCATCACGAACGGACATCAGAGTAAATTCATGGACAGTCCGTGTATATTACAAATGGGTCGTCACCCTAAGGTTATGAGGCATACTATCCATGGAGAAGACCACCCTTTCTGTAGATTATAACCGTTGATATTAACCTCTAATCGTGGGTTTTGAAATATAATGTTACTTGCCACCAAGTGCTGTAACGCCTTGGATGAGGTAGTAAGCGCTATTTAAATACAATTTACAATTAAAGAATACAAGAGGCTTGAGGAGTGGATAAAATGATGATTCCTGCTAGGTTCTTATTGGTTCATGATTATTTTCTGCCCCATCCCGTGTTAGAGTATCTTTCAGGCTTTGTGTAGTATTATCTAATTGGGGAGGAAAACAAGCTTATAGTGCTGCATGTGCGATTGTTAAAGGTCGCTGGCACGATGGTAAATTTAAACCCATGGTCACAAAAACTCAATCCCTAGGAGACTGTACAGCTCAGCGAGCTGAACTACAGGCTTTCAAGATGGCGCTTGAAAGTACCGATCGCGAATTCCCCACACATAGTGTGCGATTCATATTACTGCGTCCAATCTTACAATGAATACTTGCAGAATTGGGTTCAAAACTGTTTCAAAGACGTAAAAGGTGGCACAATTAAGCATAAATCCCTTTGGGAACAAGTAGCCTTATTACAAAAAGAACTACAAAAGACTCGCGTGATCCATACACCAAGTCATCAGCGTGATGACATTCACGTTGAAGGGAATTCATTGGCTGATTAAGCCGTGAAGGCAGCTGTGCAAACTGCTTCCATAGCTGCAATCACTCGTTCAAAAACACAAATAGACGGTGAAACAATGCAAGCTGTCAATGCCACAAGCAAAGGCTCCGGTGCAGCGTTACCTCTAAACTATCCACTCACATATTCATACATTATTGATGCCAACTCCGTTCCCTTTGCTCGAATCCCTGGAGTGGGGAATAGGGTAATTCCTTTTTTTTAATATATATATTTTTTAAGTTTTTCTTGGCAGCAGACAGAGAAAAATATAAATATACTTCAGACAAAGCAATATACAAAAGACTGTTCACAGATTTCAATTTTCAGCCGTCCTTAACAAATAAACCAATAAGGTGAACATATCCAGCTAGCGATTGGGGCCTAGAGCCTCCGGCCGTAGGTTTTCCTTCTCATACCTTTTATTTTATATAATGCAGTTTCAAGATAGTACATAGATAAAATTTGTTAGCCACATTATAAAGTTGGGTGGGTCTGTGTCAAGCCAATGAGATGTAATACATGAACGATATGCTGACATGTAAATAAAGATGAAGCCTTCTGCTTACTCAGTTCTTGACTGATTCAACCCCTCTTCATAGCCAAAAATAGCCAGTGATGCCGTTATTTTAATAGGAATACCCAAGTTCCTCAGCACAAAAAATTCTATATTGGCAATAAACTGACCCAATTTAGAACTGCATGGAACATGTGAACAGCGTCAGCTGCATAAAAACTTCAGCGGTTGCACATCGTCCCCCTCCCAGAATTGCATTTTGCTAGCTTACTAGGCGTATAATAAAGCTCAAATACGGACATAAAAATGCTGGCTTATCAGGGGTCCATTCAACAGTGCTTTACCAGCTAACTCAATGCTTTTCTCTATATGAACACAATCTATACCCATTTTGTTTCGCCAATTAACAGTTCTAGTAGCTAAATCTTCCAACGTCCCCACAAATAATTGATATAAAGACCCAATTTTCTGCTGGCTTTTAACTGCTTCTAGCAACACATTCTTCTCTAATCCCATCATGGATTTTGACATTTTCTGCATACAAAAACTACAAACCTGTAGATACTTTAAAAAATCCATTCGGGGTACCTGAAATTCTTTCATTAGATACTCAAAAGAAACTCATTCCCCTGAAACACATCCTCGAATTTACTAATACCCAGGTTATACCATCTAAGCATCACCCCATCTTGAAATAATTCTGGGATAGGGTAATTCCAAACAGGAATCGGAGAGGTGCTTGGATTCAAGAAGCACATATGAGAGATGGTCCGATACATCAAGGGATCTCAAAATCTGCACTAGAGTTAAAAGAGATGTACTGGTGGCCAGGGATGAATGCCCACATTTACGAATTTGGAATTAATTACGATGTCTGTTACAGAGATCACAGCTTAGAGCACCGCCAGATTCAGGACTAGTCTAGCCAGCCCAGTACAGACACCATTGTTAGATAGCATTAGACTATCCACGCTCAGACATCCCTATGGACAAAAGTGGTCCCACAACTATTAGGACAAGATTAATTTAGATGTGGCCTCAGCGCTCAGCTGACGCCCGAATTGTTATAAAAGATTTGCAAGTCTTTATCGCCACATACACAATTGGCACGCTACATTCGGACCAGGGTCCTGCGTTTAGCTCTCGAGCTTACAAGGAGGCCATGGCCAGCTTGGGCGTTTCATTGCGGTACTCTAGTCCATTCCACCCTGAGGGAAATTTGGTTGTGGAAAGAAAAAACGTGACAAACAATCTATATTAGCTAGGGTATTAGGCTCAGGTGACGGGTGGGTCAAACATCTAATAAGTGTCCAACGTAGTCTTAACAATCTGCCAAGAAATTCTGTGTAATCGCTCCATATGAAATCCTTTTTGGTACTAGAATGATAGTCGAAGACCTCGATCGTCATACTTCAGTGGTAGAACAAAAACCTTTGATATCAAAGACAGTTTGGCAGGAATTAAATGAAACAAGAAGTCTAAGCAACACATTACAGAAGCCAATGACCACTGAAGAAAAACCACCTGTCCCAGCAAGACCTGTCTGGATTCCAAAGATTGGGGATCTAGTCAGAGAAAAGACTGCAGATTAGAAGGAATTTCAGCCTTCTTACAGAAAACCAGTACATGTTTTAGCAATCCACGGATCAAGAACAGTGTTACTGCCGCCCCTTGTTGGAAGAAAGGAGAACCGGTTCATGTCCACCGACATGGTAAAGCCACATGTGGCAGATCAGTAGTAGGCCCAGTGGACTCCAAAGGTGTAGCGGACGACCAAATCTTGCTACCATCCAAAAGGTTCAAAGACTCATCACTTTTGAAGAATTTACAGTGAGGAAAGCAGGACTATGCAATAAAGCCATGGAACTTGTACCTCTTGAACCCAAATAAGTTAGTCAAGAAACTCCGGTCTACAATGATGTAGCATCTGACTATACAAATATGTCAAGGGAACAAGCAGCTCCAGCAATTTCAAATAATCCGGATCCAATACCAGCAATTGACAGAACTGCCTCTGGCTATTTCATCAACTTTGATTTTTCTGAGGATCCCAGTAAACCTGAAACTACGCCAGCAAATAAGACCCTCAAGGAACAAGTAACAGAACTTTCACCAGCTTTCAAATACATATCTGGTTTCACCATGGGTTGAATTTTGGATTGTGTTAGGTGTACTTTTTCTAGTACTTTGGCTCATTCTTATTTTAAGTTAGGGAAAACTGATAGATGGAAAATATAGTAAACTAGACACAGCAAGTAAGATCAACTTGCTCCAGAAGCCACACAAATCTCATCGCAAGCAAAGACACCTGTTGTCAGTAAACATCACAGCCATTCCTCTTCGTGGTGGTATAGCATGGGACAGAACTGACTGACATTTATGGTCCGGTCGAGCTGCTGAAGATTCCACACCAATTTAAGGTTTCCTTGAGTGATCGTTTCATCCAGTACATTTTCTGATGATTGGGACTTTGAGACTGTTATTAACATGGTTTATTTTTTTTTAAACAAATTTTATTGCTTTTTTTGTCACAAAACACATCAATTGTAACATTTCCCATATCCCCCCATCGTATGTAAGTGGGTCTTTGCAATAGAGTCCTAAATAGTGGCCCCCAGTATGAACAGGGTCAAGGGTATAAAATATCCATCTCACCCTTGGTATTCAAGGAGATGCTAAAGTTATTTCCGCCCCGGTTCCCACCATCAGTGCATGGTTAACATTGCGGTAATTGTGGTTCTGAAGCACAGGAGCAGTCAGGTAAGGGATCATGCAATGTACCTGTCGTGAGACTGTTATTAACACAGTGTTAAGTTTTAACGGGGTTCACCCACCAAACTACCTGACCTGGGTCATTACAGTACATTCGAGAAAGGGTCGAAGTAGTGTATACAATTTTAAATCTATACAAACAGTTCTTAATCCGTAACAAAGGTTTATTTATTCTTTTTTTCCTAAGTGAAACCTTCATTAAATGCTCTTAAAATTCAAAGCATGTATCTACTTAAGTAGGAGCAACATTCATTGGATGCTCTTGTAATTCAAAGCATGTGACTATTTAAAGTACACTCTTATTGTATGTAATATTTAGTGCTCACAGTGTAATTAAGAAGAAAGTTTTAAGGGAAGTGGGGTGAATGGATAAGTGAGGGACAGGGTAAAGGTGTTGTGACATAGGCACAGTTGCATTTATATACAGTGTAACCTTTACAGCCTAATATCTGCAGTTCCCCTCTAATCATAACACAGATACACAAATTGATTTCAAGCATTCCTATGGGTTTGCAGATGTGTGGTAGCACATCGGCGCCCGCGAACGCTGTCTGGGCTGAGGTCACAGGGCTTAGCGGCCGAATGCACCGATGCTCCTGAGCCTTACGGGCAACTGTGATTGGAGACCAGGAGTGAGCTGGGTCTCCTCCCCCCCCCCCACCTCAAGCTTCCAGGTGGCGGAAGAGCCCCCAGGCTGTATTCCACCTACTGCGGCCTTGCCGGCGCAGCTGAAGACTCCATCACCATTATAAAGGCCCTACTGAGTCTCCCCATCGCTCCTTAGCTCTGGGCCCACAGCATCTACATCGCTAGGGGAGCAACTCAGTGGCGCACTAGTGGACCATCACAAATCAGAACACATCTACACACATAGACCCACTGTTGTGTGTTATTTTACATGCATTGCGCCATCGCAGGCAGCAGCTGGCGGCATGGCTTGGACTGCACTGGAGCTGCGCTTAAAGTTAAAGAAGGAGTGCCACCACAGAATGCCAAACCTCCACTGAATCATTCCGGCTACCACATCCTCTGAGGCCCTCCAAAATCGGAGCGGCATGGGCCGCAAGACTGAAACAGCACCAACTCCCCTTTAAAAAACTTATGGACGCCAATCGAGACCTGCCTAGCGACATGTCGACTGGAGGGCAGACACATGTGCCAGCAGAAGACACCAACCAGCTGGGCCCCTTACTACAAGAGGGCAGGATTCAAGGAATTAAGACGGTCACATTGATGCCCTGGACAAGCACATGGCAGACCTAGTGACCGATCCCGCTTTGCATCTTCACGGGTACCACATTGTTACTTTGCCAACTACAGCAATTACACAAGGGGCACAGCCATTCTCATTCATAAAAGACGTCCTTCAAATGCCACTCAATCGTATATGATGCCGGCGGCAACTGACGACCCGGGCTACAACGTGAAGAGAGCAGCGCTGCTCTTAGAATACAAATAGGTAGCAAACCGGGAAATACTCTTCATGGGGAAATATAACGCCAAAGTTTATGGAGGGGGGCATGGGGGGATTGCCCTGGCCGGATCCTAGCTCCAACCTCCTTATGCAAAAGTGTACGTTACAGAACTCCACGTCAGGGACTACACTCAGACCCACAGCTGATACAGAAGGAAGATACAGAAGGCATTTTAACTTATTTTAAGGCGCTATACACTTCTAGACTAGGTCAAGACTGTTCCGGGCAGGAGCTGTACCTTTCAGAGACAACATTGGTATATTTGGAGAAATTTATGCAAGATTTTTTTTAGCTGAACCCATTATGGCAGACAGCATAAATGAAGCCATTGCAGCCCTAAACCTATCCACAGCCCCCGGCAAAGACCTTTTGATCCCCCAACTTTTAGAAGTTTATGCTGAAGCTCTGGAAAAGGAACAGCTCCCTCCTACCCTACGAGAGGCAATTATTCCGCTCCCTAAACCCGACAGATCCACTGCACTGAAGCTCCTATAGAGCCTTATCACTGTTAAACTTGAGGGGGGGCGTGGCTAGCTGGCCAACATGGCGGACGGAGTTTGCTAGTGCTCCGATGCCGCTGGGGGAGAAACGATCCTGTCGCCCACGCCGAGGGGCCGATTCCGTCCGAGTGCAGCTGTGTCCTACAGATCCTGCACCCCGCCTGCCTCGCTGCAAATCCTGGGGCTCTGGCGGCTGGTGCCTCGGAGTTACGCCGTGGTCGGGGGTGAGGCCTGGTGTCACGCTGCGGACCGGGGGACTCGAGTAGCAGCGGTGCCCGGAGGACGAGGGCTGGAAGGTGGCGGCGCGCCGGGGGCCCCGTGACCGGAAGTGCACCCCTGGATCGGGAACCCCGACCCCGCGACAGCCGAGAAAGGCAGGCGACACCCTGCGACCCCGGGTGCCGGGGGAAAAGACGGAGACTGCGGACGGCCTTGAGCGGCGGACTGAGGCGCCGGAGTGCTGTGATCCGTGTGTTCCCGCCGGCTGAGCTACCCCCTGCCCGCGAGGGCCGAAGGTGAGAGGTCCGGGGAGGTGCGGAGGGGCCAGGTGTGGCGCTGCTGCCCCACATCCAGCTGAGGGCGGACTACATTCGGCAGGGACCCCTGGACTGAGGAACGGGTCCGGCCGGGACGCCCTGATAGCCCGGCTGCAGCGAGGTGGTGTCTGGGCCTCCCCCTGGGGCGAGCTGGAGACTGGGACGCCTGGAGGGGAGCTGATCCTACCCCCGGAGCGACATAACTACTCCATTGCCGGCTGGGCCCCAATCACGAGGCACCGGACCGGTGTGGCTGATCCGGACGGGGTGGCACCCACTAGATCCTGCTGCTGTTCTTGGGCCCTTGCTGTGAGCTGGCAGGAGAGAGAAGGAGATAGCGCCTCAGGGTGAGCGGCGCTGCGGTGGGCCCCGACGCCCCTATTAGCTGAGCGCCCCCCCCCCCCCTTAACAGGGCCAAGGCGGCCTTCGCCGGCTACCCCAGGTAGTGGATGCTGGGGGCGACCTGCAGGGGGGCAACAGACGAACCTCGGACGGCTGGTGATCGCCTGCGGACGCGACCCTACCGCCGTCTGGACACCGGGCGCTTAACATGGGGCGCAAAGGCTTGAAGAACGCGGAGGGCAAGGAGGGGCCAGGCGTGGGCCCTGCTCCAGATGTGAACCCCGGGGGCTCTGCGCCACTGACGCTGGCTTCCACCCTTTCAGAGAGTCAGCAAGGTGATAAGCTGGACCTTATACTTAAAGAGATCAGGGACTCCAGAGCTGTGATGGAGACGCAGATGGGTACCCTCACCACTAATCTCTCCTTGCTTAAGGCGGACCATGAGAAATTAGCGGACAAAGTTGAGGATCATGGTCTGTCGCTGGCTGAAATTGCCCCGGCGGTGGCGGAGCACACGGACTCCATCCAGCTGATTCAGCGTCAAGTCAAGACCCTGATGGACCGCGTGGAGGATGCGGAAGGGCGTAATCGACGCAATAACATCCGCGTTATTGGCCTGCCGGAACGAAGCGAGGGATCCCGTCCGGCGGAGTTCATGGAACAATGGTTCCAAGATAACGTCGCCCCTGAAGGCCTTTCACCGTTCTTTTGTGTCGAGAGAGCCCATAGGATCCCAACAGGACAACCTAAACCGGGCCAACCGCCAAGACCGCTCATTGTCCGGATCCTGAATTACCGGGACAGAGACATGCTGTTGAACCAGGCCAGAATAAAATCGGTCATACCGTGGGAGAATAAAAGAATATCATTATACCCAGACTACACCACTCAAGTGCAAAAACAACGGTCATCATACTATGACGTGAAACAGAAACTCCAAAAGGCGAAGTTACGGTATGCCTTACTGTTCCCTGCGCGCCTGAAGGTGATCCATGACAAGAAAACTCACTTTTTCGAAAGTCCCACAGATGTGGAAGAGTGGATGGAGGTGATGGACATTGAGGAACGGCTGGACCCAACACAGGATTCTACGGATGCTGAGTCCAAAGTTGGCCAGAATCAGGAAGACAACGGGGACGGCGCCCGACGCACTCACCCAAGACAGCGTAAACCGACTGCCCATCAGCAAAAGCAGGGACAGATGGAGGCAGTGGCAGCGGTGGGCACCTTCAGGGAGGACCGGGAGGCAATTCATACGGATACCGAAGATAGCACAGTCCACTCGGACTCGGACAATAGTATGGTCCTGTTCCCGACGGTGACACCTGGAACCGCGGACGATCTCATGGACAATGCCCAAGAGTAATATCTCCTGTGGACTGGACCTAAAAAGCTTGAGTACACCACAATATCCTTTTATGTGTAGATTGGGGGGGGCGGTGGGGGGAGGGGGAGAGAGATGGACTGTGTTTGCTCTGGCAATATGGGTGGCCCTTCTCTGATGGCGGACACTACGTGCCCCACCCTTGGGTGGGGTGGGAGCCTCGGGTGTGAAGACTGCGAGATATGAACCCTGTATCTCCTATGATCCTGTGGCGCTTGGCAGCTGTTCACTGGCTGCACCAGTATGGGGCCACCCCTGTATTTCCCCCCCCCCCCTGCCCCCTTCCTCTTCCCCCCCCCCTACCACGAGATGTGGCTACACTTGTCGAATAATTCTGATGGAACTCTCCCAGCGGCGCCGTTGAGCCGGCGGCTTGATCGGACATGGCACTAAGGACACGGCCAGAGCTTGACCGACCCCCCACTAGCGTATGCAACGTTATCTGTTTTATTATGTTATACAGTTTATTGTTCGGCACAGCGGAGTTCAGAGGCTGCGCCTCCACAGTTGGGGTTTGGGATAGGGTGGGTACTGTCTCCTGGTTGACACGGGCGAGTCACTCACTGGGACATATGGGAACACTCATTGCGACACCTACACGGGGTTATGGCTGACGTACAGGGTAGGTATAGGCTGGTCACCTGGAATGTGAGAGGGCTGGGGGCAGTGCAGAAGAGACACAGGGTGCATGCTTTCCTGCTGCGACAAAAGGCACATATAGTGTTCTTACAGGAGTCACACTTGACACACTCCGAAGCACTCCTGCTGCGGAAGAAATGGAGAGGCACTGTATTCTCTACCACGTACTCTGCATTCTCCAGAGGGGCCACGATATGGGTACGTCATGGTACTCCTTTTGTGGAACTGGAGAGGCGGACTGACGACCAAGGACGCTACGTACTAGTGAGAGGTACCCTAGACGGGGAAGTGGTAGTGCTGGGCAGCATCTACGCCCCGAATTTCGACCAAGATAAGTTTTTAGCTAAGATGGGCCGGGCTCTGGCGGACGTCCCCTGGATCCTGGGAGGTGACTGGAACATGGTCTTAGACGTGACCCTTGATAGGTCACACCCCCCCCTTCAGGCAGCGGGAACACATAAACTATCTGAATTGTTTGGAACATGGCTTCGGGGCTGGGGATTGGTTGACACCTGGCGCACATTGCACCCGACACATAAAGAATATTCATACTACTCCCCTGTACACCACCTGCACACCAGACTGGACAGATTTGTATGCTCCAGCTCTCTCGCGGCCAGATGCGACGCAGCAGATTATCTGGCTAAAACGTTCTCGGACCACCGGCCGTTGACACTCGACCTACACTGGGGTAGAATACCCTCGCCTGTCCCTACCTGGAGGCTTAACCCTGCGTTGCTTGCGGATGGCCCGTTTCACTCATATATAGCTGAGGCCTTAACTGGCTACTTCGATACAAACTGGGACTCTGCGTCCTCGAACTTAGTGGTGTGGGACGCAATGAAAACCGTAATTCGGGGGGCTGCTATAGGCCGCCTGGTGGGAGCCAGACAGGAGATTCATAGTAAACTGTGCGAGGTAGAGACGCGGTTAAGTGACCTGGAAAATGCGGTGGGGCAGGACCCTGACCGCCGACCGGATCTGCAGCAGTGTAATATCGAACATGCTGAACTACTGGAGACCCCGAGGGTGATGGACTACGGAGCCTATTTGAAACGGCAACAGTCAGAGGCAGATAGGTCCGGTGCTCTGCTCGCCCGGCTGGTCCGGGATGCCCCTGAGAGCCCTACAATAACGTCTATCCGGAACGCGGCAGGTGATCTGATACACACTCAAATGGGTATTAATACTGTGTTTAAGACACACCTGGAGACCCTCTATGCTCCCCCCTCTGTCGAGGACAGGGACGAAATGACGGAATTCCTGGATGACTTGACGCTCCCAGTGCTGGCCCCGGGAGTCCAGGCGGCTCTAGCCGGGCCTATAACACAGCAGGAAATAAAGGTAGCGATCCACTCACTTAACCGGGGTAAAACCCCGGGTATGGATGGCCTACCAGGGGAATTTTATCAATCATATACTGATGTGTTGGCCCCTGTTCTGGAGAAAATATACCTCACTGCGTACGAGGCTGGCCATCTCCCGGCTACCACCATGCAGGCCTTGGTGATTTCGATCCCGAAACCCGGTAGGGACCCTCAGGATGTAGGTAACTACAGGCCCCTCTCTATGCTCTCCACGGAGTATAAGATTCTCAGTAAAGCTATTGCCTTGAGGATCCAACATCACCTCCCTGGCCTGATCCATACCGATCAATGCGGCTTCCTCCCGGAGAGGAGTACCTCCCAAAACTCGAGGCGACTCCACGCCCTCATGACAACTACACCCCACAATCTGCCACACGCGGGCTGCATAGCCCTAGACCTCCGTCAGGCGTTTGACTCTTTGACGTGGAATTTCATGTTCGAAGTCTTACACCGCTTTGGTTTCCCGGAAGCCCTGATCAAATGGATCCGTTTATTATATACGGGTCCGACGGCCAGGGCGCGCACAGGAAGGCACACTTCGGACAGTTATGGAGTCCACAGGGGCACCCGTCAGGGCTGCCCATTGTCGCCACTACTGTTTGTGTTGACGCTGGAGCCCCTGGCTATTGCGCTTCGCAACAGAGCTGCGGAGGACGGCATACCGGTGGGGGGCACCGACCACATGACTTCAATATATGCCGACGACATCCTGGTGTTCCTCCGAAACCTGCGGGGAGACCACTCGTCTCTGGCGGATATCTTCAGGCGATTTGAGGACATATCTGGGCTGGCTATAAATCCAGGGAAATCCCTGGGCTTCTTCTTTCGAGATGGCCAACGACCTCCCCTCATACAGTTCGGGACCTACGACATACAAGTGGCACCGACCACGTTCAAGTATCTTGGAATACAGGTCTACCGGGACCCGGAGGCCCAGATTGACGGTAATATCCGTAAGGCCATTACTGGCATACGAGGTAGCGTGGGCTTCTGGACATCCTTGCCCCTATCGGTAATGGGACGAGTGGCGGTCTCGAAGATGGTCCTCCTTCCCCCGCATTCTGTATTATTTTGTGAACCTACCGGTTCTGCTGCCGCGTCAGATATTTACCTCACTGGATACATTATTGATCACCCTTATCTGGGGCTCGGGGAGGAGGCGGATCAGCCTTAAAAAACTGCAACTAAATACTAGGCAGGGCGGACTGGGAGTGCCGGACCTGCGCAGTTACTACTACGCCAGCCAACTCCAATGGCTGACCCGATGGGTGGGGGGCAGGGACTTGCATGAGATCGCTTACACGGAGGACAAACTGGCGCGGGGAGACCTGCACTCCCTCCTCTTGCCCAATGCTAGAATTCCTGGGGACTGCCACCCCCTCCTGCACGTGGCCTTGACCTGCTGGAAGAAAGCGCTGTCGTACTCGAATGGGACCCCCCCATATGCAGACAATATACCACTACTGGGACTCCCGACACCGCAGGGGACCTTAACACGGCGCAGATTGCGACCCTGGGCGGAGACAGGAGTGGACAGGGTGGGAGACCTGTTCGGCGATGACACCTTGCTGGACCATGACTCATTTGTGCAGGCCACGGGAGCACCTTCACGCTTCTACCTACTACACGCCTCGGTGACGCACTATGTCAGACGGGCTTGGGCCCCGCAAAGGACGAAACCGGAACAGCATGAATTAGTACATCTCTTACACTACATGGGAGCGGGGAGACACCTAGTGAAATGGCTATACACTGGCATCAGGGAACATGTACCTTCACCGATTGCTACACTTAGGGAGTCCTGGACTGCAGACTCAGGGGAAGACATTACAGACGGGGAGTGGAAAATTATTTTAGGCCATCATAGACGGGTGTCTAGGAATGTTAAGTTTCAGTTCATACAGGCCATGGTTCTCCACAGAGCTTACCTTACACCCCAGAGGCTGCATCGGATGTTCCCTGCCACCGCACATTGCTGCCCGAGATGTTACCAGGATGAGGCACATATTCTCCACATGCTGTGGACATGCCCGAAGTTACACTCTTACTGGGGAACGATCAAACATACACTACACTCCATAACAACACTCCGAATCCCTGAGGGAGCGTTACCATGCCTGTTGGGGAATAGAAAGCGGCCCAAGACATGCAAGGCACAGCTGAGGTTTACGGACCTGGCACTGGTGCTGGCGATCAGGGTGCTCACCATGAGATGGAAGTCACCCAGGGCCCCGCAGATAGAAACGTGGCGCAGCGACTTGCTGAAGTGGGGCAAGGCAGAATCCGCGGCGCTGCGAGACGAGGAGAGCAAGGGCCTGCGCAAATATCCTATAGCTCAGGATTGGGACTTAATGATGATAGACCTGGAGGAGATAGACCTGGACTGCTCGGGAGGCCCGGTGGGATGAACTCGCAAAGATGGCGGGAGGGGGACGAGGCCTACAGGGCACCAATGTGACTCACATCGGCTAGACCAGACCTACGGCTTTTACCACTTCAGACACACATAGTGCCACCTTGACCCGGGATGTGGAGTGTACGAGTGAGGACGACCAGGAGACAGGGGGTGGGCGGGCGGTTGGGGAGGAGGGGACAGTTGGGGTATGCTACTTACGACGGACACAATCCTGGAGGGTACGGAGTACATATGGGAACCATCCTGGGGATGCTCTGATAAGCAATTTGAAACTGAAATGCACTGATCCCACAAGTTTCTGGGTTTGAAAATGGAAAAGACTGATGTATGTTACGATAAGAAAATGTACAGAAATGTAAGGCATCCTGTAACAGTCACGAATAAAGAGTTTAAAAAAAAAAAAAAAAATCACTGTTAAACTTAGGACTATAAAATCCTTGCCAAGGCGTTGGCATGCCGACTCACTACTTATGGAGTCTAATATCCCCTGCGCAATCAGGTTTTATTCCTCACCAATCCACCGCCTTCAACCTCCACACCCTCTTCAACACTTTACACAGAATTAACCCTGAACTCCCCGCAGCGGCAATCCTACTTGACACTGAAAAAGCTTTAGATTCCCTAGAATAGCCTTTTCTTTCCATAATGCAATGCATGGGAATGCCCCAGGGATTCATTTCCACCACTGCTTTGTTACACACACAACCAGCAGCTATGCTTTGACTGAACGGCACCTTATCGACCCCCTTCACACTATCACGCGGCAGGGCTTCCCCTTCTCCCCTTTACTGTTTATTCTAGCAATGGACCCATTGATAAGACTTTCAGGAACAACATTACACAGGGGACTGCAATTCAACACAGTCCCGCTATTGGTTTTCCTATACGCCGATGACACTATCCTATACGTCAGAGATCCTCAAACAAACTTGGACCCTCTCCTCAAAGATCCTACGATTTGGCACCTTCAGGGTTGGGGAAAAACTGGCATAAATCAGTCATATTTCCCCTCACAGCTAGCATAACCAGATGGGTCCCGTAATTCCCTCTAGACTGGTGCAAGGACTCCGTAAAATACTTACGGATACTTATCCATCTAGACACGGACCAGATTATACGCCGTAAATATAAAGTGGCCATCTCTAAATTGGAAACACAAATTGACTCCAGGCTTAAACTTCCCCTTTCCATGGCGGGACGAGTTGCACTGGTAAAAATGATTGTACTCTTAACATTTGTATCCGTTTCATAATATACCAATCCTACTCACTAACAAATTCTTCAATACTCTGAGGTCGCACCTGATTGTTAGTATGGGGTGGCAGGACACTAAGAGCAAAATGGCAGGTGATGACTCACCTATGACCGAGAAGGGTACGGGGTTCCGGAACTGTACTTTCTAGCTGCACAATATAGTTTCGCGCAGACATGGGACCATCCAGACGCAAGGATTACATACTTACGCCCAGAATCTGACTTTGTTCTGCCTAACACACTTGCCACTGTATTGTCCACTGGATTCCCTAGAGACCCCAAAGACATACAACCAGTTTCCACCACCAGATGGGCATGGCTTAAACTGCGCCATATCACTCGCACACAAACATTGTACTTCTCCTCCCTTCCGCTTCCTAATGCCACTTTCCTACCTATAACTAGCGAAAAACTGTTACAAAGGACCTGCACGAAATTTAACATTGCTAGGATGGGGGAACTATTCGGCTGGCCACGTTTTAGACCCAGAGGATATGTCTACCTTTTCAGATGCCCCATTAATGGACAAATGTATTCTCGCCCGATTACGCTCTGCCCTGCAAGCCCGGCTTCCTGAATACCCACTAGAACCTACCTCATTTCCCCCCCTCACATTGGTGATAGCTTGCAACAAAGGGTTCCATATAATATCCCACTTGTATAGGGCGTGCTTGGACCTGATCCCAGTGGACAATGAAAGACTGCGTAGTGCATGGGAATTGGACTTAGGCAACCCAATCACTGATGAACGGGATAGCAAGAGGGCCCCGACGACAACTGGTTGGCTTCAAAGTTTTGCGTCCTGCACCACAAAGAGCGATCTGTATGCTAGCACTATCCCACCTTCTTCCAGACCGAAAAACATATGGGGCCCCTTCAACGCTTACCTTGCGCTACAGCAGCGAGAATCCCCCTCGCAATGGGAACAGGATGCATAAGATGAACAGAGTTGCATCCATACACGCACCTGGACACACTCCGCGTATGCATAACAAGCGGGCCCGTAGATAGTTCTGGTATATGTGGGTAGTAGGGGTCTCGGGAGGGAGCCATTAGACCGATGCAATGTTGGACCCCTTGCTGGAGTTCAAGATACGTCAAATATGATATTGTCACCAAATTGACCTATCGTACTGATTGTGTTTCAAATGAACCCCATGTACACTGCAATTGAACTGTGCTCTGCGTTACTTTCCACAAAATGCTAAATAAAGTTTAAAAAAAATACTTTCAATTAGACCGTCTGTCAAAAACAAATTTTCTAACGTTGGAACTTTTTCTACTATTTGATTTGAATTTTTTCCAAAATTGAACATTGGCACAAAGTAATCTGCCTAAAGTAGAACTATTCTTAGAGAACTCTATGGGATGTTCCCTTTTTTTCTGTATTTAGAGCCATTTCATAAATGTAATTTTTATGATTCATTCAGTTAGCATTGCCAATATCCTACTTTATGCTTAAAATGAAATCATTGCTCTCAAATGCGTACAGTACAAATGCTCATTTTCGTGTGCAACCATTTCAAAGGCATTTTTATGTCTTTTTGGGTGAGATTGTAAACACATGCTTTAGATATGTTTTAGTGCTTACTTTTAGTAATGTCGAACATATTAAAAGTGGAGTGGGTGTTGTATGGCATTTTAGGACCCTAGTGTTATTTTCCCGATCCATTTCCTTATATAGGCCTAGAAATCAACCATATTTAGACATGGCTCATGCAGTCCAAATACGGCATGGCTACTTCCACTAGTTCCAAAAATCCACAACGATTTCTTGGAAAACTCGGCTTTAACAGTTTGGGACTTCCCCTTGCTCGAATATTGGTGTCCAAGAGCTCATGGAGTTTTCAAAGAACTGAGACTATTTGACGTTATGATGTACACCTTTACGTCAAACTCGGCACCTTCAAGGTATAAATATGCCCACACTTACCAAAGCAAACACACGGTTTGGAGCAGTTAAGACTATCTACTTGGCAGACTCATCTCGCAACAGCAAGTGCGGAAGGACTCCGACCCTCCAGCAGACGCACAGAGAGACGCTGTATTTTCTCCTGCTGAGAAATCCAGCTCGTGTTTCCAAGCTCCCCTTGCGGGGTGTTGGGAAATCGAGGTCTGCTATCTGAGATGGATACCAGACCTCCTTTATTCTAAACCAAGGTACGGAGCTTAATAGACCCCAAGAGAAATCTTGGATAGATTCTTGGCAAAAGAATATGAAACTTATGCTAAACCACACTTACTTCTTCCCTAGTACTAGACTTCGGTTAGGTACATCAGGGTAGGCGTATTTTAGAAGCACCAGTCGAGTACTTTGTCTTTATGTATGTATTTTATGGCTTAGAAACCATACCATGCTTTTGCACTATTATTTTATAATACTCTTCTTGCTGTACGCATTATACTTAACTGCTAGAATTGTAATACTGGCTGTAATTTCTTCTGCATGAGTAAGTTCAATAAACACTTTTATTAAAAATGCCCGTCTGTTTCTCTGCACCTCTGGTGAAACGAAGCATGTACTAATGAGTAATATATCTATTGTTTCCACGACTCTGAAGATACATTTTATCTTGGGGAAACAAAGTTGTCGTGTTTATGCGGTTGTGGGAAACTAATCCCATCTTGTGAATTCAAGAAAGTTTCTAGTGACCTCTGAGCTAGCTGGGACTCACAATAAAGTCTAATATATTTGAGAGACCTAGTAGACATAAGTCCTACGTCACATCTATAGGACATATTATTCCAATGCGCAGAGCCTATAGGGAATATAGGAACTACACTACAAGACAACAGCATCCATTGCCTTCTAGAAGAAGCATTTGCAAGACCTTTAAGACTAGTCTGATGGCCATGCGGGCCTCAGTTTATATTACAACTCTTGGACGCCAACAGTCATGGTCTTATGAAAGTGAAGAAAAAAAATCCTGCCAGAAGAAACAGTTTACCATTTCAAAATAAACTGTACAAAACCAAGCACACAAGGAAGAATATTTTTTTATTTTAATTTTGCACCGCAAAGATCTTTTTGATGCTGTTCTGGCAGACCATTCATATTTACAGAAATGCTTCAGTTGGTGGCATAGACACCTGCCAAAAAGAAAGAAAAGAAAAAAAGTTACGCAGATTTAAAAATCAGACACCACAGCAGATATTTAATATATCATGGACAAAATAGTCTACAACTTTGTTTTCTGGTAACTCAAAGTGTACCAAAAAAGGTACCTGCTGGTCTGAGGTTCCCTCGACTATGGATATAGATGCAAGTCTACAGCAGGTATAACTGGTCTGGCCTTGAAAAATCATAAAAATGTTACCTGCAGACATTGGTTTTCAAACTGGGGAGGGGGGGCAGGCTCCTCTAGGGGGGCCTCAGGTGATCCCAGGGGATCTCCAGGATATGACCAAAAGCAGCATTATGCTCTGTAATAGGCCATCACAAACACGTTGTGTCATTTATATCCTAGCTGGGAGTGTGTGTCAAAGGGGAAGGGATTCCAAATATTCTTCAAAACTCCCATCCACACACTGGATACTTTTATGATAGATATAATTTATTAGAATAGTTAAACACTTTGAGGGGCTGGAGGGGATATTAAAAAGTTATGAAGACCACTTCCTCCGGGTGTAGTGATTTAAATAATCTACTTCACTGTACTGCTCGACCCATAAACTGGCTTCAACTATGCAGTGCAAATATTTTAATTCACTGAGCTGCCAATTTCTTCATCATATTATATGAGATGACCTTCAAATGTGTTCGGCTGGTCTGCTGTATAAAAAAAAAACTAGATTTAAAAGACTAAATTATCTCTATACAGAATACAAATCCAGATACACAAGATCCTACCTGGCTCTTAGTTCATTAACAGAATTCATTAGGGCTGGACTTTCTCAAGCAAGTTAAAAAACAACACTTAATATATAACTAAATCATGGAGTGGTAGCACACTTATTTGCAATAAGCATATTTTTCACTGAAATGGCCACAACATTTCGCACTGACATGCAGCTTCACAGATAAAACTATAGAGTACCAACAATATGGTTTGAAAATAGTTTCTGAATATATTTCTCATTTGCACATCACCAAGTTAAGTGTTTTGATTTGTTTTGCTCCTATTTAAAATCGGCTGCCATACTTCTGATTTACAAAATTAGTGCTTTTGTAATTCCAGATTAATCTTGAAATATTTGAACTATTTACAAGCTACTGAAATGTAGAGTTAGAAGAAAAAACTGACGTCCTACAGTCTGGTTTCACAAGGGTTAGACAGCTCTTTACAAAATCCTCCAACTATAGTAAGAGAATGAAAAGTAAACCCCATTCCAGGGTAAGATGAGCATCAATTAGTAAAAAGACAGACCGACATTTGACCTGTGTCCTTGAACAGACAGCAAATGTGCCAAGCAAAAATAGATTTAAAGGCATCTTTATTGCTCATTCACTTCCCAAAATGAACAGAACACATGTTTTTACCAGCTTAAGTTCACTCACTAGAACGGACCAGTAGGTCTTAAAAATCGAGACCTGGTAAAATCCAACTCGCCATAGCAAGTAGATTTATCTATGCCTGGATATGTGGGGTAGTGCTGCTGGTTGCGAGGTATAGCTTAAGGTCAACTGACTGGCAGTTATGAAATCAGGTGATGTCAAAGCTGACAAGAGGAATCTGTTAAAGATTCACAAGAACAAAGACTAGCGGATTTCATGGAGAAAAGAGTGGAAGGGTACCGTTTACGGGCGGTGCATGGATATAGGTGAAGGACTGCTATTAGTGTATACAGGAGGTTGAGCAGGATTACCAGACAGATTAAAACCAAAGAGTACCACATGTATGTGGTGTAGTTGTTGAACACAAGTGAAGATTAACTTGTGAATGGCAGTGCTACTTCTGTCCATCACAGAATAAGACTGGTAGGAGGGTATAGTAAAAACAAATATTTTAAATGGAGGTACATTACCCTCTGGATCAATTCAAGTTTTAACAAAAGCAGAAGACTACATTTAATTGATTTTCTAACTGCAAATAAATGGGATTACCAAGCATTCATGCGTTGATTGTTTGGGAGGCTGTTTAAATCAAGAGTACCAGATGGTCAGCAGAATAAACTAGATTTGCGATAGTTTTAGGCCTATGAAGAATAAAGAGTTGTGTGTAGATTCACAGGTAGAAGTTGGGCTGCCAAACACTCTGCAGTCCGTGTGGAAAGTATGTGCTGGGATAAAGAACATTCTTGGCTATAAATGTTATGGGACACAGGGCAATGATCAGATTTTTCATATATTGGGCAGAGTTGGCTTAGTTTCCACACCTCATTCTATCCATTATATTCGAACAGCCAAAAAACTTCAGAAGAGACCCATGGACCAGAAACTTTTAAAACTTCCTCCTAATTGTATATAATGAGTGCCATATTATCTTAATGATTCACTATGTAGACTACCTCCACAGATGAGAATGCAAAACCAAATACAGGAGATCCAAGTCTCACTCACCAAGGTTATTCTTCCAACTGCTGGACAGTGCCCTTCTCTGAAACATAGATACCATCCAAGAACTTTCGGATATCCTTGTTCTTTACAGTGGTGGCTTGCTGGATCAAGGCAGCTAAATTGTAAATGGAAGATCAGAAAAATCAAAACTTTAGCACAATTTCATGTAATGACATTACATACCTACTTTACAGATCAGTGCACAAGAATGCACCAAAAAATGGTGTATTTCAATAAATCAGCTCATTGAAATAAATGTAAAAATAGCCATAGGAAACACCAACTGTAAAAGTCCCCATTTTTTTTTTAACTAACATTACCAACAACGTGAGCATTGTTTAAAAGGCTACATTGGCAAAAAATGTAGTCATTTTGTGGGTAAAGTTATGGACCAGATACTTATGGGATTCATAAAGGAAACAGTCTTAGAACTATTTTGAAATTAACATCTAAAAACTGCGGAGTCCGGCCAACTAAACTTGCAATCTGCAACAAACCTGAATTTGAAACCAGTTCAATGTCATTGCCTTCAAGAATCAACTCGTCCTTCTGGGCTTGAGAAAGTGCACAGTTGACACCTGACAATATTAAAAAACAAATATGTTGAACGCAATATTTCATTTTGAATACTGAATTTTATAGCAGTGTATTTTAAGACCAACCCAACTGAAAGCCCTCACTAGACACCATGCAGTTTGTTACTGAACAAGAGAAGCAAAACCTAGCAATGATTGACAATATCAGATTTGAAAATTATCAGGTTGCAACAAGGGTATTCAAGGATCTTTACATTGCGCATATATAGTCTTCACACAGCACAAAACTTCAATGCATCATGTGAACAAATAAACAGCGGTTTCACAATAAATGCAGAAGATAGTCTTTGGGTAAAGCATGATTCGGCAGCTGGCAAAAAAGTTCAAGAAAAAGCAAAAAAATATAACAAACATGAATGCTTTGGTTTCCTTTCTACTTCAGGGCAATCTAGCCAGTCCAAATTTTAAATCGATAGGAAAGAAATTATATCAGCCACCACTTTCTCAACAAGCATTTACAATGCAATGGTTTCGCCTTTTGAAAAGTTTGAGCTTTTGACATTGTAAATGACAAATTTTTTATTTAAGTGTTTGTTTTGAAAATAAATAAATGGCATTGTCATTTACAATGCCAATACCTTAGTCTCTCGCAAATGCGAGACCTATAGCATTTGCAATGCAATAGGTCGCGTATTTACGCAAGTTTGAGCGAATGATCTTGCAGATAACAATGCGTTTGATTTAAGTTTCAAAAACCAAAACATAAATAAAAGGTCACTGCTGCCTCCCACACACCATGCTCTCCCTAGAAGACACAGCCCCACACACACACACAGCCCCACACACACACACACAGCCCCACACACACACACACACACAGCCCCACACACACACACACACACAGCCCCACACACACACACACACAGCCCCACACACACACACACACAGCCCCACACACACACACACACAGCCCCACACACACACACACACAGCGCCACACACACACACACACAGCGCCACACACACACACACACAGCGCCACACACACACACACACACAGCGCCACACACACACACACAGCGCCACACACACACACACAGCGCCACACACACACAGCGCCACACACACACACAGCGCCACACACACACACACAGCGCCACACACAGCGCCACACACACACACACAGCGCCACACACAGTTTTCAGTAAGCTTGGATCCTTTTGAGTTAGAAACAATTTATTTACAGATTATGCGCCAGATGAGGGATAATTATGCAAAATAAAGCAGAAGCAGCAACCACAGGATCGCATAATTCCAGTGGCCCTCCCCATGACCTACTATTATATTTGAACTCAAACTTTTTGATGGTCACACTGGACCCTCTCCATACCTCTTCACTGGGTGCAATGTGATGAATATATTGTGACCCCCCAGCCTTCAGCACGTTTTTGCAAAAGTAAATATGAAAAAAGGGACAAAAATCCTGTCAAGCTGGTGCCAAGTTGCTATTGGACATTTTTTTAAAGCTTGCCAAGTTACACCCGATGGAGCACTACACAGATGCACGCATTAGAAACTTATCAAGGAAATGTAAATAAACAAATAATGTTTCTGTTCATTTGAACGTGTAAAGCAATCTTGCGCATACCAAGCATTCGGCAGCTTTGCAAGGCGCAGAACAGAGCATAAGGGCTGACTTCAAGAGGGCACCATGGCAACATTAACAAGCTAACACTACCGCTGTACACAGCGAAGGTAATGTAACACTACCGCGCCACTCTACACCTACCCTAGCTGATCCCTACTTATGTTTTCACCTCCACCTTTATCTAATGAACTTACCAGATTCACAGGTTCTTATTACAGGATGACAATGCATCTAAGAGCAGACAATGAGGGAGGAGACACTTGCAAAGTGAACACTTGCAAAGCCATCAATGACGCATGCTGGCATTCCTACTGAGTCAATCAAGCTCCACCCAAAATAAGAAAAGACTGCAACGTTAAAATATTTTAAAAAAATATTTTCAGAGCAGTTAAGCAAGAATTATTTAAAATATAGTGAAACAGGAGTTTCTGCAGCACTTTGTATCACACACTAGTGTCACAAAAGAAAACATGGCTTCAGGTCTACCAATGTAGCCTGACTTTTGAAGTATAAAACCTGGAATGCTATTGGTTAAAATAACGCTTTTTGACACGTCAAAAACACCATTTTAAATATCAGTAATACACCCCTATATGGGCCTGGCAACCCACAAGGTAGGGTGTATTGTATTTAAAAGTGGGAAAATTACTATTACCGTGTCCCTACAGTGACAAGGCCCAAAAAGCTATTTTCACTGGGCAGTATTAGCTGTCTCATGTAGAAAACCTAAGTAAAGATTAAAAAATCAACACTATCTCAGAAACAGGACCAGCAACAAAAAATAATTAAACCACCATGTTTTAATCGCTATTAGAAATCCAATTCAATGGTGAAGTTGGATTTTAATAAATATTAAAGATAAGTGACTTATTAAGTTATACTTAAAAGCCTGTACTGTGTCAGCTCTTAGTCTGTGCTCAGCCTTGAATAGGTCTTAAATGCCTCCAAGGAGCTTACAAAAATGGGCAGAAATGACCTCTGAACTTGAAACAATATTTAGAGGGGGTCTCTTGGGATCCTGAGACCACACCGTCAAATCCTGCTTGACATGTCTGTTGAGCGACCTGAAACAATTGGGGCACACTTTAAAGCAAGAGAATAAACTGCAGACAATTCTTGTGGATGACCCAACTGGTCCTTACTTTTGTGGCCAAGTGGGTACTTTCTAGTACTGGGTTTCTCCTTAGAAGCAGAACTTTAGTTGGGGGGGTCCTCTGTGTCAGAGTGAAGTTCGTCTATTAG
Source organism: Lissotriton vulgaris (assembly GCF_964263255.1). Lineage (NCBI taxonomy): Eukaryota > Metazoa > Chordata > Amphibia > Caudata > Salamandridae > Lissotriton > Lissotriton vulgaris. The sequence goes on along the minus strand of NC_141690.1, from coordinate 10,728,422 downwards.
GATTGTTTCTGTAGCAGAGGAAGTCACTGGCAGAGGGTTATTACTTTTTTTTAGTAAAGGTGTCTGTGAATCAGAGAGCCTCTCTGGTATGAGTTATTAGTCAAACACGGGAGACATCTGTGAGAGGCTGCACTATCTGGCAAAGAAGTTCCCAATGGCATAAGGGAACTCTGGTAATGCAATTTTCCTTGGCAAAAGAACTCCATTAAAGGGGTTCTTTGTGGCAGCAAACTCTGGTGTTTCCGGCTCCCTATGGAGCCGGATAATAAGGTGTTGCATGTGGCATGGTGTAGGTTTCTCTGCAGAACAGCTTCTCCGAGGTCTGGTTCTATTTGGCAGAATAATGCTCTGTCTGGAAAAAGGGGTTCTATGCAACAGAAATCTCTGGTAAGAGTTATGTTTCATATGATCTTGGTGAGAGGAAGCACCGTCTGAAAGGGAGTTTCCTATGGTAAAAAAGGTGCCCTCTTTGGTAAGAATCTTTGTCGTCAACGGAATGATCTCTTGTAAGGAGTTTCTCTTGTAGAGGGGTTCACAGTGGCCGACAAACTCTGGTAAAGGGTGCTCCGTGGGAGGGAAACTTTCTCTTACAAAGATGTTCTTTGTAGCAGAGTGCCGATTGGAACTCTATCTAGTAAAGGGAGCTCGATGTGACAGTGAACTCTGAAAAAGGAGAGTTCTGGTGGAGTTCTCTCTAACAGTTGCCTGCTAATAAGGGGGTACTCTGTATTTTAAGGGAGATATCTGGCATTGGGTTCTCCTTGGCACAGATCACTCTGTAGGGGATTTCACGTTTCAGATTCTTTGCAGCATAGGACAGTGTTTCTGATATGGAGTTTTTCTGTGGCAGGGTTAGTCTCTCAGATAAGAGTTCTCTGTCCCACTCAGAGAGGAGTCGGCAGTGAGGTACTATTTGGTAGCTGGATTGCTTCTGAGAGATGGGAGCTCTTTCTGCTAAGGTGCTTCTTCTTGACAATTGAGCTCCCTCTGTGGTAAAGAGTTCTATGTCTCTCTCTGGTAGCGGAGTTCTGTGGCAGAGGAACAATTTCCGGTAGAGGTTGTCTGTAAGTCAAAACATTTTAACAAGGGGGTTCAAGCGGGGTGGGTCTTTCACTATAAAGTAATTTAGCTATCGTAGTGAAATTCTCTGAAGCAGAAAGTTGTCATCTAGTTCTACATTGCAGAACAGACCTGTCTAGTAAAGAGTTTTGCTGTGGCAGAGGGGAATTCGCTCTGGTAAATCAGGGGGGGGGTTGAATTGTCTCACTGGCAGTGGGGCTCTTTAGCAAGAGGGCTCTCAAGTCACACAATGACGGAGGTTTTCTGTGGCAGTAAAACTCAAACTGGTAAGTGAGGGTCTCAGCCTCTCGGATGAAGTGGTTATTTGTGGAAGAGTGGATGTTCTCTCTGCTGAAGGGTTAGCTGAGGCAAAGAGGAGCTCTCGCTGGTACGAAGTTCTCTGCAGGCGCTCACATCTATCTGGTACAAGGGATATCATTTGAAGCTGAACTCTCACAGAGGGTTCTGTGGCAGAATAGCTGGATTTCCTTGCAGTAGATTAACTCTCACTCTATTGCGTTACACTGCATGTATATAGCACACTATGAATGTAGCATTTTAACATCTAGACAGTTATAACTACTACACATCTATTAGTCTAGATTAAAGGATAGACCCAGTTTGGCTTAAGAACCTTTCTGATTTTTGTTTACAAACACGGATTCCCTACGCAAGATGGGGCTTGGAGTTCCAAAGCTTAGCCACATCCATACATAAGGCATGCTCTACAATCTTAACAGTTATGAAGCGGATTTCCCCACCTAGGTTAACTATACATTTGCCAAGACTTTACTGGGTATGTTCCATCTGGATTCTCTGCATTAGGTCAGAGCACCTGCTGAATCGCTAATGTGTTCTTGTATAGAGAAATAAATAAAACATTTATTGTGGAGAAGTGTGGCTCAATGGTTTGAGCGGCAGACCCTGATGCAGAGGTCTAGCCTGGGACCAGGGTTCAATTCCCAGCCTCGGCGGGTCTTGGGCTCAAAAATTCCACGGACCTGATAATTCTCGCCTCGGTGCCTATTCCAATCATGGAGTCCCACTCTACAACTCTGGGCAATAGCTTGCTTAATTTCCACAACGGCCCCCACAACGCAAGGATGCCTGGCCTCCACCTTGGGGGTGCCCAGGAGTGGACGCCTCACAGGGAAAGCCAGGGTGGGTTCCACAGCGGTATTCGTACAAGCGCCTTGAGACCCTTGCGGGTGAGTAGTGCGCTATACAAGTATCAATTTACATTACCATTTACATTACAACATGTTGAAATTAAAAAAAAGCATTCACTTTACTAACTAGGCAGTGGTATTCACTTCACAAAAGTCAGCGAAACAAAAACACGAGTACCAAACAATGTGCAGTCTAGAGTGTGCTGTGGGATAGATTGTAAAATTCCAATGAGGACTCAAAGGAAGTAACCATCTGTAGGTAGTAAGCACAGGTACAAACTATGTCCAAGGCCTAAGACTACCAATTCAGTCTAGCACCAAAAATTAGCCTCAACTTGCAAACTGACTAAGCAGGAGTGAATTCAGTCACCCATTGACTCAGACTGCTTTGAGTAACCTGGAGGAAGGAGGCGTAAGAGGAATGGCTTTGACAGTAGTAGTATCTCTAGTATGAAGTACTATGGGGCGGAGGAGTGCTATCCGACAGGTGAATACTTTCTGGTCAAGGGGTCGGGGTCTAGAAATGGGTAGTTCTCTGTTAACTATACTTATATCGGTCTGAAAGGGACTCTTGCCAAGAGGGATTCCGACTGTCTCACGGGCAGAAAGGTTATCTGTGGTAAAATTGAGATGTTTCGGTCTCTCCACGGGAGAGACCGAAACATCTCAAGCTGGTAGAAACAGCATATACACATTTTAAAAAGTGCTCTTTCCTGGCAGTTTTAGGCAGCTAGTTTAAAAATACCCAACATACTCAATTTTTTTTTCACTTCATAAGAAAAAAAGTTTGGCATCTTTTCAGTTCCTCCTTACACCCCAGGTACTTTTATAATCCCCATATTAGGAGTAAAAATTGCAAGTGTCTCAGATACTGTTTTACTGTTTAAAAATAAGTTACGATGGTTCACGCCGGGCATACAGAAACAAAACAGGCTTTAGCATTAAATGGAGAAAGTATTACCAAGAGAAAATCTGTATGGTCGGTTATTTATTGTGATGCGCATACATGACATCAAGCTCGTCCTAAGGTAATATCTACTGCAAATTAAGACTTCAACCAAAAGAATACTTTGTAACTATAAATCTGCAGCAACGACAGCATTGTTCAGAGCAGTGGTGGTGTTGGATAGGTATGATGTGGGCAACTTTTTTGGGGAAGGGTCTGCAATACCAAAACTGAGTGAAAGCAGAACAGAGCTGGTTGTGGGGGCACCAGGAAGTTCCAACTATTCACGCTCCAATCTCAGTTGCACAGAACAGGTGTTCACACCAGACACATCACACAACAACTACCCTTTCTCTACACAATATACTTGCAGTAACAATGGTGGGTACCTCATCCTGAAATTTAGTTCAGTGATTGTCACTAGACAAAAGGTGAAACTCAAGAGCACACGTAGTAACACCCCCAGGAAGGGCAAGCAGCACTAGAACATTAAAGGTGGGGAAGAAAAGGGGAGTTTGAAATGTCAGGATCCCAACCCCACTCAGGCGGTGCCAACTGCAGATCTTAAGAAGTTTGGCCTTCAGCAATGTTGAGGTAGCATGCAACAGGTTCAGGAGGAAAATAGAGATAGCCTACCAGCGACTGAGCCAATATGACAACATGTAGATATATAGATGAAGGTAAAAATAAATTTTAAAAAACACGATGAGATTTCTGGCTCCTAGAGAAGATGACAACAGGGCAACAAAGGATATTGAAGCTGCGGAGTAAATAAAATTTTAAACTACATACCTTGCCTCATACGCACTCTGCGGATGTACTTCTCCCCCAAGAAATTACGGATTTCTACTAGTGAGCCAGTTTCCTGAATTACTACGTTAATAGGGAAATGAGCGTACACAGACCTCATCTTGTAACGAAAGCCCTGCAAATGAAAAAGTGGCTCGCATCAAAAAAAGTTACCTTATGAACAGTTCAAATTGCTCACAATCAAATAAAAAAAAACTTTCATGTTCAGTAAAACAGGATAAGAACGCAGCATTTACAGTACACCCTAGAAGTGAGTACAAATCTAGAGGTTGCACAAGCAGTAGGATGGGAGATTGAAGTGCCTGGGGCCGATCTGTGACAACAGAGGGTGTGATGAGTAGTCAAATCACTAAAATGCAGAGTGGATAAATTTCAAAAGTCCAAGGCACAAAATCCAACACTAAGTTAACCATATTTCAGACAAACCATTAACAGGATACTATAAACTAAACTAATCAAGACCCTCTGATCTATAGCAAGCACAGTCCACACACGCAAGCCACATTCAGCACTTAGTCTGGAAGACCATTCCTATGAATGCTGCTATAACAAGAAAAATATACCTTTCACCAATTCTCTTCAACTAGCCATAACGGCAACCATCACAGAATAGGGATACTGAAAGCTTAAGCCAAAAGCAAGGGAAAAAATGCTGAATATTTAGTCTCAATGGTTTAGGGTATAGTTTGAAGGAAACCGTTTGAAGTGTATCTGGATTGCAAGAAGCCCTAGAAACACTCAACTGTCAGTCTACAGTCCAAGGATACCCTCCAGCTTTACAAATGCACATAACAGCCAACTGCATGCGACTATAGGAACATGATTTTAGCCATTAGATGATTTACAATGCTTAATAAAAGACAGAACCACTGACAAACATTTCTTTAACAGACCACACAAAAAATTAAAAAAGAGCATTTACCAATGTGACACCCTTAATCATGTTTTGCACATGGCTGCAGATTGTGCGCACTGTGGCCAGCTCTTTGCGATTACCCCACCATTTGTCAACACGAAGCTGTAAATAAAAAATTGTTATTAAAGTCTTCGAAACCGCAAGTCTAAGCAGTATAACAGCATTTTAAGTCTCAGTGCAGACACTGCTGAAGAGATTTTTCCAGAGCAAAAAAAGAAATTAAAGCATAGTCAAAATGTATGGACCAGGGAAGGAGATCAGATTTGAAATCAACTTTATTTTCTGTAAAACCCTTGTGTTTATAGGTTTGGCAAAAGCAGCAGATTAGCTATAAAACTGCACATACATTACTTTGCGATTAGCAACACTTAGATTGGGCGGGTGTGGGCCGAAGCTAAACATGGGGTGGGTGGGGTGTAACAGAGGGTGAAGCATGTAGGGCGGAGTCCAGCACCAACGGAGGAAGGGAACTCTAGGGAGACGGCTGCGAGAGACATGAACTCTAGTCAAGTGCTTAAACAAAAAGAACCAGCATTGGCAAACCCAACTGGTCTTGCCATTTAAAGCTATAGGCAATTGTTTGCAGCTGTGATATACTGAAGCAAGGATGTTCTGCAGTGAGGCTAAAACTCTTAAGCGCTACGATGTGGCCATCACTAATGTACAGAACACCCCACTCCCAAAAAAAACAGTATACTACCCCTGGATGCAGTCCTAAAGGTATACTTTTAGCCATGCTGCTATGCAGCATGGTTAAAATCACTGCCAAAGGAGATGGCAGAGCCAATAGCCGCAATGGCAAAATTTATTTATTTTATTTGAAAGTTTTATATAGCGCGGACAAGATCTTCTCAGATATCAGAGCGCTTTACAGAGAGGGGTACATGAGGGAGCATAATCAGACAAATATATCAATAGATCAAACAGTACAGATAGGTGGCTGCAAAGCCAATCATGTGAGTAATAAGACAACTAATACAAATAAGCAAAGTGGTCAAACATGTAGTACAAATCTGTGCAGAGTATTAACAGTTCGAGAAAATAGTTCAAGTGTATTTAGCCATGAGGATAGCTTTTACTTCATTTTTAAAGAGTGTAGTGTAAGAGATAAGCCTTGTTTCGGGAGGGAGTGAGTTCCAGATCCTAGGCGCCATTCCTCAGAAGGAGCGCTTATATGTTTTTTCCTTCCGGAATCTTCGAGGTTTCAGCAGAAGATTGTTTGTGCCTCTAGTGTTTCTAGTTCCGCCAGAGATTGTCAATTTCTGAGCGAGGTAGCCGGGTGAGTTTAGGTGTATCGCCTTGTGTGTCATGCAGGCGATTTTCAGATGTATTCTGGTTTCAAAAGGCAGCCAGTTTAGGGATTTCAAGTCAGGGGTAATATGGGAATGTTTTTTGATCCAGTGATGAGTCTCGCTGCAGCGTTTAGAGAAGCTCTTAGGGGTGCCGTTGTAGTTAGGGGGAGTCCGCAGAGGGCGATGCTGCCGTATTCAATTCGGGGGATGACTAGTGCTTGTACTGCGGTTTGGAAGTCTTTGGCTGGGAGGAAGGGTTTGAGTTTCCTCAGAGTATTGATCTGGAAGTTCGCTCCCTTTGTTGCCTTGCTGATATGTTGCTGCATGTTGAGATTGGTGTCAAGTGTTATACCTAAAGATTTTGCTGAGTCCACAATGGTGGGTTGGACATGGAGTGCGGTTAGGTGTTTAAGCCAAATTTGAGTGGTGGAGATCTTCGCTGGAGGTGAGATCAGAAGGAACTCTGTTTTCAGGGCATTGAGTTTGAGATGATTATCGGCAAGCCAGGATTGGGTGCTTCTTATCGTTGTGTTCAAGAGCAAGATGTCTTTGGGGGACTGTAGTTTGAGATAAAGTTGGGTGTCATCCGCGTACATGTGAAAGTACGTTAGATGCTTGTAGCAAGGTAGTGAGAGGTTCCATTACTAGGTTGAACAGAGTTGGGGATAGAGAGGATCCTTGGGGGACGCCTAGCGTTACAGGTATTGGCAATGACATCAAGTTATTGCTCTTGAATTTCTGCGACCTGTTGTGAAGAAAGGAAGTGAACCACTTGAGAACAGTTCCAGATAGACCCATTCTTGTGTTTAGTAGTTCTAGTAAGTTCTCATGTTTAACGGTGTCGAATGCTGAAGAGAGATCAAGAAGGAGGAGGAGGCAGGTGTCGTTTTGGTCTAGCATTTGAAGTGCGTCGCCAATTATGTGAGTCATAGCACTTTCTGTGCTGTGCCCTGCTCGGAAACCTGACTGGTGTGGGTTGAGGAGATCAAATTGTTCAATGTGTTTAGTCAGTTGTATTTGTGCGCATTTTTCCAGCAGTTTGGCGAGAGTGGGGATATTGGTAATGGGACGGTAATTGTTGAGGTCCGAGGGGTCGGCTGTAGGTTTCTTTAGAAGAGGTGTGACTTGACCAACTTTGAGGGAGTCAGGTATGCTTCCTTGTTGGAGAGAGCTGTTGATGATTTTAGTCCAGAGAGGGAGAAGCAAAGGGGTAAAGTCTTTTACTGCGGCAGCAGGAAGGGGGTCCGTGAGGTGATTGGATGGTTTCAGTGTGCTGAGCAGTTTGCCAATTTCTTTTTCCGAGTATGTGCCAAAGGTTGACCATGTAGCATTGTTTTTTGGTTCAGTGGGTGCTAGGCACTGGGGTTTGGAGTAGAGGTTTGCGTCAATGAGGAGATCGCTCTTTATGTTGTCAGTTTTTTGGATAAAGAAAGCAGCGAAGTCTTCACAGGAGGGTGACTCACTCACAGTGTGGACTGGTTGGGGTTGATCCTTGGATTGTGATCTGATTAGCTCAAACAGTTTTCTCTGGCGGTTTTTTGCTTGGTCGAGCTGGAGGCTGAAGAAGTCTGATTTTGAGCGTTTGATTTTCCTGAAGTAGGCGTTTCTCTTTTTCTTCAGATCTTTTAGGTGCATTGCAGATGGCGCTGATCTCCAGGTACGCTCTGCCATTCGCATGTCTCGTCTATCCTCATTGAGGCTCCCGTCGTACCATGGATTGGAGATTTTAGTAGAGGTTCTTTTTAGCTGCATAGGTGCAGCCTCAATTATTGAGGTCATGGCGTTGAGATAGTGGTCAGTCAGGGTTTGAACGTCCGTAGCGCCAGACGGCGGGAGTAGGAGATTGCAGCTGTTAGGGGGCAAAGAGCCTGGGTTGAGTTCTCATGTCTCTTTTCCAGACTTTGGGCCTGGAGAATTGGGCCGGGTTAACTTTAACTCTTCATTGATGAAGAATGTGACAATATGATGATCTGACCAGTCACAGGGTTGGATGGACTCGAGTTGGATAGAGTCCTCTTTGGAGATGATCAGGTCGAGGATAGAACCTCTCGTGGGTCGGGCTGTTGCATATTTGGGTGAGGTTAAGGGCATCGAGGAAGTTTTTAAAACTGTTTACCACTGCGTACTTGCGATTGTTCCAGTGGAGGTTGAAGTCACCCAAGGTATATTTGGGTATGCTGCCGTGCAGAATTGGTTGAGATCATGTCCATGATTTGTTGGGAAAAGGTGAAGTTGTCCCTGGGTGGGTGGTAAATGCTATGAAGAGAGCATATCGGTTTGCCCTCACTGATAATGTCGAGGCATATGTATTCCCAGGATGTTGGGGATGGTAGGGAGGTGGAGTTGACTTTCCGAACAGAGAGGTTGCTCCTGTAGATGCATGCGATTCCACCACCTGTTTTGCCTGATCTGTCGAGCCAGATAATGTGGTAGTTGGGAGGAACCAGAATGTCCATTATAGGTGTCGAAGATTCAGTTAGCCATGTTTCAGTCAGTATGATTAGGTCAAGGTCCAGTGATAAGAGGAGCTCGGCAATGGCGGCAGAATGTTTCGAGGCCGATCTGCAGTTGAGGAGAGTGCATTTGAGATGGGGTGTGTTGAGGGTGGTAGATGGTTCTAGAGAGAGAGGGACTTTTCTAAGGTTATTGGGGATGGAGAATCTGCTGTTTAGTGTGGGGGGTCTTAGGGGATTTGAGTGTATCGTGGGAATGGTGAGGTGCGGGGGGTTTGTGTGATTTTGGGGGCTGGGTCATAGGAGCGGAGAAGGGTGAGTGTGTCGAGGTCAGAAGTAGGGCTGTGGGTGCGACGAGGGCGGTTGTTGCGGTTGCAAGCTGGGATTGAGGTCAGGTTGGGGGAGAGTTGAGTGGAAGAGTTAGTCGGAAGGGTGGGGGACCAGTTGGGCGGGGAGGTGTAGTTGTGTGAGGGGTTGCAGGGGCGACGAGGGCAGTTGCTGCGTCTATGAGCAGGGATTGACGCCCGGTGTGAGGCATGATGATTGAGGGAATCAGCCGGAGGGGTAGGGGACAGGTGGTGGGGGGGGGGAAGGGGGTGAGGGGAGTATGGGGTGTGTGGAGAGTAGTTCTTTGATGATGTGCAAGTCTTCTTTGATCTGAATGAGGGTGGCCATGATGTTGTCCATCGTAGGGTAGGTGGGGGGGATGACAGTCGGGAGGTGTATGACTGATCAGGGAGTTCGCGTGCAGGTGGGAGAGTGGGCTGGTGTTCGAGCAGGGCTGTGTTGTGTTAGTGTGAGGGAAGGCGTTCGGGAGGGGAGAGGTTTTGGGCGGGAGGGGTGTGGATGAGGTAGGGAGGAGATTGGTGGAGAGAGGGAGGGCATTAATGGTAGGCGTCGGGGTCAAGGTGTAGGCTGGAAGACTGATAGTGGTGGGGGTGCAGGAAGGGTATTGGGGGCTGAGAGTAGGAGGGGAATTGGGGTTGGAGATGGTCCTGTTGTGGGGAGGGGGGAGTTAAATTAAGATAGGAGGTGTGTTCTGCGTAGTTGGTAGGAGGGTAGTGGGGACTGAGAATGGGTGGTGATAAAGGGGGGGATCTGTCGATATGCGTGTTGTTGTGGTACTGGGCTAGGTTAGGTGTGATGAAGGAGGGAGCTATGCTGTCAGGGATGTGCGGGGTGTTAATGCCAGCTGTAGGAGTGTTGATGGTAAGTTTGGAGGTCTGAGGGTTGGTAGGAGTTGAGGGTGTGAGTGGTGTATGAGGGGGAGCGCTCTGTGTCTGTTTGAGGCGTGTGTGACCACAGCCTGGTGCTGAACTGGAATAGGGTGGTTGTGGGTGGGAGATGGGAGGGCAGGGGTGGTAGATGTATCCCTGATTGAGGAGTATGTAGTAGCTAACTGGCGCTGGAGTGTCACCTCTAACTGTAGGTTAGACGGGTTATGGGTGGTGGGGGCTGTGAGGTCATGGCTGGTGGGACTGGAGGAGATACGAGTGTTGGTCCGTGAGTTGGAGAGGTGTTCTTTGAAAGTGGGGAACAAGTTGTCTAGTAGTTCCAGATTCCTGTCTGTGGATTGAGATAGGATAATCCCGTTATTATAAATCGTGATGGTGGCTCTGCCTGGAAAGAGTTGGGATGGTGTGATGGAGAGAGTTAGGCTGTGAGTGGATTTCCTGGTGGAGGAGACGGTGAGTAAGGTGAGGAACGTTTTTCTCCATTGAGCTCTGCGTGTGGTGTGGAAGATGATATCAGTGTTGGGGGATCCGTTGACCGGTGAGAAGTAGGTATCAGCAAAGGGGGTTTCAGGGTGCGACCTAAGGAAGTTGTGTTTAAAGCGTTTAGCGTTTTTTTTTTAGCTTTGCCAATGCTTATTCGGTTAATGTGCCCCATGCGTAAAAAAGAAAAAATATGACATTTGGCAAAAAAGTTTTATCACTAAAAAAGCAATTGCGCCCTTGTCGCAGTGAAAACATTTGAAAGGAGATTATCTGTTGTCACAAACATTTCAAAAGGGCTTGTTTGAAGTGCATGCACCATGTAAAACAGCTACAAATGGCAAGAGGTTAATAAATAGAAGTAGTTCCTCGGTTACAGTGAGATGAGCAGAAGGACAACGATCAGCAGACCAGCAATCAAGCTATAGAAATCAGTACTTAGCCGAAGTGATGCCAGTATGCACTAGCTAATCAGAAAGCAGCAGTTAGAGTGACAATTAAGCCAACGAATGTTAAGCAGTGGATGGGCAGCAAGACTCTTGTATGCAATATTTCTTGCATGCGAGAGCGCATGCGCGGTCATAGGTCAGAACTAAAAACGACGGGAGTGAGGAAGAGAAGGGATGGCGCCTGACAAAGCGGTCTTGTCTCAAGTTAAGGCTCACTTCTCTTCAAGGTACAAGTCCTTTTAACCCACACATGGGTATTCCTTACCCTGTCTGTACAATGACATTTGATCTCATGGTAACTAAATTGTTGAAATCTATGGAAAGTCTACGTCCCTCCGTTTACCTGCAAGTCAAATTTGAGGGCGATTACAAACTAAACCCTTGTTAAGCATGAAACAAAAATAGGCTGTCCCCATAAAGAGTGTTTGGCACGTACAGGATAGCTTGCTAGCACCATCCCATGAAAACTAATGTGGTGACCGATATTTGGCTACGGAGTGCAGAAACGCATTACTAATACAGATCTGATGTGAACAACTGGCTGCTGTATTTATTTGACCTACATATGCCCCATTAATCTCTTTGGAATGTTTGTTTGTGATAAAGTGTCATGCGTGTCACGAGCAGAGACTGAAATTAAGACAATGATACTTTAGCAGTAGCTGCAAAAGTTTGGGAAATAACAGGCTTGTATTTGGGAGCAGTCCGGCAGGGCAAAAGAACTAAAGGAAAAAAAAGAAAGGTGCTCATATAAAGTGCTCCAATACCTTTTAGTGGGTTCTTGCTGTATAAAAATGTAGCACTCAGAAGAGCGCTTAATGGTTTTATGAAACCTAATGTAGGCCTAGTTAGTTGCACAACCATTTACCTACATGTGTCCTACATTGAACTACATAACTGCTCTTGTGCTGACCTTTTACCTAGATCATCTGAAGACCAATCACACACCCATTCCTATCACTTGGAAATAAGTCATGTAACTCACCTTTCTATGCTTCTTGCCCATGAGACAGAGCTCAACATTAATATGGTTGAAGTCCCGGCGAAGACTTCCCCGGGGGCCCTTCACAATAACAGTGCGCCCTTTCAAGGTGATATCCACTGAGGGGAAGAAAAAAAAGTCAGATTACAAAAAATAAACTCTTACCCAGAACCCCCCGTAAAAAAAGGTAACATTTAAGAAATTACCCTTGTCGGGGATGTCCACAGTCTGGTTGTTGAGAATGGTCTTCATTCTGAAAAAGAAAAAATGTTAAACACTACTAAATACCCTTGGCAGTACCATTTTACAAAGATATACATGGCGGTCATAAAAAACTGCTTGATACTGGCCATATGGAGACTGTTCCAAAACCCAACTATGGATTGAAAGCAACAATTTTCCATAAACTCGCCTGCAAGACTTCTGTTGTACAATCGGTCAAAATATGACATTCACGGTCAGCAAACATTTTATAGGGATGAAATCACTTTTCAACTGAAAAGCCAATACGCCTAGCTTATAAATAAAACTGCCCTTTGATCACAGATTGTTTAGGGTCCCAAAGTATGGCAGGCATGCTTGCAATAACAATAAAAGTCAAAATAGCAGGTGCTCATCTTACAATAGTATTGCAAATAGTTTATCACGGTTTTAAAGTTCCAGCATTTGCATGGCCAATACTATTCCATGATGGTTGTAAGGTTTTTAGAGGCCGTGGCTGCGAACAGCAGATTAAATGGCGCAGCAAGCATCTCATTAACAATGGCAGGGGACATGTAGTTAGCACCCCCCAACAAAAATAAATTAAAATGAATCAAAGGGGGCCTACTTAAAAAAGGGGAAATGAATTTACTGGCACACCAGCTATATTAACGAAGTGCATTAATTTCCACACAGATGCACGTGCACTCACGCATTTACCCAAATGGAAAGTCAATGTTGTATGGTTTAATTGATAAAGTGAAAATGTCATCCATATGGGGGACATTGGTAGAACTGAAGTGCATGTCTGTACTGGTGGACAACTTAGCCAGTCAAATTTTCCTAGGAGCCCAACAATAATTACAGTGCAAATCTTAGAATACTGTAGCAGACAAGGGTTACAACTTTCAGTAGTAATCCATTAATTCATTCCTTAAAGCCAACTGTCTAATGCATGCTTTTCACAATAAGTCAGGCCTACTGCCTTGCCGCAACTATTCATAATAAACAAACGTAACCTATGAATCGATATGGCTTTACCCAGTGAGCCAATAAGGCCTACAGCATTTACCCCTGATTTAATGCCATAACATGCCTACTGTGTAGCAAGGATCACAATGAAAATCTTCTACTCTCCCCACCCACGGTTTGTCAGAGGGAGACCAACACCGAACAAGTCTAATACCGCCTGTTTTAGACTCTGCGAAATTCAAGCAAAACACAAAAAATGCATGTCTACAACTTGTAACGGTACGATAATCTGTGGTGCAAGGCCTACTGGGTTACACAAGTGTTTCACAATAAAAATGCTACAGCCACTTCCTGTCACAACTTTCCATAATAAATCATGCATATGACAGACAGCTTTCCAAACAGTCCATAGTTTGTGAACATAACCAACGGAAGCTTACTATATTCGGCACAAGCTCACAAGACAAGGCACCTATCAGGAATATTAATAAATACAAGAAATGTACATATTAGTTGGCAATACAAAATACTATCTCTTCAGAGGGCCCAACAAAGATCAGATTTATTGCCACGGTTTGTCACAGGGATTAACACCAAAAAGCCCTTACCTTCCACATCAGTGACCGGAACGAAAAAAAAAAAACTTTTAACCTTTAAAAGCGTACATCCCCTCTAATTTACACTGAATTCAATACTTTTATTAATGCCAAGCCTACAACTCATCATAACATACCCGAATTTTTCCACAACCCAACAAGTATATTCAGCATAATTAAATGCTGTACTTCAGACAAGCAATTATGGAAGGAGACAAAGCTCCTTTAAATAGTACTTATTAAAACTGTTAATCAAAATGTAGATGACAAATGCACAGCTAAACCAGACCTACAAATGGGGCGGTCACCTTGCATGTTTACAGTTACACTAGTTGGACCACCTATGGGCAACGATTCCCGGACAAGCATCAACCACATTACAACAGGTTTACGTGTGACCATAAACCCTTCCACATATAACATTCTATACGTAGACAGAAGCGAAACCCAATGGAACACATCATCATTTGGTCTCATGCGCAGCATTGAACCATTACAACTAATACCAGCCGCAAACTTTATTTCTATCCTTAAAGAAGCGTAGAACTTGGGAGTCCATCTCACCTCTTTCGAACGCATCAAGCCTAACCATAAGACGAAACCCATCACAACACAACAGCGCGCATCTATCTCGCACAACCAACGCTTTCCAGACTTCAGACAAAGCAGCGGTTTTGAATTAATTTGCTACTCACTACATATTACTACTGATTGGCGAATGGTCATATAAGTTAAAAAGTGTTTTCATGATATTGGCCAACAAACGTGACGTGTCAACGAACAAGGTAGCCACAGATATCTAATGAGCTATAAATGCAAAGATATCAAACGTCAGCAACTGCCAAGCTCAACCATACCATCAGAAAACAAGGCAGATATTTTATATCGTATGTAACTTGATTTATACAATTAACGCTCTCTCCAAATTGTTTCACATACTGGCGAGTGCTCGAGGAAGTAAAGATGTGTCGGAAGATTCTGTACGTGAACGTGGGTATCCAGTTAAACAACGTTCAGTTTAAAACACATCGGCCCGTTTGTAGAGAATGTACATTACATGAGTAAATAGTACAGCTAAAAAAAACGAATTAGGGGAAGAGTTTAGGCTTAGACAACCAGCGTTCTCATGTGTCACTGCTTGTAGGGAGTATTTGAAGAAAGCGGAAAAACAACCACTGTACAACACACATTATCACGCACAAGGGAAGGCATAACAGGCCAGAATAAAATAAGTGAGGGGCCAAAACCGAAAGAAAGTTCCCAATCGATCTCTGCCAGTCTAGAATTACACATATATATTGAGAAATCCTGCAACCATTTCAACCGAGAGCTATAGCCACTTAACCCATCCGACCAGATGTTCCTAGAGAGCCGCAGTCGGGGGTCAGAAAGTGCTGAAATTTAACGGATTGCAGTGGATTACAAAACCGGAACCGGGTTAAACGTCTCCTCACCTCGCAGGAGACCGAGAAAAGGGAGAGCGTCAATCGTCATCACGCAAATGTAGTCCCGCGATGCTCTGACATCACAACGTAATCTGGAAGCTCCAGTCTATTGCAATCGAGTACCGAGTCCTAATTGTGTTGCCAGAAACAAAGTCACCCCCCCCTCTCCTCTCAAGTTTATGTAAAGTCAGCACAGAATAATCAATTACCGAACCATCAACCAGCTGCTTGGAGATCAGCAAAGATCAGTCTAGTTGAGCCGGGTGTAAAGATGGCACAGATTCAGAGGGGGACAACACGGGTCTCTGTCTGGCTGTGTGCTCGGCTCACATCGGCCCAGGGACAGCAGAGACCTTGCGGGGTGAGTTTTCTAGAAATTAAAAATTGGATACTTCAATAGAAATTTTTGGGGACTTCGCCACGCATTCTTTAAACGCGAAAACCTGTAATGCGAGTTCCGTATTGGTGATGATACAGCTTTTCCATGTATTAAGAATAAAGTAATGTTCTTCCTTACCCTCATTTAGAACGTTCGTGGGTTACCTACACCCATCATGGCCGATTTGCGTATATTATTGGAACATTTGTTTAGTGCCTAGTACCAGACATGCCAATAGACCCGATGCAGGCGGGAGACTCCCGATTTTCAAGCCACAAACGAGTTTCTTTTAACTATCTCCGGCTTGAAATTGTTTCTTGTTCAATAGAAGTCAATGGGGAAATTACTTTCTCCCTATTTCTATTTCAAAATCTCCCACGTCACTATCCTAAAATGTTGGCATGTATGTAGTACTTTAATGTGGAGTGCCGAATCGCTTGCCTTCATGGGTAGCACGCGACACTGTGTAAGGTGTGTGGTTGGAGGTGTTTTGATCCAGTAAAGGTTTCTGTGTTGTGCGTGATGACCACCTTAACGGCCTTGCCAAGTTTTCCAGGTCCAGACGTGACATGCTGTTCCAGTCCAGTTTTTCCTTTGGATTTTGGGAGTTATAGTCTTGCTTATTTCTATTGTTATTATAAACAAGCATTGTCATAGCCAATAGGTCTCGCCTTTTGGGACCTTATAAATGTTAGAGGACTGGATGAAGGTCAGTTTTATGAAGTGAGATGATTTTGCTGCTATGTTTTGCTGGCAGTTTACCGTCCCTGCGGGATAGAAAGATTGCCACGGCCATTGGTCAGCCACATGCTGGTACACCGGACAGAGTCTAACCTCTGCTTATGTTTGAGTTGAAAACACAGTTTATGCGTCATGAGTCACCCTTGCCTCTCCCAGTTCTAAAATGTTCCTGCCCCTTTCTTTTGCCCTGCCGAGCTGTCGGAAGCACTCGCTATTCTATTAATATTACTATGTATCTGTGCACTTCGTCGCTGACTGATCAAGCGTAACAACTTTCAACGCAATACTGACTAGAAACCCTGGTCCCACAGGACTGAAGAGGTGTATATTCTTCAGTTGCCATTTAAAAATATAATGGTGGGATTTGCCTCCGAACCCCCACTCCAAAATCTGGTGGAAAGGTGATACATACCCTGTCCCCCGCAGTTTCTATGCCCACCATGAGAAGGGAGTGTTTACATGGGCACTCCTCGCAGAAGCCAGACGGAGAGCTGTAGGTCACGACCGAGATGCATTGATTGAGCCCGGTTCTTGGTTCCTGACGATGGCTTTGCCCTAGGAACTGCAGGCAGTGGTGGGATAATTCAAAATTTGCTAACATTCGTGACAAGAATTTTCAATTCTATTAAGGACAAGGAGGCAAGGATTATGCTTAGTCTCATTTCTTTACTGACACATAGCAGCCAATCACATTACAGTAAAGAAAAAACAGAACTACGTCACCCATGAACCCAGGGCAACCATAGAGTACACCAATAGTATATAAACAGTCTCAGAGGTAACCACTTCCTCTTTCTTTGTCCAAAATCCATTAGGAAGAACCAGTTAAACATCAGAAATTCAAGGAGAACATCATCCGAAAGGACCAAAATCCGAACGAGGAGGCGGAGGAACTTCCAAAAGCCACAGGAGCAGAAGCAGGCCAACGAGGAGAAGAAACTCGCAGCAGAACTTCCACAAGGGCGGAGCCGGAGGAACCTCACTTGGGATCAGAGCCTGAAAAGAGACACAAAGCCGTAATACACATCCCGTGTAATCATGAGCAAATAAAGGGTGGGTAGAGAAAAAACCAAGGCATTCATCACATTTCATTAGGAAAAGATCCATGAAGCATTGCATAGTAACAATATAATAGATACATGCATATACAACGGGTGGGATAATCCTCGCCTCCTTGTCCTTAATAGAATTGAAAATTCTTGTCACGAATGTTAGCAAATTTTGAATTCTATTTCAGGACAGGAGGCTCCGATTATGCTTGTTTAAAGCTCATCCACCACAACAGAAGCAACAGTAGGAACAGGCTTGAAATAAAATGTCTTAAACACAGAATCTGAGGACCAGTCAGCAGCTTTCATAATGTCACATAAAGTGACCCCCAATGAAAAGGCCTTAGAGGCCATGGCTCCCCGAGCCGAGTGAGCACCAAAAACAGAAACATCAATGCCCGCTTCCCCCATGAGCCATCTCACCCAACGGGCCAAAGTGGCTGGAGCAACGGGGCGAAAGGGTTTTTGCAAGGCAATCAACAATTGACCCTGCATATCAGATCGATGAAGAGAAGTACTCACCTCATAATCTTTAAGGCATTGAACCACACAAAGGTTAGGTCGAGCCGGAAAAGAAGGGTAAGAAATGATCTCCATGTTAGTTTTAGTGCGCCGGGAAAGGCGAAAGGAAACACCCTCAGGCGTGAAACTACGACCCGCTAGATCTAGAGCGCGGACGTCTGAAATGCGTTTGCAGGAAAGCAAACACAGTAACATAGTGAGCTTGGCCGAAAGTTGCTTACGAGTCAATAAGGAATTAACCGGCCAAGCTTCCAGAAAACGTAAGACCACAGAAACGTCCCATAGGGAAACATATTTAGGCCTAGGAGGAGTAGCCATACGAATACCTTTTAGAATCTTGGCTACGAGAGGATGTTCCCCAACTGGCTTTCCATCTACAGGAAGATGACCCGCCGAAATGGCGGAACGGAAATTGTTGACTGTGCAATAAGCCAAACCCGAAGAGGTGGACAGAGAGGACAAAAAATTGCATATCAAAGAGATATCAGCCGATGTGGGATCAACTTGCCGTTGAGTACACCAATCACTCCAACGTTTCCAGGAACTTCTGTAACGCTTGTGAGTGTTAGGGGCCCAGGCGTTGCTGAGGAATCTGGCAGCGTCCTCAGAAAGGCCTGGCACCGTCCAACGTTCCCCGAAATTCGCCACGCCAGGAGAAGGAGGGAACCGGACTGAACCAGGGGATGCGGATTCTGCAATGGATCTAGAAGGAGATTCGCCCTCTGAGGAAGAAGAAAGGGCAGGTCGCATGCCATCTCCAGAAGAACAGGGAACCATGGCTGAGCCCTCCAGAGAGGGGCAATCAGAATCAATTCCGCCTGAAAGCGCGTCACATAGGCCAGAACCCTCGGGAGCATCATGAAAGGGGGAAACGCATAACAGAGGGACGCCGGCCACGTCTGGAGGAAAGCATCGGTGGCCAGAGCTTCCGGGTCCGGTCTCCAACTGAAAAACTGGGGAAGTTGGGTGTTGAGCCGGGACGCAAAGAGGTCGATCAGACACGGCCCCCAGCTGCGAAGCAGTTGGCGAAATACCCTGGGGTGGAGTCTCCAGTCGCTGAAGTCCCTCAGATATCTGGAGTTCCAGTCCGCCACAAGATTGCGAGACCCGGGAAGGTACTCTGCAATAACAGTGATCTTGTGCTGAAGGCAATAATGCCAGAATTCCTTGGCAATCTCTGCCAACAACCGCGACCGAGTCCCCCCCAGTTTGTTGATGTAACGCACTGCGGAGACATTGTCCATCCGCAGAAGGATGCAGCAGTGGGACTGAAGAGGCGACAGGCATTTGATCGCAAATGACCCGCCAGCAACTCCAAACAGTTGATGTGGAGTGAAAGTTCCCGCGGAGACCACCGTCCCCCCGTCGAGATTGGACCGCAACGAGCTCCCCAGCCCCAACGACTGGCATCCGATTCGATCACAATCTCCGGAGAGGAGCCGAAGAGGGCCCTGCCGTTCCAGGCCTCCATGTGATCCAACCACCATTGCATCTCCAATCTGGCCTCCTCCGAGAGAGGAATCAAATCGGAATACCGAAGGCCTCGCTGAAGATGCTGAATCGTCAGACGTTGAAGGGCCCGATAATGTAGCGGGGCTGGAAATATTGCTTGCAGGGAAGACGCCAAAAGCCCGACTACTCGTGCTAACAACCTCAATGACACAGTCGGACTCGAGATAATGGAATTCAATTCCTTCTTGATATATCGAATCTTCTGCTGGGACAGCAGAAGCTGACAAGTGATGGAGTTGACTCTGAACCCCAAGAAATCGATGACCTGAGAAGGATGAAGAACAGATTTGGGAACATTCACCAGAAACCCGAGTGACTGGAGAAGGTCTATGGTCCAGTCCAGATGAGTCATTAGTTTGACCGGACAATCCGCTAGAAGGAGGATGTCGTCCAAATAAATGATCAAATGAACCCCACGACTGCGGAGAGATTCCACTACAGGACGCAACAGTTTCGTGAAGCACCACGGCGCCGACGAAAGGCCGAAGGGGAGGACTTGATACTGATACCAAGTCCCCTGCCACTGAAACTGCAGAAAACGGCGATGGGGACGGAAGATCGGGACCGAAAGATAAGCATCTTTGAGGTCCAGACGAACCATCCAATCCCGTTCTCTCAAGAGATCTCGCAACAGATGGATTCCCTCCATCTTGAAGTGCCTGTAAACCACCCCCGCATTGAAATCCTTCAGATTGAGGACCAACCGTGAACCTCCTCCCTTCTTTTCCACCAGAAAAATCGAACTGGCAAACCCCTGCGGATGGCGGACTGTCGGCACAATGGCCCCCTTCAATACCAGAGACTTGAGTTCCTCTGTGATGAACTCCTGACTTTCCTTTGAGAAGTGAAGAGGGAAGGGAGGACGAGACTGGTGAATGGGATGATAGAATTCGATTTTGAATCCCTGAACCGTTTCCAGCACCCAAGCATCGCCTGAGATTGCGCGCCAATTGGCTAGAAAATGGCGAATCCTGCCCCCCAGAACAACACTGCATGCAGGAAGAAGCCTCACCTGAAGTGGCGGAATCTTGATATCCGCCGGAGTAGCCACCTGAACCTCCTTTCTTGAACTGCCCACGTCCTTTCCTGGAAGGGTAGAAGTTAGACCGCTGGGCATAACTGGAATCCTGCTGGCCTCCCTTATGGGACTGGTACCCACGTTGATTGGGTTGGTATTGACCACGGCCGGACGAGCGTCCCCTGTTTCAAAAGTGCCGCGCTGATACTGCTTGATCTTAGCGCGGCCTTTGACACGGTGTCCCATGCCATTCTCCTGAAACGCCTGGAAGATATAGGAATCGTGGACTCAGCGCTCCAATGGTTTCGGTCCTTCCTGACCAGCAGATCTTTCAGGGTATCTGCACCCCCGTTTATCTCCAAACCTCAAGACATAGGGCAAGGGGTACCACAGGGCTCAGCTCTCAGTCCCTCCCTGTTCAACCTATATATGCAACCTTTGGCGGAGGTTGCTAAGAGATGGGGCCTCACAATGGTGTCGTATGCTGACGACACTCAGCTAGTCATCAGCCTTTGTGAGGCTCCCTCCCCGGAGGCCACCAACTTTAGGGATGGACTGTCTGCCGTAGCCAAATGGATGACGGCAAATTGCCTCCAACTGAACGGTGGTAAAACCGAGGTACTAATAATGGGGAAAAACAGCAACAACTGGAACGATTTATGGTGGCCTCAGTCTCTGGGCCCAGCACCCCCTCCAAAAAACTTAGTAAAAAACCTAGGGGTGTGGCTGGACTCGACCCTGAGCTTCCAATCACACACTAAAAAAGTTGCCGCAACCTGCACTGGACTACTGAGAAGCCTATACCACATCCTGGGCTATTTCGACTCCAAGACACGACAACTCATAGTGCAGTCTACTATCTTGTCTAGACTGGACTACGCGAGTGTCCTGCTGCTGGGAGCGAATAAAGCAGAGATAAAAAGATTCCAACGAATCCAGAACTCGGCAGCCAGAGCGATAGTAGGCCTTCCGAGGAGATGTTCGGTAAAAGCGACTTTGCACAGACTTCATTGGCTGCCCATAGAAGCCCGGATCCAGTTCAAGGCCCTCTTATTTGCCTTTAAGATACTGAAGAATGAAGGCCCAGAGCTTCTTCGTCCTCTGATGACCCCCTATAAACCCAAACGAAACCTCCGGTCTATGGGGCAACATCTAGCCCTGATACCCCAGACGAAATTCTGTCGCATCGGAGGTCGTTCCTTCAAGCTACTGGGGGCCAAACTGTGGAACTCCCTCCCTCTCCACATCCGTTGCATGGATGATTTGTTAGCCTTCCGAAGAGCGATCAAAACCCATCTTTTTCCCACCTCATAGATCCCTCTCTCGTTTCCAATAGATTGTGTTATGGTTCTAGCGCCGGGACGCCCCGTTGCTGGGGCAGCTGTTGCGCTCTACAAAACATATAACATTAACATTAACATTAACATTAACATTTCGTCCGGCCTTGCTGAAAACCGGACGCATGGCCCGTTTTAAGGTGGCCTGTGCCTTATCAATACTACTAAAAGTAGTGACAAAATGGGTGAGCTCCTTCAAGAAGGGTTGACCAAAAAGAAGACCTTGAGCAGCAGCCCCTGCCTCCGAAGAAGAAAGTTCAGACAACTTCGGGTCCAGTTTCAGCAGAATAGAACGCCGACGTTCACTTGAGAGGGCACAGTTGGCGTTCCCTAAAAAGCAGACGGCCCGCTGTGCCCACTGAATGAGCTCGTCAGGATCAACAGTGGAAGATGCTTCCTTGGCACGGAAGCCCAGATCCAACATTTTAGTGAGAGGACCTAGGAGGTCCAAGACTTTATCCTGACAAGCCCGCCAGGAACGGTCCAGACCTTTTTTGGGGTCCTTTGAAATTTTTTTCATGTACGTTAGCATGGTAGGGTCGACCTCCGGCGTGTCCGCCAGGTTATCCGCCAAATCTGGCCGTGGACACTCTGAGCGAAGACGCGCCCGCACATCCTTATCAAAAGGATGCCTGATATACTGCTGAACATACTCAGCCACAGCCGGGGAGGGAAGCCAGGCGGAAGAATTCGGGTGCACAATATCCTCAGGCTCAAAAGTTAAAACAGGAGGCCGAGAGGAGGCGTCCACAAAATGTTCCTTACATTTACGTTTTTTGGGGGGAGGAGGCAAAATCTCCGACGAGGAGGAGGAAGCATCATGGTCGTCGCTCTCCACCAGTACAGGGACAGCCTTGGACTTAGAGGACAATGACCGAGCCAACTTCCGAAAGTCCGAAGAATGGGGATTACCAGGAGATGAGGACTTCTTGGAAGGAAGCCAACCTTGCTGTTGCGCATATTGCGTCAAATGGCGCTTCAGGGGTGTAATGGCGCGAGCCATTGCCTTATTCATAGAGTGTTGTACCCCTTTGTCCAGTGCCTCAACCAGGTCCTGCTCAAAAAATTCAGACCCCTCCTCCTCATAGTCACCTTCCTCCTCATAATAATAGGAGCCACTCATGATACACTGGAAGTGTGTGAAATTAGCCCACCAGGTGACAAGGAATCTGGTATGTCAGTGACACAGTCCGAGGGAGTGAAAAACCTCACAGTCAGCAAGTTAAAGCAGAAAAAACTGCGTAGTATACAAGATATAGAGCGTGGAGGGAGGCTTGCTGACCAAAATATAACCACTCTAGGCAAAGCCTATGCTAATTATCAACCGGGACTTTGTTTTCAAGCTCCGGTGTCTAAACGGGACCAGCTGACAGGCAGTGGGCGTGTACGTCAACAGACGCGTTCAAGAGCCGGCGCTGTGTTGACAGAAATTACAGCTGCGCGAGGAAAAGCCCTTCGGGACAAAGGTCGCGCATGCGCAGACACTCGGCTCGCCCGACAGCCAAGGAGCCTGCTCGCGCTGAACGTGCGCGAGGCAGGACAGTCCCCAACTCCCTCCACCAAAAACGGGACAAACGGCAGCAAGTGCCCGACCCAGGGAGGTGACACACGCTCCCACCGACGCGCCGGCCGAGTTATATTCGAACGACCAAAACGGCAGCAAGAGCGCGAGATAAGCGCCAAAGCAGCAGCACACAGCGCGCACAAAGCGGTATGAAATTAAACACACAATACAAGTTAAAGAGCAATAGAATAACAAGTTTGCACTTAACTGGCTGCGGAGCAGCAAAGAAAGAGGAAGTGGTTACCTCTGAGACTGTTTACATACTATTGGTGTACTCTATGGTTGCCCTGGGTTCATGGGTGACGTAGTTCTGTTTTTTCTTTACTGTAATGTGATTGGCTGCTATGTGTCAGTAAAGAAATGAGACTAAGCATAATCGGAGCCTCCTGTCCTGAAATAGAATTCAGGAGAGAGCAGGCGGGGGAGTTCCACTGAGGAGGCGTCGCTGTTTGAACTGAGGTGCTGTAGCAGAGTTCTATGGCTCCTGATACAATGATGACGAAAGGTGCTGCGAGTCAGTTTTCTGTACCTACAAATGTGTAATTATTTATTGAAAAAAATATTAATAATAAACAAGCACTGGTGTTGCCGAAAGGTCTCGCAGTAGGAAAGTTGGAGCTATTGGTTTTGTAAATGACAAAGCCCTTTATGTTTTTAAAATGAAAACAAAAGTAAAAGGCATTGTTATTTGCAATTGTAATAGCTCCAACTTTCCTACTGCGAGACCTATTGGCAACGCCAGTGCTTGTTTATTTGTTTTGTTTTTGAAAATAGCGAAATTAATAGTTTTATCATTTACAATGCCAATAGTTATAACTTTCGCAAATGTGACACCTATAGCATTTGTAATGCAATATGTGTTCTATTTACGTGACTTACATGTATTGATATTACAAATAACAATGGTTTTTAATTTTTTTAAATAATTAATACTTGAATAAAAGTTATTGTACTTTATAATGGCAATAGCTTAAACTTTTATAAATAACATTTGTGAAGATTATGTTCAGTGTATTTTATTGTGACGAAAATCCAAGAACAGAAGTGAAATATTAACATCTTTTTGTGACACTTGTAATAAAGCTTGAAACATTGAGATAACATATTTGAACCAGTTGTTGTTGAATGGTTGCACAGATTGATGCTGTGGTGGAGCTCAGTGATGTTGTGGTGCCACTGAGTGATGCTGTGGTGGTGCTGAGTGATGCCGTATGCTATGCTATGTTTTGTTTTGCTATCCTATGTTTTGTTTTGTTATGCTATGCTATGCTGTGCTGTCCTATGCTTTGATTTGTTATGCTATGCTGTTTTGCTATGCTATGTTTTGCTATGCTATGCTATGTTATGCTATGTTTTGTTATGCTTTGTTATGCTATGCTATGTTTTGCTCTGCTATGCTATGTTTTGTTGTGCTATGCTATGTTTTGTTGTGTTTTATTATGCTATGCTTTGTTTTGCTATACTATGTTTTGTTATGCAATGGTATGCTATGTTTTGTTGTGTTGGTATGCTATGTCGTGTTTTGCTATGCTATTATATGTTTTGTTATGTTTTGTTAAGCCATGCTATGTTTTGTTGTGTTAAGCTATGCTATGTGTTGTTGTGTTTTGTTATGCTATGTGTTGTGTTTTGTTATACTATGTTTTGCTATCCTATGCTTTGTTTTGTTATGCTATGGTATGTTTAGTTTTGCTATCCTATGCTTTGTTTTGTTATGCTATGTTTTATTGTGTTTTGTTATGCTATGTTTTGTGTTTTGCTAGGCTATGCTTTGTTTTGCTAGGCTATGCTTTGTTTTGCTATGCTATGTTTTGTTATGCTATGCTATGTTTTGCTATGCTATGCTTTGTTATGCTATGCTATGTTTTGTTATGCCATGCTAGGTTTTGACCTGCTATGCTTTGTTATGGCATGCTATGTTTTGTTATGCTATGCTATTGTTATGTTTTATTATGCTATGCTTTGTTTTTTATGCTATGTTTTATTATGCTATGCTTTGTTTTTTATGCTATGTTTTGTTATGCTATGCTTTGTTATGCTATGTTTTGTTATGCTAAACTTTGTTTTGTTATGCTATGCTATGTTGTGTTTTGTTATGCTATGCTATGATTTGTTGTGTTTTGTTATGCTATGCTATGTTTTGCTATGTATGCTATGTTTTGGTGTGTTTTGTTATGCAATGGTTTGTTGTGTTTTGCTATGTTTTGTTATGCTATGCTATGTTTTGCTATGCTATGGTTTGTTATTCTATGGTTTGTTATTCTATGGTTTGTTATTCTATGGTTTGTTATGCTTTGGTTTGTTATGCTATGGTTTGTTATGCTATGGTTTGTTATGCTATGTTTTGTTATGCTATTCTTTGTTAGGCTATGCTGGTGAGGGTGTATGAGGGTGAGTGAGTGAGGGTGTGTGAGGGGGTGTGAGGGTGAGGGCGAGGGTGTGATGGTGTGTGAGGGTGAGAGGGTTGGGAGGGTGAGAGGGTTGGGAGGTGAGGGTTGGGAGGTTGAGGGGGTGTGAGGGTGAGGGTATGAGGGTGAGTGAGAGTGAGAGTGTGTGTGGGTGAGGGGTTGTGAGAGGGGTGAGGGTGTGAGGGTAAGGGGGTGTGAGAGGGGTGTAAGGGTGCATGAGGGTGAGGGGGTGAGGGTGAGGGGATTGAGGGTGGGTGAGGGTGTGTGAGGGTGTGGGGGTGTGAGGGTGAGAGGATGTGTGAGGGTGAGAGTGTTGTGAAAGTGAGGGTGAGGCGGGGTTACGGTGGGTGAGGGGGTGTGAGGGTGAGGGGGTATGAGGGTGAGGGGGTGTGAGGGTGAGAGGGTGTGAGGGTGAGGGGGGTGAGGGTGTGTGAGAGTGTGTGAGAGGGTGAGAGGGGTGAGGGTGTGTGAGAGGGTGAGGGGATGAGGGGGTGTGAGGGCATAGAACGTAATCCGTGACATAAATAGATTAAGAACATATACACTTCTAGAAACAATGTCTTTAAGACATTTTCTAGCCGATCACTACAATCGAACTGAGTCTGTGCATCCGTCTTACAAAAATCCCTAGAAGGGTAAACTGGAAAAAAACATTGGTAGAGCAAATAGGTCAGGTCGTTGGAACGTATTAGCTTTGCCAATTGCCTTTGGTGGGGCTGCAAAGCATTGAGATGCTGCCCACAATCATCAAAATAACAAGCCCTCTGCCCTGGTAGTGAATTAATAGTATATGCGTTTGTTCTGCCAAAACCCTCATTTCATGATGCCTAAAAACGAACTGCAAATTATGAATACATTAAAAAGAATCGTGACGATAAATATCCCCTCCAAAGTCACTTGGTAAAACCTCCGGTGTGAAGCATGTGTGAAGTTTGGAAACCCCTTCATCAGCAATTAGCCTCTGACCTGCATTTTAAGGGAGAAGTTCACTGTCAACCCAGTCTCTGAGATCCCCGAAAATAACAGGTTTAAATGAAAGCCATCTGGCTAGTAAATGAGGCCACCGCTTCTCCGGGAATGCAACTAAACACATAGGGCCTTATTTATGAAGTCCTTACGCCGCCGGTACGTCACTTTTAAAATGGGGAAAAGTGACGTACCGGCAGCGCAAGGCCTTCATAAATAAGGCCCATAGTGTGTGAACATTACTTGATAAGTCAGCTTCCCAGTGCGTGCGTGCACCTCAACAGAACTATCCATCCCATAATGCATCATAGCGACATGCGGAGATATATATATATATACATAACCCTTGAAAGTCAATTGCCTCCTAAAATCGATAGACACTTAGACACTATTCAATGTAGTGTCTCAGGTTTATAATCCATAGGTTATGCCACTGGAATACCCAAAGGATGTCACTGTTATTTCCTGCGTCGCTTCTGGAAACCTCTGGTCGATTTACGTATTGCAGTATAACTGATTTGCTTTCCTAAGGCTGTGTTGACCTTGGTTACATGTTTGCGCCTTTTAAATGGCTCTTATGTTACCTGGCTCCAATCAGTTCTTTATTTAAACAATTGTGTTCCCTCTCACTCTATTCTATTCCATTCGAAGAGCCCTAAAATTGTGGCGTGGAGTGTAGAACTAAGGAGGTTAGAAATTAGCTATCGATTTAATGTTTCCGGGCTTTCTAGTCCCCTGTTTAGCAAATGTGCCTATACAACCGGATTATGCTGAAAATAAAGGCCGTGGGAGTAAGGGGGGGGGGGGAGAGTGATCGGTCGGTATGTTAGTTTTCATGGACTAATTACTATGTGCATTAGCGTACACAAAAAAGAGGCTCACTTGGTCGGAAACTTTAATTGGACTTTTGTTACCTTTGTATGGCGGTGCTCAAAATGCAGATGCCCTTCTGAACGAACTGAGCGCCCAGCAGAGGTAGACCAAAGACTGGTGGCTAACTAGCAAACCGTGCGGACACTGCAAACCTTTCAAGAGAGTAGACTGGATGATTCACAGGGTGTCACGGGATCAAACGAATGCATCTATTTGACTGCCTTTAATTTGTCAAATTGGAACTGCGACGTTGTCAGGATCGCATGAGACGATTTCCTTCTCCCGTGAGACAAGGTGAAAGCACCGCGGGTAGAATCATAGTCAATTCAACATCCCGAATATATTGTCATAGTAAGGAGAACGGTAACATAACTTTCCAGGCTCCATTTGCTTCATTTCATCTCCCCTCTGAAGGAATACAATAACCAAACACGTCTTTGTAAATGCCGCCCGGCTACAGCTTTAAATGTCAACCAGAAACCCACGTGAAACACATGCTTGGCAGAGTCACTGAGAGAGTCAGAGAAAGAAAGGGGCACTGAGGGAGAGAGATGTGTGTGCGTGAAGCTTTAAATGTCAACCAGAAACCCACGTGAAACAAATGCTTGGCAGAGTCACTGAGAGAGTCAGAGAAAGAAAGGGACACTGAGGGAGAGAGATGTGTGTGCGTGAAGCTTTAAATGTCAACCAGAAACCCACGTGAAACAAATGCTTGGCAGAGTCACTGAGAGAGTCAGAGAAAGAAAGGGACACTGAGGGAGAGAGATGTGTGTGCGTGAAGCTTTAAATGTCAACCAGAAACCCACGTGAAACAAATGCTTGGCAGAGTCACTGAGAGAGTCAGAGAAAGAAAGGGACATTGAGGGAGAGAGATGTGTGTGCGTGAAACAGACGTAGAACCAGAAAAATAGCGGCGCATTGGTGTGAAGCACATCAAAGGGCTTCTCCTCCCCTAATTAGGTGAGGAGAAGCCGTTCCGGGAAACTGAAAGTACGGCCGGCCTGCGGCCGGCCATGAATAATTAGGGGAGGAGAAGCCCTTTGATGTGCTGGGCTGGCTGGCCCTGAATGCGCGTGCATGTTATCACGTGGTTCACGTGAACAGCATGAAAACCGCGGGGCTGAAAGTCCTTTGGTTTGAAGATGTTTTCGCCACATGAATTCTCGCTCCGCTCGATGCGCTTGCGCACATCGATAGGTCGCGAGACCTAAAAAACAACTGGCAGAGCTGCTCCCTGTTAGGAGTGAGGTGCTTTTGCTGAGCAGTATGTTCAGTCTCTTGTGCCGAGATAATGTACTGGAAGAGCGGAGGCGAGTGAGTCATCGCCAGGCAGGTATTCCGCTGTGGCTAATGTGAACAGTAGCTTGACATGAACGCCACGCTCTGCTATTCTTACCACGGCGTGACATCCTGAGACGTTTCTTTTGTCAGGCAGAGGCTTCCAAAGAAAAGAGTTACGAGGGCTCTCTGCTGATCTTGGACAGGCGCCTGATGCTGTGTGCGCCCGCGGGTTAACAAGTGGAAGGTGTGGGTGGAGCAATTCCCTTGCGGGAGCGAGCAGGGGCACCATCTGTTTGAAAGTTAATTACAAACAGATGTCGCCATAGCTTGCTCCTGCAAGGGAATCACCAAACGTGCACCTGTTGCCAGTGAAAGCAATGCAAAGCATGCATGTTTTTGGCAGAAAAAGCTAATCGATTCCTAAAGGTCTCCTCCTAAGCAACGCATGCGCGCTGCATAGGCGAGACCTAAACAGGACTAAAAGCCCCAGAATTTAAAGGGTAAAAGCTCAGACTACACCAGCACATCACGTATGGACTTGGAAAACTTGGCATCTATACACCAAGGAGCATGTTGTTGGACACATCG
Organism: Lissotriton vulgaris; assembly: GCF_964263255.1. Taxonomy (NCBI): domain Eukaryota; kingdom Metazoa; phylum Chordata; class Amphibia; order Caudata; family Salamandridae; genus Lissotriton; species Lissotriton vulgaris. The sequence goes on along the minus strand of NC_141690.1, from coordinate 10,699,179 downwards.
ATTAGAAGTGTGATTAGGGTTGCCACCTTTCCCCCAAACAAATTCTGTCTGTTTATTCACGGTTTAAGATTCTGCAAAGGCCTGGGCCATATTCTTTAATAGAACTTTATATGAAATCACCCATATTCATTTTTAAATGCCTCTTCTGTCTCTGTTTACTTTATCAGTCAGGGGGCATTAGAACAGCTGTAGAACACATTTTAAAGTATTTTCTTATAACATTTACTATTTAAAGTATATACGGATAAGGGGAGAAAATACCAGCTTTAGGTGATTTTTCAAATTTTTGTACTGGCAAGGACAGTAAAATGCCAGTATAAAAACGGCCAGGAGACATGCTTCGGTATGATGTCAGGCGTGCAGTTTATAATATTCAGTAACCTGGCAGCAGTGATCACCTCTGCAGCTCCCTTTGTGGAGGACTTCAAGCTGTGGTGCACACCTCCACGGGTTCATGGCTGCATTCCCGGAGGGCGCAAATGTTTCAGCAAGTGCTTGTAAATAAAGATGGCCTGGAAGCATGACCTTGTTTATTTGTAATTTTTAGGTCTCGTGACCTACAATGCGCGCAAGCGCATTGAGGGAGCGAGAATTCAAGTAGCCAAAATCCTCGTCAAACGAAGGGCTTTCAGCCGAGGTTTTCTTGAAGTTCACGTGAATCACGTGAACAAACAAGTACGCGCATCAGGCACTCCTCCCACACCTCACGGACATCTGTTCATTTCTCCTCCCCCTCCCCAGCCAGCTTCCCCCAGGCCCCTGCTGCTTCACACCCAGCCTCTGCACCCTCTGCACCCTCTGCACTCCCACGCCTGTCGCATTTCTCCTCCCCCTCCCCTTCTCTGCCTTCCCTCCGTCTTGTCTATCATGTGCTTTTCTTATTCATTCTGTCGGATTTTTCTTTATTTCCTTTCAATTTCTTCCTTTTTGTTTTCTTTCTGTTTCCTGCTTTGTATCCCATGGATCTCGCTTTTCATCTTCTTCCTACACCACACTAATGTTCATGTAAAATCACAGAAAGACCCTGTGAAGTGCCGGGGATCACACTTTGTAGCAAGTAGCTGAATTGCACTTTTAACGAGTGGGTCTTGATGAGGTAACATGCTAATGGCACAGTCCGATTTTGATTTTACAATGACGTCTGCATTATTCAACCATTGGAGAAAGAGCATTTGCATTAATCAACCAATATTCAAACTCCAGCGCTTCCTCAGTCAACGAAAATGTCGCACCGATCCGGTGGGGCAAATGTTACCATTAAACTGATTGATCAGTAAGAATGTCACAGTCCACAATCCCACGTCAGAACTCTACATTTATCTAATCGATGTTTTGGCCTTCACAGGTTTACCGAAGAGCTGCCACGTCTCCTAGTTTCGATATCAGTCTTAATTCCTTCCTTCTCCTCGTCGGCTTGTAGTAACTGTTGTTTCACGAGTGTACGGGACATTCACTTTTAACATTGAGCTTTTATCTTCTGTCCCACGCGCATCAGGCACTCCTCCCACACCTCACGGACATCTGCTCATTTCTCCTCCCGCTCCCCAGCCAGCTTCCCCCAGGCCCCTGCTGCTTCACACCCAGCCTCTGCACCCTCTGCACTCCCACGCCTGTCGCATTTCTCCTCCCCCCCTCCCCTTCTCTGACTTCCCTCCGTCTTGTCTATCACGTGCTTTTCTTATTCTTTCTGTCGGATTTTTCTTTATTTCCTTTCAATTTCTTCCTTTTTGTTTTCTTTCTGTTTCCTGCTTTGTATCCCATGGTTCTCGCTGCCTGTGCCAGCCATGGTCCCTTTGATCTCCTCAGTCACCCCCAGAACCACAATGTTTCGGTGTACCCCAGACTGGCAAGTCTGGGACCGGGAAGCATGTCACCATTGCTGTTTATAAACTAACATATACAAAGTGCCTAATGACATCAGCTGCGTGTCTGCATATGTGATCCTGGGAAATTGATAATTCTTCCCGAAGCTATAAATAGCACCGCTTAATTACACAGATAATTACCCTGTTGCACAATACTCCCATGGGCAGGAAAAACTGTCTCAATAGTGAGTTCCCATAAAGCAGCCCAGAAGTTTATCCCCACCCCCACAATGTCCCCCCACCCAAACATTCGATCTGGGAAAACAAGGCCAGCTTGTTGGCTCAGTGAGTTAAGTGCTCAATGCGGATGGATGTCTGTTGGAGCTGCCAATCACAAGTGCAAATCCTGAAAGGTACACCTCTGCCTTTTCATCCTTTTCGGGTTCATAATTTCAGTCCTATTGAAACGGGGGGGGGAGAGGGATGATAACCACGATTTACAGCACTTAGAACCCTCAAAACTGGAATGCTGAGTGCTATAGAACAACACAGAGTGGGAAGGGTCAAACAACACAGAGGGGCAATGGTCTGGCGAAGCACACAAGAAAGTCACCTGGAATAAATATGCAGCATGCAGTGCTTAAGCAAGAAGAAACGAGAGAGAGCAGTGTGAGGGGGGAAAAGTAGACGGATAAGAGACCGACACGGAGCAGGAGAGGGAAAAGAAGCGCATAAGGGAGATAACTGGAAACACATGCACTCACTGGGAGTTCTTAAGCCTAGAGAACACACAGCAAATAACCTTATCCCTATTGGCAGTCGCTGGAGAAGGTAATGGTGGAGAGGAATACTTCGGGCAGAGGCATAGCCATTCATGGGTACAACAGGTGCAGTGGCACTAGGACCCAGATGCCTGAGGGGTATGCTCAAACCTGACTTTTGGATTATTTTATAATTCAGTCAGCAGCCAAGGGACCCATTTCATTCCTTGCACTAGGGCCATTGAAAGGCTGGCTACCCCACTGACCCCAAGAGCTCTTGGCAAGAGGGATGTAGGAATGCCCGGTAGGAAGGGAGCACAGGGTTATTTCACTTCCCCCCCCCCCTCGCCTCCAGGCTTTCATTTTGTGGTGAGGGAGCATACGGGAAATCTTCTCTCCAATGTTCCTTCTGACCCACAGGCAATTGCTTGCGAGTTAGGGTGCAAGTGGGAAAGCTTCAGATGGTGACTGGGGCAATCATAGAGATTTGCGGGGGCGGGGGGGGGGGGTAAGAAAAACAAGAACTGGCGTTGCCAATAGGTCTTGCAGTAGGAAAGTTGGAGCTATTACAATTGCAAATAACAATGCCTTTTATTTTTCTTTACATTTTAAAAACATAAAGGGCTTTGTCATTTACAAAACCAATAGCTCCAACTTTCCTACTGCGAGATCTATTGGCAACGCCAGTGCTTGTTCCAGGTTGTTTTCATTTACAACCAGGAACTGAAGTGTGTAAAAAAATAAATTAAAAAAAGTATGGAAACTTTGATCCTGAGCGTTATGGTAAACAAGGTCAGTGAGTGTGATGGCAGTCTCAAAGTAGTTGCTGAAAGACTACATTTGCTGTAACTGTTCTTTTGTTTCTGGCCTTGGGTATATGTGTATAAAAAAAACACGCACACTTTAAATAAAAAATAAATGCAAGTTTAACTAATCAGTAGGAAATGCACTCTTTTATGTTATGAAACCTCAATTGGTTAATGTGATCATAAGCAGATGTCTGTAGGAGGATCCAGAATCACAAAATAGATTCCTAGTTGGTGCAGTGGGCAATATTGACTTGAGTACATATAGTGTTATGGGGTTCTGGCCTGTGACCGAAAGCACTGTGATTATGTAGGTCATTATTTTAAAATGGTATCACACATATTCCAAAATAGACTTCTGCAAAATGATTGTGGTTTAGAAAAAAGAAGTGCTTTAAAAATATATGTGCAAAATGATTTAGTGTTTAAGATAAATCAAGTGCTTTCGCAATATATATTTTAGTATTATCAGGCTATACTTAGTGCAACAATTTAATAAGTGTCCGTTAAAAGGACACACTCCAGAAAACAGCTGGTACCATGCTTATAGTACATGTCAAAAAGAATACTTATTTGTCACCAAGAAGCTTCAATTCTCTCCATCAATTAACGTCTATTCTGACACGTTCCTAGTTTAGTGACCTCATTTGAATCTTTTTCTACTAAGATTGTTGGTGGCTTGTAAAGCCCCTTGGAAGATAAGTACCACAACACTCCTTACAAAAATCCATATAAAGTGTTTCCACTTTTCTTTAGTAATTTAGTACATTTTAATAATTCCAGAACCGGAGCCAAGTTTTGTTTTCATAGAAGCTTGTATTTTCAATTGGTGGAAAACAGCCTGTCAGGAAAGTACAGCCGACACGTGTTTCATCACGCCAGTGACTTTTTCAAGGCTGTCATTCTGTACATACATATCAAACAATTTGAATATTATAAAAACAATGTAGTCTCGAATGTACTTAACAAATGCGTTTAAAGAATATGATATTCGTATACTGTAGACTTAGGCTAGGAAGGAAAGATCATGGAACCTCATTTCGCATACCAGTTTTGATGATTCCTAGTTCAACTGACACTGCTGTGGTCCCGGCTGGGAGTGGGCCCCGCATCCTCGCCCAGCCCCGGGTGCATGCCTCTGTCACTTTGCGTCTGTCCTCGTGGGCACAGTCCAGATCCTTGCGCCATGGGGCGTAATGATCCCAAGCAGCCGACACTGCCGTTCGAAAAGGTCACAGACAACACATCAAAGGAAACTGCGGACATGACAGAGGGGGCACAGGGAAATGAAGATATCGACGACCCAGCTTCGCTAACTGCTGCAATGCTTAGGAAATGAGGGCTGGCTTCAAGGCACTGGGTGGCAGGTTTGATGCACTAGACAAGAGGCTAGCTGTCATGGGCGCAAAGGTTCAGGCGCATGACTGTCGTCTAGATGTGGTGGAGGCACGAGTTTCAGATGTGGAGGACGGGGCGGCTCAGTCGCAGAAAAGGCTGGAGAGGGTGGAAAGAATTTTGAAAGAAGTGGCGATAAAGAATGAAGATTTAGAAAACCCGTAGCCGGCGAGACAACGTGCGCATCCTTGGCGTGCCAGAGATGACCCCCACTGGTCGCATGGATGTCTTTGTGGAACAACTACTGTTGGATGTGTTTGGTAGTGAGTCCTTCACGCAGGGTTTTGTGGTGGAACGTGCCCACGGAACGTGCCCACAGATCACTGGGTCCCCGCCCCAAACCCGGGCTGCCTCCACGACCCATCATTGCAAGACTGATGAATTTCAGAGACAGAGACACTCCCTTCGAGCCGCCCGTGAACGCAGTGATGTTCAGTGGCAAGGGAGTAAGCTATAATTTTCCCCGGACTTCACAGTTGTGGTACAAGATGCACGCCGCAAATTCAATGGCGTGAAGGCCACTTTAAAGAACCTGGGGCTTAGGTATTATCAGGGAAATCCTTCGATTTGTCCAGTTCTCCGGGCTTAGTATTAACTGGCACAAATCCGTGATTTTTCCGTTAACGAGCAGCGCGGCTCCATGGGAATGCGAATATCATTTGGAATGGTGCCATGACACGATCAAATATCTTGGCGTTTACATACATTTGGATACGGCTACCATCAGGTTAAACTATGGGCGTACGATTAGCTCTTTGGGATCACAAATTGAGAGGTGGCTGCGCCTGCCTTTTTCGATAGCTGGTAATGTTGCCATTATCAAAATGGTATTCCTCCCGAGATTTTTATATCTTTTTAACAACATTCCCCTCACTCAGTCATTCTTTTTGCAGCTGCGGCAACTCCTTTTGAGACTGGTATGGGGGGGGGGCAAGAGACCACGGGTGAACTGGCAGACTCTGACTCTCCAGTATGAGAGGGGCAGGTTTGAGGTCTCGGATATGTATTTTTGCTATTTGACAGCACAGTGCTGCTATTCATATGCATAGTACAACCTAGACGCCCATATCCCTTACTTGAAACCGGAGGCAGATCTGGTACTTCTGCAGAAACAGTCCACAGTTTTACCTAAAGGGAACCAGAGGGACCCGCGAGACATTCAGACGGTATCCACCACCAGCTGGGCATGGGAGAAGCTACAGCGACTATTTGGGTTGGACATATTATATTCCCCGGCATTACCACTACCGAACCCCTCATTGCTTCCCATCACGGGAGAAACATTAGTACAACGCACATTGGCGAAATTCCAAATTTGTCGCATCACTTGTCGCCACCACAACATCACTCCGCGCCACCACAGCATCAATCTTCGCAACCATTCAACAACTGGTTCAAATATGTTCTCTCAATGTTTCAAGCTTTATTACAAATGTCACAAAAATATGTTAATAGTTCACTTCTGTTCTTGGATTTTCATCACAATAAAATACAATGAACATAATCTTCACAAAAGTTATTTACAAAAGCTATTGCCATTATAAATTACAATAACTTGAGTATTAATTATTAAAAAAATAAGCCATTTTTATTTGTAATATCAATACATCTAAGTCACGTAAATACAACACATATTGCATTACAAATGCTATAGGTGTCACATTTGTGAAAGTTAAAACTATTGGCATTGTAAATGACAAAGCTATTCAATTCACTATTTTCCAAACCAACACATAAATAAAAAAATTGTCATTTACAATACCAATGTCTCAAACTTTCCTAATGCGAGTCCTATTGCATTGCAAATGCTGGTTTCTTTTAGAATGCCACCCTTTGGTTAACATGTAGCTACAGCCACCTTCCAATGCTTGATGGATAGAATTTTACAACTGCTTCGTTGCTATGCAGCACACATCCAAATGAGATAGTGATCTACAGCCTCTCTCGTGAGTTACACGTTTAACATATAGTTAAGAGATGCAGGATTGCCTCTGAATCCAGATAAATGTTCTCTAGCAGGCCAGCAAATAAGGTACTTCGGAAAATGGGTTAATTCTCCCTAAAAAACCAGAACGGAAAGGCCTCCCAAAAAATCCAAAGACCTCAAACCAAGAGAGCAGTAATATCATTTCTTGGCTTCATTGTCTATTAACTGAGATTTATCCCGAAATTCTCAAGGCTGGCAGGCCCACTAACTACCTTGCTAACGAAACGCACACGCTGTCAAGTACCCTGAGGAATGAATCAGGAAGAGGCATTTGCAGTTTTAGAGTAAGCTTTAAAGGATACAAGGGTAGCTATATTACCTTTCTTGCCACAACCGGTAGGACTGGGAACCAACCATCCTCAGTTTAGAGAAATAATTGCCTAAGTGAGTGTGTTCGACCAATTGAGGAACAAAGCAACCATCACCTGATTTCAAGAAAACCTTTATCCTACACATGGGTGTTTATTGGACAGGTTTTGGGTAGTTTCATCCCAGGAATTTAGAGATGGGGGTCCAACTTATTTTTCTGTATTAGCCACATTTTGTTGCCTTATGAATGTCATTATGTGACATTTGAGATCAAATGCCTAGCGATCAGATTGGCAGTACAAACGCCGAGATTTTATTTGCTAGAGATACTATTCTTCTAGAGATCATGCATCACTGATATGGTTATCCCATAACCAGATATAAACCATAGAATATACTCTGAGGGTTTCTGCCTTTACAACTACTCTTATTTACAGTCCTGCCTAGGCTGTACAAACTGGAGGGCAATGTTGATATGTTTTTTCCCCCCAGAGTGTCCTCAAATGACGTGAATGAATGTCCTGACCTAAGGGCGGACTTGCCTCAAGAAGTCGGTGGGTGTAGACACATCTATAGGGATTGCCGTGATTGGAACGGTCAGAAGGCCAGCCTCTGGAAACTTGGAACTCTGAGTCCATGTTCGCAACCAGCCTATTTACTGGTTGGCAGGAGAACATACCATGACAGGGTTTAGAATGCATGCAGGGTTGGCGGCTTCCACACTGTCAGAGCCAGACATGTCAGCTGGTTGTGGCACCCCAAAAAAAACAGGCTTGGGTGGAGGGCGCAATAAAGAAAGAGGATTGGTAAACAAATACAGATTTCTGGGTGGAGCTAAAATTCTCATTTACCAATGGGATAGCTCCAAACCTTATCTTTACTTAATCGATGTGGGGGAGGAAGCAAAGAGGAAGAAGCACACAGCAGAAAATACTGTAAAAATAGGTCTCGTTCAGGTAGATGGGGTGTGGAAAACGGACCTGTACCTGTTTTTTTGTTTGTAGGCAAGTGGGATGAAATAGGTGGGCTGGGGGATCTGGAGAGATGACCTGAGCCTGTGTTTCTTTTGCAGATTCATTTTGAGTAATTCCAAGATACTTAAGAGGGGAGTTGTGGACATGTTTGGGACCAAGAAATTGAACCCACCAAGAAAAATTGTAAGGAATAAAAGACACCGAGACCTGGATATAAGAAATGCGAATATACTTAGGATTAGGAGGTGATTTTGAGTAATATTCCTAAAAGACCTTTCGGATTCTGAACTATGCAACATTAAGAAAGCCTGTCACTGTATTTTGTTGAATCTATTTCCCCCCACTGGTTGCTTTAAAAAAAAAAAGTTGCCATTCGGTGAAAGTGAATGCAAGGAGGGCGATTGCTGTCCCTCTCAGATCTCATCTCTATGTTTGAAGCTATTCACAGAGTCGCAAATTGACTCCTGCCTCATAAATATTGATGTCGCAAGAGGTTTGTTTTGCAACACCCTGCAAATGAATATTTTGTGCTGTAACAGATAAGTACACTAGTCCTAGTGCAAAATAAAGGTTGGGTTCAAAAGACTGACCGGTTTGTGACCCCACCTTACTATATAAAGCCCTTGGCTCTCTTTCTCACCTCTTGATCCACAGCCTATTTTAATGTGTTTCAGGCACATTTGTGCCCTGGAATTTTTCATCAAAATACAGAATTCACTCCCATCATGCTTGATTTAGTATTTCGTGAAAATTCACCAGCACTGTGGATGGCACGAATATGCAGTGGCAATATTGGCTCTGTCTGGATCCCCAAATGCTTATAGACATCATGAGTTCAGTTTTGCAGTCTGCTCTAAAAGTAGAAAACTTGCATTAAAAACTTCTTCAATCTTAATGGTTATGGACTTGGACGCTGTGAAGTGCCAAAAAATCTAAATGATATTAAAGAATCAATCGTGCCCTGTAGATAATGTGTCAGCAGGATGAAAATATAGGTTACCTACTGCATGTGTGACTAGTTTGCAAAGCAGCTTGAGTTGCCATAGGATTCAAGTAACTGTATTGTTTTTTTAATTTTATTTTTTATTTCAAGGCAAGAAATAATGACTGGAGACTAAACAGAGAGTTCAGCACATCTCCAGATGATAGGAAAGAGATCATTCAGAATGGACCTGATCTGCAAGACTTCATATCTGGTGAACTATCTGACAAGAGTAGATGGAGCGAGTATAAAGGAAATTTAAAACGCCAGAAAGGAGAAAGGTAATAATTAATTAAATGCTACACTGTGTTTCTATGGAAAGCCTGTCAGCCAATCAAAGTCTGGGAAGAGGGCGTTTTTTTAGGTTTCGCCTATTATCATTCGCTTGCGAATGTAATAGGCGAAAATTCAAGGGCTTGATCGACTCGTCAAACCACTGCGGTTTTCTCACAGTGCATGTGAGTCATGTGACTACAAAAGCGGGTCACATGACCACACATGCACGCGCATCTCCCTAATCCGCCTGCCACACTTCTCCTCCCCTCGCTCACATTCTGCCCCCCCCCCCCCCCCACCAGGCTCTCCCGCCCCCATCCGGCTTCCCTCCGGCCTCTCTCCAAGCGCCCATCCAACTTTCCTTTTTCCAAAGAAAAAAGCCTGTCACTCGCGTGGGTGGCGTTCTGTTACTTTAAAATGCTAAGCATTAATACGATTATATATAGTTAACACAGTGTGCGTCCTGTTCCCTGGCGTGTCACCTACTGGGACTTTCTCAAATGCAGTTCCATCCTTAAGAGCGCGGCTCAGTACTTTTACCAGTCACATTTCCATGAGAGTTGGATCAGAGTCGCAACCCTTAGTTAGTGTCCAGACCCCACACCCCTTCCCCCGCCTAGTGCGACCCTCACCTCTTCAGCACTCAGCCGCTGTCTCAGCAACTCCCCGCCCCTCTCCCCTGCACTTCACGTGATCCAGTCGCTTCCGCAATCATTCTCCGAGCATGCGCACTGCAAGGTATAGCTCTTTCGGGCTCGGCGGGCTAGTTTAGGGAGCATAAAAGGAGGACAAGCCGTTTATGTCTCCTGTTTGAGCTCTATTCTATTGACATACATTGTCATTCTCTAATGCTAGTGTCTCGCTCCTGTCCTGGTCGAGAAAAAACTCTAATTTAAATCTAAAACGCACATATTCAATATGATATTGTGTTAACTCAATGAATCTGAAAGACAGACTGCTTCAAGCCATTTGACTGTCTAGGTCTGGCAGCATATCAATTTTCTATTAGTCACATGTAGCATTGTGATACCACCTCAAACTTAGCACAACCGTAGAAAAGTGACCTAGGTTCATGTTCACGTGTAGGTAACTTCACCAGAATCAGCTGGCTGGTGGAGGGGGGGGAGCCCTACCTCCCCTAAAACCAGGAAAGGATTAACACGCAGCCATGGTGGTCAGTGCAAAAAATGTGTTTCAAATGCGCAGTCTAGTGGCTCGTCGATTTTCTTTGTTTACAGCGTAGCGAGCATGCGTATGCAGATGACGCGTGTAGCCTCGTGTCCTCTCAGTGAAAAGGGAAGTAGACAAGTTGCTCAGCGCTGATGCGTCTGCATTCAACAGGGCGTTCACATTGAATGCCAGGTCACCGCCACATGTTAGCGTATGACTTGCACCAGGGGTCTGTCTGATGGCAGAAAATTGTTAATACTGAGGTATGTTCAGCTTACGTCTTCATATCTGCATAAAAGTCTGCGAAGTTCTGCCTCATTAAAATCTTTCGGTATGTCTGCGCGTTGTGAATGAACGTTTTCTTCTTGTAGCTTTTTCCCGCTTAGTGTTGTTCATAGATCTATACGGTTGTGGGGAAACAAATTCTCTGAATTTTTTCATACATCCGTCTCGTCTGTTCCCAAATGTTGGCATGTACGCGAATAGGATTGGAGATACTACAGGGCTGGGTTGTAGGCGCCCGTTCAGATGCACCTTTGCTCTCTTAAGTCCGGTATTTCGAAATATCAATTTGTAAGGGGAATCCCTAGGTTTTGAAGTCAGGAGCCTGCCGTTCACTCCTTCCGCTTTCGCGTGTGTGTTCAGCGGAAGGAGTGAACGGCAGGCTCCTGACTTCAAAACCTAGGGATTCCCCTTACAAATTGATATTTCGAAATACCGGACTTTTGTTGGAAACCAATACTAATAATGATGAAGAATTGCAATGAGCAAATTGAAGTGTAAATAGCCTTGAAAAAGCCCTGACGCAACTCGCCATAGGGGGCGAAACACGTGTCGGCTCTTCATGTTTTTATTAAAATCAATAAAGAGCTTTTTTCCACACAACAATGAACTTCTGATTCAATTTATATGAGCAAGGATTCAGCCTAAAGATATAAAGAACTGTTGCTAACACACTCACTATCCCCCTAAAGACTTTATTGTTCAAAACTCAAGAGGTCCAGAGTTTTTTTGAGTGTGTTTCCCCTACAAAAACCACGTGAAAACTGTTATAGCCTTGGATTCTCCTTTGGACCACCCCTTTTTTCTAGACACTAGACACTCAGAGACAGTCGTCGCAGCTGACAGTGCTCTCCTGAAATGTAAACGGACTAGGGGACAACATTGAACGTGGGCTGGTGTTGCAGTACCTGAAGCGTAAGAATCCGGCGGTGTCTCTAATTCAGGAGTAGAAAAAAAATTGGTGAGGCCCCTTACTTATCCAATTCGGGACAAGGGGAATTAGGGTACAGAATTCAGGAGTCGCATTTGCAGGGAACGACTCTTAAGGCCCTGAGTAGATGGGGGTTCCACATGGCAGTACACTCTGAATTCACCTCTGGATCTAGAGGGGTTGGGGTTCTTATAAATAAACGCTTCCCTATGATAGTGTCAAAGACATACCACGACTACCAGGGTCGCTTTGCGGCAGTCTCAGGCCAATGGGACGGTAGATCATACAATGTTGTGTCGGTATATATTCCACCGACGCTGCACCAGGCAGCTTTCACAGACCTGGGGAACTTCCTATTTACACTCCCTTGTGGGGAATTGATTATAGGGGGGGACTTTAATGCAGTAATGGACTCGGTACTAGATCGACAACCTCCGAGAGATACAGGGGGTACGACCCACAGACTACTGGACTTCGTGGAGGCGATTGGGTTGCTAGATGTGTGGCGGACCAGGCACCCGACTGATAGACAATATACATTTCATTCCGGGGCTCATAATAGCCTCTCTAGACTAGACTACATCTTCACGCTGGCCACTGGGATTCTAGGTATGACTGACATTAGACATCTACATAGGGGCATATCAGATCACTCCCCAGTCATTATTACATATGCATCATTTACCCCACAGAATCGGAGGCTTTTCCCCATCAGACCGGGATATCTCCAGGATCGTAGGCGGAAGTCCCCTCTCCAGGTCACTAAGTGTTACTTTGAGGAAAATCAACACTCAGTCCCCTCATCAATGGTTTTATGGGAGGCTTATAAGACTGTACTCCGTGGCCACGCGTTATCACTGATCACCGGTAAAAAGCGGGAACACCAGAAACACATTGATGATCTAGAGGTAGACGTGGCGAGGGCAGAGAGGTCGTATGCGATTAGTAACTCTGAGGAGAGGACTCACACATTACACCTGGCACAGCAGGCATACAGGGCGTACGCGCGAGAGGAGGTCACCAGCAGGCTAACCAATACTCAACACACAATATATGGCCAGGGGGATAAGGCAGGCAGACTTCTGGCCTGGTTAGGGAAAAAAGAAAGGGCGGGCAATTGGATAACGCAGATACGTACCAAAGATGGAGACATGGTAACTGCCCCGCAACAGATTTCCGAAGAGCTAGCGCAGCATTACGAATTGGTATATACACCAGTGGCTACTGTAACAGTAGAGGATAACCTTGCTTTTCTACATGACCTACAAACACCCGCCCTCTGGGAGGACGCAGTCACTGCTTTAGAGGAAGACATCACACAGGAAGAGATCTCGCAGGCGATTAGGGCACTGCACACCGGGAAGGCGCTAGGACCCAATGGGATTTCAGGGGAGTTCTATAAACTTAATGCTGCACAATTAGTACCACATCTGTTAGACATGTACACGGAGAGCTTGGAGACTGGCGCTCTGCCTAGAGACCAACCCCTTGCTACCATAGTTGCTATACATAAGCCTGGAAAGCCGGCGCAGGAATGCACTTCGTAAAGGGCGATATCTCTTCTAAATGCGGAGGCAAAGATACTCGCCAAAACCCTGCCCACTAGGCTACAACTGCATTTATCAGAAATTATCCATCCGGATCAGTCAGGCTTTATGCCGCACTGCAACACAGCGCTGAATCTAAGGCGGCTGTTTGGTGTAATAGAGCACAAATCGACCTTGGTAGAGGACGCGGCCATACTTTCCCTAGATGCGCGTATGGCGTTTGACTTGGTGGAGTGGCCCTTCCTTTTTCGCGGTCCTCCAACACATGGGCTTTGGGCCAAAATTCTGTGGGTGGATCCGACTACTTTACACTATGCAGGTGGTGGTTAATGGCTATCTCTCAAAAGAATTCCCACTGGGAAGAGGGACAAGACAGGGGTGTCCACTGTCACCCCTGCTTTTTGCAATAGTGCTAGAGTCGTTGGCGGCCTGGATTAGACAGGACCTCATGGTATGGGGAATACGGTGGGCAGTCGACTGGGAAGATCGTATCTCGCTGTTTGCGGATGACATCTTGCTATATTTAACATCCCCAGCACGGTCCATTAATTGCCTACTAGATATATGTGCGGCATACGGACGGGCATCCAGGTACACAATAAATTGGGACAAATCGCTGCTGTATGTCCTACATGGCCCACCGCCGCGGCTGCCGAGGGGGTGTGCCATGCAAATAGTTACAAACGGGTTTAAATATTTAGGAATATTCGTTACACATGATCGGGCACAATTTATTGAAGTAAATTTGATCCAACCCCTGGTGAGTTTCAAAAAAGATGTTAAGCATTGGTGCGCATTACCATTAACGCTCCTGGGCCATGCTGCGCTCTTTAAAATGGTGGCGCTACCAAGATTTCTGTATGCGCTGCAAAATACTCAGTTTCCGGTCCCATCAACATACTTCGGTGCAATTGATGCGGAGGTGACTACACTACTCTGGGACAGGAAGGCGCCCTGCATAGCACAAATAAACTCACTAGGAGCTGGTACGACGGCGGGATCGCTTTTCTCACTAGGAGCTGGTACGACGGCAGGATCGCTCTTCCGGACATTAGAGCATATTATTGGGCCTCCCAGCTCGTCCCGATCAAACAATGGCTGCATGTTCTACAAGAGGAACCAGCGTTCCGGCTGGACAGACATCTTCTGGCACCGGATGGGATCATGAACGCCCTGTATAATAAAAAAAGAAAGTCCACTATTACTGGACCAACACTGCACACAATACACATTTGGTTTGTGGCTCAGCGAGCGTTGGGATGGGAGGGAGTGATCATGCAGGCAATGCCACTATGGGACACAAAGAAGCTGGGAATGCTGGGTAACACCAAGGGATTCCGCAACTGGGACACCATAGCAATATCAACAGTGGGGGACTTGTGGCAGAAAGGTGAGATAGTTACATTCGCAAATTTGCAGGCCACTTATGGACTTGCTGAGACTGAAGGTTCCGCTATATGCAGATTAGACACGCACTGCAGTCAGTCTTACCACCAGACGCAACTCTGAAGGAATCCTCGCCATTAGAGGACAGACTCCTTGCGTATAAAAAAATAATTATTAATAGACCTGACCCCCACAGAGACTGTTAAGGCCACATGGGAGAGGGCGGTGGGAGACATTGACATTGACAAGACTGGAGGGAGACGCTGGCTTCTCCTAGACAGGCGGCTATTCCGTCAAGGGTACGGCTTGTTCAACTTAAAATTCTCCACTATATGAGGGTGCTTCTACATAGAATTGGACGGACGGACACGCCGGACTGTCTCAGGGAGTGCGGAGAGCCAGGGACATTCTTTCATACCATCTGGAGCTGCCCCAGTATAGTGGGATACTGGATGGCAGTGATGAGGAAGCTCACCCAGGTTACGGGAGTCACTGTATTGCCGGAGCCGCTGTGCTGCCTGCTTAATATATGGGAGCCAACGGACTTAAGCACGATGGCTCAGGGATGGGTGACTCTTGGCATAACAATAGCAAAGTGGAATATTGCCCAACGATGGGGGTCTAGGTGGGCCCTACTCTTGCCCAGTGGTGCAAGGATATGGTCCTGGCAATGGTAGCAGAAAGGTCAGTTTTTATTCACCGTGGCTGTCCGAAAAAGTGGGAAAAGGTCTGGGGAGGCTGGAACTCCTATCGGGGGGATATATGTGAACCACCGCCTCCTGAGGATTCGGATGCGAGTGCTTAAATACACTAAGCGAAGCAGACTGTTAGAGAATGATCGTATGTACGAGGGAAGGGTGCGAAAGGGTGGCATCCGAATATGGGACTAGGAGTACTGTGGGAAAAAATTGCATATCTAATACTGTGATCTATGTACACGTGATGCCAATTATGTTGTCCTGGAAATACATTGATTATCTCAATACATTTTATTTTATTTTTTAAATTAAAAAAAAAGTCCTCATCCGCTCCAAACCCAAGAAAATCATCTGTTGAGTACCTAAGGATGCCCACTCAGCCCCACTCTCTTCAACACTTATGACACCTCTCACCATCATCACCAAAACCCACAGACTCAACATCATATCATATGCCAGAGACACACAACCCATCCTCTCCCTCTCTGAAGACACCACTGAGACCAACTTCTACAACTGCATAACAGACATTGCCAACTGGATGAAGGACAACTGACTGAAGCTCAACACAGGCAAGATAGAGGATACTGATTTTCTGAAACAAAAACTCCCCATGGGACGCATCCTGGTGGCCCTCAGAGCTTGGACCTACTCCTACCCCACTGGCCATGCTAAGAACCTAGGCATGATTCTGGACAACAAGCTAACCATGACGACGGAAGTCAACTCAGTTTCCTCCTCCTGCTTCATCCTCCACATGCTTTGTAAGATATTCAAGTGGCTATCCCATACCTCAAGACCACCATCACCGCGGCCCTCATCTGAAACCAACTCTCTCTATGCAGGAATGGCAGCTCACCGACTATTGGAGCGATACAAAAGGGGATGATGGACGGAGCGTTTGAGCAAATCAAACACTCACTCCCAGGCAACTGATCTGGGTTTAATCCAACACCATTCTTTAGCTCACTCCGCCACCCCAGTTCAGACATGGCCATATGCAATTCAGTCTGACCCTGTGCCTCATGGGAACAGTCCTGCCCGAACTGCCAAGCCATGCCTTCCCTGGACCGGAAACAAGCATCCTGGGACCGGTTTCGGATTCATAATACTCATCAGCCAGGCTATCTTGAATCCAGTAGCAAAGTGAGCAAGGGAAGCACGTCTGAGCATACCCTGCCAACTTAGGGCAAACAAAGCGATACAAAAGGGGATGATGGAAGGAGCGTTTGAGAAAACCAAACGCTCACCCCCAGTCAACTGATCTGGGTTTAATCCAACACCATTCTTTAGCTCACTCTGCCACCCCAGTTCAGACATGGCCATATGCAAATCAGTCTGACCCTGTGCCTCATGGGAACAGTCCTGCCCGAACTGCCAAGCCATGCCTTCCCTGGACCGGAAACAAGCATCCTGGGACCGGTTTCGGATTCATAATCCTCATCAGCCAGGCTATCTTGAATCCAGTGGCAAAGTGAGCAAGGGACTCACGTCTGAGCATACCCTGCCAACTTAGGGCTGGACGTTTCCCATGAGGCACAGGGTCAAGACTGATTTGCATATGGCCATGTCTGAACTGGGGTGGCTTGGTGAGCAAAACAACGATGGATTAAACCCAGATCTGTGACTGGGGGTGAATGTTTTGCAATTGTGCAACATTCCGTCCATCATCTTGTGTGTTTTGCTGTTCACCCTATGTGGGAAGGGTATGCCCAGACATGGGGCCCATGCTCACTAAGCCACTGGAGTCCAGCTATCCTGTCTGATGAAGACTAATAGCCAGAAACCAGTCCTAGGATGCTTGATTCCGGTCCAGGGAAGACATGGCCTGGTAGTTCGGTCTGGACTGTTCCCATGAGGCACAGGGTCAAGACTGATTTGCATATAGCCATGTCGGAACTGGAGTGGCTTGGTGAGCAAAATAACGATGGATTAAACCCAGATCTGTGACTGGGGTGAATGTTTTGCCATTGTGCAACATTCCGTACATCATCTTGTGTGTTTTGCTGTTCACCCTATGTGGGAAGGGTATGCCCAGACGTGGGCCCCGTGCTCACTAAGCCACTGGAGTCGAGCTATCCTGGCTGATGAAGGCTGATAGCCAGAAACCGGTCCTAGGATGCTTGATTCCGGTCCAGGGAAGACATGGCCTGGCAGTTCGGTCTGGACTGTTCCCATGAGGCACAGGGTCAAGACTGATTTGCATATGGCCGTGTCTGAACTGGGGTGACTTGGTGAGCAAAATAACGGTGGACTAAACCCAGATCTGTGACTGGGAGTGAATGTTTTGCCATTGTGCAATATTCCGTCCATCATCTTGAATGTTTTGCTGTTCACCCTATGTGGCAAGGGTATGCCCAGACGTGGGTCCCGTGCTCACTAAGCCACTGGAGTAAAGCTATCCTGGCTGATGAAGGCTGATAGCCAGAAATTGGTCCTAGGATGCTTGATTCCGGTCCAGGGAAGACATGGCCTGGCAGTTCAGTCTGTACTGTTCCCATGAGGCACAGGGTCAAGACTGATTTGCATATGGGGCGGCTTGGTGAGCAAAATAACAATGGATTAAACCCAGATCTGTAACTGGGGGTGAATGTTTTGCTATTGTGCATCATTCCGTCCATCATCTTTTGTGTTTTGCAGCTCACCGACTATTGCACACTATACAGAACACCATAGCCAGACTCGTCCTGTATCTCCCTAGACGAACCCACATCCCCCCCCCTACCTGTGGGAACTCCACTGGCTCCCTGTACAGAAAAGAGGCCAGTTCAAGCTTCTGACCCATGCATACAAGGCCCTACACAATTGCAAACCCGCCTTTTTGAACAACAGCCTGAACTTCCATCAGCTCAAAATACACCTCTGCTCTGCGGCCCTTTCTGTAACCCTCCCCCACAAACATCTGATGTGGCAGATGCAGAGGTCACTCCTTCTCCTACTTAGCATTGCAGACAGGCAGATGACCGCTACCCTTTCATCTACAGACCTCCCCATCTCTTTCAAAGTTCCTGAAGACCTGGCTACTCTGCTAATCAACTAGACCCTTCCAGCTCCTGGATACTCTCACCGGTGACAAGTAGAGCTCTACAAATCTACTGTATGATTGATTGATTGATTGATAATCTGAAAAGTATGTCTATAGGAGCCACGTGCCCTCATAAAGGACAAGGACTATATCATGAACATCTTCATCAACAATGCCACAGACTCTGGACATGGCTATGCGGCGCTGCGTGATGACCTCTGCTTAGAGGAGCTTCGGGGAACCCAGCCCCTCCCGTATATCCGTCATCCCCATCTGTGGCCTGTATGTAAGGAATCTTGCACCGGAATACACCATGACCGCGGAGCCCGAGAGCCGGCCCTAGTGGCTCACTTCCCGGCCGAGATAAGGCATCTGGATTGTCTGGGCCTGCTGAGAACCCAAAGCCGGGACCTCGAGTGAGTGTGAACGTTAGCGACATGCTGACACAGGCGACTGGATTTCGAGCCGGACCCGGAACCGTGTCCTGCTTTCCGTGCTGTTGTGTCCCAGACTCGGCTGATCTGCAGGCGCTGCCGCCCACAGTGCTGAGTGGGGGCGGCAAGCTAGAGGCGACACACACGTCGGGGAGGCGGCCTATTCATGGGAGGAAGGCCCAGATTACGCCCAAACAGAAGGCGGCGTGGGAAATTGGACCGCAAGTAACAATTGATGATCTCTCCCTTAGTGGCGCCAATTATCTGGACTGTGATAGATTGGATTTGGCCCATCACTGGTTCCTGCATATTTTGAGGTAGCTGTGCAGAACCGCTAATGCCATGCCCTGCATGGGAGAAGAGCCTGGCAGCTGAGCCGGGGGACCGGACTACTGGAGGTGTATGCCTGGCCGAGATCTGCCTCGAGCAGTTAGTGAAGATGCACGCATTCATGACTACCATAGAGCCTGCAGATTGACGGGCAGATGAGATAGAGAATCCTAGGGTGTGACTGTTGACTCACTGTGGTTGGTCTTCTCTTGGGGGGGTGGGGGGCTGAGAGTTGGCATTTCCTGGCCCTCACCTCCCTCGGATTGTGACACTCCAGGTACTATTGGAGGACCGTCTTGTGCTGGCCCAGCTGGACGTAACCCCGCGGCCCACTTGCTTTCTACTATGGCGGCAGCGCGACACCCCAAATCCACACAGGCAAACAAACGTGACAAATATGCCTTTACTAGGGATAGCCCGCAGGACAATGTCCCTAAAAACAAGACTGCTGTGGACCAGGGGAGCCCGAGCAAGGATCCCACGCTCAAGGATGTGATGGTGGCCATTGCGGATATCAAATCCTCCCTAGAAAATAAAATGGACACCATTTCAATTGAGGTCAACCTCATCCTTGCAGATCTTAATAAGAACAATGAGAAATTGAAACCGGTTGAACTCAAGACAAACAGTCTAATGGATGATACCACCCAATTACAGTCCGAAATTGGGGATTTACAGACCTTCAGGAAGCTTGCAGAGGCCAAAATAGACGACTATGAAGGACGTCTGCTTCGAAACAATGTCCGCATTTTGGGAGTTCCAGAAAAGGCAGAAGGGGAGTCAGTCGGCTTATTTGTTGAGGACTTGATTCTCCAGCATCTCAAGCCCAAAGGCCTTTGGAACTTCTTTGTGGTGGAGCGGGCCCACAGGGTCCCTGGGGGTTGCCTGAAGCCTGGAGCCCCCAGCGTCTGATCCTGGCCAGGATTCTTAATTATAGGGACCGTGATGCCATACTTCAGAGTGACGTAGCGGGGGCTCCTTTACGATTTGAAAACACAGACATCTCCTTTTTCCCTGATTTCACTCAATTGGTTCAGAAACAAAGAAGATCGTTCCTGGGGATCAAGCAACCGCTTAGAGATAAAGGTCTCAATTACACAATGCTCTACCCTGCAAGACTAAGAGTGGAGGTGGACTGAAGGGCCTGGTTCTTCGATCTTGCAGAAGTGGCGGCACACTGGTTGGAGTCCCGCAAGGTGTGCCCTGGACAATGGAGTTGTTGTGAATTGGTGTCCTGGGACTATTGTGAACACTCTGGGGTTGTCTGGAAGCTGGGATGATTGGGGGCTGGGGTTTCTCTTCATGGGACTGACCTAAATCTTAGCAATGGGTGTTTGTGATATAGTGACTTTTGGCCCACCCTGTTTGAGTTTACATATCAAAGGCAGTCTTTCTTCACTATACTGGGATAGGTGGGCTAGTACGAGTTAATGTCTTGGAGCGATACCATACTCTGGTCAAATCTGGCTCCGGGTGCAGGGGAGGGGTGAATTGTCAATTGATCGTTCGAAACTCTATAACATATACAGTTCCTTGCAGAACTCAGGACAGTGCTTGGCGGTGGGAGGGTGGGGGTACCCGGGGACCTTCATTCCCCAAATTACTTCTTTTAGTATTAGAAGTTGGGCGACAGGCCCTCTGCCAATTGCAATGGGCAGTTTCAAGTCCAGTGGGCAGGGCAGCAGGGAGGAGGGGGCTGTTGAGTGGGGCGGGATTTGAGTCGGTTTATAATTGTTCTGTTTTACATCGACAAAATTGCAACAGACGCAGCTGTAATGTGAATAATATTCGATATGACCAATCCAATGCATACAAAATGGGAGAAAAGTATTAAAATATTGAGTTGGAATGTCAATGAGCTTGGGGACAAAGTAAAGCGCAGTATAGTCCTCCAATATGTCACGAAGCATGCGCCTGATGTAGTACTTCTCCAAGAAACGCACCTAATGGGTCACTCTTGTAAGGCTATGAGCAGGAGTGGGTATAAATTGGTGTCACATGCGGGGTTCACGACCGTTTCCAGAGGGGTGGGTATCATGGTGAGGAATTCCTTCCCTCTACATATTGAGTCCACATGGACAGATGCCAGGGGTCGGTACCTGGGCATTACAGGCTCTTGGGAGGGCCGCATCATTAAGTTATTATCAATATATGTACCTCCTGGCCTTCAAACTACCACATATCAGGATCTCCCCTCCACTCTTCTTTCCATACCAGCTGGTCTTTTGGTGTTGGGGGGGGATTTTAATTCTGTGGGCTCAGGTGTGCTGGATCGCTGTCCCCCCAGTGAATTGGAACCTGCCATGTGCTGGCTCCCCGATTTCCTTGAATCCATGGTATTAGTCGTTAGTTGGCGCACGTGTAATCCTGGGAAAAAACAGTACACTTTCCACTCCGAGCGCACCGTAGCTTTTCACTGCTTGACTACATACTGCTGCCTAGCTCCCACATCAGATATATTCAAGATATCTACCACTTAGCTAGGGGCATTTCTTATCACGCACCGTTATGGGTCCATATGCTCCTGGATTACACTTGAGTGGGCAGAGTAGGTCTGATCAACCCCTGGTACCTTCGCGTTCCCAAAATTTGCAAAGGGTTACTACCTAATATTGACAATTATTTTGGTGAAAACGGATAACAGGGAGCCTTATACGTAATACAGCAGTAGAATTTGCTGTCACCAAAGACCCTATAGCTAAAAAGATCTATATTCATTTTTTTGCAGACTTCTCCCCTATGACGATTTAGATCAGGAATAGGCCCATAGTTTACACTAATACAACATTTATTTGCCCAGATTTTTGTTGTTGTCTTGAGACAAACAAAAGGTTAGTGTAACACAGGCTTGAATGGCGGAGCCCCGAGCACCCACCATCCATATTTTATGTTCTAGGTAAAGAATCTTCATTCTTTCGATCATTATTTGCTAGAAGAAAAATGCAGCACTGGTGTGCATTAAATGATCACAATTAATACATATACCCATCCATGCACATCCAAGACATGGAGTGGAACTAGACTGATGATGGACTGTTATCTCCATATTGCACGCTTTCATATCTTGGAGGATGTAGCCGTCTATAGAAGGAAATGTGTTTTGGTTAGGATTGGAAACTGTGATAGCCAAACAAGACCGTGGTCTATACTGGAAATCTCATGGCTGCCTCCTACTGTCGAATGGGAGGGAGGGAGGGGTCAGTGGACTGGCATGCAAAAATTAAGGAATCCATCTACAAAGCCAGTGGATGCCCTCGTAAACCTCACAAGATTTGGGGGAAATGGTGGAACTATTATCATTTGATTGCTAGATGATGTAACATAACGTGCAGTACTGCCTTTTTGGGTGTTTTCATGACATCATAATTGCACTGCATATTTGGCTATTTTGGTTCATGAAAACAGTAAAAGCTAGTCAGAAAGAAATGAAAGAAATATACACTCATGTAGTAGTTATATAAATGATTGGTCATAATAGCTACAAGAAATGTTGAGAAGGATAAACCTATCAGACTTTTCTCCCAATTATTGTTGTCAGACGAACAACAAGGCAATGTGAAATGTGAGAGTACTGACTTTTACCAATTGAAAGGGCACTGGGTACTGTCTCTATGATGCAAAGTTAACCACCCAGGCCCCCTTGAATTCCAGTTGGATGTGGCAAGCAGTCAAGGCTTAACTCAAAGAAGGTGCTGGTGTAGTGGGTGTACGGACAGTAGAACACAATTAGTACAGTTGTAATAAAAATGTGATTGTCCTGTTGGATTTGTGAATTTCTGTAAAAACACAATTCTTTATTACTAGGAGTACTTAAATATTCATACAGTGAAACTGAATGCCAAACAGTAAAAAGCATTCAAATTGCAATATGCAATAGCCTTACACCATCAATAACTCTTCACACGTAGGAGGGCACCCAATACTATCCTGGTAACCCCAAAAATACCCTTGGAGCTCCCTATTAAAGGTAGCAGCGTGCACCTGGATCTACCTGACCTCTGACGGGAGCGGCCAGATGATGAAGCATGCTGCCTCCATAGTCAATGAGACCCTTACAGCCATTTGACATGAAGTCCCAATATACATTGAGCAGTGAATCAAGATTTTTTTTTCAAACAAGTTTGAGTAGGTTTTTCATTTCCTATATAGAAATGGGAAACACAGGACATCGACAAAGCAAAGTGGGGGCAGGGGGCATTCTCCCCACACATGGTTGGTGAAACAGGGTACAACATGTTCTTGTCCATGGTGACTAACAGGTGCATGGCCGAGAGATCACATCTGCAATCTGTGTGGCGAGTAAAGGAATAAAGAACTCCTAAAACAAAACCGGTTAAAGGTAACCTCGGCAGGCCTGGTCACGATAGGTAGTGTACTTGAGGTAGGGCGTTTCTCAATGTCCCTATTGGTGAGATCGTACTTGGCGGTTTGTTCTCCCTGCAACATATTGGGATACAAGGGGGCTAGGAAGGTGCAGCTGCTCCATGAATCAGGGGGCGTCAGTATGGAGTTTGTCAGTGGATTTATGTAGTTGCGTGAGAGTGTATGTGTTTAAGGTGGCCTAGTGTTGTCTTTTATGCAGTCCCAAAAGGAGAAAACAACCTCATATCACTATGATGCGGAGACCCCTCTTCTGTTTGCGCCATAAAACAAAGATTATACTTCAGCCCAGAGGAGCAGCTCGGCATGTCATTGCGCTATCCCAGCCAATGTGAACGACTTTCATTCCATTTTGATCAACCTTTGGGTAATAAGGAATGCCAACTCTAGGAATTTAGTTACTTCTCGTCTGGCCTTTTGGTGCCTATAGAGCCCCAGGAGGCAACACTAGAGTTTAACTTGTGGCAGTCAAGAGTGTGGTGAAGACTGTTCTCCAGAAAATATTAGAGTATGTGAAGTAGAGCATCGTGGAAAAGTAGAAATGGCTGGTGTGTACATTCTACAGAGCCTCCCTGGGGTTAAGTAGGCACTATGGAGTATATTTTGTATGACCATTGAATCAAGATAAAGAGATTAGGGTTCAGGTATAGGATTTTTGGTGCTTGTGTGTTACTTCGTAGGAAATATCCTGCTAGCGGATTTGTGCAAGGCAGCCAGCTGGTCAACACCACACAGCTCTACCAAACACTACTGTTTGGACCTATTAACCCAAAAAGAACAAATGCTGTAAGGAATGCTGAACAATGCAAACACTAACCTCCAGTCACAAAGATCTGGGTTTAATCCATCATTTTTTTGCTCACCACGCCACCCCACCCATATGCAAACCATCTTACCCTATTCCTAATGGGAACAGTCCAGCCCGAACTGCTAAGCCAGGTCCTCCACGGACCGGAAACAAGTATCCAGGGACCAGTTTTGGGCCATCACGCCTCATCAGCCAGGCTAGATTGAATCCAGTGGCGCAGTAATGTAAGCATTCACCCACGGTCACAAAGATCTGGGGTTAATCCATAGTTCTTTTGCTCACCACGCCACCCAAGTTTGGACCCAGCCTTATGCAAATCAGTCTTGACCCTGTTCCTCATGGTAACAGTCCAGCTCTAACTGCCAAGGCAGGTCCTGTCTGGACAGGAAACAAGCATCCTGTGACCGGTTTCGGGGAATAAACCCTCATCAGCCAGGTTAGCTTGAATCCAGTGGCTAAGTGAGCATGGGACTCATGTCTGGGCATACCCTTCCCTCTTAGGGCAACAAAAGCAGCAAACGATGGACAGAATGCTGAATAATGCCAACATTGAACCCCAGTCACAAAGATCTGAGTTTAATCCATTGTTCTTTTGCTTACCACACCACCCCAGTTTGGACCCAGCCATATGCACATCAGTCTTGACCCTGTTCCTCATGGGAACAGTCCAGCCTGAACTGCCAAGCCAGGTCCTCCTTGGACAGGAAACAAGCATTCTGGTTTAGGGGCATCACCCCTCATCAGCCAGGCCAGGCTTGAATCCAGTGGTGTAGTGAGCACGGGACCCACATCTGGGCATTCCCTTCCCACTTAGGGCGACAAAAGCAAAAGGAACAAATGATGGATGGAATGATGAATAATTCAAACATTCACTTCCAGTCATAAAGATCTAGGTTTAATCCATCCTTTTGCTCACCACGCCACCCCAGTTTGGACCCAGCTATATGCAAATCAGTCTTGACCCTGTTCCTCATGGAAACAGTCTAGCCCGAACTGCCAAGCCAAGACTGGAAACGAGCATCCTGGTACCGATTTCGGGGTGTCACTCCTAATCAGCCACGCTAGCTTGAATCCAGTGGCGCAGTGAGCACAGGACCCACGTCTGGGCATACCCTTCCCACTTAGGGCGACAAAAGCAAAAGGAACAAATGATGGATGGAATGCTGAACAATGCAAACATTCATTTTTAGTCATAAAGAGCTGACTGTTTGATATTGTTCAACATTCTGTCCATCAATTGTTCTTTTTGCATTTGTCACCTCGAGTAGGACGGGTATGCTCATATATGGGTCCCGTGCTCTCCATGCCACTAGAGTTAAGTTAGCCTGGCAGATGAGGGGTGAACTCCCGAAACCGCTCCCAGGATGCTTGTTTCCTGTCCAGGGAGTACCTGGTCTGGCAGTTCGGGATGGACTGTTCCCATGGGTAACAGGGTTAACACTGATTTGCATATGGCTGGATTTAAACTGGAATGGCAGTGGGAGCAAAAATTCGATGGATTTAGGCCCAGATCTCTTTACTGGGGTGAATGTTTGACATTTATTAACATTATGTCCATCAATTGTTCTTTTTGGACCTATTAACCCGTCAGCAGGCCATGGTCGGCAGGACTGTGTTAAGCACCTGGCTCCAGACATCTGAATCATCGACATGCTAGCTGCCGCTTGTGAAGGGCACTGGTTTACAGTCTATGCTAATAATGTGTATCCACAGCCACACATGCTAAGAACAGAAAATGCAAAACGTGGATGACTGTGTTGTTTTCACATTTCTTTCTTCTGGTGACTACACATTACGCTTCATGCACCTTACTACTTTTAAACTCCATTTATACTCTCACCCGCTGTACAAAAAACAATCTAGCATCAAGTTTGTGCCCATGTGCAGTAGATACTAAAGCGGATGAGTCACACCACATCTAAAGATACGAAAGACTTTTTTGAACAAAACCAACCTGGAAACATCTGAGCCCAACACTAGATGGCAGGGGTATGCTAGACATGTGAATCTGCTGCATTAAAACTTTGAAAATATGCTTATAGTTTAAGTAACATTTTCCTTTTATTTATTGGTTTTATAACAAAATGCTGTTTGATATGAAGAGCTGTCAAACGTCTGGAATATAATTGATCAGTTATTAGCTTGATAGTTCTTTTACATGCAAGTTTTACTAAATCACAATGGGCTTGTTTTACCCATGATCCATTTTATAAAGAAATAAAGCTCGGCCCACCTAAACCATTTAAATAAATGTTTCTCTTCCTCAGGCTAAGGCTTCCACCGTGGCTAAAAACTGAAATCCCAATAGGGAAAAATTATAACAAGCTAAAGAACACATTGCGCAACCTGAATCTTCATACCGTAAGTAGAATTTCTTTAATTGTTTTTAAGAAAGGTTTGTATACATGTTAGTGTCATCTACTTTGTGAGTAGTAAGGGACTGTTTCCTGTATAAAGATTGCCAGAAATCTGGAATAAGTCAGTCTACCAAAGGACAGAGATTATGCCTCTTCACTTTTCCACACAGAAGGAGCATTTTAAGATTTCAGTTACAAAATGTAGTTGAGAACTGGTATTGTGATGCAGAAGATATGGCAGGCAGAGGAAAGATATCGACACTCCTTAGAGAGAACAGACACCTTTGAAGTTGTCTTGCTAGGAGCGTACAACAAGTAATTTACCCTTGCATAGAATGTCATTTGAACTACAGCCTGCAAATATCTTGTGCAAGTTGACCTTCTACAGTTGTGCCAGACAAATTAATAAGAAGGAACTGATACCTATGATCGTGTGGTGTTTGACTGACTCTGTTCTTGAAGAGGAGCACTAAAGAGGTTTCAAACAGCTGTGTTAGGCTCTTTAGGGCTTGTTGGACTGTGGGGATCGCTTATTCTTTGTTTATGAGTGTGCGTTTGTCTGAGGGTCAAAAATACGGTTGCACACGCATTGGATAACCAAGTTACTCTCCTTAGAACAATTGACTTTCCAGGTGTACCAAAACTCAAATAAGGCAGTGTTTGTAACCGGCAGCTGTAAGCATCTGTTACAGTCTGGTTCTCCTGCGCAAGCAGTACAGACTCCATCGCTGTAATCCATAAGCTCAGCTCCTTGTGAGCACTAACAACCATGCCCAGGCACTGGCCCCTAATACTAACCTTGAATGAGTCCCATTCCACAGCACACGAGGAAGCAGTACTTCACCACGTAATGTGGTGCGAAATGCTGAGTGCTTGAACAGTGAAGGCTGTAGCAACCATGTTTGGATTGGAGGATTGGTATGGCCCCAATCAATTTAGCCCTGCCCCTGGAGATTGTGATCTGAGAGGGTATGGCTAAGTACTCAGCGTGCCTGATTACTGAACACAACATTGTAGGGGACACATGGAGGTTATGCGAAGGGAATAGAAAGACCAAACCGTTAGGCTTGCATTACCTTGTCTCTAAGTATCAATAACAGACCAATGATCCAACCAATGGGCAAGCGGCCTAGTGTTGTGCAAAGTGGGGGCCTGTGGTGGAGGATCGTTGGGTGAGGAAATACCTATCTAAGGACATGACAAGGACACAATTGAAATCACCCCATACCAGCCAAGGGAGTCCAGACCATTATGCAAATGTACTGGACAGTTTGTTAACGAAGGCGGTTGTTCCTAGTTGGGGACGTATATTCTAGGCAGCCTTGTGTAATGGGGTTGCTGTTGAGGTGGCTTTCATTTAGGACATATCACCTCTTTGTCAACTATGGTAATATAGGATTGTAGTGGTGCGTCCGCTTTGACAAATACTAAGACTCCCTGTCCAAAGGATGACCTGTTCATGGAGAAGACCTAGCCTCTCCAGCGCCTTTGGAGGTGCATAACTTCTAAATGTGAAGTTCTTGTGAGGAAGAGGGTAATGTTAAAAAAAATATATATATATAAATGCATTTTGTTGTGAATAATGTTACAAAATGTGGTACAACAAAGGCGGTGATAAGAAAAAAATAACATTGTGCCTTTTGACTAATGGAGGGGTGAAGGTACCGATGAATGCTGATTTAGGGTCTCCTTTCACTATTATTAATGAAGAAATATGGAATGCTAAATTTCAAAAGAAATTAGGAAATAATCTGCTGGAACCAGACATTTTTCCGTAAGGATTTTCTGGTGAGAAAATAGATTTGCTAGGGTATAGAATTTTAACATTTAGATTTAAGCACATGAAATCTGTTGGACAATTGTACATAAAAAAGGCCCCTTCGTGCTAGGCTGGAAAGACCAGGGTGATTTGCATATAATCCTTAATCCTAATAGTCCTGAGCCTTTGCTGATTGTTGATGATGGGGAGAACATTGGGAATGATATGCTAAAAAAGAAATTACATTCCCAAAGTGTTCAGTGGAGAGAGAGCATGTTGGAGGGATTTGAGCATCTTATTGTTTTAAAAACGAATGCCTTTCCTAAAATACATAAAGCAAGGAATATCCCTATTCTCCTCTGGGAGGAGGCAGAAAAAGAGCTAAAGAAACGAATTAGTGCGGATATATCAGAGTATGGTGGCAAGATGGAGTAATGGGAAAATCTGTTTTTGTATTGATTTGTACCATTTGAATAGTAATATTGCTGTAGATACATTTCCCCTACCTAAGATATCGGAAAAGTTTGCACTAATAAAGGATGCTAAATGGTTTCTACCATTGGCTTGTCAGCAGCTTATCATCATATTTGGTTGAGTGAGGAAAGCTAGCAGTACACTGCGTTTATTACTCCTACTGGGTGCTTTTAATATCAGAGGATGCCTTTTGACTTAGCTTTGGCTACTGCCATCTTCTAAATACTCATGTATCAACCATTTGGAAAGCATGCAAGTGTAAGGTGTATCCAAAATGACCTTTTGCTTTCTGGCAGAGATAGGTCAAAGCACGACTACGTTTTGGAGAAGGTTGTAGGCATTTTGGAGGAGAAGGGGTTAACTGTAGAGCATTGCAAGAGTAAGAGAAGCGTAGCCAGTAAATCGAAGTTGGTGGAGGCCATCCAGAATGCTCCACATCCCGCCGACCCCAACACCGCCGCCCGCAACTTCAGACAGTGGATCAACGACTGCGCCAACACCCTCGCCCCGTTCAAGAAACCCTCCAACAGCCACACCAGCAAGAAAGCCAGCTGGTTCACTGAAGACCTCCAGGCCTCCATGCAAACCTGCGGAAAGCTAGAGAAAAACTGGCACAGTGAACGAACACCGGACAGCTACGCAGCCCACAAGAATGCCACCCACAGACATCACCTCATCCGATCCGCCAAAAGGGCCTCCTTCAAAGACCGACCCTAGACAACAACGCACACAACAGCAAAAAGCTCTTCAACATCGTGAAGGAACTCTCCAACCCCAGCTCCAACACCAACAACATCCCACCCTCGCACGACCTGTGCGAATCGCTTGCCACCTTCTTCCATCGCAAGATCACAGACCTCCACGACCGCTTCAACGCCACGAATGCTCTGACACCACTGAGCACTGAGACCTCCGCCCCCAGGACCACCATCCGCACCAACCACCTGCTCTCCTAGACCAACATAAACAACGACACCATCAAAATCATGAAAGACAACCACTCCGGATCTCCAGCAGACCCATGCCCATACCACATATTCAACAAAGCCAGCACTGCCATCGCACCCCATCTCCGGAAAGCCATCAACATTTCTTTCGAGACAGCAACCTTCCCGGAGAGTTGGAAGCACGCTGAGATCAACGCCTTACTCAGAAAACCCAAGGCGAACCTCAAATTCCGGCCCTTCTCCCTGTGCCTGTTCCCGACGAAAGTCATAGAGGAGACCGTCAACAAACAACTGACTCGCTACTTAGAGGCGAACAGCATCCTGGACCCGTCCCAGTCCGGGTTCCGCAGCAACCACAGCACCAAAACTGCCCTCATCGCCGCCACCGACGACATCCGGGCCCTGCTAGACAACTGAGAAACCGCGGCCCTCATCCTCCTGGACCTGTCAGCCGCCTTTAACACGGTCTGCCACCGCATACTACGAACACGCCTCCACGACGCCAAGGTCCAAGACAAGGCCCTGGACTGGACCACCTCCTTCCTCTCTGGCAGAAAACAGAGCGTCCGCCTCCCTCCTTCCGCTCCAAAGCCACCGAGATCTTCCCCCGGCGTACCCCAGGGATCATACCTCAGCCCAACGCTGTTTAACATCTACATAGTACCGCTCGCCCACGTCGCCCGACTGCGCAACCTCAACATCATCTCTTACGCTGACGACACCCAGCTGATCCTCTCCCTCACCAAAGACCCCCACACCACCAAAACCAACCTCCATGAAGGAACATGGATGAAGAACAGCTGTCTGAAGCTGAATTAGGACAGGACGGAGGTCCTCATCCTCGGCTCTACACTCTCGGCCTGGGACGACTCCAGGTGGCCGACTGCACTGGGAACAGCTCCAACACCCACCGACCACGCACATAACCTAGGGGTCGTCCACGACTCCACCCTCTCCATGACCAAGCAGGTCAACGCTGCCTCCTCCTGCTGCAACACCCTCCTCATGCTCCGCAAGATCTGCAAGTAGATCCCCACCGAAACAAAAAGAACGGTCATCCAGGCTCTCGTCAGCAGCAGCAGGTTGGACTATGGAAACGCCCTCTACGCAGGAGCCTTGGCCAAACTCCAGAAACAACTTCAACGCATCCAGAACGCCTCTGCACGCCTGATCCTCAACGTCCCTTGCTGCAGCCACATCACACCCCACCTAAGAGACCTGCACTGGTTCCCTGTCTACAAGAAGATAATTTTCAAGCTCCTCACCCACGCACACAAGGCACTCCACAACACCGGACCAGCGTACCTCAACTGACGACTCAGCTTCTACACCCCCACCCACCAACTCCACTCCACCGACCTCACCCTTGCCACAGTCCCCCGCATCTGAAGAGCGATTGTCGGCGGCAGATCGTTCTCCCATCTCGCCGCCAAGACCTGGAACACCATCCCCATCCACCTACGGCAGACCCAAGACCTGCTGACCTACAGAAGACTCCTCAAGACCTTGCTTTTTGAGCAGTAACAGCCCCTCCCCCAGTGCCTTCAGACCTTCAAGGGTAAGTAGTGTGCTTTACAAATGCTATGATTGATTGATTTATTGATAAATCATTTTAGGCATGGTTGAATTTTATGCATAATTGTAAAAGGATTTTCAAGCAGAGCGTACAATATTAGACATTGTGGAATAGTGAAAACCAAACAAAGAGTCAAGAAGTGGTATTGGTGGCCAAACATAGACATGAATGTGCAGAGAATGGTCAGGGATTGTATTGTCTGTGCTGATTTCGACAAATCTTTAAGGGACTCGAAGACCAAACATGTGTGAAACAATCATTCCAGAGAAAACATGTCGCGTATTGGCTATTGATATTTTAGGCCCTAATGGTATGCCATCAGAGTATAATATTGCTTTAATTTATGTATTTCCCAGATGGCCGGTTATCAAAATTGGAGAGAAAATTGATTCTGTAGACATGCTGAAGTTTATGGCCAAAGCGTTTGTGGAGGAAGGACTTCCAGTTCAAATTGTCAGCTATAATCAAGTACAATTTATGTCAAATTTAGCCCAGAAGTATTTTGAGAGGTTTGGTGTGAAGCTTAGAACCAGGTCCTTATATAATCCCAGTAGGAACTGCATGATCGAGAGATTTAACAACGTTTTGAAGAATGACACTCAAATTGCTTGTCAATATGGTGAAGTTTGGGAGGTCCAAGTTTTTAAAACTGTATGGACCTATAGAACCACCATGCATGAAGCTATAGGAATGTCTCCTTTTGAAGTGATGAGAGGAAGGGGGCCAAGGGCTAGATGCAATCCAGAGTGGGTATTGCAGACAGCTGATCTCAATCTATCCTTTCATGAAGTCAGAAATAGAATATTCAATAAGCATCATTGGTATAAAGAAGCTTACTGGTGTTCCAACATTGAATACATTTATATTGAATTACATGAACAAGCAAGGTCTTCTTCTAGACTGCTGTTCATCCTACCAACCCATTTCCCTCATAAATACGGAACTTAAACTTTATGCCAAGGCCTGCCGAATTGACTTCTCCAGGTCCTAACCACCCTCATAAATCCCTACCAGTTCAGAGTCATCCTTCCAAGTAGTGCCTGCCATTTAATTTATAGGGTCTATGCTGCACTGGCCCATCTAAATCGCCTTTCTCACCCCTGCTGTCCTATGTTTATGGACTTTGGGGAAAAACATTTGACTCTCTTGATTGGGACTTCTTTATGGGAGTGTGGGGCGCTTAGGGTTTGCCTAATTTTTTTTCTTGTGTCTGGATATGTTATGGCCTGCCTCGTCATCAAGTAAGAGTCAATGGTATCCTCTCCCGCCCTTTCCTGTTTCAGAGAGATAGTAGGCAGGGAAGTCCCCGATCTCCCCTTCTATTGCCCTGCCCTTAGCAGTTTGGGTTAGATGTGATGCCCAGGTGTGGCGGTTCCACTGGGGGAGGGCACGGATGAACACATTGCCCTAAATGTGGATGATGTGTTGTTTCGTTCATGCCTTGTGATCACAAGTCCCCAGACTTCTCCATATATATTGTATCTATATCGGCAGGCCTCCAGTCTCCAGGTGAATTGGCCTAAATCTTTCCTGGTTGCCATTAAGAATGGCAGTGGGGGACAAAGGGGCGTGGAGAACTGAACGGCCCGGCTCTCTATTTGACATTTGTGGGTTTCTTTAACGTGGGATATATATCTCCCTACTCTCAAATCTTACATGGACCCCCCTCCAACCAAAATAAAGGGGGTATGAGAGTGGCCGATATGCGCTTGTTCTATTGGTTTTATCAAATTTGGATGCCTAATGACTTGTTCACTGAGAGGTGGCAAGACCCTGCATTCTGTATGGAGTTCTTCTCATGGGTTGTGACAATGTACTGGGGATAATGTATTCCCCCCTCACCCCCCTTACTCACTCACTCCCTGAAATGTTTAGGGTGGTGCTCTTGACCTGGTGATTAACAATGAGATGGAGTGGATGAGACCATAGAATCACTTTGGATAACCTGATTGAGGCCAAAATCTTCCTAGGCCAATTTGGGGGAATGAAGTATCTCCTCTATTTTCAAATCTCTAGCCATTAACTTCCCAGATCTTTTATTTGTTGCTCAGAGAAAGATGTGAGACATTGCTATGCCCCTCGTTGAAAGCGACTGGAGGTACCCAAGAATGCCCCCTCAACAACTCGCCATATTCTTGCACCTCCGGATCATACAGTAATACAAAAACATTTCTTACCTGAAGCCGCCGAGAATCTGGTGAGCACACAAACATCAGACCACCTCATGCTTTTGCTGTCCAGAGGAACCTGGAGGTTTTTTTTCATATGCTATGGTCATGCCCTGTGTTCATGAAATAATGGTCAACAATTTTCAACATGATCTCTCGCATATTGGGATAGTCTGTTGACCCATCACCCCAAGTAGCATTGTTGGGACATTTGGAAGACATGGGTGGAACAAGATCGGTCCTTGGTTGGTGTGGGCACTGTGATTGCCAAAAGAGATATAGCAGATGCATGAAACTCTGCTAACCTCCTCCTTCCTTGGTGGTGCGATGATCCGCTTTGGACTGAAGTGCAAAGCAGGAGAAATCTATCTATGTGGCAAGAGGCTGTCCCCACAAATTCCGCAAAGTGTGGAGAAACTAGTGGAGATACTATGTGCTTTGAGTAATAATGTAATGAAGGGTGTTGTCGATGATTTGATTACTATGCAATATAAGTCTTGCACGGTCTTTGTGCAAGACTTATGTGTAAGACAAATTGGCTTATAAAAGAAATTCCAGGAATCTATGAAGATCCTGAAAAGGGCAGAGAGACCATCAACAAGGGTATCCTATTTTTTTTATGTAAAAGGTTATGTCTATAATGTCAAAGTCATAACCATGAGCGGGTGCCCTCCTAGACCGATAAAATCATTCCATATCTACTTCATTATGCAGAATCAAATCATTAGTTTCACTCGATTAACGTCTATCTGGTTGCTATTATAGCATACAGGAAATTCCCTGCTGAAAGATCTTTCTTCACAATCCCTTTCATAAAGATTTTTTGAAGGGATTAAAGAACACTTATAATCCTAAACAACAGTCTCCTCGTCCATGGGAGCTCAATCTGATCCTATCAAAATTGTTGGCTTCTCCTTATGAACTCGTGCATCAGGCAACATTACTGTATCTAACCTGAAGGATTACTTTTCTAGACACTAGTACATCCGCACGAAGGATGAGCGAACTTCAGGTTAGTTCTCCAATTAAAGATTACACTATCTTTAATCGAAACACTGAATTTATGTAAATTCAATCCTCTTTCTTACTGAAAGTAGTCTCTAACTGTGACCTTAATCAAACAAAATCTTTGCCAATTGGTTTCGATAATCCCACATATTATGCAGGCGGTCTATTCATACTTGCATGTGAGGATAGTCTCGAAGATTTATTTGAATGGAGCAAAAGATGGAAGGAAGTCTGGGCAGGCTTTTGGCCCCCTGGCAAATGGTTTGCTTCATCCTAACGGCCCATATTTCCAGATGGATTGACTCTTGAATTTCCTTATGCCATGAACTAGCCAACAATTGTTTTGCCAGAAAACTAAAGGCTCATTCCACATAAGGAAAGGAAGCTGTAGCCGCCTGATTGAGAAATGTTCCAGTTCTAGATATTTACAGATGAGCTACATGGACATTTGTCTGCTCATACTTTCACCATGTATTATTGCCTAGATGCATACTCTAGAGCAGATACTATAGATGTGTGCCCTAAAGAATCCCTCGGATGAGATTCTGATTATCTCTGAATTTTCTAGATTGGCTTGCCATTTTACGTTGGCAATCAGTTTGTTTTTTTAAGATGAGCTAGCTATTCTTTGCTGGGTTTGACTATCAATGAAGGTCATATACTGCAGAAGGAAATGTTACTCGTAATCCTAGTTCTTCATCATTGGAATCTTACCTAACGTATAACCCCCCTGCATCCTTTCCCTTTTGAACCGCAACCTCTGGTTCAATTCAAATTACAGCTCAGAATATTTTCCTCAAAAATAATTCCTCAAGTGCCAGTACAAGACATGCTGGAGGACTGGAAGGTGCTGTCTCCCTAAAGGAGCAGTGCCATAATTTTTTTTTTTGAAACAATATTGTTATTGAGTTCATGCTTACAGCAATACACATCACGTGATACAGTTACCTGATACATGCATTCGGGGAATCATCACAAATTAAGGGGCTGAAAACATGCCATTGATCTCAGGTGTTGCTAGTGTCCAGTGATAGAGTGTTCAGTGTTCTCTATTATTGGGGCATGGGTAAGAGAAAAGGGCAGGGATGTTAGACTACCCCCCCAGATCGAGCCAGAACAGCCTATTATGTATACATATAATACATTCAAAGTTGCAAGTAACATTCAAGGTGGATGTTGGTCCAGCGGGAAATGCAGTTTTTTAGTGAGCTGTTGCCAGAGTTCTATATCCTCTTCCAATTTGCCATCTCATCTAATCAGTTTTATTCGAATTTCCTGTGCTATGTATCTTCTCCAGCTGATAATCGTGGAGGCTTGAGGGCTGCGCCAGTGAATAGCCAATCGCCTCCTCGCCACTGTGTCAAATATGTAAATGTCTTCTTCATCTTGTTTTTGAGTTTACTTACACCCATTCCCAGCAAACAGACACGTGGGCTTTTGTGCAGTTCTAACTAGAAGCTTGCGCAGTTAACAATCAGCTATGTGCATTCAGCATGCATGGACCAGCGGGCAATCCAACATAAGCCAGTGACACCAAGGACAAGTCCTTCTTCTGCGCTATCTTCTACCTTTTCCAGTAGATTAGCCAAACGTATACTGTTTAATGCAGTGCGCCTGCTTGGAATGAACCCATTCTGGTTGGTATGCACCTTGTCCGTAATGACACCTTTCATGCGAGTCGCAAAGAGTTTACCATGGATTTTATTATCACAATTTTACAGGGACAATGGTTGTTAAGCCCTACAAGCCATCAGATGCTTTGTTTGTTTCAGCAAAAAGGTAAAGGTTGCTTCCCTCATCGTAATTTTCAGGTCGAGCCTAGACAGCGCGTGCGCTGTCTGCAAAACATGCTGTATCCGCGCTTGTGTGGGCCTTCTTTGTTTGTTTGGGGCGCCACGTTTTACTCGGACATTTGGAGGACTGTTATCCTGACCCTGATGCTGTGCGGGCACTGGGGGCTGTAAAGTCATCTTTACCCCCGAAGCCCGTCAGCGATACTAGGACTCAAAGCCCCAGAAGGCTCTGGGCTTTCTACACCTGGTCCGGGGACTGCCACGCCCACACCATCGGCGGGATATAGTTAACCGGCTAAATCCGCCTCGCGAGAGCGTCCCGGGAGAAGCCCGGGACAAGGGCGGGACCGTCTGTGGCCGTCTGTGGCCGTTCGGGGCCGGGCTGGACCACCCCTCTAAGCCTTCTCTCAAGATTTGCTGGGTGAGCTTTATAGCTTTACCTCGTTTTAATGTTACTTCATATTGCTCAGTTGAAGTGATCAATAACATTAGTTGTTATATCCAAGATATTTCCTTGGGCCATCTTGGTTTAGCTCTTTGTGTTCTTGCTCTTGGTATAATCGCATTTTTTAGCTATTTTATTTTTTCCCCAATTGGTTGTTGGTTGTAAGTGGCTGCTATCAGCAGCATGGGTAAGGTAGAAAAAACACCTGTTCACCGCCCTACGACTCGGCTACTAGCGGCTTCGACGCAACCCCTACCTAGCCTTACCTCTATTGATAAAATGCTCCAAAAAACAATAGGGGTTGTGGCGAACGCTATTGAAAACACGGAAAGGCGCCTTTCGATTACCCCTGCTATGCCCTCCTCTACTCTTTTGGATGACTGTTCAGTAGCCACATCTTTTCCTGCCGATTTTATGACTTCCCTTATGCCCTCCTTTTCAGACCAACCCGGCGCTCAGATAGGGCCTGACTTAGATTTTGTAGTAGAGAGCACTCAATCTCGAGCTTCCCCTTCTCCCTCCCGGGTACCACCTCAGGAGCACGTGCGTGGTGCTAGACCAAAGAAGTCAAAGAAAAAGGGGAAACCTACTAAGGTTCCAGTACCTACTCCTGCTTGTGGAGATTATGATCAGGGCACTTGTGACTTTAATCCCGGTCCTCGTGTCTTCTCTGGTCCCCCTCCTCTGGGCTACCGACCTTCTTTCCAATCTCCATGGAACTGGTCATCAATACTCACTTTAAATCCTTGTCTTCTAAGATTGATAGACTGGTCTCACTGATAAATAGCAAAGGCCAAGTAAAGCACAGCCGGCCACCGCGCTGTGGAATACTATCTCGGCAGGGGCTAAAGGACCCACTCACGAGGCTGCGAAGGGTCAACCCCTGGGCTCTGCCCTAATCCCTCCACCCCTGCATCCCGATTCCCACAACAGCTACTAACGGCTCAGGCCCCATTGGTCGCCCTACTATGTCTCCATCTGTCCCGGAATATAAAGCACAGGAACTGCCACGGCAGACAAAGTCAACCGGGCTCTTAGAGCTCCTGCCAGGAAATATCAACAGGAGTGTGGCTCAATGGTTAGAGCGGCAGACCTTTATGCAGAGCTCTGGCCCGGGACCAGGGTTCAATTCCCGACGCGGCAGGGTCTTGGGCTCAATTGTCTGCGGACTCGGTAATTCTCGCCTCAGCGCCTGCTCTAATCATGGGGTCCCAACTCTGGGCAATAGCTTGCTTAATCTCCACAACGGCCCCTACAACACTGGGATGTCTGGCTTCACCTTGGCGGTGCCCAGGAGGGGCATCTCACAGGGAGAGCCAGGAAGGGTTCCACAGCGTTATACAGCACCGAGACACCCCGGTGATGGGCAGCTGTGCGCTTTACAAGTATCCTACATTTACATTTACATTCTAAATCTCCTCCCCTACCTCAGCTTCCTCCAGAAGCTTCGCCCTATGTGGTGGTGCTCACAGGCGTCCCTGCCCGTCCCTGCAATATAAGGGAATCTTTTCCGGAATTGAAGAACAAAATTATCTTCTGGTTAAGTAGGCAGAGACCTTTAATGGGTGCCGGGCAGGGGGGAAATGTGTTGGGGACGAGACCTAAGGACATTAGTGGTGACTGTGCGATTGTGAATTTTCGGGACCCAAGGGCTGTGGAACATGTATTACACAATGGAGGGTTTCCTTATGTGAACTCTATTAACACTGCCCATTTGGGGTATTTCTACACACAACCTTTAGCTTTAGGCGGGCCTGATCCCTTTCGGCCCTTTCTTGCTGGCCATGATTATGAATTTAACATCCCAGTGGGTAACAGATTCTCTGCCCTTAGTAATGTAGACTGACCACTACCAACCTAGTCCCCCGTAGGATCTGATTTGCCCCATTTGGTGGGTGAGGGCGGGGTGAACTCTAGCAGAGTGAAGGGTGCCTCTGGTCAGATAGTCGGTCTGGAAGGGGCAAATGCAATTATTACTCCGCCCTTACCTAATTGAGGGTTAGTCAATTCGGTAGAGGAAGTGGGTAACCTCTTGCATCCTATACCTTCCAGGCCTATTGAGCCTTTACTACTGGCAGACTCCCCGGTCCCTGCTCCAACTCACTTTCCATTTATTGGCTCTTGGAATGTAGCACGACTTGGGAAGAAACGGCCAAATCCGGAGTGGGAAGAGCTAATGGAATCCTACGATTTATGTCTCTTCCAAGAGACTTGGGTGCTGACCCCTCCGGTTAGGGAGGGATACGTGTCCTTCCACGTTCCAGCAGTCCAGGGCTTGAGGGGCAGACCATCGGGGGGGGGCTATGTACTTGGGTTGCTGTACATTTGGGTTGCATGGTAAAGGTCATAGACTCTCACTGCCCAGACATTCTTTGTGTTCTACTGAATTTCAATGGGGGGACTGTGTTGGCAGTGGTCAATATATATCTGCGCCCCCATCCTCTCCAGTTGGCCCTGTCAACTCTGGAAGCACTGGAGGTTCTCTTTCAATCCCTCCCCCCGTGTGCTCATAAAATTATTGGTGCAGACCTTAACTGTCATTTTGAGCCACTTTCGGGGATTCTTTCTATATCCTCTGATGAGGACAAAAGCTGGTTCATTCCGGACTGCACCATGCACACTGAAAAACGCCTACTACCACTGGCCCTTGCGATTAACAAGTTGTTTTTTTATATTCATTAAGGGCTTGTAATGGTAGATTGGCCCCAGATGTTCCAGGGACTAGCACTTTTAATAGATCGGGGGGAAGTTCGACAATAGATTACATACTGGTGAATGTAGAGTTTTGGGCCTCCCTCAGATCTTTTACCGTGATCCCAAGGGTCGACAGCGATCACAATCTACTGTCATTAGAATTGTTAGCTCCTCTTGGCTGTCACAATGAACAAGGGCGTAAGGAGACTGCCACCGACTGTAACTTAGTCATAGCAGCGGGAGGGAGAAGAGTCAGATGGGAGAAGATTGCGCTGGCGCCTGAGAGGCTGGCAGAATTATACCCACTTGTTGTAAGTTCTCTGACGGAGGTCTCCAACCTCCTGGTTGCAGCTAGTGAACCACCCCCTTCTTACTCCCAGGGGCTGCAACTCATACATAACAACCTTTTTGGCTCCCTGGCCTGCAACTTTTATTCTGCTGATGTTAGGAGCGGTGGGACAAAGAAGCGGGATCACTGGTTCAACAAAGCATGTAGAGACACGAAGAGGTGCTTGATCAGGGAGGTCAAATCGGGTTCAATTCCCAGCATCAGAAAGGCGAGGGAGGTAAATACACGTTTGATCAAGGAGGCTAGGGCAGAGTGGGAAGCCACTAGGTGGGATAATATCCGAGCAGCATTGGGAACCCGTGATTTTAGGTCATTCTGGAATCTTGTGCAAGTTGGGTCGGCCGAGGGAAAGTCTGCCATCATCCCTAATCTTAGTGAAGACACTTGCTCGATCACTTTAAGCCCCTGTATTCATCTGGCCATAGTGATCACCATGAGGAGGCCGTAATGCAAACCTGCCCCCCAGAATTGGCTTTCCTGGAAGTCCAGGCCTCGGTCTGCCCACCTTGTTCTGTCCATGAAGTCCGGGTGGCCCTTGTAAGCCTGAAATTAGGGAAAGCCCCGGGCCTGGATAGGATCCCTGGCGACCTCTACTTTAGCGAACAAAAGGTCTGGGTCCCCTATATCTGTGTTTACTTCAATGCCATCTTTCAGGGTTTGGAGATCCCTGAAACCTGGTTGGGAGCTGAAATATCCCCATTCACAAGAAAGCTTCCCCCCTCGACCCGGGCAGCTACCGCCCCATAAGTTTAATAGATGTCCTCCAGAAAATGTTTGCCCGCCTTTTGTTATCAAGGTTGCAGAGTTGGATGGATGACCAACAGATCCTAATCTCCCTTCAGGCGGGCTTTCGAGCAAAGGTTTCCACCATAGACCAACTGTTTAGACTACAGTTGGTCTACTGGAAGACGGTCACTATTGGGGCGGGTAGTTTGTTTTTGATTTTTGTGGACCTTCGGTCCGCGTTTGACCTGGTCCATAGGAATAAGCTGTGGGCCCTACTCCTGGGGATGGGTGCGCCACCCTATCTGTGCCATCTATTTAAACGATTGCACCAGGGCACATACGCTAGGGTGAGGTATGGGAGGGATGGGGAGTTGTCGGGCCCCCTTTCCGGTTGAAAGGGGAGTAAGACAGGGGTGCGTCTTGGCTCCTACCCTCTTCTCCCTTTTTTCTTAATGGGCTAATAGACCATCTCTCAGGAGCAAAAGATCTGGACTCTCCGAGTTTAGCGGGGAGACGGATACCTGCCCTAATGTTCGCTGACGATACTCTCCTGGTGTCAAAAGTCATACAGCGCACATTAGAGGCATTTTGTTCCTTCTGTCATTTGAGAAATCTGGAGATTAACATCTCCAAAACAAAGTTTATGGTCTACAATAACA
Source organism: Lissotriton vulgaris (assembly GCF_964263255.1). Lineage (NCBI taxonomy): Eukaryota > Metazoa > Chordata > Amphibia > Caudata > Salamandridae > Lissotriton > Lissotriton vulgaris. The sequence goes on along the minus strand of NC_141690.1, from coordinate 10,657,938 downwards.
AATCGGCCAATTGCCCACGGCCGCATATGAACGGAACGGTGCTGGATCGAGTGTCCACCTTTGAGTACCTGGGGGTTACACTCAATGACAAGATGGATTGGGGGTCCCACAAGGCTATTGCCAACCTAAAGTTGGCACAATCATCGGGCAGGATCTTAAAGGTTTTTAGTGACACCTCATCGAAACTTCTTAGTCCGCCTCTCGAGATTTATAAGGCCCAGGCAAGAGGGGGTGCGCTTTATTGCGTAGAGCTTTGGGGCCATGCATCAGCCGCCCCTCTCATGCTTACGGAAAATAGCTTTATTAGGCGCCTCCTCTGTTTGTCTACGAGCTCGCCCTTGATTCTTCTGCGGTTGGACCTGGGCTTGGCACCTATCTTGGAGATCGTAGCAAATCGCCCTCTCCTGTATTTTAACATAGTATTACCAGTTTTATTTTGTTATCTTGATGTGCTTATTTGTGTATGTATGGCATTTTTATGGTATGTTACTGAAATAAAGTACTTTGACTGACTGACTGACAGTCTATGGGCTTTCAACACGCCCAGCACTTTTGTTTGGTGCGTTGGCCTCCTTTTCGAAATTCCTTTTCTTTCTTTGGTGAGTAGTGTACAACTCCCCCTGCTTTTAGGTGCTTGGCTCCCTCCCAACGGAATTCACTGATTGTTCCTTTTTGTTGACCATCTCTTGCCATCTGTTGCCTCTTTCTCACAATCCCCTCCCTCCTGTCATTGCTGTTGTTCTTCCTGTGCCGCTGCTTGTTTTTTCTTTTTGTTGGACATTTCTGGCCTTCTATTGCCTCCTCTCTCGCACTCCCTCCCGTCATTGCTGCTGTCATTCCTGCACCGCTGTCACCCCTTTTGAGCACAGTCGCCGAGAGTAATGGTCATCCGCTCTCAAGCAATTTTTGTTTTTTTTTAGTTGCTGATTGCTTTGGTGTTAAACGTCTTCTGATTGGGTGAAACACTTCTCGGACAGCATTGATGTTTGTTAAAATAACTAAGTAAACAAGCCTTTGCAATGCAATAGGTCTTGCATTTATGCGAGTTTGAGCTATTGACATTGCAAATAACAATGCCTTTTATTTTTGTTTTCGTTTTAAAAACATGAATAAAAGGCATTGTCATTTACAATGCCATTAGCTTAAACTCTGGTAACTGCGAGACCTATTGCATTGCAAATGCCAAAGCCAAAAGGCCTCGCCTGTGGGGCCTATGGGCTTCGCTAGTAGTGTGTGAGAGCAATGTGGACCAGGGGAATGAAGCACACAGGTGAGCTAGGGCAATGGGGGGGGAGAAACACGGAGGGATCGCAGGTTGGAGGAGAGCAGCATTGTGCATAAGGGAGACAGCTGGAAAACATGAACCCATGCAGTGTGTGTGCAAAATAAAAAGTCTGGTTGCAATGGTAGGGGATTCATAAGCAACACCTAACTTGTCCACGTAACCAAGGAAGCTTTCACCCCTGTTATGGGCACGCTATACAAATTCTGCTACATACATACTTGACCAAATGTATGGTAAGCTTTTCGGGGGCGGCACTGCCTACAACCGTCCAAAAGAATCATAAGCTGAAGTTGAAAATAAAATAGCACTACAAGATGCAAGTGCTGAGCTGTAGCACATCTCTTTGTGTAGTTCGTGTTGCTTTTAATAGCAGCAGCACGCTGCAGAAAAGGCTTCATAAGACAATGCATCAACCTAAATAAAATGCAACACTCCTACGCTAAACATCTCCAGACAACTCCTTACTACAAAGAGCTGACACACTGCAGTGTGCCTCAGCCTATGAGGTGCGGCATGGCACTTTCAATCTGTTGAAAGCTCTGACACACTGCCACGTTCTATAAAACACATACAGCATTTGGGAAGAGAATGCACTTCGAAATATAAAGTGTTCCCGCACTGCTAAAGATCAGCAAAATAGTCTGCTTTGAGTAAGGCAAATGAACAATGAATAATACAAGTCTTCTTTTCAGTGGACATAAAAAAATCACACTAGTTGAAAAAATCTTTAGCATTCATCCACTACAGGCGCAAGTTAAATTCCAAACACCTCTGTGACAATTATTAAAACCTGTTAAATTAGCTTTGTATAAAGTCGAGACACGACAACTGACCCTAATAAACACAAACACGCACGCATCCTTGGTCAAGTTATTTTTCTTTTTGTTGTTTAGAAGAAACTAGTTTTCCAAATGCCAGCTCAGCAGGATTCCCCTTTTAGAGCAGTGTTTTATCGCGGTTACAGCTTTTGCTATAACTTTCGTTATGTTATAAACCCAAAGGACATTAGAAAAGAAACAAGTTGTCTCCGTGGAGCCGACGGGGGAGGGAAAGTCACTTGAAAGTAGCGTGCTGGTCTGGAGGAATACCTCTGTTCTATCTCGAACACTGGGAGCGCTTCTTAAATACGGCGTGAGAAACAGATGGCACACTGCAGTTAATTAAAACAAGTGCGAGTTGCGAACGAAAACTGTACTTAGGCTCCACTGCTTTGGAACTACACGGAAGTAACTGGAGGATCAACAGCCAACAGAAAGCACGAACAGAACACAATGCCTCAGGTAAACCAATCACAAGTGGAAAACCAAATTGGACTAAGTTTCAGCCAACATACAGATCACTTTAGGTCTCGATGAGACAGCGCATGTGCTGCCAAGCGCGAGACCTAAAAAGAACACTAAGTGCACCATCCTGCATAATTTGCATTTTCTTGTCCCATAATTTTACCAGTCCTGCTGCATAATATTGTTTCAAATGCTGCAATCGTCGAGTGTGTCCCCTATCATACTTTTGGATACTTTCAAATCATGGCTATTACTGATAGTAATTTCTGGACGCGATCACCTATCGCCACCTGCTGGTCAAAACGATATTTTTTAGCTGTAATCATCTGTAGTCGCTGCAAGAAAAATCTAAATGGTTATAGGGTGTCTGTTCACAGGGTTGAACGTGTGATATTTAAGGAGTTCTGTTTATGAAAAAGGTTTTCCCCGTTCTTGTTTTTCGTACTAGTTTTCCTTTCTCAATATTGAAGTAGTAGGGTGAATCTGCAATTGATCTTTTGTCATTTTAAGGATATATAATGCAATTTCAATAGTTACTCTAATGTCCAAACAGGTTTAAAGCACTATGACTCTTTAAATAAAATGCTGCAACCCAGACAGGGAAGCTGTTACCCAAATGGGAATAAATATTTCACGCTATTTGAGACGTTGACTGTTTATATCTGCTGGTCACTTAGTGTAACTGTCGCCAAACAAAATCCGATTGTAAATTTCAGGCTGCTTCCGCAGATTTATAACCAGGGCAACCAGCCTTTTATTTAGGATTATGTCAGTGAGAAAACATTCTTAAGAAGAAATCCCTGTATAAAGACATTATCATGAAGAAAAGCAGTGTTTAATTCTTTTTAGGTCATTTTAAAGAAAAGAATTCCGTTTTCCCTTCCAGTTAAACAACAACGATAACATAAAGGGCTGAGGGTTGCTATAAGGGCGTGGGTGTGGACGGGCGACCTCGTTAAGGAATCAGAATATGTAATGGACAACTTGTCACAGGTATGCACCACCTGCTGTACGAAGGACAGCCTCTCAGGCTAGAGCTAGACTGTGTGTGTGACAGGCAGCCTCTCGCAGGCAAGGCTCTCAATATGTCACTTCCAGCTTGCCTAAAACAGGAAACCGCCACCATGTGAAGGATATCAGCTGTCAGTCCGCACTCGCAGTATGTTATTCACATTCTCATTCAGTGATCGCAATAGAGGGCCTCCTCAGGCACTCCGCACTCACTGTGTGTGGAGGGGACTCTCCGAAGCAGCACACTGTTGCTGACGGCCTGTCGTACCATTCTCCTGTGACGGCTAGTCTAGCTAAAACTCTCTTTGTGTAACGGTAGCACTGGAAACAGTGTGACGCAGTAGCATAACCCGGCCCCCGCAGACCCCCAAAGCTCTAGTGGTGCCCTCAGCACAGTCCTCCGGTTGGAGAGCTCCTTATTGAGTTAGGAGGGGGCCCCTCCACGTACCTTGCAGGGGGGAGGGGGCTTAAGTTTTGTTACACCAGTGGTGTGATGGCTTCTCAGGCAGAGCTCTCTGTAGGTGAAAGAGAGATTCTCTTGCGCTGCTTTTTGTTATGTTTGAGGTGGACAGCCCCTTAGGCAGAGCTCAGTGTTTCTTCACACCACACGCAGAGCTCAATGGCAAAAGGCGTTCCACACCCTACTCACCGTCTCTTCCACCAAGAAATCCTCTCACAGCCTAACTCTTTCCATCACGCCATCCCAACTCTTTCCAGGCAGAGCCACCATCACTATCTACAATAACGGGATTGTCCTATCTCAATCCACAGACAGGAACCTGGAACTACTAGACAACTTGTTCCCGACTCTCAAAGAGCACCTCTCCAACTCGCGGAACAACATCTCAATTAGGGACACACCTATTACCCCGAACCCCCATCTCCCACCCGCAACTCTTCTATCCCAGTTCAGCACCGGGCAGGTGACTCACGCGCCTCAAACACTGACACAGATTGCTCCCCCTCATACACCACCCACACCCTCACCCCTTCTACCAACTCACGGGCATCCACACTCTTCATCAACACTACTCACACACCTACAGATGGCTTTAACACCCCGCTCACCCCAGACAGCACAGCTGCCTCCCACAACACACCTAACCTAGTTCAACACCAGAACAACACCCCTATTTATAAATCCCCCTCATTATCCCCCCCTATACTCAGCCCCCATTACCCTCGAACTAACCACGCAGAACACACATCCTCTCTCAATCTAACTCCCCCTCCCCACAACAGGGCCACCTCCAATCTCATCTCCCCTCCTACTCTCAGCCCCCACTACCCGACCGGTACCCCCACCACCACTATCAGTCTCCCAGACTACACCTTGATCCGCCCGCCTACCATCAATGCCCTCACCCAGACCGCCAACCTCCTACCTACCTCATCCACTCCTCTCCCGCCCAAAACTTCTCTCCCCCCTAACATCACCCGGTACACTAACACAACACAACCCCGTTCGAACACCAGCCCACCCTCCCATCAGCACGCGAATTCCCTGGTCAGTCATTCACCTTTGACTACCACCCCCAACCCCACCCCCTCCCCCTCCACCTACCTCACGATGGACAACACCCCCTTCACCTACCCCACGATGGACAACATCATGGCCACTCTCTTCCAGATCAAAGAAGACATACACATCATCGAAGAACTACTCTCCATACACCCCATACACCCCTTACCCACCCCCACGCCCCCCCCCCAAACTGGCCACTCCCCCCCCCAGCAGACACCCTCACACACCCGCCCAAATTGGCCACTTCCCCTACGGCCGACACCCACACCCTACACCGGACGTCAATACCTGTTCATAGTCACAACTTCTGCCCTCGGCCCCCTCGCCGTCCCTGCAACCCCGCACACAACTTCACCTCCCAACCCATCTTGTCCTCCGCCCTCCCAATTAACTCTCCCACTCAACTCTCCCCCAACCGGACCTCAATGCCAGCTCGCAATCGCAACAACCGTCCTCGTCGTACCCACAACCCTACTTCTGATCTCGACACACTCACCCTTCTCCGCTCCTATGACCCAGCATCCCAAAATAACACAACCACCCCACACCTCACCATTCCCTCGATACACTCAAATCCCCTTAGACCCCCCACACTAAACAGCAGATCCTCCATCCCCAATAACCTCAGAAGAGTCCCCCTCACTCTTGAACCACCCACCACCCCCAGCACACCCCGTCTCAAATGCACCCTCCTCAATTGTAGATCGGCCTCGAAACATGCCGCCGCCATTGCAGAGCTCCTCTTATCGCGGGACCTCGACATAATCATACTGACTGAAACCTGGCTAACTGAATCTTCTACACCTATAATGGACATTCTAGTTCCCCCCAACTACCACATTATCAGGCTCGACAGATCAGGCCAACTGGGGGGTGGAATCGCATGCATTTACAGGAACAACATCTCTGTTCGGAGAGCCAACTCCGCCTCACTACCATCCCCAACTTCCTGTGAATACATCTGCCTCGACATTATCAGTGAGGGCAAACCGATATGCTCTCTTCACAGCATTTACCACCCTCCCAGGGACAACTTCACCTTTTCCCAACAAATCATGGATATGATCTCAACCAATTCCGGGCGGCAGCTCACCCAAATATACCTTGGGGACTTTAACCTCCACTGGAACGATCGTAATGACGCGGTGGTAAATAGTCTTAAAAATTTCCTCGACGCCCTTAACCTCACCCAAATATGCACAGCCCGACCCACGAGAAAGGCTCTATCCTTGACCTGATCATCTCCAAAGAGGACTCTATCCTACTCGAGTCCATCCAACCCTGTGACTGGTCAGATCACCACATTATCACATTCTTCATCAATGAAAAAGTTAAAGTCAACCCGACTCAACTCCCCAAACCGAAAGTTTGGAAAAGAGACATGAAAAAACTCAACCCAGGCTCTTTGCCCCCCAACAGGCGCAATCTCCTACTTCCACCGACCGACGATACGGACGTTCAAACCCTGACTGACCACTATCTCAATGCTATGACCACAATAATTAATGAGGTTGCACCTATGCAGCTGAAAAGAGTCACTACTAAAATCTCCAACCCATGGTACGACGGGAGTCTCAATGAGGATAGACGAGACATGCGAATGGCTGAACGTATCTGGAGAGCAGCTCCCTCTGCAATGCACCTAAAAGACCTGAAGAAAAAGAGAAACGCCTACTTCAGGAAAATAAAACGTACAAAATCAGACTTCTTCAGCCTCCAGCTCGACCAGGCAAAAAACAGACCGAGAAAACTATTTGAGCTTATCAGATCACAATCCAAGGAACAACCCCAACCACTTAACACTGCGAGTAAAGCACCCTCCTGTGAAGACTTCGCTGCTTTCTTTATCCAAAAAACTGATAACTTAAAAAGCGATCTCCTTATTGATGCAAGCCTCCATTCCAAACCCCAGTGCCCAGCAACCGCAGAACCAAAAAACAATGCTACATGGTCAACCTTTGGCACATACTCGGAAGAAGAAATTGGTAAACTGCTCAACACCCTGAAACCATCCAATCACCTCACGGACCCCTTGCCTGCTTCCGCAGTAAAAGACTTTACCCCTTTGCTTCTCCCTCTCTGGACTAAAATTGTCAACAGCTCTCTCCAACAAGGAAGCATCCCTGACTCCCTCAAAGTTGGTCAAGTCACACCTCTACTAAAAAAGCCCACAGCCGACCCCTCTGACCTCAACAACTACCGACCCATCACCAATATTCCCACCCTCGCCAAACTACTAGAAAAATGCGCACAACTACAATTGACTAAGCACATTGAGCAATTTGATCTCCTCAACCCGCACCAGTCAGGCTTCCGAGCGGGACACAGTACTGAAACGGCCATGACGCACATAATTGACGACGCACTCCAAATGCTAGACCAAAACGACACTTGCCTCCTCATCCTTCTTGATCTCTCTTCAGCATTCGACACCGTTAAACATGAGAATCTGCTAGAACTCCTAAACATAAGAATGGGTTTATCTGGAACTGTTCTCAAGTGGTTCACTTCCTTTCTTCACAACAGGACGCAGAAATTCAAGCGCAACAACCTGATGTCCTCGCCAATACCTGTAACGCTAGGAGTCCCCCAGGGCTCCTCTTTATCCCCAACTCTGTTCAACCTAGTCATGGAACCACTCACCACCTTGCTACAAGCATCCGATGTACACTTTCACATGTACGCTGATGACACCCAACTTTATCTCAAATTACAATCTCCCAATGACATCCTTCTCCTGAACGCAACAATCAGATGCACCCAATCCTGGCTTGCCGATAATCACCTCAAACTCAATGCCCTGAAAACAGAGTTCCTTCTGATCTCACCTCCAGCTAAGAGCTCCACTGCTCAAACCTGGCTTAAACACCTAACTGCACTCAATGTCCAACCCACCATCGTGGACTCAGCAAAATCTTTAGGCATTACACTTGACACCAATCTCAACATGCAGCATCACATCAGCAAGGCAACTAAGGGAGCGAACTTCCAGATCAATACTCTGAGAAAACTTAAACCCTTCCTCCCAGCCAAAGACTTCCAAACCGCAGTACAAGCTATAGTCATCCCCCGAATTGAATACGGCAGCACCGCACTAGTCGGACTCCCCCTAACCACAACCGCACCACTAAGAGCCTCCCTAAACTCTGCAGCGAGACTCATCACTGGGTCTAAAAAGCACTCCCACATTACCCCTGACCTGAGAGCCCTGAATTGGCTGCCATTTGAAGCCAGAATACACCTGAAAATCGCCTGCATGACACACAAGGCGGTTCACCTTAAATCACCCGGTTACCTCGCCCAGAAATTGACAATATCTGGCGGAACCAGAAACACTAGAGGCACAAACAATCTTCTGCTGAAACCGCGAAGATTCCGGAAGGAAAAAACATATAAGCGCTCCTTCTCTGTAATGGCACCTAGGATCTGGAACTCTCTCCCTTCAGAAACCAGGCTTATCCCATCCACTACACTCTTTAAAAAAGAAGTAAAAGCTATCCTCATGGCTAAATACACTTGAACTAGTATCTAGAACTCTGTTAACACTGTACTACATGCTGCTACCTGCTTGACCCCTTTGCCTACTTGTATGAGTAGTCTCCCTCACATACCCCGTATGTAACCTAGTTGTACTGTTTGATTTATTGATGTATCTATCTGACTATGCCCCCTCATATACCTCTCTATGTAACCTATTTGTACTGTTTTGATTTATTGATTTATTTGTATGATTACGCCCCCATCATGTACCCCTCTATGTAACCTATTTGTACTGTTTTGATTTATTGATTTATTGGTATGAGTACGCCCCATCATGTATCCCTCTATGTAAAGCGCTCTGATATCTGCAAAGATCTTGTCCGCGCTATATAAAACTTTTAAAATAAATAAATAAACCCTCACTGTCTATGATGTACCACCTATTGCAGCAAGTACTCGCAGTGTGTGATGGGCAGCCTTAAGCAGACATCACTCGCAGTTTGTGACGGAGCTCCCCAATGGCAGTCGGAGCTCTCTGGACGTGGTGGATAGATTTAGGCAGGTGTCAGTGGCAATATGTGACACAGAGCTCCTCACAAGCAGGCAGCAATCGCTGTGTGTTGAACACGGATCCCTCCCCCCCGGCAGTAATTAGTGTGGGACCTGCAGCCTCTTTCAGATTTGCAGAGTTGGCAGTTTGTGATGGACAATCTCTGTGTGTGACGGGCAGCACGTCAACCACTGTATTTCGTTGTTATCTATTGCCTCGGCTCCTCTTTCCATGAAGACTTGAAGTGCGGGGGGATGTGAGTATTGCCGTGCGAGCATCACATACTTAAGTGCATTCTTGGTTCGTCCCCCCTCACCCCCCTCTATTCATGGAACTTCCTTGGAGCCTTGGTTTCCCATCCTTGCCCTAGAATATTTATGTGGCTTCAGGAGTTTGCACATGTTTTTTTGCTGACATTTGAATTGAGCATATAGTGTGTGTCAGGCATAGATTGCGTCTGTGCCGTACAGGGGACTCATTTCTGTATTGCAGTTTGTTAATTTTCTCACTTTCAGTACCGCTCTGTTTTGCTTTTCCAATGGGCGTGGGAATGTGAACTGTGCTGTACTCGGTGCTTGGGCTCGCTAGAGTGTGTGCATGCTCTGTATTCTTTTAGGTCAAGCCTAGCGCAGCGCGCATGCGCTACTCTATGGGAGACTTCTTGAGCGCACTCTAAACTTCTCCATGTGGGTCTGACTCCTCCCACACATAGGATTGGCTTTTGCGTTTGTCTTTCACTAATGAAAGCGCGCAAATGGCTAAAGGCGGGTGCATGTCCCTCCTTCCTTTTTAGGTCGAGGTAATATCCGGTTTGCCGAAGGCAGACCGGAATTCAGAGATTTAATGTTTCTTAGTGGGACTATTTGTCCCGCCTCAGTTTTTGCCTCTCTCCCATTGGCTGGCTTCCTAAACGGAGGCCAGCCATTGGAAGAGAGAGCCGTCCCTCCGAATAGGCTCCGTCTTTTTCGGATTTGGGGGCGTAAGTTTTGCTGTTCTTTAGACAGTGACGTTGACTGTCACTCAAAACAGCAAAACATGCCTCCAATCCGAAAAGTTTCAGAGTTGCCGGCCGCCATTTTATTTTTTTGTTGTTGTCAGCTAGCCCGTCTAGGACCGTGCGTCCGCGTTACACACGGTCTGTCTTTCTTTTATTTGACCTCTCCCCTTTTGTCCTCCCCTCCCCAATGTGCCGTATTTTTTCCCGCCCCGCCCCTCCGCTGCCTGCCCCGTGCGCCCCACTGCCACTGGAGATGGTGTCTGGAGCCTCTCCCGCCGCCGCTGAGCCCCCGCTCAAGCCGATCCTGGCACGGTCTGTCTTTCTTTTATTTTACCTCTCCCATTTGGTCCTCCCCTCCTCAATGTGCCGTGTCTTTTTCCCGCCCCCTCCCTCCGCCTGCCCCGGGCGCCCCACTGCCACTGAAGACGGTGTCTGGAGCCTCTCCCGCCGCCGCTGAGCCCCCGCTCAAGCCGATCCTGGCTGTGAGTGACCCTCGCGCTGTCTGAGCCGCTCCCACGCACCAGCCCCGCACCCCCGATCTCCCCACCGAGCCGTCGCCTACTATGCTGCTGCTGCCCCCGGGTAGCAAGGGCGCCCAGCCCGCGGACTCTGCCCTGAAGAGGAGCGTGCACCGGCACCGGCACCACCGGCAGGCCGAGGATGCGAGGCTGAGCGCCGAGGGAGGCATCTCCGAGGCCCCGCGCACCATCAAGAAGGTGAGAGATGTAAGTGTAAGGATAACCCGTGCTGATCATGCCGCTCCCGCGCACCAGCCCCGCACCCCCGATCTCCCCCGCCGAGCCGTCGCATGCTAAGCTGCTGATGCCCCCGGGGAGCAAGGGCGCCCAGCCCCCGGCCTCTGCCCTGAAGAGGAGCGAGCACCCGCACGGTACCACCGGCAGTCCGAGGATGCGAGGCTGAGTGCCGAGGGTGGCATCTCCGAGGCCCCGCGCACCATCAAGAAGTTGAGAGATGGAAGTGTAAGGATAACCCGTGCTGATCATAATGCTGTATATCTCTCAACTTTCACCAGAATATTTCGTCCCTGAAATGTTTTAGAAGATTCCACACCCCCTCCCTCCTACCCCCATCGACACACACGCCCAGGTGGATGGACTGACTGACGACACCCTCATAAAGCCGAAAAGGGACATGTATGTACATGCCTCAAAGATTCTAATCAAGGACGAGGCGTTTCACGTTCCGGTATTATACACTGACTCTCCGGTGTCTAACGAGATAGACAACCACTTTAGGAGGTCAATAAAAGCATTGACAAGAGTTCCAATTGCGTCACTGCTATGCCAAATCACATTGCGGGCCTCCTTGCGCATGTTTGCACGCATTCAACCGGTACTGGACTTTATGTTCTTTTTATTATTTCAAATCTCCCCCGCCCCTAGTTTCAAGCAATTGAGCCTTGACGCATTTTCGATCGCCTCTTTGCATCGTTATTGCGTTTATGTGGTGAGTTGTTTTATAGTGAATGTCGTTAATTAAAGTGTCCACTGTTGCACATATTGTTGAGCTGTTTTTCTGTTCAAAATGGTTGTTTTGGTGAACTGTGATCCGGATTTCAGCACTTCAAATCCCAGTCCGGGCCATTGTTTCCCCTTAAAGCCCCATTAACTAGCTTGGGCCTTGCCTGTTCGCTGTGGTGCCCTGGTCCTTCCTCACCTCCTGTTTGGGGTTTTGGGAATGTTTGGAGGAGATCACTTTACAAAAGGCGCTGCAGCCTCTGAGGGATCCCTCTAACCCAAAGCCTGCTCCCAAGTGACACCAGGCTCTCTCGATAGAGACAGGCCAAAGCGGGCCCTCCAACTCCCAGGGGTGCTCCCTTCCCGCTGTCGTGTCTTTTTCCCGCCCCCTCCCGCTGATGAGGTTGCCGCTCTCGTTTCTCTTGTGCCTGGGGAGTTTGGCGGTGTATCAGGAAACTGTTGCCTTTTATGCCAGGTCCATGATGGGCAGTGGAACGAGCGCTAATGAGCCTCGGATAGATTGTTCTTGTTTCTCCTGACAGCTTATGTGTGCTGATCAGCGGCATGAGAGGTAAGTGCCGGTCTTGGGGTGGGAGGTATTTGTAGCATGTTTGTTTGTTGCTTATTGTTAGCATGCATTCCACATCACTCTCAAACACACTACCTCACAACTTTACTCTCACTAGCTCACTCTCTCTCTATCTCACTAGCTCACTCTATCTGTTTCTATCTCACTATCTCACTCTCACTACCTCACTATATCACGACTCACTCCCTCAAAAATTCACTACATCACTCTCTCACTAACTCACTCTCTATCTCACTACCTCACAACTTCACTCTCTCTCTAACTCACTACCTCACTCTCTATCGCACTACCTCACTCTCTCTCTTTCTATCTCGCTAAGTCACTTTCACTCTCTCTTTCACTACCTCACTCTCTCTATCTCACTACCTCACACACTCACTCACTGTTTCTATCTCACTACTTCAGAACATCCCTCTCCCTCACTACCTCACTCTTTCACTACCTCACTCTCTATCTACCTCTCTCTCTCACTACATAACTCTCTCTACCTCACTACTCCACTCTATCTATCTCACTACCTCACTATCTCACAACTTCTCTCTCTCAAAACATCACACCTCACTCTCTCACTACCTCACTCTCTAGCTCACAACTTCTCTCTCTCTCTAACTCACTACCTCAATCACTCTCTATCTCACTACCTCACTCTTTCTATCTCACTAACTCGCCATGAAACCCCTGGGTGTCCGTGCGCTTAAAAAGTTTAGAATAACATAACTCACTTTCACTCTCTTTCACTACCTCTCTCTCTATCTCACTGCATCACAACATCACTCTATGCTTATATCTCACTACCTCACAACATCCCTCTATCTCACTACCTCACTCTTTCACTACCTCACTCTCTATCTCATTACCTCACTCTCTCTCACTACCTCACTCTCTCTCTATTTCAATACCTCACTCTCTCTCTCTATCTCACTACCTTACTCTCTCTCTGCTAATGCAATAGGTATCACATATGCAAAAAAAGCTAATGCCAATAGAAATGACAATGCCATTTATTTAGAGATACAAAAAAGATAAAAAAAATAATAAGCAATACCAATAGTTCTACCTATATTATTGTCAAGACAATTGCATTGTAAATGCTTGTTAATGTTAAATCCCACAGCGTTTTTCTCTCAGGAGCGGGCAGGTGCACGCAGGGTGGCAGCTGCATTCCTTGTGGGTCAGGTTACACACAATGCGCCACGCTTTCGCTTGTTTCTCTCCGATCTTCACTACGGAGCTACTGGGCTCAAATTGCTGGCGCACATTATTTACAAACACGGCTGTATGTACGAGCCAACACTGGACCTATAAGATGCACAGGACTGTCACCCACTCGTTTTGAGGAGATTCACTTTATTGTTAACATTTTGCTGGTGTCCAATAATCTCTTGTCAACTTCTCAATAAAGTCGTTAAAAAAAGGGGGGATGCGCTTTTCGATCACTGACATTACAGCACCTCGTCAGGGGCAATAAACACTATCAAAATCTACAATAAAGCTGTGTTTTGGCTTTCAAAAGTCTTTATCCTGAATCAGAATGTGCTTGCAAGTAGTTATTTGATTTTACGGTTTTTATATATCGCTAACTCTACCCAATGGTATCTGAGTGGTTTACATACATTCTAGTTCCATTACACATGGTCACATTAATTTTTTCGTAGGAAGACCGGCAGGGGGAAATTAAGGGATTAGCCCAGGATCACAGGATGTTGAGCTGAAGCTGAGACTCTGACCTTGTTCCTCAGTTTTGAAGTCCACAGCTCAGGCCGTTACACCGCAACCTCTATTCAATGAATATGGGTACAACCCCGAGAGTGCCCCCGAGGGTCGTCAAGAGTAGTTACAGCCCGCTTTTGTGTAATAAAGCAGCGTAATTATCCTCTCATATTCTAAGTTAGTCATAGTCCTGGCCTGGCATCCTTCAGCCGTAGAAAGCTACCACACAACCGGACACTGAGGGGGTGGTTGGCACAGGGACCAGCGTTCCAGTAGATTACCTCATTGGAGATTCTTCTGGAACAATATGATCCAGAGAATGTCGTCTTGCCTGACAGAGGAATTATTATGGTTGGGAATAAAGCACCTGGTGGGTGGTTTAAACCCGCAGGCAGCCTCGGAGTGGGATATCTGTTGCGCTACCACTTCATGTGTCTGATCCCCTGAAGAGCTGCATTGGTGATGCTCCTGTGTGGCTGCTGAAGACGGTATGTGCATGTGGACGCACAACCTGAAATTATTTTTATTTTTTGTAGTCGCTCCCCGCAATATGTAGTGCCATTATCCATTTCCATATGCGGAACATTAAACCACTAAAGTGCAATATTTTTCTACTTTGCATTATCTTTTGCGGTCAGTTTTTTGCTAGTACCAATTCAGAAACAACGCAGCACCACTTCAACATCACTGCAGCACAACCTCAACAACAGCGCACCATCAGCACAGCACCAAATCAGCATCACTCAGCACCACCTGAGCGCCAACGTATCACCACCACCTGAGCATGACTCAGCACACCCTCAGGGTCACTCATCACCTGAGCACCACCTCAGCATCAGCACCAGAGCAGCTCGACCTCAGCACCAGCCCAGCTCCACCTCAGCACCAGCCCAGCTCCACCTCGGCACCAGCCCACCACCACCTCAGCACCAGCCCACCACCACCTCAGCACTAGCGCAGCACCACCTCAGCACCAGCACAGCACCACCAGGGCCGGACTGGGAACTAAAACCGTCCCTGGCAAAGTGCCCGGCCACCCTCTCCCCCCGCCCCCACTCCCCACTCGGGGGGAGGGGTTGGAGGTGCACCTGAGCGCTTTGCTAGTGCCGGTTTTCGGCCGATTTTGTTGCAGGGCCGATTTTGCAGCTATGCTGCACAAACGGCCCTGTAACAAAATCGGCCCCCAGGGGCTCAAAACCGGCCCCCACCCTTGCGGCGCACCGGGGGATTGCCCGGTGCCCGCTATGGCCAGTCCGGGCCTGAGCACCACCACGAGCACCGCCCCACCTCACCATCAATTCATCACTAACGCAGCACTACTTCAGCATCCGCACTACCGCCGCATCAGCACTGTATCACCTCAACTCAGCACCACTTGAGCACCAGTGCAGCGCCACCGCCTCAGCTTGACTTAGCACCGCAGCACCACTTCAGTATCACTCAGCATCACCTCTGCACCAGCACACCGCCACTTCAGTGCTACCTCCCCATAATTCAGCACCACCTGAGTATCATTTAACATCACCTGAGCATCACCTCCGCATCAGCACACCACCTCCTCAGCACCACTCCGCACAACCTCAGTCTTTCCTCAGAATATGCAATCTGTTGATTCTCTCCTAAAGCCTGTCTGCTGCTCATGTTGTAATTACAGCACTATTTCTCAGCCTCCAACCTCCCATTGTTTATTTCCCCCCAATAACAAAAAAATAAAACTAAAACAAACAAGCATTAGAATAGGCAGGAAGAAGTTGCTAGAATTCTCTCTGACTAAACACTTATAAGGTCCCAAAGGTGAAACCTATTGGCTATGCCAATGTTTGTTTTGCCTTCGAGCACTGGCTGTATAGAGGCGATCGCATGCACAATGTTTCTCCACACAAGAAGTGCCCAATGTTTGTCAATATAGCTTCCCATTCCTTGTGTTCTCTCTTTAGATTAGGCACTCGTATTGTCTGTATCTCCCAGTATCTGTGAGTCCCATGTTTCTTTTCCACTGCACACCCTGCCACATAATTCCACAAGACAAAACCACTCCACGCCACACAATTCCACAACTAACCATCCCAATCTGAATCACGTAATCCCTCTCCACACCACATACATCCACTCCACTCCAAATCAAAACGCATGGGTAAAAGACATTATTTACAACATCAACAGCTCTAACTCTAAAAAATGCTAGACCTAGGGCCAGATGGACGACCATTTATTGCAGTCACAGAGGGGCATTTTGCCCTTTTGTGACCGCAAAAAACGGTAGCAGAATGTACCAACCCTATTTTGAGAGTCGCTAATGTAATAGCTATTAGGAAGGGGCGTGCCAAGGGCGTCCCTTCCTAATAGCGACTCTGAACCCTTTGTAAGAATGCAAAACACTTGCAGTTTACCACCCTCTTCAAGAGGGTGGTAAACCATTCGCAAACGGGAAGGGATGCACCGGGGAACCCTTCTCCTTTGTGAATGGGTGCACGAACATTTATTAAGAGCAGGCAGTGGTCCCAGGGACCATTACCTACCATTAAAAAAGGAAGCAAAAACGTTTAATTTCTTTTTTTTTAAATGCATCCATTTGCCTATAATGAAAACGGGCTGCATTTTTTTTTAACTGCTTTATTAACAAATCAGTCCAAGACATGGAGGTCAGCTGACCCCAGCAGGCCACCAACCCTGGGAGTGCCAGCCATTCCCAATCGGGTCGCAAATTGCAACAGTCTCATTAATATGCATGAGGCATGCAGTTTGCAACCCCATTGGGAATCGTAAACCGTGTCTGACACTGTTGTACATTGATGTTTGCGACTCGCAAGTTGCGACTCGCAATTTAATGCAATTTGTGAGTCGCAGCAAACATCAACGGTCGTACATCTGGCCCTTATTGCATTGAAAATGCTTGTTTCAGTTTACTGTGGGTTTAGCCTATTTGACTGTTATTCTTTATTTTTTTTAAAGTTTTCTGTTGGTAGCAGCATGTTAAAACGTGTTACAGAAATGTTGCTTTATGTATTTAAAAAATAATAATAATAATCTGAAAACATCTAGCTTGGCAGGCCTATGGGGTTTTCACATCCTAAGAATCATAGACGCAACTAGAGGCAAATTTCGGGCGGGGGAGAGGGGCTAATAAAAATTGCGGGGTCGGGGTTAACTGTTCCAGCAATAGGCAGAGTGGAGATTCATGGACTCTATAAGAAGAGGTGAAAAAACAAAGCCTCGTTAACAAGTAAATGGTCTTTTAAAGCCCTGTGAAGTACTCTGGTGCAGCTGCAATAAGATGGACGCCAGACCACAGCAGCTCAAGACCTGTTTGTGTGTGTCTGGGAAGCTGTCTTAAGTTCTGGCTGATGCGCACAACGGGGAGGGAGTGGGGGCTGAAGCCCTTTGAGCCCTATGGGCGTTGCACGCCTGCTAAGAATACATTGTCATTGTCAACGTTTGTAATTGAAGTGTTCCGGGCTCCCCACACCCTGGCGGGAATATTCCATGTTTATGCTTCCTAGGATTCAGAACAAGGACTACAAGTAAACCTTCCAACTCTTCTGCAGTTTTTCACATCTATCTGTGCGGATAAGCTGCAGTCGACCTGCTGTTAGATATATGGTTTGGAACATTTCTATAAAAGAGAACCACTTAATTTTTGTGTGTAGCGCTTGGCATAGCCCCGAGTATTAAAGAAAGATACTTTTTGAATAGAGTTATCATTCTGAAATATTTTTTGTTTGCAGGTGTGTGAAGAAGCACGTTGTCCCAATATTGGCGAGTGCTGGGGCGGAGGAGAATATGCTACAGCTACAGCAACAATTATGGTGAGTTCCATCCAGCGCTGGTACCATTAAAATCTGGTCAGTAGATTTTGACAATAGGTAACTTTAGTAGGTATGGGATAAACAAGTTGGCTGTGTAGCACTAAACACCCAATCTAAATGATACCCTCAATTGATTTTAGTAGATCAGGAGCACGGTATTTCCGCATCCCACGTTATTATGCTCCTTTAATATACTTGCCTTCCTATTTGTTTTAAACCTGTTCTTAATCTTTGTTACTCCATGACACAACCTTCATTTTGAAACTGTGTTACATTGAGCATAGACCGCACTCCGCACATTATAGCTTTTAACATTAATCTTTATTGTTCTTTTAAAAACCTGATTGCACTGTTAGCATGCTTACTTGAAATCTCTGGTCACAGCCCCGGTGAACCGGAGGGACTTAAGCCTCACTTCCGGTTCATAGGGGACAGCTGTAGTTTGTGCGCTATCTCCTTCCTCACTACCACATAAGTAGAATGCCAATACACAGGCGCGCCAAAGACAAGCCCGTCTGCGCCCGTCTGCGCCTGGACCGAGCCCAGGGTCACAACCCCTGCTTGTTGTTCACCTATCCCGGAGTCCAGGTTGATTTATTCATGATATACTCTACTGAGCTATAATAGGCTTGACATGATGCCCAGCAGTTCGACCCTTCTAAAGAAATAAAATCATGTATTCATTGTCAATCGAAATTTCTTTTTTCAAAAATAAGAACTGCCAACACAGGGACAAACTATCCATGTCAACAACCAATCTCTCCCAAAAAAGTATGAGGTATGCTCATTAATACACGCTCTCGAGTTAAGCATAATGTAGAATTTGCTGAATTATTGACAGTACACAAGATAGATATCGCTTTTGTCACGGAAACGTGGGCTGATGGCTCCTCGGATCCCGACCTAGTTTCAGCCATTCCCCCCCCCCCCCGATTCTCTATAATTCGATATGATAGGCAAGAGAAACGGGGAGGTGGCCTAGCAATCATACTTAAAGACACTCTAAACATATTAGAGTCGTCTGTAGGAAGCAGTACAGAATGCAAGTTGATTTCGTTCAAAATCACTTTAAGTGATAACTACACGTTCAAGGGAAAACTACTGTACAGACCCCCAGCTGCAAAAAAATTGGGAAGTTCTGATTAGTCCTATAATCGAATCAAGTTTTGAATCGGAGGATTATTCCATTCTATGTGTTCTTAATTGCCATCTAGAAACCAGGGATTATAACAACACAGCATTGATTATAGAGATGATGGCCAGTGCAGGAATGGAACAAAAAGTCAATCATCCTACGCATGATGCCGGTCACACTCTTGATGGCATATTCACATCCAGCCCCTATTTGAACATCCAAGAGACTCTGCCCATTCCATGGTCGGATTACAAAGCCATCATATTTGCAGTACCCAATATTCACAGTCCTACTATCATATAACCTGTTTGAGGTCTGGTTTAGTATGAGGCCCCCTACATGGTAACAAATTTACAATTCAAACTAGAAAGTATCACATTGTTTACACAGACTTTCAACAAAATTTACTAACACACAAAGTAAAAAAGTGAAAAAGTAAGCAAGTAAGTGGTCAAAAGATAATGTACTAGAATTACTCTTGGTTAAAATTTCACATTTATTTTGATTGCATTTGAAAAGAATTTTGTAAACATTTATTAACATTTAATAAAAGGAAATCATTACATTCAATTGATAAAAACATAATACATTTAAAAAAAAGAGAAAAGCACAATAACTGTCACAGACAGTTATTATGCTTTTCTCTTGCTTTTCTCTTTTTTAAAAAATGTATTATGTTTTTATCAATTGAATGTAATGATTTACTTTTACTTGCTTACTTTTTCACTTTTTTACCAGACCTCAAACAGATTATATGAGAGTAGGACTGCTCCCATAGTCTGATCTATCCCCTACAACCAGGAAAAGGGAACTTTTTTCTTTTTTTAACTGACCTTAGACCCATTCCCTTTCCGACAAGAAGGGTGTCTCCTTAAAACTTCTATATTGTACCCAATATTCACTCCTCTTTAAGCACCCATAATTCCTATAAGACAACTAAATGGCGCAATTGGAGTAACATTAACCCCCAGGCTCTGCAAAACGCTCTAGAAGCTTCAAAACCAGTTCTAACACCAGAGCTAAATCTGGCAACAGCTAACCTCACGAAGTGGATTACGTCCGCAGTAGACACTTTAGCTCCGAGGAGAAGCTTTACCAGTAAACGCGCCGAAAAATCTGACCCTTGGTTCAGCGATGCACTACGCGCTCAGAAACAACTATGCAGAAAACTAGAGAGATGCTGGAGACGGAATTATGATGATAGTGAAAAATCTATTTATGCACAATCACTAACTGTCTACCAAAAAATTATCCTGGACAGAAAAAGTAACTATTTGTCAAATAAAATTCGACAGGCCGGTAATTCTAGTAAAATACTTTTTTCAACCCTCAAAAAGTTTGTCACATTACCAGAACCAATAAAAACAGACAGTAGTCTTTTAATTTTGCAACTGTCTCACAGATTTTTTCAAGGACAAGGTGCAAAGTATTTTTGATACTCTCTCAGACAAGGGTATGGATGGTTTAAGAGTTTCCCCCACCACAACACTCACAGGCCCTAACAGAGTCTGAGATACCTACGTACTACAGAGCATAGAACAGATTTCACTGTTAGTAAGCTCCACAAAATCCAGAGCTCCCACGGACCCCTGCCTGCCAAAAATATATCAAATGGCTTCAGATAGTGTTAGCAAACATCTCCACTTACTGTTTAACGAAATCATTAACTCAAGCATTTCCCCCGACACCTGGAAAATGGTTTCAATTCTGCCTTTATTGAAAAAATCTAATCTAGATCCCAGCAATACCAGTAATTACAGACCCATCGCCAGGATTCCTTTTCTAGCTAAGGTATTTGAAAAGATTCTGAACTCACAATTGTCTGCATTTGTTTCCTCAGCAGACCTGCTGGACTCCTCGCAACATGGTTTCCGTCAGGGTCATAGCACTGAGACTGACTTGCTTTCAGCAGTAAAGGAGCTCCAGGCGATTTTGGATACGGGTGCCAGGGCTGCCTTGATCCTTTTAGATCTATCTGCGGCGTTTAACACCATGAGCCATGACATCCTAATCGGGGGCTCCAAGAAGCAGGTGTCAAAAATACTGCTCTTAACTTGATCAAATCCTACCTGAACAACAGGTGTCGGTATGTTTAGATTTGTGACTCCTGTTCTGAGCGTTTTTCACTTCCTTGTAGAGTGCCGCAGGGCTCAGCACTGAGCCCGACATTATTCAATCTATATGTCGCCCCCCTAGCGGACATTATTAGGCAGTTTTGGTTTTTCTTTGGTCTCCTTCGGGGACGAGACCCAAATAGTGGTGTCCATCACAAACAACTCAGAGGAACGTTTTAGTCAATGTATGTCCCAAATTGTCCAGTGGATGACAGCAAACTGCCTGACGCTCAATGAGAGCAAAACTGAAGTGCTTCTGTTGGGTTCTAACACCTCCTTCTGGACACAGAACTGGTGGCCTTCAAATATGGGATCACTCCTGTCCCCAGACTGTTAGGTGCGGAACCTGAACTTCATTCTCGATGATAGACTTATGTTTCAACATCAGGTCAGCAAGGTTTCCTCCTCTGTCTTTTTGATACCAAAAGCAATTAGAAAAGTACATAATTTCATTCCGTGCGAAGCAGTAAAAACCCTGGTAACAGCATTAGCCCTTACCAGACTTGATTATTGCATTGCTTTGTACAGTGGCCTTCGGAAGCAATATATGATCAAACTACATGGGCCCAAAATGCAGCTGCCTGACTGCTGCTGGACATTCCCAAATTCCAGCCTATTGCCCATGGTTTAAAGAAACTTCACTGGCTTCCCATGATAAAAAAGGACAGAAGTCCAATCCCTTTGTTTAGTTTATAAGGCTCTGCGGGAACTGGACCAAGGTTTCTAAGGCAACATTTTTTCGTGGTACCAGCCTGCTAGAAACCTCTGTTCATCCCAAAGAAGACTTCTTCAGATACCCAAATATATAAAAGCACTTTGGGGATGAAGAAGTTTCATTTTGGGTACAGTGAAACAGTGGAATTTACTTCCAACAGAGATCAAGAATAGCCCGACATTGCTCACTTTCAGGAAATCACTGACAACCTGGCTATTTGCTAGCTAATTCCACGTTATAATCCAGATGTAGGTTGACTTTCCGCTGAGCGCCTAGACGCCACCGGGCAATCGTACGCTATACAAATCCTAAATCAAAATCAAATCAAATCAAACTGATTAGGGTCAAAGTGCTTGACTCTAGTAACTCTTCATTTTCATCACAAAGTTTCAAATTGTGACTGATTGACTTTACATCCCGAGGATGTATATTATTCCCACGAAAAAGTGATTCACTGGCCTCAAACACATTTACTACCCAATATGTTTCCACACACACTTGTTTGGATAGACTATATATAACAAAGTAATGCGAAACTGGTACATTTATCAAGGTATTACACAGGGTTCCATATGCCTACTAATAACACGCTTCCTTTTATGTCCAGTGACCTTCATCTTCTTTAAAATGAATTATTCAAACCACATGCATTTAGTGGCCAGTTCACCAGTCTGTGCAGAACATGACGTGCCGAGCCGTCAAAAACAGATTATGCCTACTGGGTAAGGCTTACCTTATGATGGATCCCTTTAATGGCATGCAGAAGGGCAGATCTATTTTAAGACTCTTTGCCTGAGATATCCATGCTTGAAAACTCATGCCTCTCTAAAACCTCTATGGCAAGATCTGACCACATGTTCCGCAGAGGGACTTTAAGGGCTGATCGTTACTTGCTCACTGTTTGGTGTCCTAGATTAGTGACAGGAAATAATGCTATTCAGGTGCGGACCCAAGGGCGTAAATTTCCTTCTGACATTGAAAAGCTATGCTTGCGGAGATGTCGGCTTTCAAAGCTTGTATTTAGTCTTTCTGTCTTGCCAAGCACAATGTAGTTTGCATGTAAATGTAGTGTATTTTATATAGCGCACTTCTACCCGGAGGCCTCGTAGCGCTGTATTCATACTGCTGTGGAACCCATCCTGGCTTTCCTGTGAAATGTCCACTCCTGGGCACCCCCAAGGTGAAGCCAGGCATCCACAGCGCTGCTGGGGCCGTTGTGGAGATTAAGCAAGCTATTGCCCAGAGTCACAGAGTGGGACCCATGATTAGACTAGGCACCGAGGCGAGAATTATCAGGTCCGGGGAAATTGAGTCCAAGAGCCGCCGAGGCGGGAATTGAACCCTTGTCCCGGGCCAGACCTCTGCATCAGGGTCTGCCGCTCTAACCATTGAGCCACGCTTCATGTGTGTTGGAAATGACTCATCATAATGCACAGCAATTCCTTTTAGCAACCAAGCAATGTAGGCTAGCATTTTCAGTTGGGATGTGTTAAATGCCTAAACTGCTGTCTCCCATTTAAAGAAGTTTTGGTTCAATTTAGTTTTAATTTGTTTGCATCGACGAGCAGCACTTCATTGAAATGCTTGTATGGGATAGAACTTGTGGCAGTTCATTTTATTTTGAGTCAAAATTATTTAATAGGTAATCAGTAGAAATGGGCTGTATATTGTGAAGGAGTCCAGTATGTTTCGGAGGCCATGATGGCTGATTGCCGGGTTACTTGTCCGTAAACACACCCTCCAAGGCAAACACACCCTCCAAAGGTGCATGGACTATGTCCAGAAAGGTGCATTGTCTATGTCAAGAAATATGGAGAAATATCGTTGAAATTGGATTTTGTTTCTGTCTCACCAAACTCCTATGTAAGTGGCTCTGTGGTAGTGCGAACAGTAGAGCATCTTCTGGATGACTGTTGACCTATATGATTAACAGCTCAGTGGTCACTCTCAATGAGAGTCCCAAAACCAATACAGCTTGAAAAACTCTCTGACCAGTTATGCAGCATTTAGTAAGGGGAGAACTATGAGCATAGTCTCAAAAGACCAGGCGCCATGATCATGAGATACAGAGGTAAGGATTCTTGTCTAGCTTTGGTTCCAAAGGTCATTAATTACTTTTTACTCCACCGAGTAGGATTACTTTTACAAATGGATGATGGCAAGCATCTAACTTTAAAGGCCAGATAATGCCCTACAAAGTGTGTGGTTTGACACTGCTTTACCGTATGCCTGACAGCGTTACTGCCGGAAGCATTTTCCTTGATGTTTGTTTTGAAAGTTAAGAGTAAAAAGACTCAGAAAACGGCCACTCTCACAAAAATTATCACTTCACTAAGATGAGCAGTATTTGAGCTTCCTTCTCTCTACCACTAAATATAAGTATACTACACTCCATTTATTCTTGAGTGCAGTTGCTGTAAAAGGAAATTCACGTGCAGAGAATGTAGTATTTTTCTCTGGCACAGAAATTCATTAGTAATATTCAAATGCATTAAAATTCGTTTGGTTGTTTCATTAAAGGGGTTAATTGATAGGACAGTCATTTAAATGGAATATGAAAAAAGTATTATTTACTCTAGCACACTGTGTATATGGTTCTCTTTGACTTTCTACCTCGACGTAATTTTTGCAAATAGGCTATCTTGTTTTTTTACGCGTTATATCATGTGGTTTTATTGGCCCCAACATTTTTATGGGAATTTTAAGATTTTAGTTTGTCTAGCAATATTATTCTTTTGACGCAATCCACTTGTGAGCTTTCTCTGAAGTCAGCGTTTAGCCCATATGTTTAACAATTTGTTCAAAATGTTCAATTTTGTATGATTAACCTGTTGCTGGGTGACTGCAACCTTTTATAGTATTGATTAAATGTCACACAAGCTGGGGCGCTAGAGGGCGCACGAGCTAATGGCCGCACTTTAGTGAGGCTCTGGCTGCCTGGTCAGAACCATCCTGAATTTATCCTGTTAGCCTGCGGGTGGACGCCTGAAACTTACAGCGGTTGTGGACCTCCCTGCCCTGCAGCACCTGTCCAACTTTGGGGGCGATCCGACGTTCGATGCCTGACTTAGCCGACTGAGAACTTTGCCCGGGGAGCACTGCTGCGGAGAGTTGACGCGGCGACCTAGGCGCCGTGCCACGCGAGGCCGAGGCTCGACACGAGGCAGATAGGCCTCAGAGTTGCGGTGATCGGCCTGCTGAGCGCGTGGCCTGCTGGAAGCTCAACAGACGGCGGCGGTGGTGAGTCTCTCCCCTCCTCTGGCCGCTGCGACGTGTGGGAGTGCTGGACGGTGATCCTGGGATCTACTGGAGGTGCGGACGAGACCGGTGGCTTCCGCCTGGGCCTAGCGAGGGGTTGGACTTGTCCCCGGGCTTGATCCTCGCATTGCCGCCGTTGCCCCCGATCCTTACGTGAGCCTGCTGCTTCTGGGTGCAGGGGGCTGAGGAGCGACAAGAGGCCGCTGGAGGACGAGGGCAGTGACCTTGCTGCAAATATCGCTGCCCGCTGGTGGCGCGTTGGGCCTCCCCTCACCCCACCACCCGCCACCCCCCGGTGTTCCTCGGGACCGGACCTCCCTTGCTCCACTCCAGCGCACCGCCGCCCGCCACCCATCGCGGGCTTTGCCGGCTGGCCTTAGTTACGGGAGCCGGGACGCGGCGGGGCGTGGGGATCACTTGGACGCTACTGGCCTGTTCCTCGCGTGGACGACGCCGCCTCTGGCGTGACCGCTGTGTAGGGGGTTTCTGATGCGCGAGGAATTGTCGGGGAGCAGGGAGCGCAGCACACTCGCCGGGCACCTCGGGCGTTCACAGGCGGAGCACGATGGGCAAGAACGATAACAAACAGCCCAAGCTCTCTTTTGAACCTGCGGCCACTAAGAAACAGCTGCGTAACGCGACCGGAGCCGGCGGTGCCCAAGGACCATCGGGCACTGAGCCCCCCTCCACACCCATGGCTCCAGAGTTGCGAGTGCTGATGGAGGAGATGAGGCAGGGCTTCGCCACAATAGTGGATAAGGTGGACCACTTGTCCTCCAGGATGGATGGGGTCGCGCAGAAACTGGAGGTCCATGAGGAACGCTTGACGGAAGCGGAGCGACGTATCTCTGCCTCGGAGGACACTTCAACAACCCACGAAGCGCGCCTAACCAGAATGGACAATATCCTGAGAGTAATAGCGGCGAAGAATGAGGAGTTGGAGGCGAGGAGCTGGCGCAATAACATTCGCGTCACGGGTGTTCCGGAGTCCACCAACACTGGCCGTATGGAGGACTATGTAGAGCGAATACTAATCACTGCAGTGGGTAAGGAGGCCTTCTCTAG
Source organism: Lissotriton vulgaris (assembly GCF_964263255.1). NCBI lineage: Eukaryota > Metazoa > Chordata > Amphibia > Caudata > Salamandridae > Lissotriton > Lissotriton vulgaris. The sequence continues at coordinate 10,631,937 of NC_141690.1, read as the reverse complement.
TCAATTTATTGTCGAAAGGGCACACCGCTCTCTGGGTCCGGTTCCCAAGCCAGGGGCGCAGCCGCGGCCTATCATCGCCCGGTTGCTCAACTACCGCGACCGCGACACGGCGCTACGTGCAGCATGGATGAATCGGAACCTGTCTTGTGATGGAGTACAGTTTTCCTTATACCCGGATTTTACGCCCATGGTGCAGGACCAGCGGAAGAAATTTTTGGATGTGAAGAGGAAGCTGAGGGACATGCAGGTGGACTACGCACTTCTGTACCCCGCACGACTCAGGGTGACCCATCAGGGCAAACAACATTTTTTCACAAACCCGCAGCAAGCTGAGGACTATGTTAAGAAACTCCACACTGCTAGAAGAGACAGGCGAAACGAGGAGGATGGTGAGGCAGGCGGAGACCCAGCCGAGCATGATGAGTCCTGAGTGTGCCCTTTTGAACACTTGTTTGCTGACTCCCTGTTGTTGTACTGATGCTGGGTTCGGATTCTATGGCCTACCTCCGCCGTGGCAGTCCTGCCCTGCCTTTGGGGTCATAGATGGCTGCTTCATTGCTTTGTGGACTTGCTGTGGAGGGGCGCATGGATTCGAACACTGTGCCCCGGTGATGGGATTGTTATTGGAATGAGCAGGCTGGTGGCAATACAGGAGACGGTGTGAGCAGCAGCTGATACATGGACGGTTCACTTGACTTAATTGGCAGCTTCTCCGAATGGGGGGGCGGCCGCGAGAGACGCTGGTATGGTGTACGGGCTTAAGCCTGCAGGGCTAATGTATGCCAGGCACCACCCCTCCTTCTCTGTCTAACCCCGTATGGCATATGCGGGGCGGGAGGGGAGTGTTGGGGGTTATTGGTGCGTACCTCTGATGCCCCCAGGAGGGGATTCCCCACATGGTTTTTCTATGGTTCTTGAGTATGGGGTCTGGGGCGGGGGGAGGGGAGGGGACATGGTACTGGCAAGTTTGGGTTGCTTCAGTGGGTGGGGGGATGACTTGTGTGGGGGTTTATTTTATTTATTTATTTTTAGAGTTTTCTATAGCGCGAACTTGAACCGATTAGGTTATCAGAGCGCTTTACATAGCACCAGTTCCGTTACATGTTATCACAGTAGTTTACATAGAATCAGTTACGTTGCACATTTCAGGATCTTGAACCTATTATGTTATCAAAGCGCTTTACATAAGACAGCATTCGATGTCCAGTGCCCTCCTCCGCCGTAAAGCGGGGGACCACTTCCAGCCCTCCGAAGTCGTTGAGCTGTTGGGACTAGGCTCCTGGAATTTCAGCTGCCCCTTTGCAACTAATTAGTTTGAAGTCATGACAGAAATATCAGTCCCAGCATATCAATCGGTGCATTACAGGTAAAAACAGGATATAGGACCACTACGAAAGACCAAACGGAGTAAACTGTGGACACCCCGGAATATATGAGGAAGCAGTCGGTGCGTTACAGGTAAGAAACAATTTCATAACAGGTTATAGGGCGAGTACATAGAGAAACATATTGTTGTACATTGTGAGGATCCGAGAATATATGTTGTAGCAGTCGGTGCATTATAGGTAAGGACAGTTGCAGAAACAAGTAAATGTAGAAAGGCTGCAAAAAAAAGAAAAAGGCAGAACTATCACAAGATACAGGCAGGTAAGGAGCGCGGTGGTAGAACTTAGACTATGTGTCTGGTCACAGCTCTTGTTCCAAAAGTGAGATTGAACTAGTCCATGATGGCCGCCACTGCGACAGAACAGTCTAAGATGGCCGCCAAGAAGGGGAATCATAGTCCTCTGTTTGTTGTTATTGCTTTGGACCTGTGTGGAGGAGATATGCCGAGGAGCCTCGTGGGCCTCTGGAGGTACCGGCAGAGATTTATGGTTTCAGTTGGTGACCCCTGCCCTTGTGAGCAATGGCGGTTTAAAAATGTGAAATGAATGGAGTAAATAAAGTACCTTATGATTATTTTCAGCTCAGTGGCGCCTTAGAGCTTAGGATGTAGGATGTAGCCCTTGCAGCAGCATGAGAGGGGAGGGGGGGGGGGCAACCGGGTGTCACGTCCGCCAGGGCTCCTAGGCTGTTCACGCAGCCCGTTGTTGTTGTTGGGGGAAGGGTCCGGTGTTCGTCTGGCCTTCGTTGTCTGCTCCGATTGGGGGTGGGGGGAGGGGTCCGGTTTTCGTCTCGCCCTAGTCCCGGTGTCGGCCGTTGATGCCTCGGGGCAGCCACCACCACCGACCCGAGCCTCCCACAGCCCTCCACGCCGACGGGGCTCCCCTGCCGCAGTGCGGACCGGGCACCGCGCCGATCCGTGATCCGCAGCCCCTCTCCGCTCTCCGATGCCGCCGAGACTGCTCCGGGACTTCCGCTGCTGTCACATCGGCTCGGGTGAGCAGCGCCTGCCCGCCCGACTCGCCCCCGGTCTCCGCTCCTCCTCCCTGCCGCTCTACAGCCCGAGCTGGCAACGGGCGGCCGCCATGTCAGGTCCTCGGCGGGGATCGGGCGCACCCAGCAATCACCGCTCCACAGGCACCAGCAGCGATCGGGGCAGCCCGGCAGATGCCCCGCACCCTCCGCCACAGTTCGGAAGCGTGTGCGTCGCGGGGGGCCCCCCAAGGACGCCGGGCTCCAGGCCGGAGCAGCGCGCGGGTTGGGTTGCTGTGCGTGGAGGGCGGGGGGGTGTTTGACTGTTTGGGTATGCGTTGTTGAAACTGGAGGTATTTTTGCGGGAGATGTTCATGGCATGTATGCAGAGACCAAAGTTAGTGTGTTTGTAAGCATGGCTGGTCGGGTGAAGCGACTGTTCCGGACAGCAGAGAGATTGGTACTTGGTGCGTTCCGACTGAGGGCTGGAGCACTGGCCATGGGCTTTTTTCGGGAATATGGTGATAAGCATGGGTGATGACGCTTTGACTAACGTCTCCATAATGTCCTGGAATGTTCGAGGCCTTAATGACCCCCGGAAATGCAGAAATGTACTTGCATATTTAGATAGGCATCATGTGCAGATAGCGATGCTTCAGGAAACCCACCTAAGCCCACGTAGTGTTCCTAAGTTTGCAAGCAGATGGGCAATTGTGAGTGAGTTTTCCTCCTATTCCACTTACTCGAGGGGGACGGTTATTTTGATCAATAAAGTGCTGCCGTTCCAAAAGTTGGGAGTGAGGGTGGACACTGAGGGGAGGTATGTGATCCTTTGGGGCAGGCTGGGCACTGATGTGATCATGCTTGTAAATTGTTATGCACCTAATATTGACACACCCGGTTTTTTCTTAACGTTGTGGGGTCATGTATTGGAGACCGACGCCATGCACATAATCTGGGGGGGGACTTCAACCTATCGCTGAATCCTGGGGCAGATAGATCAGATGGTAGTGGACAATACAACACGAAAGCTCGGGACACACTTCAGGGTATACTGACGGAGGCAGGCCTATTGGATAGCTGGCGGCACTCACACCCAGCGGCTAGGGAAGGCACGCATTTCACGGCACACGCACGCTCATGGGCGAGGATTGACTACTGCTTTATCTCGCGGGGCCTAGCTGGAGGTGTCGTTCAGGTGAAACATCTACCTCGTACTTACTCGGACCACTGCCCCGTACTAGCCGTACTGGAGATGCCTGGATATGCCAGAGTGCGTCCGCCATGGCGGCTCTTCCCCTCTGTCCTGCTTGACCCTATCTTTAAAAATGAACTTGGTGAGGAGATAGAAGCCTTCTTCCCTAGAAATAAGGGGTCAGTCGATAAGGTGGAAACGATTTGGGAAGCTTTTAAAGTGACTGTAAGTGGGGTCACGATTTCTAAGAGCTGTGGTATACTCGGGGAAATAGTGCGCACGTTGACTAAACTTGAATCAGAGCTTAAAGCGCTAGAGGCAGAGATGGTCAGGAATCCTTGCCCTGACCTAGCGGTGGAATTCAGGGCCAAACTATCGTCCTTCGAGGAGGAAGCTGCCAGAGAGGTGAAATTCCGGGGCAAATACTGGACGGCTAGGCGCTATTGTGAGGGGGATCGGCCGGGAAAGGTGCTCGCGGCGCTCACGAGGCACCAGCGCTTCGCCACCCATATCTTAGAAATCTCTGATGGCGAAGGCGGGACCTACCAGGATACTAAAAGAATTCAGGACACCTTCCTGCAGCACTACCAACGGTTATATTCCACACAGCAGGAAGGCGAGGTGGAGTTCGGGAACTTCCTAGATGACATAGCGCTATGCTGGCTGAGTGACGGCGACAGGGCGTTCCTGGGATGCCCTTTCGAGCTGGATGAGATTAGGGAAGCAATCATGTCCCTCAGCAATGGCAAAGCTGCGGGGCTTGACGGCCTGCCAGCCGAATTCTATAAGTGCTACATCGACATCATGGCACCGGTGCTGAAGGAAGTCTTTGAAGAGTCGCTAGAGGTGGGGATACTGCCGGGCTCAATGAGGGAGGTGGCGATCACTTCACTTCTGAAACGAGGGAAAAACCCGGTAGATACCGAAGCCTATAGACCCCTCGCGCTGCTGAATTGCGATGCGAAGATTCTTGCTAAAGTGCTTGCGACTAGGCTGTCCCTGCTCATGAATACCCTGGTGCTGCCAGACCAATCTGGATTTGTCCCAGGGAGAGCCACATCCCATAACCTCCGCACGCTGTTCTCCCTTATACCTACCATTGCGCCAGACCTACCGGTCGCTGCTGTGTTTCTGGACGCCACCAAAGCGTTCAATTCGGTGGAGTGGGGCTATCTAATGGCTATCTTGAGCAGAATGGGGTTCCCTCGGATATTCATCGCTTGGGTGAAACTGCTCTACACTTCTCCAGTCGCTAGGGTCATCGTTAATGGTGTGCTCTCAGCACAGATGCCGATCACGAGAGGGACTAGGCAGGGATGCCCCCTGTCGCCCCTGCTTTTTGCCCTGGCAATTGAACCACTGGCTTGCAGGATCCGGCAATTGCATAAGGCCAGCGCCTTTAACTGTAATCAACGGCAGATTGGGATTTCCCTTTATGCAGATGACGTTACACTGTATGTGCGGCACCCACAAGAACACCTTAACCCGCTTCTGAGAGAATTTATAGTGTTTGGCGGCATATCCGGAGTGCACATCAATTGGAAGAAGTCGCAATTCTTCCCCCTCACGGCCTCAGTTGCCCATTTTCCGCTAGACTACCCCTTAGAATGGTGCAGCTCTGACTTGAGATACTTGGGCATTGAAGTATCGCTCAATAAAGACGACACTATCCGGCTGAATTATGGGGTGGCTATCTCACGATTGACTGACAATGTGACCCGCTGGTTGGCCCTCCCACTTTCGATGGCAGGCAGAGCCTCCCTGATAAAAATGGTCATCCTTCCACGTTTCCTATACCTATTCCAAAACATACCCTACTACCCGGGAACCTACTTTTTTAAGAGACTTCGAACTGAGTTGCTTCGCCGTTTTTGGGGCGGTAAGCAACCGCGCCTTAGCTGGACTGTTTTGACGCAGCCATATGACAGGGGCGGATTTGATGTACCTGATCTAGAAGTGTATTACCTCAGTGCTCAGGCACAGCACGCCTATCACTGGGTTAGCCCCGCTCCCTTTATGCCGCAGGTTGCTGCAGAGGATTGGATAGTGCATCCACTCCCACTCAGGGGCATGCTGATGGGACTGGTTGGTGATGTCGAGACGCCTGCTACCACTGTTACCTGTACTATTGACTCTTGGAGGAGAGTGACTAAACTGCTAGGAGCTCCCATGCTTTATTCACCGGCAATGCCCCTTGCTTACCACCCGAAGCTATCACTTATATTGGAAAATGGATTTCGATCCATGTGCAAACGCGTTCACCTTAATACATGGGGTGACTTGTTTCAGGATGGGATGTTCCGTACCAAAGATCAGATATTTCGGGCTGCTCCCCCGACACCGATGGAGGTGTTTTATTATATTAGACTCCGTCAGGGTATGCGGGACATACTCCCTAGCTTCCCAGAGGAACCGGGGACAGTTCTGCCATTGCATGTATTGCTCGTGTCGGATGGCAGACACTTGGTGTCAAAGCTGTATGCTGCCGTCCGTGAGCAGCGTCCACCGGTTCTGTCTAAAGCGCGAGTTGATTGGAGCTCTGAACTAAATGCTGAACTCACTGATGAGCAGTGGAAGTATTGCTGCTCGGTCACGGCTAACATCTCCTCCAGCTGTCGATTGAAAATCATTCACTACAAGTTTGTACAGAGATATTATTACACTCCAGTCAGGAAGCTGCGCTTTCGCCTCTCAGAGGACGATAGATGCGCACGATGCCGTGCAGAAGGCGCGGGTTTCCTACATTTGGCCTGGGAGTGTGGAGCGATACAGGCATACTGGGAACAGGTACATGCTGCGCTCCAGGTCATGATTGCTGGCCCTCTTCCTCTGGATCCGGTGGTGATGTTGCTGGGATATACCAGGGATGTACCCAAGTCGGACCGTAGATTTGTTGATATCGCGTTGCTGCTCTGTTAGACGGACCGGGAGGGTCGGCCGAGATTACGGGGAGAGGTCTCCAGGGAGAGCCGTCTCCAACGACTGTACAGATAAGTAACTTCCCCCCCACAGACGGACACCACACAAGATTGAAGGTTAACGAGACTTTATATGCAATTCTTAGGTTACGTCGATATGATACAAGGAGGTCTGGACTCAGGGGTCCCCTCGGTTCTGATCTCTGGTTGAGGAAAAAGGGTAGCGGGACAGTCTTAGTTACCAATGAGTTAAATAGCTCTCAATCCTCGAGCTCGGCGTGGTTGCTGATCGGGCCGTGGAGGAGCCAAACAGGTCCCGAGATGGATGAAGGATGGTCGACGGGCCGTGGAGAAGCCAAGCAGGTCCCGAGATGGATGAAGGGTGGTCGACGGGCCGTGGAGAAGCCAAGCAGGTCCCGATGAAGATGACGGTTACAACGGTCCGCGGCCTCGCCAGCAGATCCGGACGACGGTGAAGGATGAAGGTTACGACGGCTGTGGCAGCGCCAACAGGCAGGACGATGGTGCACAGGACAGAGCTACGGCAGCGCCAGTAGTCCGTCCAGGATGAGTTCCTCTTACGTCTCTCGACTCCAAGATACAACTGACTTCCTGCTCTGGAGCTGCCCCAGTTATAGGGCTGGCGTGCTTTGATGTCCGGACCCTCGCACTTGGAGGTCGGGAGGTCCGGGATGAGGGAGTCCAGACACCCAGCAGGGGGGTGGAGCCAGCGCCCGGGGAGGCGATGGGCGAGCGGCACTGGGCGGGGGGAGAGCCATCGGCACCTCTTTCTCCCATTGACTTGCCAAGTAGCCCGCTCACCTCCTGGGTGGAGGGTGGTGCCGGATTGTCTGAGGCTGGGCTAGGCCCAGGGTTGAGGTCGATCGGGACCCAGGCGGCCTCGTGGCGAGGTGTCCAAGATGGCGGCCCGGGCTGGGTGCATGGGCCGGCAGTGGATCGGACCCACGAGGTTATCATGTTCGAGGGCAGGGGTCCCTGAGGGGACGTAGGGCGTGCAATGGTGGTGTGTGGTGCTTGCGTGACTGGGCTCGGGCCTGGTCGAGCCGGGGGAGAGCGGCCCGTCATGTGGCCTGTCCAACATGCGTCCCCCCCAGCTGAAGGCGGGGAGAGTTACCCATCCTCTTGGGGACTCTCTTCGTCGAGGCGGAAAAACCGGGACAGGCCATCGGCGTTGGCGTGGTCGGACCCAGGCCGGTGTTCGACTGTGAAGTCCATACCTTGTAAGGAGATGGACCAGCGTAGCAATTTTGGGTTTTCCCCCCGCATATGCATCAACCACTGCAGGGGTCGGTGGTCAGTCTGCACCCGAAAGTGGGTGCCAAAAAGGTAGGGCCGGAGCTTCTTGAGGGCCCATACCACAGCGAAGGCTTCCCTCTCTATGGTGCTCCAGCGTTGTTCCCGGGGTAGGAGTCTCCGGCTGATGAAGGCCACCGGTTGATCGAGGCCTTCGGTGTTCACTTGGGACAGGACCGCCCCAATGCCCTGGTCGGAGGCGTCCGTCTGGACGACGAACTCCCGGCTGTAGTCTGGGGCCTGGAGCACAGGAGCGGAACACATGGCGGCCTTTAACTGTTCGAATGCCGCTTGACACTCTGGGGTCCAGTTCACCTTCTTGGGCTGATTTTTTGACGTGAGTTCGGTGAGAGGCCCCACGATGGTACCATAGTCTTTCACGAACCTTCGGTAGTAGCCCGTGAGGCCCAGGAAGGCTCGCACCTCAGTTTGAGTGATAGGGGGTTGCCAGTTCTGGATGGCGGCAATTTTCAGCTGTAGGGGGGCCACTAGGCCGCTTCCCACCTGGTGTCCGAGGTAGGTCACCGACCCTTGTCCAATTTGGCATTTGCTGGCCTTGATCGTGAGGCCAGCTCGCTGAAGGGCTTGCAGCACTGCTTGGAGGTGGTGGAGGTGCTCGGTCCAATGGTGGCTGTACACAGCGATGTCGTCCAGGTAGGCGGCGCTGAACTCTTCGAGCCCCGCCAGGACCTGATTGACGAGCCGTTTGAACGTCGCTGGGGCATTCTTCATGCCGAAGGGCATGACCGTAAAGTGATAGTGGCCATCGGGGGTGGAGAAGGCAGAGCGTTCTTGTGCTCGGGGTGTGAGGCCGATCTGCCAATAACCTGCCGTCAGGTCGAAGATGCTGAGGTAGCGGGCAGCGCCCATTCGGTCGACCAGTTCATCTGCCCGGGGGATGGGGTGTGCGTCCGTTCTGGTGACTTCATTCAGGCCCCGGTAGTCGACACAGAACCGGAGTTCTGGTGTGGTTCCGGGGGCGGCTGCTTTGGGGACCAGTACGACCGGGCTGGCCCATGGACTGTCTGAGGGCTCGATGACCCCGAGCGTGAGCATCTTAGCTACTTCCGCCTGGATGCAGGCCCGTACCCGATCAGGTACGCGGTAGGCCCGGTGGCGGATAGGAGGGCTGTCTCCGGTGTCCACATCGTGCACACACCAGGAAGTGACACCTGGGGTGAGGGAGAACAGACTGGCGAACCGTGATAGGAGGGCTTGGCACTCTTGCCGTTGTTCTCTGGTGAGGGTCTCCGAGAGTCGGACCCCATTCACGGAGCCGTCTTGCTCCTGGGTCCGCAAGAGGTCAGGGAGAGGCTCGGAGTCGTCTTCAACCCCATTGTCTGTGGCCATCAAGAGGCTGAGTTCTGTTCGTGCAAAGTGGGGTTTCAGTCTGTTGGTGTGGAGGACTCGGAGCGGATTCCGGGCGGACTCCATATCGATCAGATAGGTGGCAGGACCCTTGCGCTCGATTACCTTGAAGGGTCCCGTCCATTTGTCTTGGAGAGCGCACGGTTCTGTGGGGGACATTACCCAGACCTGTTGCCCCGGCTCGAATTCAATGGATGAGGCGTTCTGGTCATACCATTTCTTCATGTCCTCTTGACTGGCCTCTAGGTTGGCTTTTGCTAGGTCTCTGAACCGCCGGGACTGGTTGCGGAGGGTGAGGAGGTACCGGAAGACATCTGGAGGACTCTTGGCCGGAGGCATCTCCCAGCCTTCTTTGATCAGGCTGAGTGGCCCCCGTACTGGGTGCCCATAGAGCAGCTCGAAGGGGCTGAAGCCTAGGGACTTCTGTGGGACCTCCCGGTAGGCGAAGAGGAGGCACGGCAGCAGCACGTCCCACTGGCGACGGAGGGGCTCTTCCAATCCCCCGATCATCCCTTTTAGCGTGCGATTGAACCGCTCAACAAGTCCGTTTCCTTGGGGGTGATAGGGGGTCGTGAAGCGGTAGGTGACCCCACACTGTTGCCAGAGGGACTTCATATATTTAGAAATAAAGTTCGTGCCTCTGTCACTGACGACTTCTCGGGGGAACCCCACACGGGAGAAGATCCCCATCAGGGCCCGGCCGACCACTGGGGCTGTCACGGTCCGGAGAGGAATAGCCTCAGGGTAGCGGGTGGCGTGGTCCACTAGTACCAGGATGAAGCGATGGCCTTGTTTTGTACGCGGGTCCAGGGGTCCCACAATGTCTATCCCGACCCTCTCAAATGGGGTCGTGACTACTGGAAAGGGTTGCAGGGGAGCCTTTAATTTGCGGCCGCTCTTCCCACTGGCTTGGCACGTGGGGCAAGATCGGCAATGCTGGTGCACATCGTTTCTCATTTTGGGCCAGAAGAAGTGGGTCACTAGGCGGCTGTAGGTTTTATCCTGTCCCAGGTGCCCTGCCAGGGGGACATCGTGGGCCAGGTTTAGCAGGAAGTCTCTAAAGCGGAGGGGCACCACTAGTACTCGGTTGGCCCCCAGCTCGGCGATTCGTTGCTCGCTGTACAATAGATCATTGTCCCAGTAGACCCAATGAGTTCCGGAGGTATCCCCGGCGCTTTGGGCGAGCGCTTGTTGTCGGAGTCCCTCAAGGGAGGGACAGGTCTTCTGTTCCTGACGAAATTGTTCTTGTGTGGGTCCCCCTTCTTGAGCCCACTGATCAAGATTAGCGAGGTCGGAAGGTTGAGCAAGTTCGAGGGGGATGCCATGGTCGGGGGTCTCGGCGGGGGCGACCGGAGGCGGTGGCGCCGGCCATTCTGGTTCTTCCGGGTGATGGTTGGCACGGGCGGCCATGGACCGGGTGGTGACGCACGCCCAGTCTGGGACGCCCAACATCCCCAAGTGTTCTTTTCGCTCCACGGCTGCCCACGGGGAGCTTTCCAGGTCATTTCCGAGGAGGCATTCCACGGGGGCGTCGTCTCGGACCGTTACCTTCAACATGCCGGAGACCCCTCCCCACTCAAAGGGGACGCAGGCCATCCGACACAGACTTTCCGAGTTGTCGGCTGATCGCACAGGGCAGAGAACGTTCGGTAGATATTGTTCTGGGGTCACCAGATGACAGCGGACGGCTGTCACACTGGCCCCGGTGTCTCGAAGGGCTTCGGCCCGTTGTCCATTGATGCTCACCCATTGGCTGTACTTCTGGGTGTTAGCGGGTAGGGGGACCCGCGGGACCATGTCTCTTCCCCCTAAGCACGCGAGAGTCATGGCGGCTGGCTCCCACTCTTGATACTCTTGCTCGCCTGTTTCTTGTTCCTCGGAGATCTGTTCTTCCCCTAGTGCCGCGGCGGCCACCTGGCGGGGTCTTGGACTCTGATACTGCGGGCAGCTTGGGTCGTTTGCATAGTGGCCGACTCGTTGGCATCGGTGACATGTAACATTGGCTCTGTATCCCGGTCGCGCCGGGGTGCTGCCCCGGTTGGCCGGGGGGGTGGTGCTGGTAGCGGGGGCGGCCGGAGTATTGTCTCTTCCTCGTCCTTGGCCCCCTCCTCCTCCTCTGGGTCGGTAGTGACCATTGTTGTTCCTGTTCTGCTCGTAGGACCCATTCCGGCCCACTCTGGTGATCTCCCACCGGTCAGCTTCGGCTGCGAGCTGCCGGGGATCGGTTAACTTGCTGTCGAGGAGGTGCTGGCGTAGTTCAATGAAGCAATTGTTGGACAGATGCTCCCATACCATCAGATTGAACAGCTGCTCGTAGGTCGTGACGTTGTTCCCTCTGATCCAGCCTTCGAAGGCTCGGCTAAAGTACGTTACATAGTCCACCCAAGTTGTACCTGGAATGCGTGTGCAGTCTCGGAACCTCTGACGGTACATCTCGGGCGTGAGGCCATAGCGGGTGAGGAGGGCCGCTTTCATATGGTCGTAGGAGGTCATCTGGTGGTCTGGGAGCTGTAACAGAGTATCGCGGCCCTCATTGAGGAATTTGCCCCATAGGCCGGCTCCCCAGTCGGCTCTATCGATCCGGTGCGCAGTCATCGCGATTTCATAGGCCTTAAACCATTGCTGGATGTCGTCTTCTCGAAAATATTCTCGGACCACATCCTTGGGGATGTGCACTTTTTTCTCCGCGGTCCCTGGGGTGGACGGTCTGTCGGGCACCCCTAACTCTTTATTCTGTTTGCGCAGGTTGATCTCGGCTAGGTTCCGTTCGTGCTCGTACGTTAGTCTTTTTTCCTCGAGCTCCCTTTGCCTCTGTTTCTCCTCTCTTTCTTCTCGGAGGCGAAGGTGCTCTAAGTTTATTTTTTGCTCGGCCAATTTGAGTTCTATGTCCATCTTGAGTCGGGCCATTTCGAGTTCGTGTAGTCGGGCTTTTTCTCTTTCTTGGATCTCGTCTTGCGAGAGACTGGTTCTTTGCCCCTCAGGGGCCGTGTTGGTATTTTTCGCGGTGCTTTGCTCAGGGGCTTCGACATCCCCGGTCTCTGCCCAAGATTCTAGGGCATGCTTAAAATCGTCCTTGGTACTTAGTCCGGTGGTAGCGATACCTAGTTCGATGCAGAACTGCTTTAGTTCACGATGGCTGTATTCCTCTAGTTTTTCCATTTGGAACTTCTCAGTTGATCCGCTCTCTTTAGTCGACATTGTTGTTCGTTGTGGGGTGAGCTACTCTCTGTACGTTATGCGGTGATTCGGATCCCGCCGCTGGCCACCAATGTTAGACGGACCGGGAGGGTCGGCCGAGATTACGGGGAGAGGTCTCCAGGGAGAGCCGTCTCCAACGACTGTACAGATAAGTAACTTCCCCCCCACAGACGGACACCACACAAGATTGAAGGTTAACGAGACTTTATATGCAATTCTTAGGTTACGTCGATATGATACAAGGAGGTCTGGACTCAGGGGTCCCCTCGGTTCTGATCTCTGGTTGAGGAAAAAGGGTAGCGGGACAGTCTTAGTTACCAATGAGTTAAATAGCTCTCAATCCTCGAGCTCGGCGTGGTTGCTGATCGGGCCGTGGAGGAGCCAAACAGGTCCCGAGATGGATGAAGGATGGTCGACGGGCCGTGGAGAAGCCAAGCAGGTCCCGAGATGGATGAAGGGTGGTCGACGGGCCGTGGAGAAGCCAAGCAGGTCCCGATGAAGATGACGGTTACAACGGTCCGCGGCCTCGCCAGCAGATCCGGACGACGGTGAAGGATGAAGGTTACGACGGCTGTGGCAGCGCCAACAGGCAGGACGATGGTGCACAGGACAGAGCTACGGCAGCGCCAGTAGTCCGTCCAGGATGAGTTCCTCTTACGTCTCTCGACTCCAAGATACAACTGACTTCCTGCTCTGGAGCTGCCCCAGTTATAGGGCTGGCGTGCTTTGATGTCCGGACCCTCGCACTTGGAGGTCGGGAGGTCCGGGATGAGGGAGTCCAGACACCCAGCAGGGGGGTGGAGCCAGCGCCCGGGGAGGCGATGGGCGAGCGGCACTGGGCGGGGGGAGAGCCATCGGCACCTCTTTCTCCCATTGACTTGCCAAGTAGCCCGCTCACCTCCTGGGTGGAGGGTGGTGCCGGATTGTCTGAGGCTGGGCTAGGCCCAGGGTTGAGGTCGATCGGGACCCAGGCGGCCTCGTGGCGAGGTGTCCAAGATGGCGGCCCGGGCTGGGTGCATGGGCCGGCAGTGGATCGGACCCACGAGGTTATCATGTTCGAGGGCAGGGGTCCCTGAGGGGACGTAGGGCGTGCAATGGTGGTGTGTGGTGCTTGCGTGACTGGGCTCGGGCCTGGTCGAGCCGGGGGAGAGCGGCCCGTCATGTGGCCTGTCCAACATGCTCGCTAAGAGGAGGATCGCTTGCAGATGGGGGAGAGGTAGGGCACCAAAATTTAAGGAATGGCTGGATGACCTCACGCACTGCCAAGACCAACATGGCGTATATGCGGAATTGCTACCCGCCCGCTGTAAACCCAGTGACTTTTGGTCCCCCTTACAGGTATACTGGATGTCTCAGGCGACTCACAGTGACTCCTCTGGAGATGACGAGCCGTTGCCAGGCCCGTGAGCGTATAGGTGCTTTACACCACACTCGCCATATTACATTTCATACAATGGGTGGGACCTTGGCCCTCCTTGCTTGGGTGGGGTAGTAAGCTTACTGAAGGAGTGGTGTTGGGGAGTCTGGGATACTTGTAGGTCATGTGCTGCTACTTACGGGACAGGTCTTTCTGACCCTCCCGATATCCTAACACAGTAGGCCAGTGGGGGTAGACATATACACTAGATCCTGCGATTGCACGTCGGTAGAGATGGCATTTGCATTGTTGAGCACTGTGCACCGCTTTAAGCTGCATTGCATTCCGATTGCCTTTACACTGAACATTCGCTGAGGTGACGAGCGGTGCCATGCTCTTTGACACATATATGGCACACTACTGCACACGGTGACGCTGCTGGCTGACTGGTAGGGACTGAGACAGTTGTGGGTCGGGGGGTTCTGAGATACCTTTCCTCCTTGCTTGGCACTACACCTGTATGCGAGGGTACGTTGGTCTCCCCACTCCTTGCGTCCCTGAATGTGTAGGGGGAGTGCTCCCTATTGGTTGTCCTTACACTGCAGGATATTGGGGGATATGTTGTTGGCCAGCCTAAATGCGATGTACTAGCCCTTGTAAAATTGATGCGTCTCCACTGAATGTACCATGAGTATTGCTTTATTGGATTGTCGATGCTGTTACTGTCATGAATCTCTGTTGACCGCAACTAATAAAGGTTTAAAAAAAAAAAATGTCACACAAGCTTTTTGTATTGACTGTAAATGTTGAACCACAATGACCATGGTTATGTGTTAAAGGTTTGGTATTTTGTAAGCTGTACAACTTGATTTCACAGCCATGGAGTATTTATATTGATGGAATAGTCAGTCTATTTTAGATATGTTACGTGATTCAGGCTGAAGTACAAATCTCTTAAGATGTGTTCTTTATTTTCAGCTGATGGGAGATACGTGTACTAGAGGCTGCAGATTCTGTTCAGTGAAAACATCAAGAAATCCAGCCCCCCTGGACCCCAATGAGCCCTACAACACTGCAAAGGCTATCGCTGATTGGGGTTTAGACTACGTTGTCTTAACTTCGGTGGACAGAGATGGTTAGTGTGTGCAGCTTTTAATTCTGAGATGGAGAGAACATGAGTACTCTTGAGTTGCAATTTGATTAGCAAGCCTCTTCAGCCTGTATTTACATTTGATCAATCACCATTCGGAGGCGGATATACCTAACTCAATCCTCCAGTTCTCCCAGACTTTGGCTGAAGCACAGCAACAAAAATCTGCACATCTCTTAAAAACAATCTAACGTTAATCGTAGTTTTAAACTTAAGAATTCAAATATTATCATTTTCTTTTTTTATTCTATATCACCATTCTTTCATCAATACATTGCCACCCCCACATCAATGTCTATTTCTAGCGTTGCTTTCTGTATTTTCTCCCCTTCTGCATTCCCTCCAGCACCCAAATCCAGCTACAAACTACCAGTGTTAATACCTGACTTGCAAGAACCACCTGCTTTATTTTTTGCACAGGCCCAACACACTAGTTGAGTGGACGTCGATAATAATAAAAACATTTAAATTGGTCTTGTTTTCCTTTAACGCACTGTGGCTACAAGGAATGGAACAAGTTGCACCTCCCTATATGGCTACCTCGGGTACTTTATGGTGGCAAACAAGTTTGAATGCAATTTTTATTCAAGTTTTGAAACTGCACATATGCAGTACACAGACATAGGTGGCATTAGGTCGCACGGGCAGTAATTGGAGCACATTGACGCAGTGTGTTAAGTGGGCGATGGGGATTATACATAGCCATGTACAACAGATGTTGGATCACAATAATACGTATTATGATGTCAGAATAGTACAGTATGAGTTTTAGGCCTTCAAGGGGGTCTTTTGTCTGGGGGTTTGATTTGTGTGCGTGATAGCGCTTTCCACAAGTCAAAGTCCTCTTGTAATTTGTCATCAGTTCTGGTTAGATTCATTTTTATGTAAGCAAAAACGACATCGTTTTGTAAATTTTAATGCTGTATTTGACAAAGTGGAGAGATCTATACTATGGCATGAAGTACTATAAATGAGCGCTGATAGTTCTTTATTATACATGAATAATGCTTTAAACCTGGAAGTTATCTGCCATAAAACTCTAGCTTATCAACCTCACATAACTGATTTAGATGCAAGAATTACTATATTTTTTTTACAAAAGATTCTCTTTGTGTGTTTGCAGGTGGAACCTATGGCCATTGTTAAACACTTTTAAAACAAAAATAAATGCTTTGTTTTTGTTCTGTGCATCAAATTATGTTTCTAACATCAGACATGACCTCAGTATAATAGAGTTTGTTAGACTCAGAAAAAGATTTGCCATAAGTCCGTCCACGCTTTACTATATTGTTCTCTAGTGTTGGGTATTGTGCAGTCTCTTAAAAAGCAGAGAGGCTACTATTGTAATAGATTGAAAACAGCTGCTCAACTTACCATGGGTCTTTAAGTACTTTTCTAACACCAGTTAGAACGCAACATATAGCAAACTTATCACAAGAATGTTTTATGTCATGAAGGTTGGAAGGGCGTCCTCATCTCTTCCAATATGATAGTAGTATATATATGGAACTCAGTGCTGCATAACATCATATCTGCCCCTTACCTGATCTTCTCAAAGGAGCATATTGCTTTGATGTCAATGCCAGGGAAAAAAAGTTTTTTCTCTCTCTGTCTTGTAATGAACTAGATCCTTTTTTCCGCAGTCTTTTTCTTCTTCAATTGAGAACTTCGATTTTTGAATGTGTTAATAAATATCTTCTTATAGTAAAGCGGGTCAGATTTTATGGAACACCAAAAACTGCACCATGATTCTTGATAACAAAGTAGTAACCCGTCCCCTCTTTCTTCCTTTAGTGTGGGTTCCCTTGTCTAGTTCTCACTGCAATGGTCTCTGTCACTGAGATTGGCTGATTGGTTACAGAGATCTTCACTAGTGGCCAAAGTGAGTCTGTCTCAGGGAATCCTGGAGGTTATATTTCGTAGTTTGGAAATACAACTCTGTTTCAGGCACTGGGATCCGAAACAAAAGTTTGACCCTCTGTTGTACAGATGTTTCTTACCCTATCAGTTGTGGTATTCCAGTCGAATCCTACAAATCACTAATTGGTGCCTATAAGAATTCTAATAATTAATGATTTTTAGTTGTAAACTTTACTATCATGAGATATTATAACCTGCCCCTACCTGTCTGTAGACCTCATCTCTTCTTAATGCTATATACATGGTAAAAAGGCACACACACTAAGGGTTGTCAATGTGGTTCCAGTGTGAAGTTCCACCTAAGGTAAACTGCAAGTCCAGGTTTGAGCTACTTTACATAGAAGTCAAATAAAGAGTTGTTTTGATGTAGAGGTAAATATAATGTTCTCACTACAGTGACTCACCTAGTCTTACAGCTTAACTGTGTCGCACCTGCTATCCACACTGGACCCACATACAAAACCCCCTCTCCCTCCACAGGCACACACACTTGGCTTACACAGAATGAACATGTGCTGAGGTTTCGGGAAGTTGCCTTCCTTTGAAGGGGTTCATGAATTCACGAAAGACTTTTAATTACACCCTGGCTTCCATTTTAGTTTCTGAAGTGCTCAAGTCATTTTCTCCTTTGCATGTTTTTTTAGGTAGTCCGGTATGAGGCTATGAATGTAATAATGTTCTGTCCTTTAGTATCTTATTGTCCGATTAGTTTATTATGACCTGCAGTGCCTCTCACCTTTGTATGAAAATACTAGTTGTTGATAACTGATGCCAGTTGCAGCATATTAATGTGATTATATAAATCTGAATAGTTTCTGTTTACCTTTTTTTGGGTAACTTCATTTTGTGTAGCCAAGTGATAACACAGCCATGTTGACCTCGATTTGAAAAATGCAAATTTGATTAAAGGACTGAGAAAAATACGTTGTTTTTTTTTGCAAGATATTTATTTGTATGTATTTTGTGAGCAAGACCTGGTTTTACTGACATGTTGGTGCTTGTTCTTAGATATACCTGATGGTGGAGCAGATCACTTTGCCAAAACAGTGTCACATTTGAAGGAGAGGTATGTTTTAACATTTAGTATTGACTATATCAGAACACTCTCTTGTAAAATGCTCATTTTGTTGTTGCGATTGCCCAGAAATTTCTAAATGGTCCTTCCACTAACGGTGCATTGAGTGCAGGGTGGTCTTTTCATTAAATGGTGAAAACATTCTGCTCATCCGGTTTTAATGCCCTCATTTGCACATAGACAGTGGGTGGATCTAAATATACTACTGAATTTCTGAACTTTTATTTGAAAAGCAATTTTATAGTTGTATCCACATAGACCATTTACAATTTTGCAAGTAAAAAAAGCTTGTTACTTATGTTTTTGTTTGTTTTCTAGGAACCCCAAAATTCTAGTTGAATGTCTAACCCCCGATTTCCGGGGTGATCTCAACGCTGTAATGAAGGTCGCACAGTCTGGATTAGATGTATATGCGCACAATGTGGAAACTGTCCCGGAGTTACAGAGGTGATCAGATTACATTCTTTTGGATTGCTCATTGTTTGATGATCTTTCTTTCAAAGTTTAATACAAACAACCAATAATGCTGTCTACCTAAAGATTTGAAGAACCAATCTAGGTGCTTTTTCAGCTCACTCAGATCAAATCGATTCTCCTGGAATTCAGTGTCTCCATGCAGTTGTACCTGTTATTCTTGAGAAATGGCAGTCATATAGTGTACAGCACTCCGCTGCCTTTTAGCTAGGCTCGTACTATAGAAATACCATATACATGCATACATTTAAATACATTCAGTGGCGGTTCTTTAGTTCTCGTTCAAGGTATATCCATTATGATTCATAAGCTTTTTTGTCTGACTATATCCTGGACCTATGCGTACTTTTACAAAATATCTATATAAAATCTTTACTTTAGAAAATACAATTTGTAAAACCAAAATAACTTTGAGAGTCCAAAAATAAAATAAATGTAACTTGGCCAAGTATCCTGCAATAGGCTCTCAATCATCTGCCACCTCTCTCCTTCTCCTCCCTCTAGTTCAAGTACTACACCCTATTTTTGTTGAGTTATCCATTTGAACAAAGGGAGTTTGACTTGAGAGATCAGAGAAAAGATATGAGCACAAGATGCACTGCTCTGAGTTCTAGCAGTTTGACTATGGTAAGACCTTTCTTTCTGGGACAAAGTTCCCTGAAGCTCACAATTATCTGTATGTGCACCCCAACCCGATAAAGAAGAGTCTGTCAATATTAATTAAGTGGGAACATCATAATATCAGATTGCTTGTTCTCCAGCACTGGATCTTTCATAAATTCACATGGTTGAAGTCTTCCCTATCATCAAGGTGGAAGTCGCGCTATTTTTAAAATAGCATTACTAGACACTCACCGCTGTAAAATCCATAGGCAGTGTCTTCTTTGTTAGCCCATTCTAGATGCACCAAACTTCAGCCAATGAGGTGAGAGTGCTCTTTGACTCACTCCTCCCAGAGAACTCCAAACCTCAGATTTATACTGCAGGTTGTGTGGAAGGTCGTTACAGAGCTTTGCGCATCAAGTGTGGTGAAGTGAACTTTTAGGCATTTTCTTGGGTTTTTCGGGGTACCCCTTACATGTTTAGTTTTTTCCTAGTTTTTTTTGTCTTTAGTTTCTTTTAGTTTTTTTTTTGTAGCTTTTAGTTTTTTCTGATCTTCAGGTGTACCCAATACCTCTGAGAAATTACTTCAATGGAGTAATACAAAAGGAGTCTTTAATGCTTGTGATTCCTGTGGCAGACTAAATGAGTTTCTTTTTCTGGTTACCATTGCTGGAGATGCATATACTGTCTCTACCCAGACCACAAGGCAAGAACATTTTCTGCCAATGCGTTCAACACTTCTCAGATTCTAAATAATTAAGCACTTGCAACCCCCTCTTGAGGGAATGAATCTGGGGCCTGTTCCTCTGATTTTGAGAAGAATGGAGAAAAAATAAAGCCTGATGAAGCAGAATCCTCAAGCTAGAAGTCCAAGCCTCAAGAGCTTTCCTCAGGAGAGCATGAGGAAGAACTCCACAAAAAGTATTTTAAATGTATAAAAGTGTGCCTTTCCCCCAAAAAACAACTGAGAAATGGCATTCTCCAACTTCAATGCCTCTACCATCCTCACAGCTGACTAGAAAACTGAAAGTAATCCTATCATCGACCATGAGCCCGTCAATGACTGTAACGACCCCCATCGAGGAAGACTCTTCTTCAGCTGTGAAGGTGAGGAGGCAGCAAGTGCAGAAGATATTGGACCCATCAATGACTGATCTGCTGACGTCTTGCCTCAAAACCACCGTCAATAATACATCCATTGATAGTGACGCTTCTATACCAGTTCAATGTTAAACAATAGACTGGGATCAGGGATAAATGTGCCTAGCTGGAATGTGAACGGACTGGGTGACAAAATCAAGAGGGGTATGGTTAACCAGTTCATTAGGCGTCACTCCCCGGACATTGTGCTTTTGCAGGAGACATATCTCATTGGGAATAGGTGCATGGCCTTACATAAAGGGGGTTACCAACTGGTGGCACATGCAGGATTCATAACGGGGTCGAGAGGGGTTGGCATATTGGTTAAAAATTCCTTTGCCCTGACCATTCAAGCCACTTGGGCCGGCCAGCGGGGCAGATACGTTGGCATATCGGGACAGTGGAAGGGGAAAACAGCCACCTTTGTCTCTATTTATGTCCCACCCGGCCTACAGTCAGACACGTTCCACGACCTGGGTTCTATCTTCCTAACTTTGCCTATGAGTTCCCTGGTGTTGGGATGTGATTTCAATGCGGTAGTTGACGGTGAGACGGATCGAGATGGTTCCCTGACTATTTGGAGACTGCGGGATTAGCAGATGCCTGGCGGATGTGTAACCCAGGCAGTGTGCAGTATACACATGTGTCGTCCGCACAACACAGCCTGTCTAGGATAGACTATGTTGTAGTCCCCGCCGCTCAGGCGTACGCTGTTCGGGAGGTGCGGCACCTGGGGAGGGGCATTTCGGACCACTCTCCAGTTTGGCTCAAGCTGGAGTTTGATCAGGTCAATGCAGGCAGGATTGCCCCTGAAGGATCCCACCATGAAGAAGGACATAGCCAAGGCCAGGGACAGATACTTCCAAAAAAACCAGGGCACAGTGGATTCGGCACAAACCTTGTGGGAGGCGTTTAAAACTGTTATTCGGGGAGAGGTTTTATCTCAGATTGTAAGGGGAAAAAAAGGAACGACAGGCTGAATTGGAAGAAGAGGAGGAGGTAGTGATAAAACTAGAAAGGGAGATATCCCAGGCGGTAACCCCTGAGGGTCTTCACCGTTTGAAATTACGACAGGATGAGTTTAGTAGTCTTGCAAGGGACAGGGCCAGGGCGCAGAGCGGCGAGGTCCAAAGCAGGGTATACGAGCATGGAGATAAAGCGGGAAAGTTGATTGCATGGCTTGAAGGAAGGGAATGGGTGTCGCGGTTAGTGCCTGAAATACAGGGGAAGAACTCCAGAACGATTACAGACCCACAGGCTGTTGCCGATATGTTTGAGATCTATTATAGTGGGGTATATAGCTCGGCGGGGGATATACAAAAGAGGACAATAGGGAGATGGTCAAGGATATTCAATTTCCCAAGCTATCAGACGAACATCGAGACGGTCTGGACTCCCCACTCACGAACGATGAGGTGGCGCAAGCCATCAGAGGAGTGCACTCTGGGAAGGCCTCGGGCCGAATGGTATTCCCATAGAACTTTATAAATTGGGATCCAATAGAATTGCTCCATTCCTCCGCTCTATGTTTAATGAAAGCCAAGACAGGGGACAACTTCCATTTGACCAACGAGATGCTAATATAGTGGTCATCCATAAGGAGGGCAAGCCTAGGGCATGCTGTTCATCATACAGGCCTATCTCGTTGCTGAACATGGAGCCTAAGGTCCTGGCGAAGCTGCTGGCAACGAGGTTGGCTAAAGTCATCACTACTTTGATACACCCAGACCAGTCTGGATTTATGCAGCACCGGAATATGGCCCTCAATTTGCTTCAGCTTCATGGGAACCTGGGTCTGGCCCCAACGATTCAGGAGCCAGCAGTGCTGGTGTCATTGGATGCCACTATGGCATTTGTCAGAGTCGAATGGCCCTACCTTTTTGCAGTGCTGGAGAAACTGCGTTTTGGCCCGGAATTTACGGGTTGGGTGCGCCTTCTTTACTCAGCCCCACTGGCCCGAGTGGTGGTAAATAATCACAGGTCTCCTGACTTTCATCTGGGCATAGGTACCAGGCAGGGATGTCCCCTATACCCGCTCCTCTTCGCTCTGGCCTTGGAACCGTTGGCGGCGTGGCAGGACCGTTCGATACACGGAATGCGATTGGCTGTGGAGCGGGAGGACAAAATCTCATTCTACGCCGACGATATTATGCTTTACCTCACCAACCCGAGGGGATCCTTGATTGGTTTTCTGGACGTACTGGCTGTTTTTAGGAGGTATTCATGCTTCGCGATAAACTGGTCCAAATCGGTACTCTTTGTCCTCATTGGTAACCTGCCAGTCGTCCCGAACAATTGCCCAATACAAATTGACCCGGTGGGGTTCAAGTACCTTGGTATCTACATTACGCTAGATCCGAAGCTCTGATAACTAACAACCTGTGCCCCCCTCTGGTGCGATTCAGAGGTGATGTGGTGCAGTCGAAGGTGCTACCACTCTCCCTTTTAGGCAGAGAGGTGCTTTTCAAAATGATGGCTCTGCCCTGGTTCCTATACGCACTTCAGAACGCTATGAACCCAGTTCCCCCAGCCTACTTAAAGGAAATTGAGGCCCTCCAGAGACAGATATTCTGGGACTGTAAACCCCGCATAGCATTCTCTAAACTTACCCTTCCCTGGTATGACGGGGGAATAGCATTGCCGGACCTAAAGAAATATTACTGGGCTTCCCAGTTGGCGACGGTAAACCACAGGATATATATGCACCCCAGATGACACTGGATACGCTATGGATCGCTGGCAGCTACCGGGGAGCGACTATACTAGAGCATTGTATGCTGGGCCCTCAGGTTTCCGCTCACAGGACCCACGGCGCATGCCGTCCGGCCATCAGGCACCTCAAGTGGGAAGGGAGGCTCACACTCGCCACTCCGCTGTGGAGTTCGGCGAAGTTGGGAAGTTTATGGAAGTCTAAAGGATTTGACAAGCGGGACCTGATAGGGATCACACGTGTAAAGGATATTTGGGGGGAAGGTACAGTTCTCACGTTTGATTCCCTTAAGCGACAATATCACCTGAATGACGGTGAGTACATCCGTTATCTTCATATCCGACAAGCGTTGCTCACACACATTCCCAGGGGTACGACACTCCCTGACCCTTCTTCCCTAGAGGACAGAGTGTTGGGCGGACATCTTCCCGAGAAAACTATCTCTCTATTGTATAAGAAACTTATAAATAATATGGAGGACGCTCTACTACTCATAAAAAGGCATTGAAATGACGATGTGTTGGAGCTAGATGAGGAGGACTGTCAGGAGGCGGTTTCATCCCAGCGGGTGGTGGCAATTACAATGAGGTTCAGATTGGTGCAGCTAAAGATTTTACCCAGGTATTTGCCACTGGGCCCTGTCTGGTCCTTATGGGCCACTCGGAGAGCGGGACTGCAGGCGGGTGTGTGGGGAACTGGGGACGTTCACGCATATATTGTGGCACTGCATAGGTGTACAGGCGTTTTGGGGAAGGGTCCACAGCACACTGCGAGCAGTCTTGGAGATAGAAATGCAGACAGAAGCCCGCAGGTGCATTCTAAACATCTTGGAGCCCACAGACCTCAACACATATAAAAAGCAATGGGCAACACTGGCGTTCATGGTAGCAAAGCGTAATTGAGAAAATGGATGAAGGATCTGGACTGGTGTATGTTTAGGGAAAGGTCAATATATTCCACCAGGGGGTGCCCGGGGAAGTGGGGTAAGGTTTGGGAGGCCTGGAATCGATACAGGGGGGATATGTGTCCCTCAGACAGGTCAGGATGATGTGGATTTGCACGTGTCCCCTTGATCCACCAATGGTCACAACTGCATAACATTTTGAATGTATGTAATGTCATCAAGTAACTTGTAAGATTTTGGAATATGTACCTGATGTGTTTCTGTTGATTTTTGTTTAATAAAAAGAAATTTAAAAAAAACACAATACATCCATTGACACTCCGGTTGAAGTTTTCGCCATCGAATATACCATTACGCCCAGAAAATATCTCCACATAACTGTACAAGGATGTGGTGCAGCATTCTGATCCAGATGTTCTCTATGGAGCAGCTTATAGTCCAGTGCTAGTACACAGAGGAGGAATAAGCTTATTCTCCAGAACAACCTGAGATGTAGCACCCATAGTTCATACCCCAAAGATGGTAAGACAAGGAATACTACTCCAGCCACCATGACCCTTATGTAGGTGCATAGCAGACCTATGAGAAAAAACTATGAAACTATGATGAGAGTACCCCTGGAACCTGTTAAATATCTTAGGTACATGATTGAAGAATATTACATGCTTTCCAACGGGCCTACAACAGGTGCCTGCATCTGTTCCGCCTCAACAAGAGACTAGTTCTCTGGCACCTGCAGAAAGAGCATCAAAGGGAAGTGATCAAACTCCATGTCATGTGGTACAACAGTTTTTAAATGTGCCTCAATCACCCATCCAGGTAGACACGTCAGATGATGAACAATTTACAGATGTGGAAGATTGTGAAGTATGCCCTACAGACCTTTAGAGGAGAGACAAAGGAGATGATTTTACCCTACCAATCGCAGACCAGCAAACTCCCACCACTTGCGGATTCACCGACTGATAGTGTTGGTAGATTTCATTCCTTAGTCAATAGAGCAGCCAAGAAACTAAGGGTCATATTTATCAAACTTTCACGCAGCACAACGCTGCAAGACACCTTTCTGCGCTATGTGAAAGAGGGAGGGCAGGAATGCACCAAATCTATAAAGATGTGGTGCATTCCTGTCCTCTGCACCAATAAGCAGCCTAACACCAAGGCAGGCACCCATGCGTCCTGTTGCAAGATGCCTCTGTTGTAGGAAGGGAGACCTTTTTCCACAAAAACAATCCTCCGAGGCATTTTTCTCTTTCTTTGTGTGCTGCAGACTGTAGCACACGAAGAAAGAGGAAAACATGAGGAAAAATAAAGATATATCTCCTCATTGCGCCTCAACTGCAGGTTCATAGCATGTTGACTCATTCCCAGGTCTACCACTAATGGTAAATCTCGGAATGCGCCAAAATCCATGAGTGGATGCGTGGGAACACCCACGCTGCACCCATGGAATGTCTCCCTGGGGCACATTAACTCATGGCAGAGATTTGCACTGCCTTGCGTTACTCCGGAATTCTCAAGCCATGCAGGGTTCTGCTAGGTGGTATTCCGTGGCTTCATAAATCTTACTTACGTTTTGTGTTGCCCTTGTATCCCCTTGCCTGGCAGAAGGGCAACGCAAAACCTTGCTGAACCTGGCTCTGACTGTTTCCTGACAATTTCATGGAATCCTTGAGGTTGATCAAGGCAATCCCATTAATAGATCACATCTTGCAAACATTGGCTACGATAGGAGATGCAGTACTGCAAATTGATAAAAAATATAAAAACCTATCACTCACCAGTACACAACAGTTTATCACGTATAGACTATTTCTTGCTGCTTGGCAATGGAATGAGCGACGTAGATACCATAGATATACTGCCCAGGGGAATATCAGACCATTCTCCGATGGTATTAATTCTCTCCAGCTGGGAAAAGACTCGTAAAAGGATATACCCCATATACCCTAATTATCTGAAGGTCCCTAAAATTAAGAAAGATCTCAAAAAAGCAACTAAGTACTACTTTGATGAAAACGAAATGTCAGTGTCTTCTCCCTCGGTTCTGTGGGAGGCATACAAGACGGTCCTTCGAGGACAAGCAATAGCTTCAATTACTGGGCACAAAAAGTCACACCAACGGGAGCTTTCTGAGTTAGAACTATCATTACACACGGCGAACATGGCCCATATGGCGGATCCCACAGCAGAATCTGCACACACTCTGCAGTTACGCCAGCAGCAATACAGGGAACATCTTAGGCTACAGGTAGTCGACAATATCTCGGCTACAGCCCATAGAGTTTATGACGTAGGGGACAAGGCCGGGAAAATGCTAGCCTGGTTGGACAAGAGGGGGGGCAACAGAGGCATACAGCAGTTACATACAAGAGAGGGAATACTACAGACACGCCCAGAAGAGATAGTGCACACACTGGCGGATCACTTCCAAGCAGTTTATACCCCAGAGAGAGAAGTCACAGAAAGTGAAGCATTAGAATCCCTTAGCCGCATAGTAGTCAAGTCACTTCCACCGGAAGCAGCCCAAGACCTAGAAGCAGATCTCACGGTCAATGAAATACAGCTGGCGATACGTGCGATACAATCCGGGAAAGCCTTGGGCCCAAACGGGATCCCCATAGAATGGTACAAGCTCATGTCTGACACGCTTAGCCCGCCAGTGCTGGCAATGTACACGGAGAGTTTGGTGAACGCGGAACTACGGCTGGATCAGCGTATCGCTACGATAGTAGCAATCCCGAAGCCCGGTAAACCACCAGTAGACTGCTCATCTTACCGCCCGATATCCCTCCTCAATGCAGAAGCGAAAATTCTCGCGAAATTGTTGGCCAATCGGTTAATGACCCATCTCCCGCTGTTGATACTCCCAGATCAATCGAGCTTCATGCCTAATAGGAGCACTGCTCTCAATCTCCGGCGTGTGCATGGGGTCCTGGCGCGATTCTTTCCTTGGATGCCAGAATGGCATTCGACATGGTAGAGTGGGGGCACCTATTCGCTGTCCTGTCCCATATGGGATTTGGACCTAAGTACATGGCTTGGATATGCCTCCTATAAGCCAATCCAGTTGCTCAGATTACTGCTAACGGCCACATCTCGCACACAATCCAGCTAGCAAGGGGGACCCGTCAGGGCTGTCCCCTATCACCCTTACTATTTCCCCTGGTCTTAGAACCGCTGGCGACACTGATTAGAGCAACGCCATTGCTGAAAAGGATTAGCTGGAAGGAGGGGGGGGGGGGGGGGGAGGATCGTCTATCGCTCTACGCCAATGATATGTTGGTGTATTTAATGAATCCGGACAGGAGCATTCCAGCACTCCTCGCACTCTGTGATGCCCATGGGAAAACATCGGGCTACACTCTAAATTGGTCAAAATCCGTAATATATGTTCTGAGGGGGCCTGAGCCCTCACTAGCTGCGGACTGCCCGCTGATGCTGGCCTCGGGCTCCTTCATATTCCTTGGCATATATATCAACGACAGCTCGACGGAGTTCTTTGAAAAAAATCTGAAACCTCCCCTGAAACGTCTGCGGAATGAGGTGAAGCACTGCCTGTCATTGCCACTAACGCTCCTTGGTAGAGCAGTGCTCTACAAAATGATGGCTCTTCCAAGGTTTCTGTACGCCCTAGAAAACACCCCTTACCCGGTCTCGCCACGATACTTTCAGCAGGTAACGGCGCTGGTTTCCAATCTGTTATGGAGTAACACCGTGCATTGCCCATATCAAACTAAACAGAAGTTGCTACGGGGGGGTGGGGGGGAGATTGCACTGCCGAACCTGCAAATGTACTATTGGGCTGCACAGCTCAAAATTGTGAACCAATGGATTCATACACCACAAGATGGCCCGGCCTACAGGACCGACAGGGCACAATTAGGCACAGACAGCATGCTATCAGTGCTCTTCAACAGAAGCCAGGCGGCAAAATTGGTAGGACCCACGAAGCATACGGCGCGATATGGCACACGGCGCAGGCATAATTGGGGTGGAAGGGAACGATCACTAAGCTCACCCCACTCTGGGACACTAAGGCACTGGGGCAACTGAGACAGGGGTAAGGGGTTTACACAATGGGATAGCATCGGAATATCCACAGTGGGAGACTTATGGGATAAGGGGACCGTGATCCCGTTCACCCTGCTCCAACAGCAATATGACCTGGGGCCGAATGAAACCTAATATTACAGGCATTACCGATAGACACCGATGTCCCGGAATCCTCACTGTTGGAAGATAGATTACTCACTGACCACAAGCAGCGTAGTGCAACCCCGCTTACCTACCGTAAGCTGATCAATAACCTGTCGGACCCTACACTGAAATTACAAGAGAGGTGGGTAGAAGAGCTGGGTGACATGGATGATACGGAATGGAATGAAGCACTGGCGTCTCCAAGGGAGGTGGACATCTCGGCCAAGTTCAGATTAGTACTGCTTAAAATCCTTGATTGGATGTATTATAATAGAACCACGCTACACAAACTGCAAAGAGCACCGCATCCCTATTGTCTTCGTGGCTGTGGTGAAGAAGGTACACTATTCCATACCCTCTGGGACTGCCCATTCATAACTGCATACTGGCGACAAGTGATGCGCACTATTTCACAAACACAAGGTCTCCTTGACACCAGAGCCACGTAAATGTATTTTGAATATCTGGGATCCGAATGACTTATCCAGATATGGGCAAATATGGGGCACGTTGGCCATCACGGTGGCAAAGAGAGATATAGCACAAAAATGGGGCTCATCAGAATTACCCACCTTAGAACAGTGGAGCAGGAACATGAACATACTAATGTTGACAGAACGGGCGGTGTATGTAACTAGGGCCTTCCCTTGCAAATGGAACAAAGTATGGACTTCTTGGAATGTATATAGAGGGGAAATATGTGACCCGTTCCCGGAGGACGACGTCACAAGCTCCGACGAGGAAGAAGATGGGAAATAGGATAGGAATTGAGGGGCTAGTGACCCTGGTAAAATAAACAGCGATATATCACGCATGGTAATGTAATTTGAAACTCCATGTGTATGCACCTGTGTATCTAAATTTGCATAGTACTGTGGTCGTATTGAATGTCAACGTGTATGTTTTTTACTCTGGAAAATAATAAAAATTGTTTTACAAAAAAAAAGTATATATATATATATATATATATATATATATATATATATATATATATATATATATATATATATATAGATTCAGAAAATTGAAGGCACCTTGTACAGCACCATAGGATCTAGAATGCCACAGAATAGACATGACGGGGAAAAAATTCTCCTAATGGCATGCTATGTCAATAGGGCTGCTTAATGCCATGGTAATTGTAAGCACATATGACAGCCACATTTGGTCCGACATAGCTCTGTATCTGGAATTGTTAAAGAAGGATCAAAAGCAAGAAGTCAAGGCCATCCTCTGTGAATGAGAAAACAGCATCAACTGCACTCATACATTCAGCAATGGATGTCTCAAACATCAGCTTCACGATGGAAGCAAGTGATGGTAACAGACCACTTCTTTCAGTCCAGAGGCCTAAGATGAGATCATGGACATGCCATTCGATGGCAAATAGCAGTTTGTTAGGCATGTGGATGATGCATTTCAAGGTATCACGGAGAATACAGAGACAGATCTCTGGGTGCTCTGCCAACAATGGAAGCTTCAGTCCTTCCGAGGATGGGGCAGAAGACAATTATTCAGAGGTCTGTATCAAGGCTATAAGTATACACCATATCAACCTCTATATCAGCCTCCACAATTCTGCACCCCTTCAACAACCATACTCCTGTAAGCATGGACAACAGCCCTATTGAGACAGCCACAAAAGGGTACAGCATAACAAAAGGATCAGGACACCCAACGTCACTGACAATCGACAGGCACCAAAAGACTCCGAGACCGAAATCGGGCCCTGTAGCAAGCAGAATATCTACCTTCTACAACAACTAATAGGCAGTCACTACAGACAGATGGGTGGTGGACATCATCCAGTATAGCCATACACTAGAGTTCATTCAACATCCTCCAACAACTTCACCATCACACATAAAACCCAGTCACCTGCATTTATTGAAGGCAGAAATTCCAAAGATTCTACAGAAGGGAGCTATAGAAATGTCCCAAAAGATCATTAAAATGTGGGGATATGGAATATTATTCCAGATACTTCATCGTGAAAAGAAAACCGCGTAAAAGTGGAGGTCCATTTGAGATCTATGCCAACTCAATCTATAGCTATTAAAGTAATCATTCAGAATGCTCACATTCTAAGATATTTTACGTCTGCTAATGAGAAACAAATATATGACATTATAAGATCTCATCTGTGCATATTTCCGCATTACTATTCACAGTAAGCATCGCACAGTCCTAATCCTTTAGGTAGTCAGTTGCCACTAGCAGTTTGAAATGCTTCCCTTTGGCCCCTTACCCGCACCCAGAATGTTCACCAAATGTCTAGTTGCTGTAGCCACCCACCTATAACATCTAGGTCATCAGGTCTACCCTTAACTAGAGGACTGGATGCTTAAAGGACCGTCTACCAAGTCTACTAATAACTCGGTCAAAGCCTATATTGAGCTTTTCAAGTCCTTAGGCCTCCAATTAAAAGCAAATAGTTTTTAATCTTCTCTGTTTTTTAGGAGCTTTAGTAGACACTGCAAGCATCAAAGCATTCCCATCAATAGAGAGGCAAATACCTCTTTTGACAATGGCAAAGGAAATAATGAAACCGGAAGAGAGAAAAATATGCCTGTTCAAAAGGCTTCTAGGTATGATGTCTTCCTGTATAGTCTTAATACTATTCTACAGGCTACGCGTGATTGCCATATAAGGAGCTTTTCCTGGTCCCACTGATCGATGTTCCCCCTTTGCAGTCATTTGAAAGGGGAGTCTGGTGTAAGCCCTAAGATTTGTGTTATATAATGTGCAGTCGTGTCTGACAGTCATTAACCCAGAACTACATCTTCTTCAGAGTCTATAGCTCCCCTCCCCCCACCAGTGTGTGTTACGAGGCATTGTTGTCAATCAAGCGCTGCGTGTCTGTCAGTGCTGTGAATGTTTTGCTGCTCAATCAATATCTCATCCCAGCTTGTAGCTATTTGATTCTTACGAATGTCCGGTGTGATCTCTCGGCGTAGTGCAACACTCTCTGCTTTAGCCCTATTAATATGGAACGCCTCTACATCAATATGTGAGGGGACTCAGAGGTCTTACATTTCCTTGTGATCAGCTTCTTAGCCACTTTAATTCCTAGGTCGAGGAAGCAGGATGTCAACTTAGGTTTCTGGCTTCTTCTATAAAGGTGTATGATATAGGTCTTTCATTCAAAGGGAAGGGTGCGATCCGTGCATTGGGAAATGGCGCCTGCTACCTCCCTCCAGTATCCCCATAGGCTGGGGCACTCCCTCAACATGTGCAATAGGTCTGCGTCTGTAAGGTGGCAGCGGGGGCAGGCAGCGCCAATGCGGCTAAAATATCAATTCATTTGAGCAGGAGTGAGGTATGCCCTCTTCATAATGTAGAATTGTTCTGGCATATGCGCGCATTCCTGGGAACATTGACAGGACCCTCGAACACCGAGGCGCATTCGGGGTCCATGAGTGGGTGGTTCAGATCCCTCTACCAGTGAAGTTGCAGTGGCGCCAGTGTGATTGCAATGTGCTGTCTCAGGGAAGCGGCAAACCACCGTGTGAGATGCCCACCTCGCCCCATTATATGCAAGTACTGGATAGTAAGATGTACTGGTGGCTCTCTGATCAAGTCCCCTTATTTAATGGCAAGGGCAGCCAAGAGCGAGTTTTGTAGCAGAAGTTGGCCTGGGTGCAACCCATCTTCCTCAACCAATGTAGCATATTAGGGTAGCCTCCAGATACAAGTCTCCCATATCCTGGATCCCTGCATCCCGCCAACTACGTAGTTCGACTGCCGTGGTTGTGATGTGTGCCCTCCAGTTGTAAAGCAGGCGTGTATGGCTTCACACTCCGGATGATATACAGGCTCCTGCAGCAGCATCTGTATGCCACATTAAGCAGCTGTGACCCCTGTGGTCCCAATTTTTCGCAATGGTGAAACAGCATAGTCAGAGCAGTTAAGGACCAGAGTGGTTGTGTGGTCGCTGCATCACAGAGCTGGCGATCAGCCAGCCACCTTGCCACCCACTGCAATTGCACCGCTAGGTAATACTGTTCCATGTTTGGTGCCGCCAGGCCTACCTGGTCTGTGGGCAGGTAGAGTTTCCTTATTGTTACTAGGTGTCGAGAGCTACCACAAATAAAGTCTCTGATTGTCTTCTCGCAATTAAGAAAAACGAGCGGGGGAATGTATAGCGGTAAATTTGCTAAATAATATTGGAACTGCGGAAGGATCACCATCTTTGTGAGAGCCACCTGGCCCGTTATTGACAGCAGAAGCATGCCCCAGAAGGATATTTGAGAGGGGACGACGGTCAATGTTCTGCCTAGGTTAACATACAGTAGGTCCATCTGTTGCCTATATAACTGTATGCCCAGGTAGCGGAAGGTGTAAACTTTCCACTGTACATGCACGTCATTAAGTATATCCATCGGGTCTTGACATGTACCATTGAAAGGATATAAACATTACTTTGCTGGATTAACTCTCTGCCCCGACATGGAGGCAAAGTCTACTAAAGTGTGCGCTAGTCACAGAGAAATTGATCGGATATCTCTAATGTACACCAGGAGGTGTCTGCATGCAGTGAGATCCTGGCCGTGCCATCCCCTATTGGGATGCCCCAGTCCACGCCAGCGCGGATAGCCTCCGCTAGTGGCTCTATGGCTAGTGAGAAAAGGAGTGGGGACCGCAGACATCCCTGTCTGGTCCCTCTTCTCACCAAAATTGGCTCAGATATATATATGGGCCTGTTTGTACCCGTACCGTCCGCTCCCTGTACAGCAGCTTAACCATGCGGTTGAACCAAGGCCATTTCGAGCTAGGGCGGCAAACAGAAACTCCCACTCCAGGGAGTCAAAGGCCTTCTCCAGGTCTAATATTAGACATACAAATGTGGCCAGTGGGACACAGAATATGTGGCGACTCTGAAAAAGCTCCTCAGATTTAACCCCTTCGACGCTAATGACAAAGCCAGCTCGTCATGGGCGTTACCTGCGCTGCGCGGATGACGAGCTGGCTTTGTCACGTTACGCGGGATTTTTAAAAATGCCGCGCACAGCGGGAAAAGCCGCCGCAGCGATGCGGTTAAGGAAGTGCTTCGAGAGGGCACAAACCAATTTGATCCGCATAAACGAGACTTGGGATCATGGGCACTAGCCGGTCCGCTAGGATTTTTGCCAGCACCTTACAGTCTGCATTTAGGAGGGCTAGTGATCTATAGGAGCCCAAGTCTGTGGGGTCCCCATCAGATTTCGGCAGTGATACTACACTCCCTTCGTGGATCGACAAGGGGAGTCTCCGCTCTGCCAGTGCCATAGTGTAAAGGGTGTGCAGGCGTGGAACCAATGTTGCAGCACACGCCTTATATTATTTGGCCGGAAGCCCATCTGGCCCAGGAGTTTTTCCTGTCACCAGTGTTGCAACCGCATCACATATTTCATCAGAGGAGATTGGGGTGTCTAATGTCTTTCACTGCCTGAGGGTTACCTTGGGTAGGCTTTTTGAGTTTAGGAAGGCACTTAGTCGATGCTAGTCACCTCGCTTCGAGGACTGGAAGAGTGTTGCATAATGGCACGTCATTGCTGCATGTATTATGTGTGTCCGCATCTGTGCTGGTTTCGTATCACAGCAGCTGGCGCTCTATTTTGCTAAGTGCTTCACTTAATTGCTTATGAATATTCCAGGTGAGTCCTAGACAACGCCTCCTAGTAGTTACTTTAAAAGCGTCCCACTCTAGCAGCGCATCACCCATGGAGCCGTTGTTTACTTCAAAGTATTCCATGGTCTCAACCCCCAAGGAGGCACAGAATTCCTGGTCTTTCAGTTCCACTGGTTGAAGGCTCCAGTTGAGGATGGCTGGTGGCCCCCCTCCTATTTATGTTGCAAGAGCTGGGGGTTGTGATCGGAATACGTGCATCCGAGATATTCAATCCCCCTGATAAGAGGAAACAGGTTGTGCGACCCCACTATGTGGTCCAGCCTTACATGCAAGCCATGCACTGGGGAATAGAAGGAGTAGATGCACGCGTCTTGGTTGCGGGTATGCCATATGTCAGCCAAAGACCAATGAGCTAGCCACTCAGTCAGCGATCGTGTGTTTTTGACGCAGCTGTGGTCCGTGTCAGGGGGGGAAACGACCATATTAGCTCTACATCCAGCACCAATTTAAAGTTGCCTCCTATCAGCCAGGGAATTCCACTCCAGCGGGCCAAGACCTCCGTTAACGTACGAAAGAATGACTTCTGTTCTATATTGGGAGCGTAAACCGATCCAATAAGGAGACTTTGGCCATTCAGCCTGCCTGTTGTAAATATGCGTCTGCCCTCCGCGTCAGTCTCTTTCTCATCCATCACATAGGGGACCCCTCCTTACCAAGGCTCCCCTAGCCTGGGAGGAGTAATTGGTGTTTTATACCTGACCTCGCCACGATCGACAGAGGCGATAGGCTTCTACCCAGGTCAGGTGTGTTTCCTGTAGGAGTGCTATGCTGCTGGATCAGCGCTGTAAGTATGATTATATAGAGTATCTGTGCGCTGGCATGTGTATTTTTCCCACATCCCATGAGAGAATATTCGCATGAGTCATGTTACTGGTGTGTTGCACCTATTGCAATAGGATAGCAGGGATGCGTAGTGTATTCAGTGCTTCGTGGGGTGTCGAAAATAAAAGTGAAACTAGGGTTTGAAGTGCAATCTGGATACCCTTATCAGGGCAAACTCGCAGCTGGAGTTCGTCCAAACAAAACCGCCCAACCATGGCAAGTACTATATGCGTTGGTGTCTAGCTATAGGGGTTGCGCACTGTGTACTATTAATATCCGTCTACCCCCGTAATGCTCTTTTGAGCTGATAGGAGAAAGCGCCATGTCCTGAATAATTCTAGCCTCAACCCAACCAAGAAGCGTGCCATCCCCGGCACCGCATGTACAGCATGAAGTGCTGAACACGCGATTGGAGCATTGTTGCCCACATGGGTTTGTGACCCTGTTCAATTTTCAGTCTGCTTGTGACTGATCAAATTATATTGTCTGACTTCTGCGGCATGACATCTGGTAAGCCAGGTAGTCCAGATCGTCGGACCGTGTGCGAGTAGAGTCATCTTTACTCTGTGATCTAGTGGACCCTGCCTCCTGATCTGAACCCTGTGCTGCGGATCGAATCGCTCCGGCCACATGGAGTGCCTCCCGCCTCTCCGTTAATCTTTGCTCTAGGTCAGGAACTGCTGATGGCAGTGCAGGGCGGCCAAGACCTCTGCCACGGCGCCGACCCATTCTGTTTCGCCGTGGTATTATTGGCTCAGCAGACGGCTTGATCTCCATACCTAACCAGTCCTCTAACCCTCTGCTCACCAGTCCCAAACATCTGATGACATATCAAAGAAGCGAGTAGCGCTTTTCGCAGCTATCTGCAGTCAGGCTGGGTACAGCAGAGAATAATGAATATCTTTTCTCTGAGCAGCCGTTTTACCGCACCAAAAGACTGCCGTCTCTGCACCTGCGCTGCACAATTGGGGTGGCATGGTGAGCAAAAGAATGATCGATTTAACCCAGATCTCTTGACTGGGGGTGAATGTTTTGATTTGTTCTGCATTCCATCCATCAATTGTGTGTCTTCTGCTTTCTCGCCCTAAGTGCGCCGGGTATGCCCAGACGTGGGTCCTGGTCTCACTGTGCCACTGGATTCAAGCTATCCTGGCTGATGAGGGGTGAAACCCTGAAACCGGTCTGAGGATGCTTCTTTCCGGCCCAGGGAGGACCTGGCTTGGCAGTTCGGGCTGGGCTGTTCCCATACGGCAACTGGGTCAAGACTGATTTGCATAAACTGAGGTGGCAGGGTGAGCAAAAGAATGATGGATTTAACCCAGATCTTTTGAATGGGAGTGAATGTTTAGATTTATTCTGCCTCCGTCCATCAATTGTGTGTCTTTTCCATAATCGGAAAACCGCATGATCCAAGCATTTTGGATCCTAATGTCGTTTTCCTTGCGTGTTTTCCTCAGAGCGGTAGCTCTCTCTTTGTAGTTCAGCATTTTGAACAGGAGCGGTTGTGGCCTGGCCTCCGGCGGTGGTCTGCGGGCCGGTACTCTGTGGACGCGCTCTACCATGAACTGAGACAGCGTTCCCCAAACTGAGTTCCCTCAGCCAGCGCTCAACATAGATCACTGGGTCTTGTCCATCCTCTCCCTCCGGAAGGCCCACCTCTCCGCGTCCTTCAGCCTGGCCTCAAGTTATTCACTTGGTCTAAGAGGTCCTGTATTGCTGCTCTGTGACCATGGGCAGTTGGTTGTAAATTTGTTAGAACAAGTTAGTTAGCATGTACTCTATCAGCTAGCTTACGATGGCCCGCCCTTAAAAGTGTAAAGTCAGAAGTGACTTTGTCTATTTTCGATTCTAGGGATGTGCGCGTTTCGTCCTGCGTTGTTCCTATTTTCTCAACTGAAGCTAGGACAGAGTCCAGTGTAGTCGATAATGCTGAATGTGGAGTCTGTTTGGTTTTGTCTACCTCTACATTACATGTGAAGCCTCGCATGCATCCTAGTGTACAGCTGTCTGCAGGGCGTTTGATCGTAGACGGCCAATGGGCAGTTTTTGCGCTGAAGGCATGAAATGTTTACGACCAGCACAGCGCTGGCTGTCTCTTACTATATTATCCCTGGCCAAAATCTGTATGGGATTGTATCCTGCTAAGTGGTGGCAAGTAATTTTATCTGGGCTTGTGCTCCCTGCAGCA
Source organism: Lissotriton vulgaris (assembly GCF_964263255.1). Lineage (NCBI taxonomy): Eukaryota > Metazoa > Chordata > Amphibia > Caudata > Salamandridae > Lissotriton > Lissotriton vulgaris. Next base: position 10,595,375 of record NC_141690.1, on the reverse strand, counting down.
CATCCTCTAACATGCCCGCAGGCACAGCGAGGCACTGGCGGGGTCCAACCAATGTGAGGGCCGTTTATTGTGTGAACTGGGTGCAACAATGCCTGTTTCCTGATCTGTTCTGTTCTGAGCAGTATTTGAGTAGAGTGAGATCGCACCAACTCTCTTCTGCTTTAATTAGCATAACAAATGGTAGAGCTGTGGGTACAATGTGTTCGCTTAAATACATGAAGTTCCCCATTTTTCTGTAGTGGGGGGGCTCTGCGCGTTTCTCATGCCTGTGGGCGTTCCACTGTTGAGAGACCTAGGCCCAAACAAACCTCCATGTCCCATCCGACTTTATTGGGCCCCAATTGTCCACTGCATATCACAATGTGTATTACTGTGTGCCGGACTGTACCTCTCTAGACATCCCACGTGCCCCTGTGTCCAGCTGGCTATCAAGCAATACACTGGGGGCTACTCTGGACCCAGAGCAGGGAGGGAAAGGCCTTGTGGGTTCCCGCCAATCCTGTGCCACCCGTGCACTGTCTCATTGGGTCCTAGGCCCTGTCTGTACCCCGTGCCTGACCCGGTATCACTATGGTGGGGGCCAAATCCAGTCCAGCCTCTGCGCCCCACTTGAGGCCCCCAGGTCACTGCGATCCGCCAAGCAGTTGGGTCTCACCTCAGGGTGTGTGTCGTTTTATGATGATTAGTGCACAGCAATCTTCTCTTCCCCAGGCTGGCACAGTAAGCACCAGGCTGCGAACACAGACCTCCTGCGTCGCTCACTCCCTCCAGTACCAGGATGTACTCATCAGCCCAGGGCTCCGTCGTCACCCCAACGCTCCGCATCTCTGCACGGACTCAAGTCATCCCCTCTGTTTTGGGTCTGTGATACGGCTGAAGCTGCCTGCTCCACTTACTTTGGGGTTCGGCGCAGAGGATCTGGCTCGCTCATCTCCGCCCACCCGGCATCCAGCACAGGTGCACTTGATATGCCTCAGCCATGGCTCTCCTCCAGGGCCACGAGCGCTTCTGCCGCCAGCACGCTCCCTCCTCACCAACGCTGCAGCAGGATCGTCAATTTCCACACCTCCCTCTCACAGGAGGCGTGTAATGTGTCCTCCGACATGGCAATGCCGCTTCACTGCAGTCGCAGGCCCCAGCGATCCAGCATTGGCTGAGACCGCTCACTCTGCTATGCTGCTTCTGCACTCATCAGGTTCAAGTGCACCGAGAACTGGGAAGGGTCTTGCATCTATCGCTGGCCGGATTATGCGTGATTATATTGGATTAGTCATCATAAAACGGGTATAGACATGGAGCCTTACGAGTTTGCGTCCGCCATCTTGTCAGGCTAGCCACATTTCTCCCCCCCCCCCCCCACCCCTCCCAGTGTGTATACTTGGTTAGCATGTGAACTAGAACACAGAGTACCAGATATCACATACAGTTGAGTCACTAATAGCAAGGCTATCTCTTTTACTTTCATTACTCCTTCTTTAAGAATATCACCTCTTCTATTAAAACCTTCCTATAGCAGAATGAAACCTCGAGGGTGGCGATGGGAAATTGTTACAAATCTACCTTTCATAAAGGATTAGGCATGGCTGACTTTACATCATATTAGAAGGCTATTGACTTAGCTGTAATTGATGAATGGTTCTTTGGTCCCTCATTTGACACAACGTACAAAATTGAACTATGGGTGTATAGGTCTCTTAGATTTGCTGTTGATATGATGGGGAACCTCTCTTCGGAGTCCCCTCAACAACCAACATATTATTTGTATGGCGAGTGTCTCTTACAGATTAAATAGGTGAACAGATGCACTGGAGAAACCCCGCTACAGCTTGGAAATTGGTTCTTTCAAGAGCCTGCCCTTCAGAGCTTCAGCAGGTGGGGCAGGGAGGAGGTTGTGGTGTCCTCCAACTAGGTTATATCATTTGTGGAGCTCTGAGAGGAACTTGGATTAATGTATTCAAAATTCTACTGCTATATACAACTTAGGCACGCCCTTGCTCCTTACTTTGTCACTATAGAAGAAGCACCTACCTTCATCACACTGGAAGCCAGACTAACCAGGTCGCAACAGTTATAAATAGGAAGACTCTTTAGGATGTATAGATCCCTCATCATAAACACTCAAGAAACATTTGGCAGACTGAGGCTGGCAGGGGTGGCAGATTTGGATCATTTAGAGGAGGAGGAATGGACGTTCTCAATCATGGCACTGAGGAAGGTTGACATTTTACCAGTTATCACCTGATGCAATTTAAATTTAAATATTTAGACCAGATCTATTTCACCCTTCAACTTTTATGACATATGAATAGGAGGTCTACTCCGGTCTGCCTCTAGAACCCGACTGAAGAAATCGATTTCTTTGATATAATTTGGTCACATATAATCATTCGCCCCATTTGGGAAGCCTTAGCAGAAACATTTTGGGTAGTCCTGGGTCATAATGTTGACTTTTCTCTGAAACTGGCATTGCTGAACATCTTGGAGGATGAATGCTTCACATAGGGTGAGAACGTCCTGCTGAATCTTCAGCATATACTGGCAGAATGAGTTGTTGCTCAAAAGTTGAAGAAAACAGACTCCAGTATTGCTAGATGAAAACAGGGGTCCACACCTTCGGCATTTGTGAATTTCCAATTTAGGAAGTTCGGTATCACCTTGAAAAGCACTCCAAAATATGAGAAAAATTGGCACAGAATTGGCGCTGCAGAAACAGAGAGACTGGTTAACATATTAAAAGAATCCTCAAAGTGGTTACTAACTTATTGTATGACATATGTACCCGTTAATAATCTAGAAAGAGATAGATGCAGGGAAGAATATATTGCAAGCATTAACCTTTCTGATTATCTGAAAATGCAATACTATTACTTGTAGTTCTTGTACACTGTTCTTTTTGAATGATTACATGACCAGTCGCTTGTATGCATCCTAGAAACCAACCTCACCCTCCAGGAACATATAGCTAAAACAAAACAAAGATGGTCTAGTAGTAGCTATCTTGTAAAGAAAGTGAAACTATTTCTTCCAGAAAGCAACTTCAGAACTTCTATTTAAACCCTCATACTCTGGATGATGGTAACGCCTTGATCCATGGCCTCCTAGACTCCATACTGGCACCCCTGAATGCTGTCCTATACGCTGCAGCACATTTCATCCAGGGCCTGAAACTATATGATGATCTAATCATCATCTTGGAGAAACTCTGTTGCCTCCCCTTTTTAGCCCACACCATCTTAAAGTCCAGCTGCATCATTTACAAAGCCATCCCAACCAGCACGCCCGCTTATCTTGCAAAGAAACTCACCATCTCAGGTGATTCAAGTCAAGTCAAGTCAAAAAATTTTATTTGTGTTGGTACTCAACAGAGGACCACAAAAGAAATTTTTTACATTTTATATGCAAAAAAGAAAATACAACAGTATTAATACAAAGATAAGAATTGTTTTAAGAATTTATACAAATTATAACAAATAAATTCATTCAAAGGTAGATGACACATATCTAAAAGTTCTCTCCCCCTAGTATTTCTGCAAAAGCGTGATATAGGATTAAGATATCTTGTACGAGCTAGGGTAACTTTATGATTGGGACACACAAGCAATAAATGTTCTATGGTTTGATCACCCCCTGCGCACAGATTACACGGAGGAGATCCTCCTGGGAGCCATCTGGAAGTAAATGCTAAAAGTGGTAAAATACCCAACCGGTACATAGTGATCGCTCTCCTTACACCGTGTGTCAGGGTGAACCCAATATAAGGTCGAATTTGCTTATATTCAAGTTTTTCCACAAATGGCTTGTAAATGGTAAGTTTTTTACAGTGTGAGCAGTCCAATTCATAGCTCAATTTAGGGGTAAAAGTTTTTAAGAACAATTTTAGTTGCGCCGGAGACCAAGTACTCAGCATTTCAATATTAATGTGTGCCAGCCGAAGTGCTACAGCCAAATTTTCCAGAAAGACTTGTTTTTTAGGCTCTGCACCAAAAGACTCTTTTTTCAAGACAGACCTTAAAGTGTTCTCCTGCGCATGAATCAGGTTATATGCCCATCTTATTACGTTGGCGATAGCTATAGCGTATGAGCTTATGACTGATAGTTCAAGTCTCAGTGCCTGTACGGGTACAGCATCGGAAACTTTCATGATCCTTCTTAAAATTTTCCCCTCTTTTTGGTCCATGAAAACCCATTGTTTTATGGGAATGTATTCCGTCGCGTATGATAATACAGGTGGTATTTTTACTCTGTATGTGCCTAACAGTGCAGAGAAGTGTCTATTCCCTGTTGCACTGTATAGTTTTAAGAGAGCAGAGGCGTGTATATCAGCTTTCCTTTGCAAGTTTGATACCTGAGTTGAATTCGTTAAATTTTTGGAGAGAATCCTCCCGAGGTAAGGATAGTTAACTACCTCTTCTATTTTTTCTACTCCAATCTTCCAAGTATACTTGGCACTTTGTTTTCTTCCTGAGAAAGCTATCACTTTAGTTTTCTTTATATTCGGTATGAGATAATTTTCCTTCGAATATTGAAACAGAATATCCAGAGATGCCTGCAGTCCGAAGGGGGTTAGATCTAATAATACGATATCGTCAGCATACAGTAATGAAATTATGCTTTGTTGGGCGATCTTCGGCGGTAGATTAGAGCCATTTTGCAATTGATTGGGCAAGTCACTTAGGTAGAGGGAAAAAAGGAGCGGGGCTAGAAGACACCCTTGCTTTAGTCCATTCTCCGTTTGGATTCTTTTTGTGAGTCCCTTTTCTCCCCCCATCTGGACTTGGCACCAGGTAGTGGTATGGAGGTTTATTATTGCTTGCAGCAGTTGTTCTTGAATTCCAAGCCTCCTAAGTTTTTTCCATAGGGTAGATCTATCAACCCGATCAAATGCCGTTGAGTAATCAATGAATGCGGCATAGACTACCTGGGTTTTTTGAGTAATGTATTTGTCGAAGATAACCTGAATTACTGCTATGTTATCTGTTACCGAGTGCTTAGGCCTAAAGCCTGCTTGACACATGGGTATCAGTCCTGACGAAAAGGCCCATTCTTTCAGGCGATCTAGCACCTCTGCCGCGAACACTTTGCCTACTGCATCCATAAGTGCGATCTGTCGGTAATTTCCAGCTTGGGTTTTACTTCCCTTTTTATGAATAGGGATAATTATGCTTCCCTGCCAAGAATTTGGAATTTGTCCACTCTCAAAGATGTAATTAAAGAGAGGGCATAATAGTTTGCTCCATTCTTTCGGTGCAACTTGTAGCGCCTTAATCGGGATTTCATCTGGTCCAGAGGCGCCTGTAGGTCTTGCTTTGCGTATATTATGTTCCACCGAAATGGCAGTAGTTCGTATTAGAGAACTCTCAGCATTTTCATGTTTCATATCTTTACTGCTTACTTCAGGTTTTATTGGGTTTGCTTTGTAAAGATCTGAGAGATATAATTCCCAGTCATTCGGGGGAACCGGGATGGATTGTAGGTTTTTCTTTGTACCAGTTATTTTCGCGATTAAGGACCAGTATTTACGTTGGTTGTATTTGCTCGCAGCAATCTGAATATCTACCCAATTTCGATCCTCTATAGCTCTTTTTTCCTTTTGGTTCTCCCGCCTCAGTTGGTTCTTCAATCTATTTATTTCCTTCTTTACGCTTACTGAAAAATTCATGTATTGGGCACGAATAAGTTTATTTAATTGTTTTTTGACTTCTGAATTCTTGTGGGAATATGCATTTTTTCCTTCCTTCTTTTTAGTACTGCCTTTAGCATCCAACGATATCATACTTTGGATAAGTTTCTTAAAATCCTTAATTATAAGTTCAAAGTTTTCTATAGGATTTTCAGAGAATCTCAGTTCCAGAAGCTTAGAATGATCAATCTTTGTCATGATTTTATCAATGAACGTGGAATTCCAGTAGATGCGTCTCCGCTCTCTTTCAATTAATACAGTACTTTCGTAGTAAATCATATGGCTAGGTTGGGAAGTTTTGGGTATCCAATCCGCTGTTAATTGCATAATTACATGATCACTCTCCAGACAAGATTGATTAGATAAAAACAGAGCAGTATCAAACAGATCCATACTGCTTATAATGTAATCTATGATGGATGGAGACCCATTGCCTCGCCTAGTAAACTTTGCAGGAATATCTCCCTCAATTGCTCCATTCAAAATTAGTCCATTAAGATTAGTTATTGCCGATAATAACAATCCACCTCTTTTATCGGTTGATATACCATCGGGGAATTGTGGGATTATTATATCCTGACCTTCTTCTGCATATAAATTTGCCCAACTATTAATTTCAGAGTCGGAAATTTTACTGTTGAAATCCCCCACAATTAGAAAGGATGAGTCAGTATAGATCTCCATAATGTACATAATCGTTTCTATTATATCCAAAAAAGTAGTGTCGTTTTCTTTCCCAGGGGGAGCGTAGACATTGAAAAGTAGGATTGCCTGTGGTGGAGCAGTGCTATGTTTTTTTGCAAAAATTTGAATGCACTGCAAAATGTTAGATTATGAGGTTTTTTTTCCTGATCCCACAGATAATCTTCCCTTAGCAATATGGCTAACCCTCCTTTGGCATGACCTCGATTAGTAGATAGTGCTAGTTTTTCATATACGAAGTACCCTTTAAGATTGAAAGATACAGTATCCCATGTTTCCTGTAGAAGCAATATGTCTGGGAGATTTCTCATGACCAAGGACAGTTTGTTAGTAGTTCTGCCTGCAATGTTCCACGATGTAATCCTTAGTCCCGTGCTAAACAGAATGTTGTCTGAAGTTAGAAATTTTGTTGCTGTTTAGAGTCTCAGAGACCCAAGCCCAGGACTCGGTAGTCGTCTGCTCTTCAGGTTTCTTGTCAACTTTGTACCAAACTGCCCTATGACCTTTATTCACCAGTATTTTTAGATTTGAGATGTCTCGATCTTCAGTCATGTTGTTTGTTCGTTGGTATTTGTTTACTAGAGAGTTGGTGATAGCCTGTATTTGAGCATTGTACCCATTGGGGATATTAAAGTCCTTTAGTTCTTCGACTTCCATTACATCGTAACCGTGTTTATGTAATATCTCTTTCTCCTTCAATATTATACCTGGGAGGACTGTTGACCAAAAGGTAACCGTTGTCAATTTATTATTCTGTTTCTTAGGAAAAGACACAAGATGGATTTCATTACTAGACATTGTATCTAAAGCCCTTATGTGTCGTAATAAGTTTAAAATCCTTCCTCTATTGAGTGGTACTGAATCGATTGGAAAAAGTTCCTCGATTTGAAGAGTTTTGGAAGAGGGCCCTTCCCCCTTTTTATAGTAGCTATTGTTTTCTTCTATAAAGATGTTTTTACTTTGCTCTAATTGCTCGGAATATTTTGTAGGGATATATTCTTTTACTGTCGGGTCTAGCTGAGGCTCCATCTTTTCATAGTTGTTATTGGTTGTGCCTTTTTCATCATTTTGAAACTCTGTTTTAATATCGCATAGTTTTTCTTCAGTTTTATAAGAAGTTACAGATTTTTGGAATTTTAGTTTACGATTTTTCCGTTTTTGGATCCTTCTCAGTGGCTTTCTTCTCCTTTTTGACCCAGCTGCAGTGTTCTTTTCCTGGCTCTTATTGGTTGGTGTTTCTTCTTTTCCTTCACTCAAATCGTTACTGATATTTATTCTTGATTCCTGCATTTCAGGAGCGTTAGTGTTAGTGGACCTATTCGTTCCCAGAGTTTTTGAAAATAATGGAAAGTGTTTTATTTTCTGTTGATGTTTTTCTTTAAATAAGTTTTTCAGAGAATATATCACTGAATCATTTGATTTAACAATTTGTTTTTCTTGTATTTGAATATCTACGGTTTGAGTACTCTGGTCACACGTTTTTTCCTCCTGAATTTTTTTGTGATCCTTTAGTGTTCTTTGTTGTTCAGGGTTGGTTTTGTCTGCTACGTGGAAATCTTTTTTCTTTTTTTCTTCTACCAAATGCCTTAAAATGCCTATTTGGACATCTAATGTTTGATCAGAGTTTTCAAGGATATTACCAAGAAATGAAAGAACAGATTCCAGTATCACTTGTAGGGAGAATAAAGCTTTAGATATTGGAAGAGCATTATCAGCAGTGTTATTGTTATTTTTAAGATCAAAGGAAACAAAAGAGGGATCAAGCGAAGCGATGGGTAAAGAGGTTTTTGACTGAATATTGTCAGTTGTTCCAAGATCCTTATTCTCTATTGCAATAATTTGTTTGCTGATGTTAGTATCGTCAAATAGAGTTACACTCCCTCTGTTTTTTATAGGTGTTACAGTTTTCAGATTGATCGGTTCATGATATGACAGAAGAAAGTCTTTCGGAGTACTTGATAATTTGTTACTTAGGTCTAATTCTAGACATTCCTCTTTAGATTGTGGGCTGCGTTTCGTTGGGGTAAATTTTGTTATGAGATTCTTATTCTCCCCGGCAGAGTCTGTTACGTTGAGTTTAATATCCTGACTTAGCGATTGTATTTCTTGGTTCTCTTTAGGCAAGAGTGCCGAGAAATAAGCAGTAATAGCTGGTGTATGGGTTAAACGACCTTGTTTAATGGCTTTATCGGTGGTATTTCGTACTGCATTTTCAGTTCCCATTCTTTTCATGTAGACTGTCCGAGATCTCAATTTCTTGAAGCCCATTTGTGCTCCGGTTGTCGTCAAGGATGATGAATCCCTTATATCGTCTCGAGTATCTTTGGGAATTATAGTGATAGGAAGAAGCTTTAAAGAAGCTTAAATGTTCCCACTATACTCACAATAGACAGTTGTGAATAATTACCGGTATGAAAAGCTGAGAGAGAACCAGGGACCTGATATGATGTTCGTAAGTATAATGGCCCGTCCCGTCCTCAGCCGTCCACGGACGGCCACAGACGGCCCGCCCTTTGCCCGGGCTTCGCCCCGTGCTCCGACCCGCGCGCGTCCCGCGATGCGCGTGATGGATGGGAGTGATGTAGTTTTCCCGGGAGGAGAGGGCGTGGCTCTGGGAGGGGGCGCGGCACTCGCGGGAAGAGGACCAGCTGTAGGTGGAGAATGCTGGTCCTCGCAGTCCCGGGGCCGGCGCCTCGCTCTCCTCTGCGGCCACGGAAGGATCAAGGTCTTTGGGGCAATACTTTCAGCTGCAGCAGCGTCACACGATGCAAGCTACTCCTGTAGCGTTATTAAACGCGGTGAGCACTTCTTTTGGATCACGAGCGGCTCCCGCGAAGCGGGGGCCGCGAGTAGTTGTACACTTCCAGCAGGGCGTGGCTCTGGGAGGGGGCGCGGCACTCGCGGGAAGAGGACCAGCTGTAGGTGGAGAATGCTGGTCCTCGCAGTCCCGGGGCCGGCGCCTCGCTCTCCTCTGCGGCCACGGAAGGATCAAGGTCTTTGGGGCAATACTTTCAGCTGCAGCAGCGTCACACGATGCAAGCTACTCCTGTAGCGTTATTAAACGCGGTGAGCACTTCTTTTGGATCACGAGCGGCTCCCGCGAAGCGGGGGCCGCGAGTAGTTGTACACTTCCAGCAGGGCGTGGCTCTGGGAGGGGGCGCGGCACTCGCCGGAAGAGGACCAGCTGTAGGTGGAGAATGCTGGTCCTCGCAGTCCCGGGGCCGGCGCCTCGCTCTCCTCTGCGGCCACGGAAGGATCAAGGTCTTTGGGGCAATACTTTCAGCTGCAGCAGCGTCACACGATGCAAGCTACTCCTGTAGCGTTATTAAACGCGGTGAGCACTTCTTTTGGATCACGAGGTGATTCTCTGCACAACTGCAGTCAGGACACCATATGTCCGCAGACTTAGAAGTTCAATCAAGAACAATAACAGGCAAAAAACTTTTTTCCTTCCTTCTGTACACCGAAGATCTGGAGCAACATTCTCAAAGACATCAGGACAGCCCTAACATTACTCCAGTGTAGGAAAAAGTTGAAGACTTACCTCCTTTAAAGAATACTACATCACAGTGCATGAACAGTCTACAAATCAGCTACCTCTCCTATCATTCATTGACTTTATGCTTGCTAAAATGCAAACATACCTGCTTTTTGAAGAGGTTCTTTCTATAGACACACTTGCATACATCCAAACATACATTTCTTTAAACAGCATTATAAAAAGATTTAACAAAAATAGTTATTTACAAATTGTCTTTCTGAAAGAAAAGTTATATATAGTTTGTAAAAGCGCACTTGTCTGCCTCGCATGGGCGGAACAATTCAATACTTATGATCTCAGTAAAAAGTCTGCAGAAGAACTAGGATTGCAGGTAAGCAACCTTTCCGTACACTTCAGGTGGTGATGGCATGCCAGTACCCTTCTATCTCAGAGACATTGTGGTAACATTATGTATTGTGCATTAATTGGCAAGGCCTGTAGCACAAGCTTGTAGACCCAGAGCCCCTTGTAGATTAGTCACTAGACAGCTGTAAAGTAACAACTTTGATGGGAACTTATGTAATGTCTGTAGCCAGGGTAATTATTAAACAAAAAGAAGAGAGAAAACCATTGATGTGAACAGTGATGCTAGAAATTTTTATTGAGCATGTGAATTATTAACAAAAGTTACTGACTTTGCATCCACTTTTATGATTACAAAGAATTTCAAACTTAGGAAAAGTGAAGTCAACTTGAACATTTGTCTGCTATTGTGTAATTGTTAAATTGTGTTTGATTTAATTGTTTGATTTATAACACCTTTCAGATTTGTCCCTTGCTTGAGTTTTAGGCACTCAAAAGCATGGTGCACCATGGTATAATTTTCCAGTTTCTTGCCTCTTGTCTGACATGCACATATGTGGTGGGCATAGTGGTCTTGGAAGAGCTACAGAGCAGTTAAAATAGTATTCCTTTGAAAGGGGTCAAAAGGTCCAAATATATTTTGAAGTCTCAAGTCATATATTCAGTGAGGGGAATTTAGTAAGTTCCATATATACGACAAATACCTGCCATATCATATGTACCATTTACTTTAATTTACCTGAAATAGTGTCTAACTTCTTTATAACATCCATTGTTTTATAGGCATGTTCGTGATCCGCGTGCTAATTTTGATCAGTCTCTTAGAGTATTAAAGCATGCCAAGACTGTACAGCCAGACGTCATTACCAAGACGTCCATCATGCTGGGTTTAGGGGAGAGAGACGAACAAGTGTACACAACAATGACCGGTTAGTCAACCTCAAGCACTTCTTTGTTGTTGAATACATGTGATTTCTCTGGAAACTCCAATGTCAAATTTGTTTGAATACTATTAATTTGAATGTTATTTATTACTAATCAGTAAAGGAGCCCTAGTCATATTAACCATACTTCAGTTTGGGTCTAAGACTTAAGGGACTCCAGTTGTCTCAATTGGATCCCAGTAACCCTGTATAACCCTGCACTCCCGAACCGGTTCTCACGTTAACAAATGAACTGTAATTGAGATGCACTGTCATTGGCATATGCCCCCAGATGAATCCAACCCTTCCACTATCTATGTGCATCTTCATTCGGTGTCCTCTGCTGTTGCACTGGAAGCTCCAACCGCTGTGCTACAGTTCATGAGTGAAAAACAGCAATAGCACATCATGCTGGGGGTGTCAGTAGCCAAAACAATGTGGAATAGGATGCTATGGATTCCCTACTCCTAAAATAGCCCCTGCTTCCAAAGCTAATATTGCAACGCTGTATGGGGATAAATCTAAGTCACTGGTTTTTACTTGAGCCACAAATCCAGTCCCATCGTATTTTTCCAACTGTGCCTCTCTAGGGAGTAGGCAGGCAAATGCACATTATACTTGGCCTGTTCCAATACGTCCAGCTCAGTCCACACCACTAGGACAGGCCTTCAATGAAGTGCAGCTAGAGCCCGTGGCACAGTGAACACAGTATTCATGTCTGGGCTTTCCATTCAGACATAGCACATCACACTCGGACAAACGAAAACGCGATGGGTGTAATGGTTGAATTGACCTCAGCCACTGGCAATTAGGCAGGCCACATTCCAGTTCATCATTTTTTGTTGTTGTCCTCTCCCTGGCACTTTATATATTGTTTTAGCTGCTGCGTAATTTCCCAGATCTACCACTTCTAGGCTTCAATGGCCTGTGACAGCAGTGGGTGTGGTCTATCCTGGTTTATCTAGTGTGCTAGTATATTGTTCTCCAGTGCTTGTGCAGGTATCTGTGCAATAGAGGGATTATGCCTGATTATGAATCGTCTGATCCGGTCAGGTTCACACTACTTTGCTGTACCTGTGTTCAATGTGTGCAGTATTGCAGAAGAGCTGGGGTGGGTTTTGGGAGTTGGTACACTAGAACTGATGTTGGCCATGGATACACAGCTACAATGCTACTGCGGAACTGTTCATGTGAGGTTGCAACAGATGATGAATGTCTGTAAACACTGAACAGTCTGGGGATAAGGGAAGAGATTCTCTTCAAGGGTGTAATCTGTACTTGGTGACACCAGTAAACCAAACCGGTTATGCTCATGTTGTAGTGTGCCATTCATGTGGGGGTGCAGGTTGATGAGTCATGGCAGCCTGCCAGCTGTCACTAAAAAGGGTTCTCAAAAGTAAATAAATGAGCTTGGGTCATTAACAACCCCTAACACCATTCTTGGAGCATTCTCACTAGGAAGAGGGAAAGCAGATAATCCAGGCTCACAAGTGGAAAAATGGCAATCCGCTGACTGTCAATTTCCGCAGTATTGTTTCAAGAGTAAGAGTCATTCCTTAATTAAAAGTATTCAGCTTGTCTTCAGCGATAACTGTATTGAAAGCTTGAGTGGCAAAATTTCCTTAATACCAGTGGCAATCCCATATCTCTCACAGACTAGCCGTCATACACTATGGAAAGCACTCTCAAACCCGTACGCACTCACACACCAGAGTAGCAGTCACATTACCAGAAGCACTCCTCACATGCTAGTAGTGACACACTATAAATGGCATTCGTACTCCACAAAAGAGTACTAGTCTGATACCTCCAGCAGTACTCTCAAACCCCTTTTCGACTAGCAGTCACATAGTATTAGAATCACTTGCACGCTGCTCCCAAACAAGCATATGAGCCATCAGGCCTGGTTGATAATTGAATTGGTGGAGTGGGAGCTCATAGAGCTAAGCTTGGCTTTCTAAACTAGAGAAGAGACCCTTGACAAAGGACCAGGGGTGTGACGCCTTTAACTAGAATTTAATGTGGCCTACACAGACACCTGAGGGGTCCCCCTACAAACTGCCCCATCATGGTTCCTGCTCTTGTGGGAAGTCAAGGAAACTTTGCCAACTATATTTTCTCTAAACCATACTACCAAACCTCAAGCAAGATAACTAGTACCTCTGTGCTCTTAGAGCCGTACTTTGAAATATTTCATACTCTGTTCTCTGTCAGAATTTCAAAAAGGCAGGATATAATGTTAATGGCCCCACATTTCCATGACCTACTCTTGTGGAAAAATATCAGTGTGGATTCCTATATCGCTTCAGGGGGGTTCCATTCTTCCTCATCAGATCGCCCAGACAAAGAGATCAGACCTATACACTCTTAGAGAAAATGTGTGCCAAACAGCGAGTGCATCACCTTGGGTGGTATTTTCTGCAGTCTACCAGCAACTGCTTTGTCTTGGGACCCTCTTAATCCACCCCAGTCAGTAACTACCTGGGAATTTGACTACTTTGATTTTGAATATTTTTCAGCTCTGCTGAAAAGTGCATGCATGGCCCCATTCCAATACAGGAAGTGTAGGTGATTGGAGTCTGTGAGTGCCTGCCCATGTAAGACAGTGGACTGGAAAACGTGCAGCCTGAAAGAGCCTTTTAGGCAGTTTACCAGTGCATTCCTGCATAGATCATGGAGCGCTTACAACACTGGCTCATTTTCTTGAAAATCATATGCAATTGAAAGTTATTTTTAGTCTGAAGCTGATTGCTAGTTCAGGGCAGAGAGTATTTGAATTTGAACAATGACTGTTCACATTCACACATGGTCCATCCTGAACTAATAGTTAGCTTCTGACTAAAACATTTTCAAAATGCTTATTTATATTAATCTATTAGAGACCTCTTCCCAAGCGTCAGACTGGATCCGAAAGATTTTCCTTCAAACATACCCCCGAGTGGCGGTAGATGTCATCGGTCGGCTCCACATGGTGTCATCGGCCTCGTCTGCGCCTATAAATTACGTCCGCCTCACTTATATAGTTGCCATCTCTGCATGCTGACCCCAGTTCATTTCTCTGCACGCCAGTTAGTGCTGACCCAGAAAAGATACCCCACTGTCACTTTTTGGCAGACTTTTTTAGACGTTTTGCTGAATTGTTTCACAAGGAATTTTTCCTCCTGGTGTGTTGAGGTGGTGTCTTCGAGGAAGGCAGCTTTTTAACGGTGTGGCGCTTGTCATCGCACCATGTCAGTTACAGACCCAATCTTATGTAATTGTGGTGTCTCGAGCGCGACCACGACTCAGTCGTGCTTGGACTGTCAGGTCATGTTTCCGAAGGTTATGAGGCAGTGGTCCTGGAAGCTGCTAGTGTCCCTGAAGGCGACACCGCCTGCAGATCTTGGTTCCGATTGAGAGGGAGATCGTGAAATCGCTCCAGGAGCCCAAAGTCACCTTTCTCCCACTCCAGGTAATCAGGAAACTCAGGGAAGAAGTATAAGAAGCATGCTACAAGACCAGAGTTTCCTTACTCAATACCTCACCCTGAGAGCTTGCTAGTCCAAGCCTTCCCATGACATGTTCCCTGCTGCACCTCCAGGCAGGAAATTCAACAGGGTGGATCGCTTGGGGAAGAAAATGATTTCTTCCACAAGCCTTGCATTGTGGTCCGGAAGCTTATTGGGCCGCTACTCCCACACTCTGTGGGACAGGGTTACACAAGTGCTGCCACAGGTCCCGGAGGAGGCCCGGGCCATTATCGCCCAAGTAGTGAAAGAAGGGAGAGATGTAGCAAAGTTTCCCATCAGTCTGGTTTGGATACAACCGGCTCGCTGGGCAGAGCGGTTTAGACTTGGTGGCACTTCAACTCCACACTGGTGTAGAACATCTGGCTTTTTAGGGGATGTCTAGGCTTCCCTCATGGGCATGCCCTTTGATGTGAGCTGTTTCTTTGGAGACAAGGCCGACTCATCGCAGGAGCGCTTTAAGGACTCCTAGGCTAAGGCCAAGTCCTTGGGCCTCTCAGCCTCCCCAGTCAACCTCAATCTGCCTATCGCCTCTTTCTTGGCTACGGAAGGGGTCTTAACTTGAGCCAACCCTACGCCAGCTGCCGCCCCACACCACCTTCCAAGGCAGTGTGGGGGCAAGGTTGTGGTTCATACCGACTCCGTGGGTCGGGTGGCCAGAGATCATCCACAGCCACTACTCCCCTACAGCCTCTAAGTCCTCCTAATCTTACCCTGCGATATTATGGGTGCCCAGTTGATGGCAGAATAAACCATCATCTCCACCACTGGCAGTCTATAACATCGTACAGATGGGTTTTACAAATTATTCAAAAAGGCTACTCCCTTCCCTTCAAATCCTCCCATCCCCCATTGCCTCCGTCTCAAATTCAGCTGATAGAGGATCATTTGTCCTTGCTCTACGAGGAAGTCACAGCTCTCTTGGCCAAGGGAGCCGTAGAGAGATCCATTGTTCGGAGTAGGCAGTGGTTGCTATTCCCACTACTTTCTGATTCCCAAAAAGAAGAAAGGGCTTCCTCCTATATGGGATCTCGGATACCTCAACCTCTTCCTCAGAAAGAGGAAGTTCTAGATGCTCACTTTGGCTAAGATAATGTCTGCCCTGGGCCCAGGAGACTGCACAATAGCGTTGGACATGCAAGATGCTATTTCCATATTCCCGTCCTGCCTGCCCATCGGTGTACCTGCGGTTTACGGTCAGCCACAAGCATTTTCAGTTCAACGTGCTTCCCTTTGGCCTTATCGGCTCCCGTCGGGTGTTTACCAAGGTGATGGCAGAGGTGGATAGATCATATGCGAAGATAAGGGGTGCCAGTCTTCCCCTTTATTGAGGACTGGCTTCTGAAATCGGGATCACCCCAGGCTGTCGTCTCCAGACTATGGTGAACCTTATGCATTCTCTGGGGTTTACTATCAATATGTCAAAGTCACACCTGACTCCCTCTCAGACGCTCCCTTTCATCGTATCTGTTCTGGGCGCAGTGCAATTTTGGACATATCCTCCAGAGCAGTGAGTCCAGGATATTCAGGCTATGATACCAATGTTTCAGCATCTATCCTGGACTACGACATCCTGCTGGTAACGCATGGAAGTGGCAAATACAGTCTCTGCAGTGGGACCTGTTGTTTTAGTGGACGCAGAATCAGGGGAATCTCTCGGACATGGTCCAGAAACCTAGGAGGGAACTGAAAACGACTTGCAGTGGTGGCTAATGAACCGTGATTTTAATAAAGGCAGAACTCTCCCCCTTCCCCAACCAGACCTCACAGTCATGACAGATGTGTCACTCCTGGGAGGGAGCGGCTATCTGATAGACTTGGAGATCTAATTAATTAGTTGTGCAGTCATGCACCCTAAAAATGTAAAACATCAATCATAATGATACATGCGACCAGCTGACAGTCTCAATGATAACCAGTAATTTTACCGGAAAGTACAGCAACCGTTTTCACAATTTTCCCACATAAAAAATTGTTTGAGTGTTGCACTTCCTGCCACTCCGAGAATTGTACTTACAAAACTGTTCAGTCAGGCAGCCAGCTGGCTGCTAAGAGTCCGTGCTGGAGGATGCAGGCCTGTGATTGATGCTCATGGTTTCTTGAACTGCATGACTAATTAATTGATAACTATAGTACTCTATGTTCACTCGACTCCTATTGCCATGCATTGGCACATTAACATGATCTTGCAAAAGGTCCCAATAAGAATTATTTATTTCATCCCCGCGCATCTCCCTCTCCATTTGGTTACCAGGAGTGAGCTCCTCCCTCTAAAGGCAATTTTTAAAAACAAAAAATCATTTACAAAAATTCCATATGCAGACCTCACTGCTGAAGAGTATTGTTTCTGACATAACCAATTAATGTTTTGTATTAACTAATTGTTATATTTTTAATTTGTTACATCATCTATGATTATAATACCTTCATCTGCTTCATCCCAAATATTTTCATGGGGAAAAATGGAAGTGCTTCCAAGGCTGAGCTTACATCCCCCGAACCGGCAAAAAAGGACATTTCCTGTCAAATCAGGTGTAGTCTTAGATGAAAAATGGCATACTATTGTTTTTGCCTTTAGCGTGCTGCCCCCTCCTTGCACGTGGCTTCTGATGCAGCATTACATAAACGTCAAGGTACTGAAAACCATTGGTCACCACCTGCAGCACCCATGGGAGACCAGTGCAGTCTAAATGGGTATAGGGATGGTATAGCACAGATTTATTCCAATTGATAGGATAGCCCGTATTGGCCCCGTAGGATTCAAAAGTCTCAAGGATCGTTCGGTATTGTGGTTTCGGGTTCAGTGACATACAGCAAGATCAAAAAACAAGATTAAAAAAGTCAAAGCAGTCGTCATAGTCCATCAAAAAGTGGTTGTAGACAAAGTTGTTGTTGGCGTCACTACCTACGAGTCTCAGTTTTAAAGACTCTGTACAACAAGAACATATCCGCGTGAAGTGAGATTTTTACTTCTTCTCTCTCCCGTTTAGAGATCTTGACTCCCCAGATGTCTTGTTGGAAATGAATCACCGCCACCAGTGGCTCGATCGTAAAAGCGAACAACAAGAGAGACCAGGGACATCCCTGTCGGGTGCCGCATTGTATGGAGAAAGCTGAAAGAGAACCCCGTTCACTTGAACTGCCGCCATAGGGGCCTGATAAAGCAGGAAGATCCACTGTTGAAAGTGAAGCTTTTTTTTTTTCAATGACCTCATCATTGACGAGGAACACACTTGCCAGCGTTCATGGATCATGTTCACACTCAATTAAAAATTAAAAATGACAAAATACGTATGATATATGTTCACCACCTATTTTAATGGGGAGTGCAGTCGACTCTTTTTACACATTACGAGGATTCGATGGTAGATAGTTGACATCATTATTTCGACACCTTTCTCATTTATGGGTTAAATGTTCACATTACTTTGAGTTAGGTCACATTTCTTTGTTTTCGTCACAAAAGTGCCCCTGATGATAAAGTGAGCAAACTGGTGAGTACCTAGCAGCAGCTCAGTGGACGTTGCTTACGTGAGGCACTTTCTGAACCACCTCACATTTTTCTTAATTTCTTTCTCTGCCCACCTTTAATTTCTTCGATAGTTGGGTTGGGGTGTTGTTAGGTGGTTGATAATGTCCATACAATTGAACACATTTTGGGGGGGCATGCCAAAAAAAAATTAGCATAGCCATACCCAGGAGGTAGACCTGATACCCTTTGCATAAAGAATGTGCAAAGTGATTGTGTGTTCTTTGTAACCAGGCTTTGATGTTTTGTAAACTGTGTGAGTGGAGGGCCGCCTGATGACAATTCCCTCTGACACTCCTTGTTTAACCCCTTCGATGCTCATGACGGAACGGTTCCGTCATGAGCATCGGTTGAGCTGTGCTCATGACGGAACCGTTCCGTCATGACCACGCCTGTTTCCATTAGGGCTCAGCACCCGGCGGTAAATCGTACCGCACGGATGTGGTTAAGAGTTGAACATCAACTTTACACAAGTAGCTAATGGTATCCTTGGACTCAAGGGTAAGCTCTTATGATTCTCTTTTGAGAGATTAATGCACATGCCTTTGTTAAAATGGATTTCAATACGTTTTATCAACAAAAGTGAACAATCGTCCTTATTAATAAAATCACCCGTCCCAAACTCCACATCTACCTCGACTCATAATTATGTAGTCAGGCAGGCCCGGCAACCTAGGCCCGGGATTACAGATTGATCGGTCACAGGTGGGAGGGTGCATAGCTGGCAGGCAAACACAGTCACAGGAACCTCTTGATCAATCCCACAGATAGGCTCAGCGACATAACAATGGTCAGGGGAGATTGCCCCCAATAAAGCACACATGTTCCTTTGGGGTAGGCACGCTTTGGAAAAACACCATAAAGTCACATGCCACATGAGTTAGGAACCCATAGCCAATCAGGACCTAGCACACATATTGATTACGTGCTCCACAGGCCGGACAGCTGGACACATTCACTACTGGCCACAGTGTGTCCACGCAATGTCGAGACCCACCTGTAGCAACCATTGATCATTAATTTATGACTTTAAGGCAGCAACCACCATTCCCCGTCAAATATGGTACGCCAGATACGTTTGTAGTTTGATGTAACATTGTATATAAGACCAATGCAAACCCAATGTAAATTGAGACAACCCTCAGACCTCGTGTCTGTAACTGTCTCCTGGTCAAATTGTTTCATTAAACAAAACTGTTCTTGTTTTGCCAAATAACTCTTGTCTTTTTTTATTTTTAAGGCAGCAACCCACATTCCTCACCATGTATGGTACACCAGATATGTTTATGGCTTGATGTATCATTGTGTATAAGACCAATGCGAACTCAATGTAACTTAAGACAGTCCTCAGAAAATGTTCTTGTAACTGCCTCCCGGCCGAATAGTTCAATTAAAAAAAATCTTACTATTTGCCAAATGCCTCTTGTCTTCTGTTTTTTAAAAGAATTTAAACCAGAGCAGCACTTTCCCTCCATTCCCTCTCAACAAAGAGTTCTCCAGAAACGAATGAAAGAGCAATACAAGCTGATCCTGATAGGCCCTGCTTGAGCCAGGCTTTTTAGGTATGCAGACCTGTGCGACTAAAGTGAACTCAAACCTGAAACCAAGGAGCACAGGCAGATTCTGCACATCTTGACTTCCTGGCCAGTTTTGTGTGTTAAGAGAAAGGTTTGTTGTTAAAACTAGTGGCGCTTCTGCTACTTAATGTATATGTGTAGATGCTGCGATTGACTACGCTTTTCAGTATGCATTATGTAAGGTGATGTTTCCAAATCTCTGCCAGCTTTGTGAGCTGACTTTTTCCAAATACTTGCAGACTATATAGTTACTCAAAACTAAACTAGCCCCAACCCGAAGACCAGATCATTTCAAAAAAATATTGTGACATGGAGATTGGAATGCAGTGACCATGCTTTTCTGCCTCTTAACTATATGTACTATTCCTTTTGTAGCATTGCGTGCAGCAGACGTGGACTGTCTGACATTTGGTCAATACATGCAGCCAACGAAACGTCACCTTAAGGTAAGCATATGGGGCATATTAACACAATCTATAGTTCTCTGGTAGGTGCATTTGTTTTTAGGAGGAAGTACTTAAAATCAGAGTAATACACATAACTTGCATCCAAGGAGGCGTGTTGAACTTCCATGTAATAGTCCATAATCACATATCCCCCCCCCTTAAACCCCTCCCCCTCCCCCCCCCCTACCCCTGGAGCATCTCAGAGAGTTTCAGAAAGAGCCGCACATGTGATAGTAGGAGCACACACCTCCTATTAGTTTCCGGGAGTGTCTTTGGCAGATTTGTGCCGCTGTTGGACATTTGATGAACTGCAGAAAGATAGTTTCCTTTTATTACTCCTCAAAATCTATGGAGATGTTTAACAAGTAAATCAATAAATATGACAAAAAAACCTCTAAATGCTCCAAAGAGAAATGCTCACCAGGTTCAGATAGTTTGCCCAACGTTTGGCATGATTTTGATTTCCATCAGCCCACCCATTTGGCGGAGCTTCGTCATCTGGAAACCCACAAGAGTAGAGTCAATGTAGCCAGTGTTGCTCCAAGGCTAACATGATTGAATACTTGACCTCATACTCCCGGTAATCTCTGCCAACATGCTTATTCAAAGTATGAGACAACTGATGGAGTGCAGTGCAAGTGAAAAATGTGAAAAATAAAAATGACTAAAAGGACAAAAAATGTTTATTAAGTATTGTCCAAATGTCATAATTAAAAACCGCCTGATAGTATGGAATGAATTTAATATCTCCTTGCAACAAGTGAGGTGGACATGTTTCAGCCGTTCTGGCTATTTAGCCCGGCTTTCTTCAGGACCTAGTAGATATATTGTGCTACTGCAGGAAAAAACTATTCATGAAATCTATTATACATGAAACAGTTTCACATAAAGGAATGAGTAGATCAGTGGTTTATTACCACCCTAACGGACATGAATCCCATGTGTATGTAGGTAAGAGCTATCTCTTTTTTCCTGACTCAAAACAAAAATTTGTCAAAAAAGGGGGGTCAAACTTGTAGTGGTGAACAAAAAGTGATCAGAGCATAGAGGTTAAAAAGTCACAACAATCGATTATGAATATTAATCTACTACGCCAGCCCATTACGTGACTGCATTTAGGCAATTTCACATTTCACAAATTAGTACTCACCCAACTTGCTGTGGGAGTATGCCTCCCCTCACCCGGCAACTGCTCGGTGGTTGAGGCCCGCTCTATTTGTAAGTAAAACAAGGGAGCAAGAGGTAATGTCATCATCAATCTTTGTCCCTTTGTTATACTTATAGAATCACAAATAAATAATTAGAACCTAAATCAAAAATATAGAATCTTGGCGTTCAACACCATGAAGGACAGCAGGCTAGTCCCTGGGTTACGATGTGATTAGATATATAAGTATGGTTCATTATCTACTGGAGTATAACTTAACCAGTACAGTATTGATAATGAAATGGAGGATTATTGAAATGATGTGACTGGCCAAAATGCCCTCAGTAATGTGCCATGTCTTTAGTAACAAAGTTGATAAAAGCACATGTCATAAAACAAGATAATAACCTATCCTGCCCCTTTCTATAAGGTTGAGTACATGGTGTATAGCAAAGGAAAATGTCAAAACATAAACACTATTCCCTTGATGGCCTATGGCATAGATATTATTATGTCAATATTCAAAAATCAAAAAGGTACCAAAAGAATTAGAGCAAGAAAGTCTCTCCAACAAGGTTACCTTACCTGTCCGTCCGTACCCCTTTGCAGTCTGCAAGCAGTGTGGGAGGTACCTAGGACAGGGAGTTGTCTCTCTTTTTTTTTTTTTCCAAAACCTTTATTGCTCCTTGTCATTTTTCACAGCCATTGGCCTACAACCCAACGGGCCGGCCGCTATATCAGTGCGAAAGTAGGCTATTATTGGAGAAGTCCATACATTTGTTGCTGTGTCCGTGGTTTGATTATTTCGCACTTTAGTAAAGGGGCATCTTTCACAATCAATGTGCTAAATTAAATAGTTTTTTTTTTTTTTTCAACAATAAACAACGTAAAAGATCAACAAATAAATCACAGGTAGGTCATCACGTGCTGGAGTGAGTCCACATACATTGTGCCGTGGTAAGTTTCTGACACATTTATCTGCACTTAAGTCTGCAAAGTCATACATATTGTTCAATACTGATGTTAAGTATACATGGAAATTCCTACGGTGTGGATGCTCTCTTTGTTCCTCCATTTCCAACCCTCTCGTCCCCCATGGTCTCCCACAGTCCCTACCCCCACCTACACTCGCCCCCTTCCTGAGAACTCAAATCGTCCTCCCCTCTCCTCATCTGATGATATTGGTTCATCTTCCGGTAAGGGTTCACAAATGTCTCCTCTGTATGTATTCCACGGGGTCCAAATCTTATTCCATTTTCTCGGGCAGGCCCTGCTATCATATACTTCCCTTTCCGTGACCATTACCCTGTCCATATTCTCACACCATTGTGTTCTCGTCGGCACCTCTGTTGCCCCCTATTTTTGTGCTATGTCTCTTTTAGCTAATACCATGCCCAAGGTAACCCATTGCTGGCCATGTCTAGACAAATCATTAGGTTCCCACACATTGAGTAGGCATTTTCGTGGTTCAGGGACCAGAGATGTCCCCATAGTCTGTGATATGGTGCGCAGTACACGTCTCCAGTAGTCTTGAATGTGTGGGCAATCCCATATCGTGTGGAAGAATGTCCCTTCCTCCCCACACCCTCGGAGGCAAAATGGGTGTTGGGCGCGGTGTATGAGGTGTAGTGTCGTTCTAGTATAATATACTCTATGTAGAATTTTGAGCTGTATGAGCCGGAACTTAGCTGAGATGCCTACTTCTTTTGGCGAAGCCACTGCTTCATTCCATTCGGCTTCGTCCATAGCTGCTACGTCACCCTTCCATTTTTCCTTAAGTTTGGTCATGGGATCTAGCAAATTATTTATTAACTTACGGTATGTGAGCGAGGTAGCTCGCTCCAACATAAAGTCCGTAAGGAGGAGGTCTTCAAGCGGGGAGGCCTCTGGTACCTCCGTCTCGGGGGGGATGGCTGTAAGCAGTGCGTGCCGAATCTGAGCATATCGGAACTCTTCTCGTGTTCCTAGCTCATATTGTTCTCTCAGCCGTGCAAATGGAATCACTGTGCCTCGTTCCCATAAGTCTCCCACCGTGGACAGGCCTATCTCATCCCATTGAGAGAAACCCTTGCTATTCCGTAAGTTCCCCAGCTCCCGGGAGTCCCACAGGGGAATAAGTTTAGTTATTCTCCCTTTCCAACCTAGTGTCGACAGTGCCTTGTGCCATATCTCAGCTGTGAGTCTTGTGGGTCCCATCAATCTGCGTATTACCCGTTGGTCGTACAGTGGGACTAGCAGGGTATTTGCTCCCAACTGTGTCTTGTCTGCTCTGAATGCTGGGTCATTTTGGGGGGCGTGGATCCATTGATTTATGATTTTCAGCTGTGCTGCCCAGTAATACAATTTCAGGTCTGGCAGTGCAATCCCCCCGTCATACCACCCTTTGTGCAGTTTGGCCTGCGCGATGCGGGCCGGGCGGTTACCCCATAAAAGATTCGCCATCAACGCTGACACTTTCCTGGAATAACCTGGTGCCACCGGGTACGGTGTATTCTCCAGGATGTACAGGAAACGGGGCAAGGACATCATTTTGTACAATGTATGTATTGTATGTATGTATTGGCATTTATATAGCGCACTACTTACCCGTAGGGTCCCAAGGCGCTTCGACCGCTGCGAAACCCTTCCTGGCTTCCCTGAGAGATGGTCCCTTAATGGGTATCTCCAGGGTGAGACCAGGCATCCCCGGCGGTCTGGTGGGGCCGTTAGTGAAGATGAGGCAAGCTAATGCCCAGAGTTGCCGAGTGTGATCGCTGATCAGAGTGGGCACCGAGGCGAGAGAATTATCGAGTCCGCTGACCCTGGTCCAGAAACCTGCCGCGCCGGGAATCGAACCCTGGTCCCGGGCCGTCCTCTGCTCTCGGGTCTGCCGCCTCTAACCAGTGAGCCTTACCCAGCATCGTTAGGGGAAGTCCGGCCCAGAACCCAACGTCCTGTTTAAGCCGTTCTATAGGTGGCTTCAGGTTTTTATGTGCAAATTCTACCGGGTCTTTGGTGACATGTATGCCCAAGTATTTAAAGGAGGATCCGGCTTCGGTCAAGGGGCAATGGGCACTCGGTGTCGGGCCCGGTCCCTTCAAAACATACAGTTCCGATTTGTTCCAATTCAGTGTGTATCCCAAGACTTTCCCGTGCTCATCACACAGTGTCAGAAGCGCTGGAATGCTACGTTCCGGGTCTGTGAGGTAGACAAGCATGTCGTCTGCATACAGGGAGACGCGGTCCTCCCCACCCCCAGACCAGGAAATCCCTCTTACCAATGGGGTAGACCTATCAGGTGTGCTAATGGTTCTAGGGCGATTGCGAAGAGCAGTGGTGACAGGGGGCAGCCCTGTCGAGTTCCTCTTCCCAAGGGGAAAGTGTGCGAGATATGGCCATTCGTTACCACCTGCGCCACTGGTCTCGCGTACAGCAGTCTGACCCATGCTATGAATTTGGGTCCAAACCCTAAGTGTGCCAGGACCTCAAACAGGTAGTTCCATTCAACTAGGTCAAATGCCATTTTTGCATCGAGGGCCAGTATCACCGCTGGTTCGGTATCGAATCCGCTCTTGCCAACACTCCGTGCACTCTTCGCAGATTCAGTGTTGTCTTCCTGTGCGGCATGAACCCGGATTGGTCTGGGTGTATGAGGTCAGGTAGGCGTGTCATTAATCGGGTAGCCAGGAGTTTGGCTAGTATTTTAACTTCTGCATTGAGCAGGGATATGGGGCAATAGGAATTGCAATTTTCCGGTGGTTTCCCGGGTTTAGGTATCGCAATGATGGTTGCTACTCTTTGGTCTGGTGGGAGCTCACCCTTCGATAAGCAATCCTTATACATGGCCAGTAGGTGTTTACTAAGCTTTTCCGATGTGGCCTGATACCACTCTATCGGTATGCCATTTGGGCCGATCGCTTTGCCGGGTTTTATCGCCCATATCGCTAATTGGATTTCTTCCACGGTTATATCTGCCTCCAGTTCAGCTGATGCCTCCGGCTGCAACCTCGGTGTGTGGATAGGTTCTAATGCCTCCCTGGCCATTTCTACTGTCACTTCCCTGTCAGATGTGTAGACACCCTCAAAATGGTCAGCGAGTATTTCGACTATTCGCTCCGGGCTTGTATGCAGTGTACCCCTTCTGTCTTCTATTTGTTGGATACCTCTAGAGCACCCCCCCCTTTTGTCTAGCCAGGCCAGCATCTTACCTGCTTTATTCCCTATATCATAAATTCTATTTTTTGTTCACGTTATCTGTCCTTTCACTTGGTGCCGTAAATATTCCGTATACGAGTGTTGTTGGAGGTGCAATGTGTGGGCCGTGTCTGGCGTGGGATGTGTTTCGTGTTCGCTTGTTGCTTCTCTCAGCGCCAGCTCTAGTTCAGCCAACTCGCGCGCTTTTTCCCTTCTATAGCTTTTTAAGTGTGGTAATTGAGTGCCCCCTTAACACTGTCTTGTATGCTTCCCATAGGATCGCTGCCGACTGCACTGACTCTAGATTCTCTTCGAAGTAATGTGTGACCGTCCTGTTTTCAACAGACACGGTCGCTCCAGACGCTGCTCCCCGCTCCGCTTGCCTGCTGAAGTGCCTCTGCTTCCCCACCTCGCTCTTCCGCAAGTACCCACAGAGTGTAAATCGATCTGTCTTAAGGAAGGAACCTCGCTGTGCATTACTGTGTCTTAGCGCTCCGCCTGCATAACAACGCTGCTATTAATCACCTGGCATCTAGAATATTGTAGCGCTGCTGTCACTATTGTCTGCCTGATCTAACCGGTGCCTTTATTATTCAGATTGCGCTATTCGACTCCTGTGCCCCATTCCGGTCAGATATCGGCTGAGGCCATTTTGTGATTGCTGTTGTTGTTGTTGTTTGCTTCCTGTGCCTTCCCCGACCAGTCCCCGCCCAGCTCCCGCCTCCCTGCTGACCACCCCTCCCACTGACACCATTTGCCCCGCTCGCCCGATACAGCGCTGTGACCGTCCTGTTTTCAACAGACACGGTCGCTCCAGACGCTGCTCCCCGCTCCGCTTGCCTGCTGAAGTGCCTCTGCTTCCCCACCTCGCTCTTCCGCAAGTACCCACAGAGTGTAAATCGATCTGCCTTACGGAAGGAACCTCGCTGTGCATTACTGTGTCTTAGCGCTCCGCCTGCATAACAACGCTGCTATTAATCACCTGGCATCTAGAATATTGTAGCGCTGCTGTCACTATTGTCTGCCTGATCTAACCGGTGCCTTTATTATTCAGATCGCGCTATTCGACTCCTGTGCCCCATTCCGGTCAGATATCGGCTGAGGCCATTTTGTGATTGCTGTTGTTGTTGTTGTTTGCTTCCTGTGCCTTCCCCGACCAGTCCCCGCCCAGCTCCCGCCTCCCTGCTGACCACCCCTCCCACTGACACCATTTGCCCCGCTCGCCCGCTACAGCGCTGTGACCGTCCTGTTTTCAACAGACACGGTCGCTCCAGACGCTGCTCCCCGCTCCGCTTGCCTGCTGAAGTGCCTCTGCTTCCCCACCTCGCTCTTCCGCAAGTACCCACAGAGTGTAAATCGATCTGCCTTAAGGAAGGAACCTCGCTGTGCATTACTGTGTCTTAGCGCTCTGCCTGTATAACAACGCTGCTATTAATCACCTGGCATCTAGAATATTGTAGCGCTGCTGTCACTATTGTCTGCCTGATCTAACCGGTGCCTTTATTATTCAGATCGCGCTATTCGACTCCTGTGCCCCATTCCGGTCAGATATCGGCTGAGGCCATTTTGTGATTGCTGTTGTTGTTGTTGTTTGCTTCCTGTGCCTTCCCCGACCAGTCCCCGCCCAGCTCCCGCCTCCCTGCTGACCACCCCTCGCCCCTCCCCCCTCTCCATCCACTTATGACAGTTGTAGATTCGTGCAGCGTCCACGCGCAGCGGTCGCGCCCCATCCGCGCCGAAGGTGCGCCAAAGGTAAGCCCGTCTACGCCCGTCCGCGCCTGGACCGCACCCAGCGCCAAACCCCCTGGCCCTCGCAATGCCCAGCCCTCCCGCATTACTTACGACGCCTCCACCCTCCTAGCCCTCAACCCCGGCCGCTCCCCCAACTGCGTCCAAGCCGCTCCTGGACTCACCCATGGACCCTTCTCTTGCAACTCCTGCAAGTTCGACGGCACCAAAACCAGCTCCTCATCCACCAACACCAATCAGAGACCTGACACCAACCACCTAAAATGCATCCTGCTCAACACCCGCTCGGTCCACAGACACACCATCGACCTCTGGAATCTACTCGACACCATCTCACCGGACGTCGCCTTCCTAACAGAAACATGGATGAATGCCTCTTCAGCCCCAGACATCGCCATTGCCATCCCGGAAGGATACAAGGTCATCCGTAAGGACCGCATCGAGCAAACAGGAGGAGGCATCGCTATCGTCCATAAGAACTCCATCCGCATCTCAACCAGCTCAGAGGTCAACCTTGCCAGCGCCGAACACCTCCACTTCCAGATCCACACCGACCCCAAGACCACACTCAGAGGCACCCTCCTCTACCGACCTCCAGGATCCCGTGCACAATTCAGCGACGACATCACTGACTTTATCACCCCACACGCCCTCCCCTCCGAGGACTACATTCTATTGGGAGACCTCAATTTTCACCTGGAAAAGAGCAACGACAGCAACGCCACCACCCTTCTGGACAATCTTGCCAACCTCGGACTCAAACAACTGGTCACTACCCCCACCCACATTGCAGGTCACACACTCGACCCTATCTTCACCTCCAGCAAACATGTCTCCCTCAGTCACACCACAGCTCTTCACTGGACGGACCACAGCTGCTTTCACTTCACCTACAATAAGACCACAATCCACAACCATCCTCAACCCACCATGCGAAGAAACTGGAACAAAATCACCATCGACCAGATCTCCTCATCGCTTCTTCTAAACCCCCCCGCCCACTCCTCAAACCCCAACCAAGCAGCCATTAACCTCACCCAATGGATATCCAACAGCGCCGACATCCTAGCACCGTTGAAAAAACGTCAAAGCAAACCAGGCAGCAAAAACGCCTTCTGGTTCAACGATGATCTTAAGAAATCGAAGAAACACTGTCGCTCCCTCGAGAAGGCCTGGAAAAAAGACCCAAACACCAGCACCAGGGACGCCTTCAAAAACGCCACCCGCATACACCACCAACTAATCCGGTCTGCCAAGAAAGCCGCATTCAAAGACCGTCTAGATAACAACGCCCACAACAGCAAGGAATTATTCAACATCGGCAAAGAATTTACCAACCCATCAGCCAACTCCAACGACATCACCCCCTCCCAAGCCCTCTGCGACTCCCTAGCTTCCTTCTTCCACAACAAAATCGCAGACATCCACAACAGCTTCGACAACCGACCCGAAGACCAACCCACCCAACCTTCTGCAGGACCTTCACCCCCCTTGAACATCCTTAATGACTGGAACCCAATCTCCACTGAGGACACCATCCGCCTGATGAACTCCATCCACTCAGGATCCCCAACTGACCCATGCCCTCACCACATCTTCAACAAAGCAGACTCCCATCATAGCACCATACCTCTGAGATGTCATCAACTGCTCCCTCAACTCCGCCACCTTCCCGGAAAGCTGGAAACACGCAGAACTCAGCGCCCTTCTGAAAAAACCCACAGCTGACCCCACCGAACTCAAAAACTACCGCCCCATCTCGCTTCTTCCATTCCCGGCCAAAGTCATCGAGAAAGCTGTCAACAGCCAGCTCGCCTCCTTCCTCGAAACCAACAAATCCCTCGACCCCTCACAGTCCGGCTTCCGAGCCAAACACAGCACTGAGACCGCACTTATCGCAGCAACAGACGACATTCGAACTCTACTGGACAATGGAGACACAGTCGCCCTCATCCTCCTCGACCTCTCCGCTGCCTTCGACACAGTCTGTCATAGCACCCTACTACAGCGCCTCAGAAACGTAGGAATCCAAGGATAAGCACTGGAATGGATCACCTCGTTCCTCACCGGAAGAACCCAGAGAGTCCGCCTCCCACCATTCAAGTCAGAGGCCTCTGAAGTCATCTGCGGGGTGCCACAAGGATCGTCACTCAGCCCCACCCTCTTCAACGTATACATGAGCCCCCTTGCGGCCATCGCTCGCCAACACAATCTCAACATCATCTCCTACGCGGATGACACTCAACTGATCCTATCACTCACCAAAGACCCTAACACCGCCAAAACCAACTTACACAATGGAATGAAAGAAGTAGCCGAGTGGATGAAGCACAGCCGTCTGAAACTGAACTCAGACAAAACAGAAGTCCTCATCTTAGGCACCTCCCCCTCCGCCTGGGATGACTCTTGGTGGCCAGAAGCCCTTGGAAAAGCACCCATCCCGACGGACCACTCACGGAACCTGGGCGTCATCCTGGACTCACTCTCGATGACCAGACAAGTCAACGCCGTTTCATCATCTTGCTTCAACATTCTTCGCATGCTCAAAAAAACATTTCGCTGGATCCCCACCGAAACTAGAAAAACGGTCACCCACGCACTGGTTACGAGCCGCCTGGACTACGGAAACACTCTATACGCCGGTACCACCGCAAAACTCCAGAAAAAACTCCAACGCATCCAGAACGCTTCAGCCAGGCTCATACTAGACATCCCGCGTAAAGAACACATCTCTGATCACCTGAAAAACCTCCACTGGCTCCCCGTAAATAAGAGGATTACTTTCCGCCTCCTAACCCACGCACACAAAGCACTTTACGAACTTGGACCCGAATGCCTCAACACACGACTGTCCTTCTACACCCCCTCCCGTCAGCTACGATCCTCCAAACAAGCCCTTGCCACTGTACCTCGCATCAACAAAACCACCTTGGGAGGTAGATCCTTCTCCTACCTGGCAGCTAAAACCTGGAACTCACTTCCCACTCACCTTCGCCTTCGCCTTACTCAGAACCACCTAGCATTCAGAAAACAACTTAAAACCTGGATATTCGACAAGTAATTCCCCACCCTTCCTCTAGCGCCTTGAGACCCTATGGGTATGTAGCGCGCTATATAAATCTCTTGACTTGACTTGACTTGACTCGTTGCCTTCTTGAGTGCTTTCCTGACCTTGGGTACTTTGAGACATGCTGCCTGTATGGGGTAAAGTCGTTTGCGTGTTTTCTCCTGGGTTGAGACCGTTAAGGTAATCGGTGAGTGGTCTGATATGCCTCTGGGTTGAATGTCTATGCTGTCTACGTGTTGTATGCATTCTCCCAGTGCTAAGAAGTAGTCTATCCTTGATAGACTGTTGTGGACAGCAGAGTGGAAAGTGTATTGATTCATGTTAGGGTGGGCATGCCGCCATATATCCACCAGCCCCATAGCTGTCAGAAAACGTTGGAGACGTGATGGACCCTCGGCGGGGAACCTGTCGTGTGTACCGTTTATGGTGGCATTAAAATCCCCCCCAAGTATGATGTCACCCTCCGGAAGGGCAAGTAAGAACTCACCTAGGGCCGGAAGCATGACCGAGTGAAGTGCTGGTGGGATATATACCGAGACCACATTAATAGACCTTCCTTCCCACTGTCCCTGTAGGGCCGATAAGCAACCCTGCCCATCAATCTTCGTACTCAGTGGAATAAACTGTGATGATTTCTTAAGTAAAATCCCAGTCCCTCGAGTCCCTGACGTGAACTCAGAATGTGCCACCATTTTATACCCTCTTCTATCAAGCTCCTTGGAAGTACTACCCTGTAAGTGAGTTTCTTGAAGGAGTGCTAGAGCCGGCCCCTGTCTTTTCAATGCAGTAAGTACGAGCCCACGTTTGACCTTGTCTCCCAATCCCCATACGTTCCATGTTAGTATGCGAAAGGGTGCTCCCTGGGATCTAGGCGCACCCTCCACCCGACTATGTTGTGAACAATCTGCCATATATCACCGTGAAGATGTTCATATGTCCATTGTATCTTGCAGCCACAGTGACCCATCCCTCCCTACCCAGGAGGCGGCGCGGGTACCACCCAGCACAACCCGACTCATCCTGCGAAACTCTAAACAACGTAACCACCTTCTCCTTTCCCTTCCCGATCTGAACATGGAGAAATGTGTAACCTGTTTCAGTTTGCGGTTTGCATTGAACAGTTAAACAACCCCCCCTCTCCTCCCCCCCTCCCTGCCTCCCTGCCAGACGGGCTTAGAACTGCCCGCCACCCCAACTCAGCAGAGTGCTTTACCCAACCCATAAACAGTACTTGCTTGCTGGGGTGAAGTGTCCTACGGAGTAGACAGGACCCCTGCCCTCTCCGGTCTCCCCCGGGACAGTGTCCAAGCCGGGTCCCATTCAAGAAGTCATGTCAGTGTACATTCAGCTTGTTGCCGGGAGACTATTCATCCACGTCTTCCAGTGTGTTAGTGTTGTCCTGCGTGGGAGAGCGCGTCGATTCAAATCCACCTGATGCTTGAGATCTCGGTTGGCTGTCTCCACGTTGGCTCTGGTTTGTTCTGTGCGAGCGTCGGGGTAGTCCTACTTGTCGCCATCCATCCAGCCATTCACGCGTCGACTCTGGTGTGTCGAAAAACCATACCTTACTGTCCGCGACCACTCGCAGCCGGGCCGGAAACAGCATAGAGTACGGTAGTTCCTTGGCTCTCAGTTCTCTCTTGATATCAAGGAAGGTCCTCCTCCGGCGTGACACCTCTGCAGTATAGTCCGGGACAAAGGCCACTGTAGAGTTCTGGACCTGCAGCGGCGCGGCCACTCTTGCAGCCTGTAGGATCGCATCCCGGTCACGAAAGTTGAATAGTCTTGCCAGTATGGGTCTGGGGGGGGCTCCGGGCTTGGGTTTACCCCCTGGAACTCTGTGTGCCCTTTCAACGGAGAAGAATTGCGATAAACCCTTGGGTTTGAGCTGTGACTTGATCAGGTCCTCCACATACAGGTCCATGGCTCTCGTTCCCTCCGATTCCGGAACCCCAATAATTCTTACGTTGTTGCGCCTAGAGCGCCCCTCCTGGTCGTCCAGCTTCTCTTTCAGCGTCTTATTCTCCGCTGCCACTCGCTCCATTGCTAATTGTAGGTCTGATGCATCTTCAACCAGAGATTTGGTGACCACCTCGACCTGCTTCACTCTTTTGCCCATTTTTTGAAAGTCCGCCCTAAGGAGTGAGACTTCAGTGGCCGTGGACCCCACCGTGGCCTGTACTTGCGCCAGCGCCTTCATCACGTCGTCGAGTGTTGCCTTCTTTGTTCCATCGGTTTCAGGCGTCTTCCCCGTCAATGTGCGCGGTTCTGCATGAGTTTGCTCCTGTCTGTTGTACGCAAATTTCTCCAATTTAGACTGCGACGCATTGTGTTTCGGGCCTCTGCCAGCCATAGTCCCTTCCGTAGTGTTTGCTGTCCACCGAACCCGTGGCAGATAAACCCAGGATGGGGGTGTCCGTACTCAGCAGGTTAAAAGTGTTAATCAGTGGCGTCACACCTCTGCCGCCCCTGCTCGCTGAATGGGCAGTCAATCCAATGTGCACTGCAATGTGCCCAACTCTCCTCTCTGCCCACCGCACTCTCCGCCACCGCCTGCCGCTGCGATCGCGGCGTCCGGCGATGACCGCCAGAGAACCACGTCAGCGTCCACTGTGCCTAAATGCTGCAGAATCAGTGTCCTCTCCCGGGCCCTGGACAATTCAATGGGTGTCAAATCGGTGTTTAGGCTCCCCGCCCGAGCCTCTGTCGTCCTCCAGCCCACGCCCCCACCGCCGCTGCGGCCCAGCTCACCTTTCACTCCCCAGTCTTGTGGAAGGGAAAGGGTCTCCGCCAATATCCGAACCTCGCGCCTGCAAAGCGGCGCGTATTGCCTGTGTGCAGCGGCGGGTGCCGTGGGCTGCTAACGTGCGGTCTCTTGTATTCCGGGGGGGTCAGGTAGCGGCTTGCCTTACAGAGGCCCTTCCCGAACGGGAGGTTCGTCCTCCCCTCCCCGCAATTATGTCGCACTGCCAGGGGGGGTTAGTCTCCGTGCGTCGGATACTGCTCTTTGCCTCCACCGTCCGTGTGGCTTCTCTGTTCTCCGGCAATCGGAAATGTAATCACTCTGCGGGGCCCAGGGGAGCCCTTCGGTCACCGGTCCCAGTGTGTCATGGGGGGGGGGGGGTCCGGTCAGCGCGCTCTTCCGGTCACCCCTTCCCGCCTCGCCTTCACTTCCGCCCGGCTCTCATTCCTACCAGAGCCCGGCGCTGCAGGATCAACGCAGGCCCCTTGACGACGGCGGTCATAAATCCGTCTCCCGGCATCCGATTTCTGCCGCTTTTTTTCCAGGTGAGTCCCGCTAGGTCCTGGAGCCGGGTTCCTCCGTGTAGAGGTTTAAGTTGCTCGGATTAATGATCGGATTTTAGTGGGGACACTGCCTCACTCGCGGAGCCTTACAGCTATGCGACCGCCATGTTCGGCCGCCAAGCCACGCCCCCCGAGTTGTCTCCTTTTATAGTGGCATTGATTGGCCAAACGAGCCATCATTAGTATGTGGGCCAATGATATACCGCGATATTGTGATGTGGCCCGAGCGTTTATGCATTAGATATTGTGGACAGCTGATGTTGTGAGCATGCGTCTTGCTCAGACGCTTTTTCGAGGCTAATGCATATGCGCCTGATACCGGCCGCTCGCTATGTGCTTTTTAGGTTTTGCCTAGCCAATGCGTACGAAGTACGCATGTGCTAGGAAAAAGCTAATGAGTATAGTATATGTGGCTTGGAATACGCCCCCGTCTTTCATTGGCTAGCTCCATAAATGGAGGCTAGCCATTGGAAGACGGGCCTGTCCGTCAATGCCGGACCAGATTCGGGGGCGTTCCCGAGAATTTTTGGCTTTTGGCGACGTCACGCTACGTCAGCCAAAAGCCCTCGGGAACGCCCCCGAATCTGGTCCGGCATTGCCGGCACCCGCCTTCCTGCTCGGGCCGTGAGAAGGAGCCTCGCTTAGAGCGCGTGGAGCGCTTTTGCTGACCTCTAAAGCCGGTGCCCACCCGGCATTGTCCCTTTGTTTCCCCGCCGCGGCCCCCGAAGCCGAGTTCCCCAGCCGAAGGAAGCAGCCGTCCGCCTCCAGCCAGGGCCGCGCTGGGATTGGCCCAGCCGGCCGAGCCTCTGCTGCGTCATCGGGAGGAGGAGTGGAGAGCAGGAAGCAAGAGATCTGCTGGAAGGAGAGCAGCTCTCCGAGTCTCTGTCTCTCTCATACACACGCCGTGCTCTCTCTTCTCTGTCTGCCTCGGTGTTTCTCCGTGGCTCACTCGTCCCTTCGCACTCTCTTAGTCTTAACCCTTCCCTCACCCTGTCTCTCTGTGGCCGCCCCTCTCCGCTCCTCTCCTTCGCCAAGGCCCTCCCGCTCCTCTTTTTTTTAATGCTTTTCTTATCTGTCTCTTTCTCCCCTCGGTGCCCCTCTCTCTCTTTCCCCGCCCTCCGCCACTCCCTCGCTGCCCGCCCCTCTCACCCTTGCGCTGTCGTTTTCCTTCTCTTCTTGTTGCTCGCTCTCCCTTCTTGCTCGCTGCCGCCTGTCTGTCCCTTCCTCACTGTCAGTCCTGGCGCTCTGCACTCTCTCCCCTCCTTCGCCCCCACCGACCTCCTTCTCACTGTCCCTCACTCTCTTCCTTGCTCTCGGTGCCTGTCCCTCACTCTCTTCCTAGTTCTCGGCCGCTCCTCTTTTTTAATGCTTTTCTTATCTGCCTCTTTCTCCCCTCGGTGCCCCTCTCTCTCTTTGCCCGCCCTCTGCCACTCCCTCTCTGCCCGCCCCTCTCACCCTTGCGCTGTCGTTTTCCTTCTCTTCTTATTGCTCGCTCTCCCTTCTTGCTCGCTGCCGCCTGTCTGTCCCTTCCTCACTGTCAGTCCTGGCGCTCTGCACTCTCTCCCCTCCTTCGCACCGACCGACCTCCTTCTCACTGTCCCTCGCTCTCTTCCTTGCTCTCGGTGCCTGTCCCTCACTCTCTTCCTAGTTCTCGGTGCCTGCCCCTCACTCTCTTTCTTGCTCTCAGTGCGTATAATTCCTCACTCAGTCTCAGCCTTTCCTTGCTCTCGGTGCCTGTCCCTCACTCTCTTCCTTGCTCTCAGTGCCTGTCCCTCACTTTCTTCCTCGCTCTCAGTGCCTGTTCCTCACTCTCAGCCTCTCCTTGCTCACAGTGCCTGTCCCTCACTCTCTTCCTAGCTCTCGGTGCCTGTCCCTCACTCTATTCCTCGCTCTGAGCGCCTGTCCCTCAGTCTCTTCCTCGCTCTCAGTACCTGTCCCTCACTCTCTTCCTAGCTCGCAGTACCTGTCTCTCACTCCTGTCCAGCACTCTCTTTATTGCTCTCAGTCAGTGCCTTTCCCTCACTCTCTTTCTTGCTCTCAGTGCCTTTCCCTCACTCTCAGGGCCTGTCCCTCACTCTCTCCCTTGCTCTCAGTGCCTGTCCCTCCCTGTCTATCTTTCTTGTTCTCAGTGCCTGTCCCTCATTCTCTTCCTTGATCTAAGAGCCTGTCTCTCCCTCTCTTCCTCGCTCTCAGTGCCTGTCCCTCACTCCCAGTGCCTGTCCCTCACTCCCAGGGGGTGTCAGGGAGAGCGCTTCCCTCCTGCCCCGTCGCTGCCGCTGCCTTCTCCCTCGGTGGCCCCGGGGCCCCCTCGGCTGAAGGCGGCTCTTTCAGGCCCGGGCGCCGCGGGACTTCAGCCAAAACCCGCCACGGATTTGCTGAATGAGGCGGTTCAACTAATTGGCTTCACGCGGGTGATGCCAGGCCTCAGGAATGTGCTGTCCAACGGCTGCACTGTGCCCTGCGTGCCCGAGCACCGCAGGGGGCACGGACTGGCACGGCATGGGGGCACAGACAGGCACGGCATGGGGGCACAGACAGGCACGGCATGGGGGCATGACCGGATACTGCACGGGGCACGAACTGTCAGCACGGGGGCACGGACTGGCACAACACGGGGGCACGGACCGGTACAGCATGGGGGCACGGACCGGTACAGCATGGGGGCACGCAGGGGGCAGGACAGGCACAGCAAGGGGCATGACCGGATACTGCACGGGGCACAGACCGCTACAGCATGGGAGCACAGACAGGCACAGCATGGGGGCATGGCCGGATACTGCACGGGGCACGGACTGACACAGCATTCGGCCACGCACTGGCACAACACGGGACACGCACAGCATGGGCGCACAGACTGGCACAGCATGGGGCATGGCCAGGTACGGCACGGAGGCACGGACTGGCAGAGCATGGGGCATAGAAAGACAGTGCACAGGGGCGTAGGCAGGCGCTGGATGGATTCATTATCAGGCAGTGCACAGTGGCATGTAAAGGCAGGGTACAGGGGGATAGACAGGCACTGCATTGATACATGTCAGGCACTGCATTGGCATGGAAAGGCAGTGCACAGGGCCGTGAGGAGGCACTGCAATGATACATTGTCAGGCAGAGCACAATAGCATGCGAAGGTAGTGCACAGGGGTGTGGGCAGGCAATGCATTGATACATTGTAAAGCTGTACACAATGGAATGTAAGGTCAGGGGCTAGACAGGCCCTGCATGTGCACAGCAACGTGGGCAGGCACTGCATTGAATCATCGTCAGTGCACAGAGCGTGAGCAGGCGCTGCATCGATACATTGCACACTAGAGTATTAAAGGGCTGCTGAGACCCAGAGATGCTGTTGTGACCAGGTTATGAAGGCACCTAGAAGGCCAGAGTCAAACAAGCAGACCGTGGGCACACAAAAAATGCCATTGCAATAGAAAACTCGATCATAAATTGCTCTTACAATAGTGGAAAATCTGCCAGAATGGCGCATTTACCACC
Organism: Lissotriton vulgaris; assembly: GCF_964263255.1. NCBI lineage: Eukaryota > Metazoa > Chordata > Amphibia > Caudata > Salamandridae > Lissotriton > Lissotriton vulgaris. Next base: position 10,558,237 of record NC_141690.1, on the reverse strand, counting down.
GCAGGAAAGGAGCATTGCGAGGGCCGTCCGTGCAACATGCAGTGAGAAAATACAAGCTCAGGAGTGTGTGAGTTTTTACAAACATTTTCCAAACTGTTTGACCATCCTAGAAGTGAGTAAAACCAGTGCTTAATTTGTAAATTTAAAAAAAACATAAGTGCCAGGGCTCTCGTCAGGAGGCCACTGCAGCTTGCACCACACATTGCCCTTGCCATGCTGTCAATGATAGTAGCAACACAACTACTAATCATCACACTCCTACAAGAGTGACAATTCAGAATATTTTAGACCCCAAAGCTATAAGAATGGCTTGAGCACAAGGTAATCGTTTCGCTAGGCGAAAACCTATTGATATATAGTATGTGGGGCATGGTCCGTCCCCAGTCTACCATTGGCTAGCTCCATAAATGGAGGCTAGCCATTGGGAGACGGCTCTGTCCGTCAATCCCGGACCAGATTCGGGGGCGTTCCCGAGAATTTTTGGCTTTTGGCGACGTCACGCTACGTCAGCCAAAAGCCCTCGGGAACGCCCCCGAATCTGGTCTGGCATTGCCGGCACCCGCCTTCCTGCTCGGGCCGTGAGAAGGAGCCTCGCTTAGAGCGCGTGGATCGCTTTTGCTGACCTCTAAAGCCGGTGCCCACCGGGCATTGTCCCTTTGTTTGCCCGTCGCGGCCCCCGAAGCCGAGTTCCCCAGCCGAAGGAAGCAGCCGTCCACCTCCAGCCAGGGCCGCGCTGGAATTGGCCCAGCAGGCCGAGCCTCTGCTGCGTCATCGGGAGGAGGAGTGGAGAGCAGGAAGCAAGAGATCTGCTGGAAGATGTCCAGGTGAGTGCTCTTTTTTTATTTCTTGCCTTCTTGTGGCCGTTTCCGCCCCCCCCCTTCTGTCCGTGTGCAAGTTTGACCTGTGCCGTGAGTGCCCGTTCCCGCTGAATGTGTGCCGTTCCCTTTCCTTGTGATGCAGAGAGGAAGGTGCAAAGTAAATAAGCAGCGCAGCTGTGCACGCAGGACCCAGCAACACAGCTGCTCCGGCAAGCAGCTACTGCCGGCCCGCCCGCACGCTGTGTGTAGGTTTAGAACTGGGATTTCGGGAGGTCCACCCACTCTTTAAGGATCTCAGCTTTCGTCCCACCCCCTCCACTTAAACCCCGAGCCCAGGGAAGTCCTGGCCGGCTTTCCAACTCGGCCTCCTTCGCCTTCCCCACATGGGACACGCAACCTCCGATCTTCACCCCCGCCACCGCGCCTCAGATGTGGTGCGTGACATCACATTCCTCCAAGCGCATTCCTGGCCCGTGCCTCCGGGGCACTGTTTGAGAGTTGAGCTCTGGCCAAGTTAGATTTCTGTAATTGGCAGGGCTCGCCGGAGAATGGGAACAGAGAAGTCTTTAAATCAACACCACATTTCGGAATAGTCCAGCTGGGAGAGTGGGATAGCTTCATGCGTGACATATGTCGTGAGCCGCTCAAAGCGCGTGCGCCGAGAAGCGCGGTGCTACTAGAACGGCAAGACATCCTCTAGAACAGATAATGTTCACCCATGTGGACACTTCTGGTAGTTACAGCGCGGGAAAACGGGTTAAGGCCTGGTTTGTAGGGAGCGGTAAAGGGACACCTGCCAACAAAAGACGCCGACTAGGCTGTGCATTTCATCTCTGTGTGGCAGCCTGTCCAGTTAAAGGGCAACAGCCGGGGTCAGTTCCACCCCTGGCTGCGACAATGCTGGAAATGGAAAACAATAGTCTGGGAACACACACAATAGCCGTCAAGGTGTGTCAGCGGAAAGGAGGTGGAGCCACAAGGAGTGGGGTCATAAAAGCGGAATTAATTGGCAACAAGGACACTGTGCAAGTACATTTTTATTGTTTAGCTCACTTAATTAGTCACAAAGTGGTGCATTCTAAAGTAACTTCCCGACCGCTCTGCTGGTACTTGGCCCTTCTACTGCTAATGCCCGTCTGATGGTGCCCTTCCTTCATGTGAATGCCTGTCCTTCCTGCCTGATAATGCTGGCCCTCATTCATGTTATTTATGCTTGTTCTGTCCTGGAATCCCTGTGCTGCCTGGTGATGCTTGCCCTATCTGATAATTGCCTGCAGTGCCAGTCCTGTCTGTAACCCCCGTCATGCTTTTCTGCTGGATAATGCCCGCCTGCCCTGCTCGCTCTTGAGCTTAGGTACTGTACAGTGTTTCTAATTTTGGAGGTGGGCGGTTGAGCTCAGCTGGCAGCCGGACACGCTTGTAAAAAGTTATGGGAGGCGTTCTTCCTGCGTCTGTGGGAGGGTGAATCGATAGCAGGGGGTGGGCCATTTTCCGCAGTGTTATAATGGGGGGGCTCTGTGTGAGGGGGGCTCTGTGTGGCTGTGTGTGTGTGAGGGGCTCTGTGTGTGTGTGTGAGGGGGCTCTCTGTGGGTGTTTGTGTGTGGCATTTGCGAGAGATTAAGCTATTGGCATTGTAAATGACAATGCCATTTATTTATATTAGAAAAAAACATAAATAAAAATGTCAAGAGCAATGCCAATAGCTCTAACTTTAACAAAGGCAAAACCATTGCATTGTAAATGCTTGTTGATTAAAGGAAGCAGCAATATAGCCGAGACACTGTTCCCGGAGTCATGTGCGTGTACACCCGGTGTCGGTGATGTGCGCAGACGGCTTCAGAGAAATGGCAGTGTCAGAACATGTTGTTAAGATGCACCACGGGCGTTATTACAAACGTGCGATCTTCTTGATGTACTGAAAACGATCATATTACACTGAGCGCCATAAGATCATGTAAAAATGATGCCAATTAATTAGTGATCTAGCACAATCTGTAACGAATGGATTTGTGCATTTGTAGTGTGCCTCAGTCGGGGCACAGCTCTAAAACAGGTGATTTCAATGCTGCAGCAACCTCATAGCGAGTGTATAACGTGTGTGTAAAAATGTGTAAAAAACATACTAATAGTTTGCAAAATAGCGGTATGCAATCATCCAGTCATGTTGACAGGTCCTTAGTCCCTGTTTGATTGCTATTGTCTTTTACACAATAAGCAGCGGCCTAATTTGTACAATGATATTCCACTGCCGATTTAATAAGTTTGTGACCAGGTAGAAAACCAAACGATTGTACTTACACCAGAATAGTGTCTATAAGGCTTATTACCTAACTCAGGATAGGCATGCTTATTTTCATTGGGGCTTGGAATGGTGAAAGCCGTTACTAGAGAAACACTACCGTGAGGACACCACTAGTAGTCTTGGGTGGTGTGCGATTAATTCATCATCGCCTGCTACTCACCCCAGGAGGTTTTCAGTTTGTTGAGGCAAGGACAGGTCACACCTGCAGCCTGGTTCCTGATTAACTTTTCGCGGCACCCGCTTTGCGGGTGCCACTCATCGCCTGCTACTCACCGGGAGGTTTTCAGTTTGTTGCTGCTGCTGGGGCACTTTTGCGGACTGTGACGGGCGCGGCCCCCGCTCCACGGGCGTGCCGTGATTCCATCTACACCGCTGCGGGACTGCGAGGCAAGGACAGGACACACCTGCAGCCTCTTCCCGCAGCGGCTACGCCCTCTTGCCTGGTTCCTGATTAACTTTTCGCGGCACCCGCTTCGCGGGTGCCACTCATCGCCTGCTACTCACCGGGAGGTTTTCGGTTTGTTGCTGCTGCTGGGGCACTGTTGCGGACTGTGCCGGGCGCGGCCCCCGCTCCACGGGCGTGCCGTTGATTCCATCTACACCGCTGCGGGACTGTGAGGCAAGGACAGGACACACCTGCAGCCTCTTCCCGCAGCGGCTACGCCCACTTGCCTTGGGGGTATAAAACTAGCCAAGTTTTATACCCGCGCGGGACGGAGCACGGGACGGAGCACGGGGCGAAGCCCGGGCAAAGGGCGGGCCGTTTGAGGCCGTTCGAGACCGGCAGGGACTGGGCCTGGGCCACCCCTTTGCGCTTGACAGCAACACTTAGTACCTCCACCTTTACCTGCTCACAAACAATGGCGACCAGAGAAAGTAGGAGTAAGAGTGCGCTGGCTGCCGTTGCAGCAAAAGGTACATTGGATAATTACTTTGTTAAAGCTGGATCTCTCCTGATTGATGAGATAACGTTATTGGAAAGGCGCATTTCTCAAGAAATAGACTGGGTACGGAGACCTTCCATAGGGCCCATAGCGCTTGCAAAGACACCAGAGAACAGACTTAATTGTGATGTTTTAGAGAATAGGGGAAATGTGACTGATGAGATGTTAGCTTCATCTAATTGTAACAATTCCACCTTGTCTAATACTGAAAATGATTTGAGTGTTCCGGATGATCTTAGCCACCTACCTTTACCTCCACCACACATCCAAGTACAGCAGCCCCTTCCCTCCCCTATTGACATCGTACCCAACACAGAGGGGATTACGGATACTATAGACAGTCTCACGCAAGGGGAAAGGGAAGGCGCTATACCAAAAAGGACAAGAGGGGCACAAAAAAACGGAGGGCATAAAGCAAAAATTGCGAAACATAATGAAATAGCAGAGGGTAGTAAAGCAGGACCAAGTAAAAAAGGGTCTCACCGAGCAGATAAAACCATACCCCCTAACACCCCACCTCCGCAACACCGGACACTGAGCGTGGTAACCCCTCTTCCGCCTGCAATTGCAGAAGACCATGACTGGATTATCACCAGGATGGAAACACTCCTCAAGACACTTTTAACTCCCCTAGCTACACGCTTATCTAGGATCGAAGCTAGGCTAACGTCAATAGAACAAACAACTACTCAACTAGCTGATACCACCAAGACAAATAACATGTTAGCGAAAGGTGGGATTGGGGCAAGGAGCAAGAAGGCTACATCTAAGCTCCCCCCTAAGATCCTTGGGTTAGCTCCAGAAATAGTACAAATTCCAGCTACTGTAGTACACACTGATACTACCCCTGTCATCGATCTCACTCCGCAAACACTCCCCCTAATAGCACACACGGACACCCCTCAGGTGATTGATGGTAATCAAAGACCAAACCACTCACCTGTGAATGTGAATCTTCCACCAGAGGCCAGTACTTACACAGTCATCTTGGCTGGTGTTCCAGAGCTGAAGTCTGAGTCCTAGAAATCCCTATCTGCTCTTAAGAACAAGGTCACTAATTGGCTTTCCATGAATAGACTCCTACCACAGGGAATTACTAGTAGGGTACTCATGGTGAGGAGAGTCCCATGGCTGGGCTACACAGATAAATCGATCAACGGAGACTGTGTTATAGTCAATTTTAGTGACCCTAGGACAGTCTCCCATATCTGTAGTTGGCCACATCTCGAACAGGGGACATCCATTCAGTCGCTACCTCTATCCTTCTTCTATCCTCCTGTGCATAACCCGTACGAGGAAGAGGGCTGGCACACTATTCCCAGGAGAGGGAGAGGTTGGGCAGACAGAGCTAGGAGTGACTACCATCATCCCTCACAACATCAGATACACAGGTCAGTTCACTTTCCGACATTTAATAGATACAGCTGTTTGGATATGGTGGACTGACTTAATCATGGTAGGAGAAGGGAGAAGGGAGACTTCCAGGGTACACACACCGAGGGAAACATTGCTCTCCCGATCACAACCCATGTCAGTCCTCAGAAGATCTTATCATTGTGGTGAACCTCATAACACACACTTAGGTACTCTCCAAAAAAAACAGTGAGTTCCCAGCTAACCGAGAGGTCTCTGGAACAAAGGGACAGGAATATCCTCCTGGTATTCCACCACAAGTTAGTAGCAGGGATACAGCGACATCTAATGCCTCAATTGCAAACTCTGGATCATCCTCACTTAACATACTGTCCTGTAATGTGGCCGGTCTGGGGAATAAAATTAACTGCCCAGACTGGAGCTCATTTATTGAGGGCAAGGACATATGCCTATTCCAGGAAACGTGGTCCAGAGAGGCAGTTCTTAGAACGGGTTTCGCTGTTTTCTCGGCTCCGGCAAAATGGGGAGGGAAGGGGCGTCCCTCGGGAGGCCTGGCAATCTGGGTGGCTGCCGATCTGGGATGTAAGGCATCATCTATTCCTTCAGCTTCCAATGACACCCTCGGGGTCCTGTTGGAGTGGCCAAATTCATGTAGGCTGATTGTGATAAATATTTATTCAAGACCAGTAAATATCACAAGTGAGTCAGATACCATCGACCAACTTTCGGCTTTCTTAAATGACATTCCACAGGGTACACCATTCCTGGTGGGTGGCGATTTCAACTGCCATTTTGAACCCCTTCCAGGTCTACTGGATGGACTATCGAGGGAGGAGGATGCGGTCTGGCTGATACCTCCCTCGGTAGCCCCTCCCACCAAGAGCCTGGACACCTCTAGCCCTTCAAATTACAGCTCTAACTCTGAGGTGGGGCATACGAGCTTGTAATGGACGTGTGAGCTCTGATATCCCGCCAAAATGCACTTATCACAGAGAGGGAAGGGGATCTAGACTGGACTACATCCAGGTTCAGCTTCCCGTGTGGCCGCATATTATTGATTTCAAGGTAACACCTAGAGAGGATAGTGACCATAATGCCCTGGAATTGATTTATGCCGTCCACGGATTAGAGGACAGAGGGGGTAAATCAGATGACGCTGCGTTGGGGCTAACAGTAACAAATAATTGACGGCGTGTGAGATGGGAGAAGTTGGCTTCTAACCCGGACAAGGTGTGTGAGCTATATTCCCGTGTCATACCGATTCTCGAAAAGGTGTGCACGATTATGGAGCTCACTTTGCCTCAGGAAAGACAAAAGGAACTGGGGAGGGCACATGAGAATCTCATTGAGTCCAGAAGTTATTCGGGAGGCTGATATTAGATCGCCTCCAAAACTGGATAGAGGAGTTTTCCATTCTGAGTCCTTATCAGGCGGGATTTAGAAGAGGGGTACCACTCTGGACCAGATATTCTGCCTGAACCTCCTCTATTGGAAGATTGCGGTACTTGAGGGTGGCAGCTTGTACACAGTATTCGTTGACTTGCGTGCCGCCTTCGATTTAGTACCTAGAGACAGACTTTGGTCTGTATTGCTGGAGTGGGCATCCCAGTGGATATCTTGGATATCTTGATAAGGCTGCACCAGGGAAATTTCGCACGCGTCAGGTGCGGGAGAAACTGGGCATTATCCGATAAGTTCTCCGTTGACGGGGGAGTGAGACAGGGATGCGTGCTTGCACCGACCCTGTTCTGCCTCTTTGTCAATGGGGTGATTGCCCACCTGACTAGGATCAATGACATTGATGCTCCCAAGTTGAACAGCACCAGGGTGCCCGCAATCATGTTTGCGGATGACACCCTGCTGCTGTCCAAATCCCCAATGGGAATACAAAGAGTCCTGGATGGGTTCTCAGCATTCTGTGTGGAGCAGGGGCTTGAGTTTAATGTGTTAAAAACCAAATTCATGATTCTCACCCCCCCCTACAACGCGCCCAAACCCTATCTTAGGTGGAACGAAACTAGAAAGGGTCTTTACTTTTGAATATCTGGGCGTAACGATCAACCAGGATATGACCTGGGACACACACCTGGCAAAGGCCACCATGAAATTGGTCCAACGAACGGGTGGGATTTCCAGGATGTTAAGTCAGTCGACCCACAAACCTTTTAGTGCAGCCCTAGAAATCTAAAAAATGCAGGCCAGAGGGGCAGTCTTATACGGAAGTGAACTATGGGGCTATTGTCCTGCCCAAAACTTACAGGTCACTGAAAATAATTTCATCAGGCAGATGGAAGCATTACCTTCAAGTACCCCGCTCCTTCCATTGAGACTCGACTTAGGTTTAAGAACAATTGAGGAGGAGTTGGGATTAAGACCAATTATCTTTTGGCGCCGCATCTGGAGTATGCCAGAACTTATGAGCTACAGGGACGAGCTCCAAGAGATTCTCTCTCTACCTAAGTCAAGACAAATTCCATGGTTAAGTTACATTAAACTAACATGTGAGAAATTAGGTAGACCAGAATTATGGCTAGACCCAGCCAACACATGCACTAGGATTCCACGAAAGCTCTTAGTGAGAGATTTTCGCGAGATGAAGCTCGCAGCCACAGTGGGGAAATTACGGGAGGGGTCCCTTACAGAACTGTTTCTAAGGTTTGAATAAGTGCACTCATTTGGACGTGTGCTAGATGACATTTCCCCGACCTTCACAAGGAAAATTTTTCTGCAATGGCGATATGGTACACTTCCCATAAGGGTTTTCACTAAACACTGGGACCAGCCCTCATCTCTGTCGCAACATTCAGGATGCGCCAGTGTCTGCGTACCGTCTTCTGGACTTTGTTGGAAAGTGTGCAGAATGTGTTCACAAACGTCAACCTGTTTGTTGCAGGTTTAATGTTGCTGTGGTCTAGTAAGGCATCTCGGCTACAGTTGGAGGCCCTCTTCCATGCTCGCCGTACAAGCCGCTTAGGATACTCACGGCCCGGGAGTTGTAGTGAAAGTTCCTTAGAATGTTTGTCAAAGAGTGCTGATGTTGAACAGTTTCTGCGCACCCTAAGGAACTGTCCTACAGGGAGATTTTCACGCAGGGCTTTAGGGTGATGGCTGTCAAATGTCAACAGGGAGTTCCTAGACATTGGTTTCTTAAACAGTTCACATTGTAGCTGTCCATTTTCAATGAAAATGGAAATGTCAAGAAATGATAATCGAGCTTCACTGCACTCGATAGTAAATCTCAGAAAAGAGTTTTGTTGGTTTAACCAAACATGAAACGCTTTGATCTCATGGGCTGTACTTCGCCATACCACCAACACGTCATGTATGTACCTCTTCCACAGCACCACCTGATGGAAATATGGGTTGCTGTGGTTGAGGACACAGTTCTGTTCAAAAAGATGAACGTACAGGTTGGTGAGGCTGGGCGCAAAGACGCTGCCCATCGAGGTGCCCGAGACTTGGAGAAAAATCTGGTCCTCAAACCGAAAATAGTTCTCCATCATGGCGATCCAGGCACACTCCATGATGAAGCTCACTGGAGTGATGCTCTCCAGATCTCGAGCTTCATGAAAACCCCTGATGGAGTCAAGAGTCTCTTGTTGGGGATGCACGTGTATAACAACTCTACATCGAAGATTGCTATTAAGTCAGTGGAAGCATCAAACTCAATCTCTGGCAAGGTAAGCAGCAGATCTGCAGTATCTTTGAGATAGGTAGGCATCTCTGCTACCAGTGGCCGTAGGAAAAAGTCAACAAATGTTGATAATGGCTCTAACAGTGAGCCGATCCCAGAAATGATGGGACGTCCTGGTGGCGGTCGTTGGATTTTGTGTATCTTCGGCACACAGTAAAAATAAGGCATCACAAAGTGGTTCATGATCAGATACCTGGCCTCATGGGCTGGAGAAACATCCTCGCAGGTTGCAGAGTGTGAGTTTGAACCCTAGCATGGCTGGCTGCGGGCCGTTCTCCCATCATCAGGAAAATTACTATCATGGAGATGCGGGAATTGTTACAGTACTTAGCTGCAACCCTCCAAATAGAGGTGTCCTCAAGGCAGTTAAATACAGCTTTGTTATTGAACCCATTCAAATAGTGGCCTCTCAGCTGATGCTCCTATTCTGCGGGAGTCAAGCAGCACGGAATGTGTAAATTCGCCCCTAATGCAATGTTAGAACATAGTGCTACATAAAACTATAATAAATAATGCACCACAGATGCTTTTAAAAACAAATAGATAAAAAACAATGCCATTTACAATACCAACAACTTCAAACTTTGCTAATTCGAGACTTATTGCATTGCAAATGCTTGTTGTTGGTTTGTTGTTACTTATTATGTGCATACAAAATATATAGATCAATCGCATTCCATAGCATGTAGGTCCAGATGCTATTTGTGGCCAGTATTTTTGTGCTAAGTAAAGAATTTAATGAATCAACATATTTACTACGGTTGTATTGTAAAATTTAGATTCGCATAGGGTTGTAATTTGACATAGCTCACGGATATGAATGAGTTGGGTGGAGAAGCGTGGCTCAGTGGTTAGAGGCGGCAGACCCGGAAGCTGAGATCGGCCGTGGACCAGAGTTCAATTCCCCGCCTCGGCGGGTCTCGGGCTCAAAATTCCACGGAGTCGACAATTCTCGCTCCGGTGCCTACTCGACTCATGGGGTCACACTCTGCGACTCTGGGCAATAGCTTGCTTAATCTCCACTATGGCCCCTCGCGGCGGGATGCCTGGCTTTCACCTTGTGGATACCCGGCCGGGGTATCTCACAGGGGAATACCAGGACGGGTTCCCTAAGCAAGCGCCTTGAGATCCCTGGGTTAAAGCGCGCTATATAAATCGAAGCACATTTACATTTACATTTACATTGGGTCATATATTGCGAATCACTGTGATTGGTTGTCATCTCTTGGACCCTGACAAGACCAGCAAAGCACCATGTCTGTGATCTCCTTTAAATAAAGGATATTTTTTTCACATTCAACCAGTTTTTCATTTTTTTCCATTCACAAAGTGGAAAGGATCTCAACGAGACCCCTTCTCTTTTGTAAATGACCTACTACGTAGTTTGTCATTTTTTAATGTTTTGCAATTACATTTATGTCACAAGACACTGATACACATCATACTAGTTCAGTATTTAGAAGGGATGCATACAACATGCCCCTTCCAAACAGCGAATCTGTATTGGATCGCAAACCCATTTTACAAATTTGGTAAACATTTGGAAAAATGTTTTTGCAATTTCAAACAGTGTTTCGGACTTTATGCAACTGTAAAATTATTTGCACATCTTGCCCTTGATTCTGAGTATTGTTCCTGAATGAAATTTGTTCATTCAGGGATCCCAAATCTTACTGTGTTTGCTTGGACATCACCCGACTTCACATTTGTTTTCCAAAAAATCAGCATTTATTCATGCCCCGCCCCCTCCCATGTATAGAGAGCAGCTCTCTAGTATTGTGCTATGTCTCATTGTCATCAAACCTAAATATCGTACGGTTTTTGCAAGGGGATTTGCGTATGTCCTCAAAGATATGAAAGAAGATTAATTTTGGAGTGGACAGGATTGGGGGAGGGAACAAGAGTCTGTCGCTAGTTTTTCTCAGGTAAAGCATCCATGTCTCCAACCAGGCCTCTCACAGAGCTATAAATAAATGATGGGTGGGTGATAACTAGAAATGTGTAAATGAAGGAAATGTTCTTGTCCTCAAAAGCCCCCACTGTAAGCATTACATAAAGTGCATTGAAATCTGCAATATCCCTGGAATCTTATAGGTAATAGAGTGATAGCATGATGCGTCTGAATCCATCGGAAAAACTAGGATTTGTGAGAGCAAAGTAATGAAAGGACACTGCTTGGGAGAGATACCATGTGCTCCCATTAGAAGACACGCCACCTGAGCGAGTTGTGTCCCAATTTATAAGGGGTTTTCCCCTTTCAGTTTGTCATCTCACTGAATTTCATGAAGCAAGTCACGCCACAGCTCAAAAACTGATTTGGCGGTGTATTGTTAATGAAACACAATAATAAATTAATAGAAGCATGCCAAAGCCACCATCATATAGGGGCTTATGAGAGTAGGCTATGTAGAACACTGGGATGTGTCCCTCCTACTTTGAGGGTCTGAAAAGGGCATTGAGAGTACGGAAAAAGAAAGAACACATATAGTACAGGTAATTCTTAAGAGTAGTTTTGGGACGGAAACAATTGTTGTGCTATGGAAGTATGCCCCATATGAGACAATAGGAGTCGAGACCAGTGATCTAAATGCCTACGGAGTGAGTTGACAAGGGTGTGGATGTTGCCAGCCCAAGTTTGGGAGGCAAAGCCAGCAACATAGTATGTGGAGGCGTATGGTTCCAGCTTGAGTTCAGTACTCTACGCCACCGACTAGAAAGATAAACTATTTTGTCCAATTGACCTGCAAGTCAGACATCAAGGCAAAGGGTATATGAGCAAGTCTCCCGCATAGAGTGAAAACATGGTCCTCACACCTAAATCTGTTTTAAAAAGAAACAAAAAAGTCTGTTCTCAGCAGATGTCTAGGGACTCAATGGCAAGGGCATAGGGATCTTCCCTGCCTGGCATCCCTCTCAATTTGAAAAGGGGGTGATCGGAACAGAGTTTATGTGTAACTCAGTTGTAGTAGCTAATGGGTTCCCCCCATTCAATCTCCCTTTTTTCGCTTTGGACTAGCTGATTTTTACTGTGAGCAAGTCTCACCACCTGAACCTCACGGACTATAAATTCATAGTAATTGTACTGAGTGCTAATCACCTGTGTCCACCTCTTAGAGTAAGGCTACTGCTGCACAGCTAGGGTAAGAAGCTATGGGCTGGTTACGCACGAACATGTGAGCACATGCATGAGCTAACTTTTCATGTGAAAAGACCATCTTGCGCAGCTTGGTATCGGTGCGCAGGTAGTCTATCACAGAAGGGACTCTTTAAGGAATTGTACTGACCTTGGGTGTGCCTTATAACATGAGTGTTTACAACAAGAGGTGGTGAGGGACAGAGTCTCTGAATTAAGCAGAAAGCTCTCACCCAGTCAAGAGATCAGGGCTAGATCCAACACCGTTTTTTAGCTCACTGCACCATCCCAGTTTCAGAACCTGGCTGTATGCAAATTAGTCTGTTCCTGTCCCAGTGCATGATGGGAACAGGGCAAACCAAACTACAAAAGCCAATTCTTACACTGGGAAGGAAACAAGCTCCCGGGGACCGGTTTCTGGCATTACAGCCGTCTTCGGCCCGGTTTGCTTGAATCCTGATGGTGCAATGAGCAAGGGTCTCACATCTGAGAATACCCTTCCACGCTTAGGGTGGACAAAAATATTTACAACAAGAGGTGGTGAGGGACAAAGTCTCTGAATTAAGCAGAAAGCTCTCACCCAGTCAAGAGATCAGGGCTAGATCCAACACCGTTTTTTAGCTCACTGCACCATCCCAGTTTCAGAACCTGGCTGTATGCAAATTAGTCTGTTCCTGTCCCAGTGCATGATGGGAACAGGGCAAACCAAACTACAAAAGCCAATTCTTACACTGGGAAGGAAACAAGCTCCCGGGGACCGGTTTCTGGCATTACAGCCGTCTTCGGCCCGGTTTGCTTGAATCCTGATGGTGCAATGAGCAAGGGTCTCACATCTGAGAATACCCTTCCACGCTTAGGGTGGACAAAAATATTTACAACAAGAGGTGGTGAGGGACAGAGTCTCTGAATTAAGCAGAAAGCTCTCACCCAGTCAAGAGATCAGGGCTAGATCCAACACCGTTTTTACATGAGTGGGCATTCATAGTGCAAGTCTGGAGTGTTTACTGAAGGTCTGGGGTGCTTGCACTGTATTACACACTATAGGCAAAATCTGTTCTAAAGTACATTTTCCAACCACATAGGCCTACAGGGTCCAGCAACGTATCAAGTTGGGAGTAAACCTGCACCCCGAGTGCATATTTACAGTCCCCTAACATCATACATACATTCCCCTTTGAGAATTTTCCTATTTTCACGGATCAGCTTGTAATCCGATTCCAGGTCTTTGTTCCCCTTTCTGTGCCAAGTTAATTACTCTGTTTTCCATCATAAGGATCAATGTCTGCATTGTTTAATTAACTTGTTACACTGTACCGGAGCTGGGACAACCCAGGCCCACCGAAACGAAGGAGGAGGGCCTGAACTCAGGAACCAACACAGGATGGGCTCACATTTGACGTTTTGGTACTGAGGGATCAGGCAACTGTGTCAGCCATGGTCGGAGCTAAGGTTCCCAGGGAAGCTTTTTCCATAGATCGAAGTTGCCAGATTGGATTGTCCCAGAATGCTGCTCATGAGGTTTGGGACAAGGGTTGAGTGATGATGCAGCACCCTAGGATTGAGCAGGGGTAACTGATTTCTAGAACTTTTTACCCCCAATTAAAAACCACTGCAAAAGGTAGGGACAGATGAGAAGATACTGGACCTGGGAGTGACGAAGACAAACGAATGCCCAGCTAGAAAGAGCAGCCACTTGATGCCTTAGAAGGATGGATCTTTGAACTTGAACTCCAGCTGATCCCCAGGACTATGCTGGGACTGTCCAGGGCAAGTGGTGTTTCCCCTCCTTAATTCCCCTGCTGAGCAGTTGTGGGAAGTGACCTGCTGGGGGATCCTGGATGGTTCAACTGGACCCATGACACTCCTGCTGACACAAAACAGCCAGAAGGCCATGGTGCCTTGGGGGTGCGACAGGGAGGGTGTTTTTGTTGCTGTCTGCAGAGGGGCTGTTGAAGACTCATTCCCTCCTCATCCCCCCTCAAAGCTAGAAGAAGAGAGCTTCCAGAGCACAGCCAGGGGACTGGTCTAGTGTAGAGAACCAGAAAACCCAGCTAGCTGCAAAGAGAAACATTTAAAGGCTGGGCAGGGATCCAGCGGGCAGCACGAGTGTGAGCTTCCCATGATGCCCGTGCCAGGGACATCCAAAAATAAACCGAAAACAAGAAAAAAAGATCACAGCGCAAGGCTAGTGAATAACCGTGCGGAAGAAGCTGCTCAATATTTGTTTGGCCTCGGGCCAAAGGAGTGTGCCAGAATTCTCTGGGTGCTCCCAAATTTCAATATTGCTTCTGGTGTGGGGAACCACCAACATTTTAGTTGAAGTTTCTTTCAGAAAGTCATCCTGAGTCTCCTGGGGCCTCAAAATCATGACACCAGGAGACGCTCTTGATTGATACAAGCTCTCCTGGAGCTGAAGCTTTTGCTCTTTGGCTCGGTAGTGCGAAGACCAATTGTGGTTGGTCCTATGACTGCAGTAGTAGATTCAAAAAAAAATTCCGCAATGGTAATAAATGACAGTGCAAGGTTTACCAGTATATTGAATGTTATGGACTGTTGGTACTACTACTATTGATTTCAGTACTGGCTCATAACCTGTATTTCATATCGGTACTGTCCTCATTGCCTTCAAGGAGGCTGCATTGGTGAATAATAGCGTGTGTGCTTTACATATGTTTCAAGACCCTGACAAAGTCAGTAGGCCTGTCTCATTGATAACGACACCCCCTTATATTGTGATGTTGCATCTGGTATAGGTGGGTAATAATATGGTTATAGTGTTCAGGACCCACTAGTCATGTAACGTGATAAAAGGATGTCACCAAAGGTATTTTCATATACCTGATAGTTCATAATTCAATGCGTAGTGTTTAAGAGTAAGAGAGGGTGATAGCTCGCCAGCGAGCTCAGGTTACTACCCCACACAGCTTCAACTGATTAGGCCTTGGACTGCTCTGCTTCGCTACCCTGAGAGAGTCCATCGCTAGAATGGTATTACTTCGTTCCCAGTAAAAATACAAGTGCTGACAGTTGTGGACTTATTACTTTTGAAGTACTCACATCTTTCTACTAACTATCCGAATGTGTTACAGTAGTGTGTATGTAAGTTTGATGTAAAATAGAAACTGCACGCCAAGGCCCATTTTTGCGAGTACAGTTAAGAGATAATCCCAGTTCACCATATCAAATGTCTTCTCAAAGTCGACAAGGAATAGATCCAGTGGTCTTGACAACCATGAGAAAAGAGCACGGGTGTTATGTAGACACGTAACATTATAATGAATAGTCTGACCATGCTTGGACCCACTGTAGTCCGCATTAACCAGCGATTGAGTGCATGGAAGCAATTGGTTCAAAAGTTGTGCTGCATTTGGTAAACTTTTTGAGTTTTCCGTTACCTGCCCTTCGCAAGGCAGGATGGTATTTCAGACAAGGCAGGAAGGACATGAACAGTTGGGGTGCTCACACCGCTGCCTACTAAATCACCGTGCAGTAGGGCTTCTGTAATCCTCTCACAAGCAGCTAAGCCGGATTGTTTGAAGGGAGTGGAGTGTGGCCCCCATTGTCTCTCCACCTGAGCTCCAGCTCAAGCTGGTGTTTCCAGCACCTTCCAACTACGCATGTGTCCGCCCCCTGTGACGATGGAAGGGTCCAGGCGTTCCCAAATATCCCTGTGAAACCTGCTGTTAACTGTAATATGGTCCCTGGGGCCGCAGCAGTTTAAAAGTGGTGGGGCTAGTAGCATGGCTTGACTCCTCTGGAAGCGGGACTGTGCCACTAAAAGGACTCTTTGTTGCGCAGGGCAATAGCATAGCTCCACTGTTAATTCCGGAGCACACAATCGACCATCTTGTTTGGGTCATAGGCTTCCGCTTGGGCTCAGTGAAGCAGCACCAGGATGTGTACTCCAATTGTTTAGTAATTTAGATTCACATCATAACTTCTGTGGTGGCCACCATCTTATATCATGCCTTCCTAAGTATGGTATCGTTGTTTTACATATAGATAAAAAATAAATCTATATTTCAATGAGCAATTTTTTTTCACGGTTCCTTATTGTCAATGTCAATGTTACAGAAGGTACACAGAGAAAATAAAGAACATTGTCTAGATAACATACATGAGGCAACATCATCAATGCCACCAAACAGTTATCACAAAACATTACAATGTTCTTTTAACAGCCTGTCTACAAAGGACACACAAAAATAAAAAGCTTCTCGAATCCCCCTCTTGATCACTCACCCAGCTTCATGGTTCGCATATTCAAATATGGTTATAACGCCTAAGGTACACTACAAGATCCATAATCTCACACTACAATGATGGACACCCACGAAGAGGTAACTTCATTATATGTGCACAGTGCGCCCCTATTCCATTGTTAACAGAAATGTTCTTTGAGATGTTCAGTAGGATTTTCCTCAGGGGTGAGGTATCATCAGATTTGGGGTCAAAGGCCTTGAGAAACAGTTCCCGGTCTAGCGTAACTGTGGGTCTAGCTGTGCCACCCTCGGGCAAGAATTCATATACAACTCTGCTGTGGCACGTTTTATATGTCTGTTTTATAGCGCCTTGGTTTCAGGGATACTGGGGACCTCCAGTTTTATGTCTGTTATTGTCAATTAGCAAGGGCCAAGGCAAGATCTATGAACTTAGTGCTAAATCTGCTGTTCTCCTCATGAGTCCCATCAGTTTTGGCGAGCCCAAAAAACATTTCCCGGTCCACTCCGCCCGTTGGTTAGTGATCTCCTCCCTCCAGTGCCTAATGACCACACAAGAACAGACAATGAGTCCAAAGTCATTCTCATCCTAGGCATACCAGGGCGTCTGGGGATACATGATCTGCAATTATGCAGGTGTTACATACATTCTATGAATATAATTGAATGAATTTAAGATGGGCATTGATCAAAATATGACACACATACTGAAATGCCCAACGTCATTCTTCATCAGTAAATGTTTCACCCAGGTCCTCACCCAATTTGGGCCTGAAATATGTCAATGTCTTCCATCTAGTGGCCCTTATGACCATATAGTCTAGGGTAATAAAATGTCTGTGGTTACCCATTGTTCATAACGTTTGCATAAATTTGTCTGTCTGTTCCCTCCCATGTGTGTGCTGTAGCCTTAGTCAGTGCTGCTTGAGCCTGGAACTGCTCTGCAGGGAGGTCGTATACTTGTAGCACCTTCTCCAAAGCCATGAGGTGACCGTAATCATATAAATCTCCTAATTGGTTTATTCCTGTTCGGGCCCAGATAAATTTATCCACCCTTTTAGCCAGTCCGCCAATTCAATGAACGATTTTATTGACTCCTTGTTATATATGGCTCTCATAGAGCGCCTCTATCGATTATTCCACTCTCTGAATCTCATGACCCATTGATATGACATAGTAACTGGCCAGCCACTGTTGTGATGTCATACAGGCCTTCCAGACAAGGCTGACAGACCTTCTTGGGAGCCTGTCAACGCAGCACTGCTTGTCTGCTGTGACTGAAAGCACAGCTGCAGGAATGGGAAGCAAGGCTGGGAAAGTGGTGGGGGCTGGTGAAGGATGGCAGTTACGTGGGTTTTTTCCCCTTTGGGACATGGATGCATAGCAGAGGCCATGTTATGCCCCACTCTCCCTCCCTTTTACTCCTTGTCACTGCCTAGCAGTTGAAAGCAGGAGCAGATGATTTGGGGGCAATACATTTAATAAAATTATAGATGGATAAAAAGTGAATTAGAGAGCGGTTTTTCAACCTCAGAGTTATGAGTGACCTAGTAAACTCGAGCTTCACTCTCGTCACTCTGAACTCCTTGGTGAAAAACATCTCCGTAATTCACTGTTACTCATCTATAATTCTATATGTTACTAGTTTCCACAGTCTGGGTACCCATATCACTTCAGTTAGCTTTCACACCCATTTTAGTACCACCTTGTAACCTCTTGTGCCTAATTTTGTTGTTTTGTTTGCCACGTGCATGTTGATTTGTATCCTCTTCAGGACTTGCCATATGCAGCAAAAAGTATTTGATGTTGTTTAGTGAGTCGTTTGTCTGTTTGTCTTCTAATGTACCTCCTCTGTTGGATGGAGGTGGAGCTTTACTATAGATACCTATAGGAGGGGACCCCTCTAATGTTACTTTAAGGTCAGGGAAGAAAGGGGAGAGAGAAGTAAACAATACTAAAGAAGTTCCCTCAAGACCTATATACTTTTCATTATAAACATAGTTTACATAAATTTACTTTGTTTATGCACAACAATAACACGTAGAACTAATGAACTTCATTTTCATTTCAGTATATTATTTCATCATTCTTTTGTTTGTCATTTGTACTTCTTATAAATTCATATTTTTTTATTTATTCATTTTCATTTCTTAAAAATATTTTCATCTTTTTTTTTTTTGGTATATATTGTTTTGTGAAAAATGCATATTACAACAATTACACAGAATTGGAGGAAAAAACAAACCCTGTATTATACAAACACAGAAATACAATACCAATCATGCACTCACATTCATTCAAACTCTATTACCATCCACACATTTCATATAGAAAATGCAGTATCTGAACAAATCTTGACATCAACAGGCAGAGTTAGAATTTCTACTGCCTGGATTAATGACCATAAGATGAAAAAAGGATTCCACGCAAGGTCGACGCTCGTTTCGGTGGGTTCTGTACCACCTTCTTCAGGACCTATGCAGATACAAACATTTCTTAACACAACAAAAGCCAGGGAATTATTCTTTCGCAAGGCGTATGCCTTACAGACTTCTTCAAAATTCAGTTTGCAGTATACATCCTTTCAAATGTCTCAGTATACATCAAGGAATATAGATTCCTCTTATGTTATTACTTGTTGCCACACAGGGGTATCCTTATTTTATTAATGTCCTTTCGTTGTTTAAAAAAGTTTGTCTACTCCTAGTAAAAACTAGTGAAGCGATGTATCACTGTTGTTGTTCCTTATTCTTCAGGCGCAAACTCGAAAGTAATACTAATTTAGTCGCAAACTGGAAGCTCCTCTTTTTACACATGGATTTTAATTTTCAACGATATCACACCTCCAATCTTATGATGTGGCCATTTACTTCCACGTATTGGTGCTAATCCCGAGTTACTGCATGGCAAGGACTCTTATAGAGCGCCTCTATCGATTATTCCACTTTTTGAATCTCATGACCCATTGCTATGACATAGTAACTGGCCTGCCACTGTTGTGATGTCATACAGGCCTTCCAGACAAGGCTGACAGACCTTCTTGGGAGCCTGTCAACGCAGCACTGCTTGTCTGCTGTGACTGAAAGCACAGCTGCAGGAAGGGGGAGCAAGGCTGGGAAAGTGGTGGGGGCTGGTGAAGGATGGCAGTTAAGTGGGCTTTTTCCCCTTTAGGACATGGATGCATAGCAGAGGCCATGTTATGCCCCACTCTCCCTCCCTTTTACTCCTTGTCACTGCCTAGCAGTTGAAAGCAGGAGCAGATGATTTGGGGGCAATACATTTCACAAAATTATAGATGGATAAAAAGTGAATTAGAGAGCGGTTTTTCAACCTCAGAGTTATGAGTGACATAGTAAACTTGAGCTTCACTCTCGTCACCCTGAACTCCTCGGTGAAAAACATCTCCATAATTCACTGTTACTCATCTATAATTCTATATGTTACTAGTTTCCACAGTCTGGGTACCCATATCACTTCAGTTAGCTTTCACACCCATTTTAGTACCACCTTGTAACCTCTTGTGCCTAATTTTGTTAATTAGTATGCCACGTGCATGTTGATTTGTATCCTCTTCAGGACTTGCCATATGCAGTAAAAAATATTTGATGTTGTTTAGTGTGTCGTTTGTCTGTTTGTCTTCTAATGTACCTCCTCTGTTGGATGGATGTGGTGCTTTACTATTCCATTGCCACCACTTGCTCCATCTCCACGTTTCTAAATACCTGCTATGTGAGGAAACCCTTGCCTCATTCTGTACATTGAATATGGAGCGTGGCTCCTTGTATTTATGAGAAGTTTTAACCATTCCGTGATGGATCATATCCCATACTGTCATTCTACCCCCTTGCCTCCAGCCCTAGTTAGTATTTGCTTTTTGACAGTGCTTAATTAGAGCCGGTGGTTTCTGGTCCTCGGCACTGGCTCTTCTTTTGTCAACAACAGCACTTCTGATAGTCTGCCACAAGGTGGCGCTCTCTGGCTAATTTAGAGGTAACCACAACAATAGTTAAATATTCATTCAATATACATTAAAAATTACAATTACCTGCCAACCCCCCCCCCCCCCCCCCCCCCCCCCCCCCACCTTGTTGTTCTTTTTGCTTTGGGAGCCTGAAATAGTCTGAATTGTCACACATGTAGGAGTGTGGTGCTTAGTAGTTGTGTTGATGCTCTCAATGGTAGCATAGCAGTGGCAATGTGTGGTACAAGCTCCAGTGGTCTCCGACAAAAGCCCTGACATTTATTTGTTTATTTATTCATACAAATTAAGCGCTGCTTTCCGACATACACCTCGATGCCTGTTTATGGGTCTATGTAACGGCTTCTAGAGGAATTCCACACTCTTGTGTGTACTCTTTGCCATTATCAGGGTATGTCATTCTGTGTACTTGGCATGGCTTGATTATCATGGTGCCTTACTTCAAGTTGTTGGGCAATGTTCAAGAAATTGAGCTTGAAGGCTTCCCCTTCGTTGCTTACCTACGCGTCTAGTGTATTCCTTATAGAGCATTTAATTGTGGCTCAGAAAGCGGCCAGGACATAAGGCATCTCCTGGTCATGTAAGAATGCAGCGACTTCTCACTGACTGCAATGTTGTTGGGCTCTTGAGTCACCTTAATGGTGATTCTGTTGTTCAGGGCTATCACTTAATCCAACATGCCATATCTCTGTATTATTTATAGGCAGATTCCTAGTGTCCTTTGTCCTTTCAAGCACCTAAGGCATTGTTGCCACCTTTCCTCCAGGTAGCAGTCCTCCACCACTTCAGGCATTGACTTCCCAGGTTTCTCAGAGACCCACCGCCTGCTTTTCACCCTTCGCAGATGCCACAGGTTTTCCGACAACTGTGACTTCTCTCCGAGTATTTAGCATAGTCCCTGTGTAGTTACGTAGTCCAGAAAGAAAAGTACAGTGTGAGCATCTCAGGATCATCTCTTTGCTCTAGTCCAAACGTCCCAATATTTTAAAATCTTTATAATTTTTTTTTGTTAAACAGTACTTTTGTAAAATATGTAGGTAGGGTTAGGCACCACTAGATAAGCAATTTAGGTGCGATGAAACAATTAAAATGTTTTAATTAAGATTTCTGGCAGGAGGTGAGTAATCAACATATTTCTCTTGGACAGCAGGGTTCAATCAATCTACTGTTAAGCAGCTTGGCCCTCAATATGCTTGTATAAGACTCTGGCATTTATGCCTAAAAAAGGGAATAAACACATCAAACTAAAACTTTTCAAACTGTACATAGTGTTGGATTCTCAGTAGTAAACGATTATGTTGAGTAAACATGCGTAGTTTTGAGTGTCCCGTAATATCTGAAATTCATGTACCAGTTTTCCATTTCTTGGATTACCAATTGTGCTCAGTACTTTAATCTTGATTGGTTTAATTTTCTATGTTGAAGCATCACCTGCATTATTCCTCTTTCCTAGGTTGAAGAGTACATTACACCAGAAAAGTTTAAACACTGGGAAATCGTAGGGAACGAATTAGGATTTCTTTATACGGCCAGCGGACCACTGGTGCGCTCCTCCTATAAAGCAGGTTTGTGATTTGTTTTTGTTTTTACATGGACCAAATGCAATGCAATATGCTTTTCTGTATCAACCCACTTTAGAGTAGGAGGGACCAGTTGGGGCATAAGCTGTGATGCCAGGGATAGTTGGTGAGCAGTATAATAGGCCGCCATTTGTGGCAGTCGCAGACTACCAAGTTGTGTGCTTATGTATATATTACCAGACTTCAGCCTATGCTTTGTCTCCCTCCAGATAAAGGTTTTATTTTCTAAGTCAATACAGGACAGAATTGGTCTGTGGGTCTATAATGGCAGCCTTGCAAATACATACTTTTACTTAGGGGCTAGCACTATCTCGTTTCCCTGTAGCTTACCCCAATTCAAAAGAGCCAGTGTTGGAAAACAATTTACACGTGTTGGACAAAAGGCCTCTCTTCACCTGATGGCACTATTCTGCATCTCCAAGTCAGCACAGCCAACTTGCTTTCTTCCACCTAGAGCACCAGTCATTTTGAGGTGCTTTAATTTCTTTCATAAGTTTTCTAGGTGGCATCCAAGCTTGTTTTCTGTAAGCACAGTATAGCATCCCTGTTGAGTAGGAAACAGTTGCTTTATCTTTTTATGTGTTTCTGAAAAGCTTTCTGAAAGTGCAATCCTGGCATAAAAATGGGGTACAGAGCACTGCATAAATACTGTTTTCAATAAAAGACCGCCATTTGCATACATTTTCTTTAGTCATACAGTTAAATAGCAGCAATTTTCTTGTAACTCTTTATCAGTGATAGCCTCATAAGCTCTTTATCCAGAATACAGATGCCATTATATATTTGCTGTTGGCATGTTAATAGAAGTTTAGGTGTGTTGTAGTAAGGCAGTTAGTATAGTGTGAGTACCTGTAGTGAATTTCTGGCATTAAAACCACTTCTCAGGAGCCACCCCTGCTTCTGGGTCCTCTATTGTTCAGTGAAAATGCAAAAAGCAGCAGAATATTTGTGTTTAATCTGAGCCAATTAAATTCCTGTCGCTTCTAGAGAGAAATGTCTCAGCAGCGATGCTTGGAAAATTCATAGTGTAAGTTCATGATTTTTTTGTACACTCTGGAGCAAATACATTACATATAACCGCAACCGCTTCAAGGGAAGATGCTGACTGTATGTTGGCAAGGCTGTCTCTTAATATAGAGTCTTGCCCACAACATTCAAGACCTCAGTAGTGATAACTTTCATATGGTAGTATTTTGTTTATCACTCAGGTCTCCGCAAGCAGCTACATTCCACCTGGGCGCAGACTATTATCTTCCTCATTGATGCAGTATGTTGGTTTCTTGTTGATTAACTCACTGACCAGAAATAAGGCTTACCTTCACCTTGGGATCATTGGCCAAGTACTTGCTAAATTCTGCTAATGCCTTATTATGCTCCAGATTATTAGGGAGGATTAAGCAGAAAAAAGTCTTGACCCTTGGATCCGAGTCCTCTAGAGTAATGTTCACTGCTCCCACAAACATTAGCTTCTATATATTTTATCATTCAGAAACATTAAATAATGCAATACCCAATTGATAAATATGTTGGCTGGAAGCTTCAGTCTAAATGAACTGGGAGTGGAAGAAAGCCCTGTAGCCTCCACAATGATATTATTTTACTCGCGTTTTTATTGGATCCACCACAACGCTACTTCACTGATGTTAAGAATGGTATTAGCAGGTGTACCACAAAACCTTTTGACCTTAAGAGCTTTCTTTATGCCTTCCTGTTTCAAATTTAGGTAGGTCACTCAGCATTTCACATATTCCATTTGCACTGCCCAGTGTTAATCTGGGAATGCCAAATGAATGAGAATTCTTAGTAGAGACAGTCTAGTGGATGTTTCCTTTAATTTCTCTAAGCAAATTGACTAATGGAACATTGTAAACCAGTCAAAGCCCTGGGAGGAGAGTGGTAAAATGGCATATGAACTGCTGGAAATAATTGTAGGAGTTTTTGTTTCATGTTAATTTTCAGGGAATTGCTTGTACCCGTAAAACGAAAGGGAACTTGTTACCTCCTGAGATTAAGATGCAACCTTCTCTGTCTTCCTTTAAAAAGGCGCTCAAGACCTGGTGTTTTGTCAGGGCTTATCCGTAATTAGGATCAGTCTCTGTTATCTGGTATTATTTGGTTAGGCGCCTTGACGCCCATCTGGGCTTAGTTGCGCGTTAAAAATTGTTTTTCATTTCATTTCAAGAACTGTCCGTCATCTCTGTTTTTTTAAATAATTTTCATTAGTCTTCTACTTCTATCTGAAGTGAAATCAAGAGGATCGAGTACATTACACAAGTACCTTAACCCCTTCGATACTCATGACGAGCTCAGCTCGTCATGAGGCACGGTTGAGCTGTGCTTATGACGAGCTCAGCTCGTCATGTATAATGGGAAAGCTCACAAAGAAGCACAGGAGGGGGAAAATCCATAGCAGCCAAGGTGTTAAATTACACCTATCCATAGTAGGTGAGCAAAAACAAGATAGAGCGGCCTCACTTGAAATAGGGCAGTGATGGGATATAAGCAATGAGGGGCTAAACAGTAACATTTTGTCAGCATTGAGTAGCATGTATTGTGCTAACACTGACTATGCCTTGGATATTATCCCTCTTCTGTATAAGTTGAGGCAACAGTTCAGTAGCCATGGTATACAGTAATAACGACAACCCTGATTAGTTCCTGAGTTTGGCCTAAAGTGGCTGAAAAATGAGCTATAAATGACAACACACGTGGCATGGTCAAACTAAATAGCAAAGACATGTCTGGAAAAATGCATCTCAAAAGGCAAATACAGAACAATTTAGCCTTAATGAACACTTTTAATAGTAGTCGTTACCTCCTTTTGTGCAGTAGTTCACTAAGCACATATGTGGGAGTAGAAGGAGTCTCCACATAAAGATCAGCGATACTCATTAAACACGCCCAGAAGCTACATTTGTGGCCAAAGGATGAATCGTTTGGCACAATAGATCAAATAAAGTTGTGTTGTTATTTATAAATTAACAGTATGCTAGAAGACAGAAGGCTTAGTCTGCTTCCTCAGAGAATGTGTCAAGGGCCAGAGCTGGCCAGCATCCAAGGTGGCTGACATTGTTTTGGGTTTCCAGTAACTGCTCTGTGTATTGTTCCACCCTGCCACCTCAGATGCACACAGAGTTTATGGGGGCACACATCTTTAAGTGCGCACTACTGTGCTTCTTCCATCCTGATAGAGATATGCAGAGCTCTTTCAACCTGATAACCTAGCTCAATGTCAACTCCCCACTGCCAAACAGGACATATGTGCATGGTTGATGAAGTGCCAGCATTGCAGCCGCAGGTGGGATCGCTGTCTACTTTGTTGGACGGGGTCCCCTGCTGGTGAAATCTTTTGTCCGGTTTTGAAGGAATGCAGAATTGGAGCCTTCTTGCAATAGAACCTGCACTGTGAGAGGTCCTGGCCGTGACCCGCAGGGAAGGGCTAGGGTGCTTTAACAAAAGACACTGATTGCCTGCCCACTGGCTTTTTTCTTTCTGTAAGAGAGAGACGTGGGCTAACAGATAAGTTAGCAGAGCTTGGTGCACCCTAGTTATTCCTTTACTGGAAGCATTGGAGCCTGTGTGACAAATTGTAGTCTTGAAACTGCCTGCCGTCAGCTGAACATTTTCCTTGTGTATTAGACTTGTTAACCTGATGTCCATCTTGAATTGTTGCCCCTCATTTATAGAGCTGCAGATAAAAGAAGAGGATCCCATGTAGGAATCTTTCAGACCAAGTGGTACTGCATCCCCCAATGGGCATAAAGAATCCCTCGTTGTAGAGAATTTGTAAAACACAAAAGAAAAGAGACCTCTACTCCTAGCATTAGGGCACTCCACAGCCATCTTGAAGAGAAAATGGAAATAATTGCTAGAGCAATCCGTGTTGTGGAGACCAGGCTGGAAGGCCTAACAGTGAAAGGTTGTGATTGAGCACATCTTGGGGTAGCAGGGATGCACCTGAGTGCCTTTGGGCAAAGCAAAATGGTGGTGTGTTCTGCCAACAAATTCCAGAGCCTTTTTGTGGCTTTTGACCAAGATTAAGACATTGGATAACCATGGATGCACATATGAGGTTCATGGGGGTCCCATCTTCAATCCGTGAAGCTTCAGTGATGAAGAAATATATTTTTGAAGCATTCAGGATCTGAGTCACAAGGCAGATTAAACCCTAATTCACAAAGCATTCAGTTCTCCTCCTTTTTAATTCTCAAGACCGATTTTTGGTAGGAACAGTGTTGCTGATCCAGAGAATTCTGGATTTAAGAGAACATGTTCCCAGGAAGACTGGTGAATGGAAGGAGATGTCTATGGTGATGGTCAGATTATGTTCTTTCATGATATGAATTCAGCCAAACTGCTAAGGAAAGTGGCTATGTTAGCCTTCAAAAAAGAACTGTCCTGACTCAGTGTAAAGCTGTATTTATATGTGGAGGCATGCTAAAAGTGGGAGATCATGAATAAGAAATATGTTCTTCTGCATGAAGAAGCACCTTGTGTATACTTTAAGGGTACAAAATGCATATCAACCTGAAGATTGTGTGAGATTAGTACCGCCGTATTCCTGCTGCTTACCTAACTCCGGGATATTCATGGTTGATAAATAACTGCTTTCAGTATAGTTTTACTTATAGAGGTAATAGGCAAGACCTCTTTCTACCAGTTTTCAAGTTAGCAGATCAAAAACACATAAAGCTTTCATACCATAGGCATCAAGCCATATTAGCATATAATTGTTGTATATTGTCCAGCACTTTTCAGTCTCTTTTTAAATTAATTCTGTGAATTCTATATATTGTAACAACCCTAAATTGAGATGCATCCTGCCTGTTGGATGAATATTATCCGCAGAACGAAAGATTCGAGCAGATAGACTATTGTTTCAATGTAATAATCATATGCTCTTGGAAAAACCAACAATCAAGCATTCAATATCTCTTTTGTGGTGCTGGCCAATAGACGTTGTGCAGCATAATTTGGAGGTGTACATGGCACATAACCTCCAGCTATTTAAGCCTGCTAATGCTTTCCAAAAGGCCATGACCTGACCACTGTAGTCAAACCCTTCAAGGTCAAACCCTTCAGGCTCATCTCGCTTTCCTTGAATCCCACATAATCGTTTTACTGCACATAATAGTGTTTGGAATGAGGTGTACAGCTATTTTTGTGTGGAAGTGCATGGGAGATGTCGATTATAATCTACCAGAGCATGAACTTCAAAATGGCAATTGTGTCTATTATGTTTCTCTTTACTATCCCAAAATTTAAGAATCGTCTGGAGTGTCCGCCTCTGCTCCCGATATAGGCAAAGTGAGTCTCTAGGCACCTGCCATATGAACATCAAACCACCTGCAGACCTCATCAGGTTCAACAATTAAGTTAATGTAGGATTCGTGTTTTCCAATCCGAATGGAACACCCCTCTTCTTGATGAAATACAAGCCACTATGTACCTGTGGAACCACATCACACCTTTGTTTAAAAGGGGACCACATGGGTTTATTGCTGCATCTCGTCTTAAATCCCAAAGATATGTCAACAGCAGTTGTTGCTTAATTGCACTACCACATCAGTGGTTCCCAAAGTTTTTAGAACCACAATACAATTTTTAGAACCAAAAACCTTTGCAACGCACCTAGCTTTAATGGACATGAGGCAGGTGATGTTTATTTTTAAACATACCTAAAGCATCATATGGTAGCACTAGGACATTTACAGACAGCACATTTTCAATAGAAATGACCACTAAATGTGAGCAGACATACACTTTTGCTGATCAAACTATCCAGCATACGAAGTATAATGTGTGACAATCTGGTTTCAGTGAATATTTATCATTTGTGCTCCACCAAGTCAAGTGTTTTGCTTTGGTCCTTTAAATATATTTGGTTCCATCATGTCAGAATTTCCGAAAAATGTGCTTACTTTCCTAACCGTTGAACGTGTGCAGTGTATTTTTACCTTTTGGTGTGTGTTACAAAAGTGACATCATACAGCCTTTCCTTTCACACACCCGTACCCCAGCAACATTGTCTCATAATTCACTTTACTTTTCAGATAGCAAAGTGAAAGAAGTTTGTAAACACCAATCCCCATGTTAAAAAAGCAGTAATTTGTCAAAAGACTTAGACTAACATTTGACCTCTGTGCCTTTGAAGCGCAGAATGTGACAAGATAAATACAGAATTTAAAGGCATCTGTATTTATTGCTTGGACTTAAGTGACCCATCAAAAATCAGCTTACAGCCAGCAGTTTGGGTAACTCTGCTTTACATTGATAGTGTCCCAGTTGAGTGCAATTGGCTAACGTCTGTCTGTCCGCTAAAGAAACTAAAAGACATGTTCTACAATCAACACAGAATTGCTGCTTACAAACTTGTAATATTCATAATCGACTCTAGAATCGCCATACTTGCTGGCCTATCGGCTTCCACTTATTCCCCCTTTTCACCCCACAGCCCAACTCATTATGGATAGAAAAAGGTTTGACTCCAATATTGAAAGAACTGCCTTGGCCCCCACTAAAAACAAGAGTCAAGGTCAGAAAATGTTCTCTATCGTACAAAGTGCGACATCAAAAACCACCCAGCTTCGTTGAGGACCTACTGCCTCTCTGGAGTTAGAGCTCACTCATCTTGGAAATGCCAAAATTCAATTCCTCCCTTGACCCGAAACTATCCTTTTGGGTTTCGCCCCTATTCCCTGAAAGTCTCTCCACTTCATCTAAGAATAACACAGAACATATTGTTTTTCATAAAAGGACTAACGGCTCATCCATTTAGATTCTACCCGAAGGCCCAAGCACTATTATCACCCAAAATACCTTTAGCATGACTCTCTTTCTCCTCCCTGCCCCCCCAGAATTATTGGAACTGTTCATAATTCCTGTTATAAAACTGAAATATTCTAAAGGAGAGTGGTTTGCAGATCTAGCATTGTGTACAAGGTTCTCTTATATTTATGGTACTTAACAGCATTTTTCCCCTCTGTGGTCAGACGTCTCCAGGCACCTGCTATATGAACATCAAAGGGCAGTGGATTAACATCCAGTGAAGAGTTTGAAACTGCGGTGGGGCGCTAGAGGGCGCACTGCAGCATGGCCGCACTGCCGTGAGGCTCCTGCAGCTCGGAGCTTTCATCCGTCTAATTATCCTGCTGATCGTCACCATTCCCTACCCTGATTCTGGATTATCCCTTGGTAGGCTATGGACTACACTCGGTCCAATTCCTGCGCTGATCAGAGGTTCCTGGCCGGAGTTAGACGGTCCGGAAGATTCACCGCCGAGCACTCTGGAGAGCAGGCGCTCCACGGCCTGGCGTCTCGGCCCACTTTAGTCCGCTGCTTCACACGTGGGTGGAGGCCCGATCCCCTCCCCCTCTGTGACTCTCCGTGACTGCCCGCCTGGACGCGGCTGGTGGCTGTCCCTGGGACTTGTGACCGGTGGTGCAGGGTGTGCAGCGCCATCGCAGGTGTCGCCGAGGACTGTGGCGGAGGAGCTGCGGCGGGGGTCCCAATTTACCCCCTGATTTGAAAAAGGCCATTGCACAGAGGGGTGTGGCAGGGCATACACGCCTGCTCGTGCCCCCGTCTGTGGTGCTGTCCTGACCGACTGGAATCTAACAGGTACGAGCGGAGGTGGACTGCAGTCGGGGAAACGGCTTCTATAAGACATTGCTAATCACCCTGCTGGGAGGCCGTTCTTTCTTCCCTTTGGCGCCGTTTTCGTCGCAGCGGTTGCTATATGGCGGAGCCTGCCGTGCTGGATATTGCGGCGGAGTTCTCCACTGGTTATGATGGCACCCACCCCATCTGACTGCGCTATCCACCGTTACCCCCTGCTATGCTTCATTTGCCACACAGTCTTGGATTGTACCGCCCTGGCCCTTGTGGGATGACGTTGGTGCTGATCCCTGCGCACTATCCCTGTCGCACTTTGTACGTGGCACTACCCTTATTACTCTGTGGTGTGCTGTGGCGGGCCACTGCTGTGTCCTATTGGGCTACCTCCGGCCGCTAACGTGGTGGCTGCCCTTTGCCGCGCTGGTGGCGACAGCGAGCTGTGACTGTCTGGAGGGTGCTGGCGATGCTGCGTGGATGTAAGCATAATACACCCCACTTTTGAATTTTGTTGAGCTGCGTGTTATGTTGGGTGCATAACCTTGGTCGGTGGCCGTGGATTTGTACCTGGGGATTCCCTCGCCCCTCTTTGCACGTTACTGTGAGAACTGCTGCAAGCTGTGTGGGTATAATCATGGGGAAGCCGGACAATAAGCAACCTAAGCTCTCATTTGACTCTACGGCTTCTAGGAGGGGCGCTCGCTTGGTACAGGAGGCAGGGAGCTCGCGATCCCCCCCTCCGCCTGTCGCTGATGCTATTCCACAGCCCACCACCCCGGATTTCCAGCAGATGATGCAGGAGATGCGGCAGGGTTTCGCCACCATTGTGGACAAAGTTGACAAACTATCCTCGCGCATGGACGCAGTGGTGCAAAAACTTGATGTCCATGAGGAGCGCCTGACCACGGCAGAGCAGCGTATATCGGATCATGACGACACTGCGGCCACTCATACCACTCAGTTGGCGAGGATGGACAATATCCTGATGGTGATTGCTGGCAAAAATGAGGAGTTGGAGGCGAGAAGTCGGCGCAACAACATTCGCGTGGTAGGTGTGCCGGAGACGACGAATGTTGGAAAAATGGAGACGTATGTGGAAAGACTACTGGTTGGTGCGGTTGGAGCAGAAGCTTTTTCCACGCAGTTTATTGTGGAGCGGGCACACCGATCCCTTGGACCGCGGCTGGCCCCTGGCGCAGCACCGCGTCCTATCATTGCGCGCCTCCTGAACTATCGGGATCGTGACGCGGCTCTTCGTGCGGCTCGCACTACCCGCTCACTTTCCTTTGAGGGGGTCAACTTCACCTTATATCCGGACTTCACCCTCATGGTGCAGGAGCAGCGACGCAAATTCCTGGCGGTTAAGAAAAAGCTTAGGGACCTGCAGGTGGACTATGCCTTACTATACCCTGCGAAGCTAAGGGTGACTCATCAGGCGAAGCAGACTTTCTTCACGAATCCGCAGCAGGCGGAGGACTTTGTGAAGCGGGCTGCTGCTGAACGCCAGGACGAGATGGGACAGAATGGCCACCAATCGGCGGGAGAGGAGGAGGACGCCTGACCAGGTTTCTAGAAGCGGGATGGCTATGCCACACACTTCCCACTGATACTTATATGTCTGCCCTCAGAATCTGGGTTTCCACAGGCATGTACTGTTGAGGGCGGTTGGGTGGATCGCCGGTCTACTCCGAGCGTCCACTAGTTGAGACTGTTATGGAGGCAATGGTTGGTGACAATTCTTTGCTCCGGGCACCCACTCCCGCACTGTGCCTGTGTCGGATCTTCGCCCCGCGGCTGGAGGATCGGCATAGTGTGAGTGAGTGGTGAAGTGCACCTCCGGTGGGCACCCCCAACGGGAATACCCCACCAATGTTAAAAGGTTTTCTTGTGCGACTGTCTTTCTGGATGGTTGGATGGATGAATGGAGTATGGGGAGGGGGGGTGGTAGGAGGTCCTGACAGTTTGGGGTTGATCAGGTGGGAGGGGGGAGGGGGGGATGCGGTGGTAGTTTCTCTTTCGTTTGCTGGTTGTGCTGGATGCGCGTTGATATCTGGATGTGCCGCGTGCCTGTTGCACGGTTGTTGTTGTTTGGCTCTGGGAGGGAGGGGTTTGGTTCTGTGGATGGAAGACGGCATGGATGAATGTGGTGTGCGTTACGCAAGGTGGACGATGTGTGCAGCGGTTACGGTCCACTGCCTTTGCTCGGGAAGTGTGCCTGGTGCAGGGTTTCAGCGTTCCCTATCGCACATTCCTTATGAGTAATGTCAGTCAAGATGTTAAATAGGATATCGATTTTGTCTTGGAATGTGCGGGGGCTTAATGATGACAGGAAATGTCATAATGTACTGCACTATCTGGATCGACATGCTATACAGGTGGCATTACTACAGGAAACGCATCTGCGCCAGGCGCCTGCACATGCGTTCGGAGGGAGGTGGGCCACAGTGAGGAAATTTTCATCGTACTCCTCTTACGCGCGGGGGGTTGCTATATTGATCAAGAAATCACTTGCCTTCCAGGAGTTGGGATCACGCATAGACTCAGACGGGAGATATGTGCTGTTGTGGGGGAGGATTGGGCAGATCACTGTGCTTTTCGTGAATTGTTATGCACCGAATGTTGATACACCTGCCTTTTTTCTTGCACTATGGGGCCATATTATTGCGGTAGACGCCTCGCATATTGTTTGGGGGGGGGGGATTTCAAACTGGCAATGAGGGCTCTTGAAGACAGGTCGGAGGGGGGCTCTCAATACAACGTCCAGGCCAGAGATGTCTTGCGGGGCATTGTGGAGGAAGCAGGCTTGATTGATAGTTGGCGATATGTACACCCCACTGTTAAGGAGGGCACACATTTTACAGCACAGGCCCGTACCTGGGCGAGATTAGACTATATCTTCCTTTCCAGGGGACTTGTAACGGGGTTACATGGGGTGACACACCTCCCCAGGACATACTCAGACCACTGTCCAGTTAGGGTTGTATTATCGGTGCCTGGACTGCACAGACCGCGGCCACCTTGGAGACTTTTCCCTTCTGCCCTGTTGGATCCCATCTTTAAGGCGGAGCTAGGCGAGGAAGTGGAGGCTTTTTTCCCGAGGAATAAGGGTTCTGTAGAAAGTGTGGAAGTGATATGGGAGGCATTTAAAGTTACAATCCGGGGGGTCACAATCTCCAAGAGCTGTGGGATACTAAGGACTATTGTTCGTACGATTGCAGGCTTAGAGGCTGATCTACGACAACTGGAGCGTGGGTTGCTGGATGGCCCTGATCCTGACCTCATGCAACAGTTTAGGGGTAAGCTCTCGGAGTACGAGGAGGAGGCGGCCAGGGAGGCGAAGCATAGGGGGAAATACTGGATGGCTAGAAAGTACTGTGAAGGTGAGAGGCCAGGGAAGGTGCTTGCCGCACTTACGAGACATCAGAGGCATAGTTCAGATGTGTTGGAATTGGTCTTGCCTGATGGCACGCGCTGTAGAGACACGAAGGATATTCAAGACACGTTTATACATCATTACACACACTTGTACACTTCCCAGCAGTCAGGGGACGTGAGATATGGGGGGTTTCTGGACGAGCTGTCGCTATGTTGGCTGTCTGACGATCATAGGGCTTTTCTGGGTAAGCCCCTGGAGGTGGATGAAATCAGAAGTGCCATTATGTCTCTTAATAATGGTAAGGCTACGGGTCTGGATGGTCATTCTATAAATGTTACGTGGATATTATGGCTCCGGTGCTCCGGGAGGTGTTCGAGGAATCCCTTGAGGTGGGGAAACTGCCGGGGTCTATGAGGGAAGTCGCTATCACCTCGTTGCTCAAACCTGGAAAAGATCCCCTAGATGTGGGGTCCTATAGGCCTCTTTCATTGCTTAACTGTGATGTTAAAATTTTGGCTAAAGTGTTGGCGACGCGTCTCTCTGAGCTTATGCCCGTTATAGTCCTACCTGACCAGTCGGGATTTGTGCCTGGCCGGGCAACATCTCATAATCTTCGAACATTATTCTCCTTGATTCCGACCATAGCTCCAGAGCTCCCGGTGGCTGCTGTTTTTTTAGACGCTACGAAAGCGTTTGACTCAGTGGAATGGGGTTACTTGATAGACGTTTTGTGCAGAATGGGCTTTCCCCGGATATTTATCTCATGGGTCAAATTGCTTTACACCGACCAGGTGGCGAGGGTGGTTGTGAATGGTGTGCTGTCCTCCCCATTTCCGATCACGAGGGGGACCAGGCAGGGGTGTCCTCTCTCTCCCCTCCTGTTTGCCATTGCTATAGAGCCTCTTGCATGTAGGGTTCGGCAATTACATCAACAGAGTGCGTTTAATTGTTTTCAGCGACAAATTGGGATATCTCTGTACGCGGATGATGTTACACTGTATGTGAAGGATCCACAGTTGAATCTTAATGCGCTTCTGCGTGAGTTTGTTGCCTTTGGCGGTGTTTCTGGAGTGCATATCAATTGGCAGAAATCCCAATTCTTTCCGCTCACTGCAGCGGTTCATCATTTCCCACTTGACTACCCTCTGGAGTGGTGTGACTCGGAGCTACGGTATCTTGGTATTGTTGTAGCTTTGCACAAGGAGGAGACGATCAGGCTTAATTACGGCATCGCTATATCTAAGCTAGCAGATAACATAACGAGATGGATGTCTTTGCCACTGTCCATGGCGGGTAGGGCATCTCTGATAAAAATGGTGGTGTTACCCCGCTTCCTGTACTTGTTTCAGAATATTCCATATCACCCTGGGGCGTATTTTTTCACACGTCTCCGCTCGGAGCTGATTCGACTGTTTTGGGGGGGCAAACAGCCGCGAGTGGCATGGTCTACATTGACGTTACCTTATGTCAATGGGGGCTTTGACGTCCCTGATTTTGAACTATATTATGTTAGCGCCCAGGCACACTACGCCTACCACTGGATGCGCCCCACGCCGTTTATGCCTCAGGTGGCTGCTGAACAGTGGGTTGCTCATCCTCTACCATTGGAGGGCATGGTCCTGGGGAATGTTGGGGACATAGACACTCACCAGACGACGGTGACTTGTACGGTTGATGCCTGGAAACGAGTCGCAAGGGCACTGGATCTTGCATTCCTCTACTCACCTGCATTACCTCTGGTGTATCACCCTGCTCTGTCTTTGCTGCAGGAGACTGGGTTCCAACGCCTGTGCAAACGTCTTGTGATACTTACGTGGGGGGACCTTTTTCGTGAGGGCACCTTCCGCACCCTTGAGCAATTCTTTGGGGGTGGAGAATACACCCCACTGGAAATGTTCTATTATGTCCGGCTACGACAAGGCCTGAGGTCGCTGCTACCTGAGTTCCCCAGGGAGCAGGGCGTGGCTTTACCGCTTCACGTGCTGTTACTCTCCGATGGGCGTCATTTGGTGTCTAGGTTGTATGGTGCCATCAGGAAGCAACGGTTTGCGTCGCCTGGTCGGGTACGTGAACAGTGGAATGTTGAGCTCGGAATTTCTATCTCTGATGACCAGTGGGCATACTGTTGTGGTGTGACTGCCAATATCTCCTCTAGCTGCCGCTTAAAAATCATACACTATAAATTCATACAACGATTTTATTACACTCCAGCTAGGAAACTCAGGTTCCGGTTAGCGGAAGACGATAGATGTGCTCGTTGTCATGCGCCGGGTGCCGATTTTCTTCACTTGGCGTGGGAGTGTGGGGCTATTTCAGAGTACTGGGTGCAGGTTCATGACGCCCTTCAGGTCATGACTGAGGATGGGGTTTTATTCGACCCTATAGTCCTATTATTAGGATATACCAAGGAAGTGCCGGCACTCTATCGTAGATTTGTGGATGTGGCTTTACTGCTGGCGAAACGGCGTGTGGCCTGTTGCTGGGGGCGGGGCAGGGTACCGCAGTTCGCGGACTGGCTGCAGGATGTCCTTTATTGTCAAGACCAATAAAATATATACGCAGAGATGATGCCTGTGCGCTGTAGGCCTAAGGACTTTTGGAGCCCACTGCAGGTGTACCTACTTACCAGGGCTGTGCAGGATTCTGATTCGGACAGTGCAGATCGGGTTGGGGTGGGTTGATGGGGTTCCATTTGTTGGGACTACACGTCTGTTTACCACATGCCATATGACACAATGACTGGGAAGTTCTCTTTATACTACTGCTTGTTTACTTGCATGGGGTACGCTGTATGATCATTGGGGGGGAGGCGGGGTTTCACTGCCCTCTCCTCTGTGGTGCTGCTTAGGATGCCTCGACTCAGGGACTGATGAACTGTGAGTGCACACCCACTGTGCTGATGCTAATCTCCTTCCTGTAGGGATGCATGCTTGATAGCCACACTACTGATGTACTTCTATGTTCTGTACAGCTATGTTGCGCCTCGTGTATTTGCTTATATCATGCCCCATTCTTGCCTGCCTTGTTCCCCGTCTGGACCTGACGACTGGACTCTCCGTGTACGCTACTGCATTGCACTGTATCTGAATCTGTATATGCGTCACTACTGTCTGTTGCTTGTCTTCCACTAAAAAAAAAAGGTTTAAAAAAAAAAGTTTGAAACTGCCAGAAGGGCCGCTCATTATTAGAGATACGGTCTTGCGTTGATGAACATCTGTGCCATCTTTAGGACTGTTGCAAGTGAAATGTGGCAGTAAAATGAATGTGGTATTTCAGGCTGGAGTCCTCGTTCACAAAGACCAGGTTCTACTCTCCTGACCTAAGTACCTCAGAAAAGAAGCCATTGAAAATTCACATCAATAGTTTCAAACATTTATATCGCTAATGGACATACAGACTTTAAAAACAATGTCCTTGTGTTGTTTGTTCAGTACACATATTGTTTTGACCGCAAGAGGTTTGTTGGGAAGTCTTAGGACTGGTGCCTGTTATATGTGTGCTTAGGCACTATTTCTTCCTCAGCAGCAATCTTCAGAGAGAGCTTAAGAAGTTTTTGATGAGTGCATGTATACCTTGACCTTCGTCTGACCGTCATCTGCCTCCTCCAGGACAACACAGTTAATATTACTTTGCAATCTTTTTTCAGAATCTTCATTTTTGGCTCCAAGATACTAAATTATACATATGACAAAATCCAAACCCCTCCTATAAGGCAGTCATCCTTAGTTTGTGGTCTTAGTCTCCCTTGATGTTGTTAATCTGGACATGCAACTCTTTAATTTTGATCATGACATCTGGAGTCCGGATTCTCACCCTGTATTCTTCCAGTTCAAAGGATCTCTCATCCCTGGCTTTCTCAAGAGAGTCTATGCAACCTTCTATTTCAGTGACTTCTTTATTGAGTCTCCTTTAGGTTCTACTTTAGGTCATAGTTTACCTTTTTAGATTCCACAAGATTTGCTCTTTGAAGCTCTTGTCACCATCCCTCTGCCCTCTTGCTGCAATTCTGTCTGGTCCCCACCATCCAAGCCTCCTTGCTTTACTTGGCGAGATAGCCTGCCTGTTTTAATGGCTGGCACTTGCTGCAGTATATCCTCAATGTTAGTTTCTCTCCAACTTCTGTTGTCTGCCACACCCTCTTTGCACAGCTTCCTCGTAGTGCAGGGAATTCTATGTGAATTGCAATTGGGGTTTAATTGCATTAACTGGGAGTTGCCCCTCTTGCTGCTTTTCCACACATCATCTACTTTTCCTACCTCCAGTTTTCAGCCAGGGCACCTGCTAGTAAATCCGTAGGTTAGTGCCACCCAAATGAAGGTCCGATTGTGTCTGTTATTGGGTCAACATTTGTGTACTGCTAGTTTCTGGTCTACATTGTCACCATCTAGCATGTGCCTTAAGCGTGCCCCCATGCATCTTATTACACATGTCTCTTGCTATGGGTATCTTCTTTATAGGGCGTGGCGAGTATGTACTGGGATCCCAAGCTGTAAAAGACATCACTCTCTTTTCCTCTTGGTGTTTTTACTGTGCAGCTTCTGTCCCTCCCAGCACCAAAACTCTCAAAGTCCAAAACCAGTCAGCGGGATTTCCCAGGACCTTGGGTTAGGTGCTTGTGACGTGCAGACTCATTCGTTATTGCCTTTGTCGCTGTGCTTATTGACATGGGAAAGAGACTCCCAATTTCCCAGCTCACCTCTCTCCCATACGATCACTGCAGCCTACCTGATGAGCCCCACTGTGAGATGATCCTCTGGGGCGCTCTCTCCTCCTGGCAGAGCTCAGTAATTGAATGGGAGTTCCCTCCCCGTGCTATGAGCTCATGCCCATTCTCCCCCACCTCTGCAATGATATTCTGGATCCAAGGTATCTTTTGCATCCAGCAGCTCTGACCGCTGCTGCTTCACATCTGCTTTTCAGGGATCCAATCTCAGGCCCTGCCTTGACCGCTGAGCACTGTTCTCCCACCAGGGGCCTTCTAGTTCAAGGTGCCTCCTGGGTCTCTTCAAAGCCCACTGTCTGATGTTTCCTAACTCCAGGTCACCGATCTTCACTCATTTCATGCATTCTCTTGGGTTCAGGCTGGTGTCTGGGGCTTAGAGGAGGATGAAGTGGGCGTCACAGCAGACGGGGAGAAAGCAAGTTAAGAGTCGGCCGCCATTTTGCACTCAAACTTTTTTGTAGTCACTGTGAGTATGAATTGTTGTTAAAAATAATTGATCATTATATTATTGTGATAGTTAATACTGGGTATTCCAAACTTTTGCTGTGAACAAAACTGCCCATCACCTCTTTTAGAAACCATTTTTAGAAAAACACACGTACGTTACATTGCTTTACCATATCTCATAGTCTGTTAGACTCCAATTACTGGATATTCACTGCATGAACTGAAATCTGTCTTTTAAAAACATGAGTTCAGAGCTTTAGACAAAATTGTTGCATGTGCCTTAAAGTTTATTTATATCTAACAAACCAGACTAACTTTCTAATTTTTCTTTTTACCAGGTGAATTTTTCCTGAAGAATTTAGTCAAAAAAAGAAAAACAAAAGCCATCTGAAAATGAAAATTCACTCATCTTCGTGAAAAATATTTGCTTTTACAATGTTTAGCTGAGATTACAGTTTGCTGTTGTGCACCTTACAATGCCATTTGCAAATCAACAAATCATGTAAATCTTAAAGGACAGTTTAATCCGTATAAAACGTGAATGGTTTGATTATTAAAAAATACATCTGTGACTTTACTTCTTTTAGGGTGAATGCAATTTTAAGATTGTATTTTATTTAGTTACCCTTTTGCACAGTTCAGACGCCACACTAATTATATGGTAATAAATATGCCAACTTTATTTTGACTGTAATAACCTATATCTTTAAAATTTTATTTTTGTCAATAAATGTGTGACAGAAGGATTTGAAGTGTCTACAATTTTTTTTTTAAACTTTATTGTGCAAAACAAAAGCATTACAGATATGGGCCTACAACCACAGGGGCCGGCCGCTAGTGTTTTTGGATTAAGTACGTAGCGCGAAAGGCAGCGGCTGACCCCAGTAGGTCCAGCAAAGGTACAGGATACACGCTCGGCAACACAGGAGGTATGCAGGATACAAAATATTTTAAATTTTTTTTATAAAGGAACAAAGAACTCAAGGCGAGAAACATTGTAGAAGATGTTGAGTTCAGGCGGGGGAGACCTACCATACCGGATAGAGAATCAGGAGGACAATAGAGATGACCAGTGGGGGGAGGCAGTGGGGAAGTCAGGACAATCGGATAAGGAATACAGTAATCAAGGAACCTCAGAGGGTACAGGGAAGTATCCGGGATGTTTTCGAAGGGGGGTGTACAGATGTTCCCTCGGTACGTGTTCCACTGGCCGGAAATTTTACTCCACGCCCTAGGCTTGCCCCTAGCCAAATATACCGTCTTCTCCCTGACATGCACCAATCCATGTTCTCCTTCCATACCGACATGTTGGGAGGCCGTTGGGGACCCCAAAGCTGTGCAATATCCCTTTTGGCAATCATGTTCCCAAGTGCCGCCCACCGGGCCTGGGCAACGTTGTAGTCATTCGGCTCCCACACATTCAACAAACATCTTCGAGCCTCAGGCAACAGAGCGACCCCAGTGACATACTCCATTACAGCATGCACGGCAGTGCCAATACGCAGCGACATCACTGCACTCCCAAAAGATATGAAGGAAAGTAGCACTCATTCCACAACCGCGCCTACACAACCCGTCTGAAGAAAAACCCATAGCAACCAAACAAGGACCCGTCACATACACGCAGTGAAGAATTTTGAGCTGGACGAGGCGGAGACAGGCCGGAATGGCGACCTCTTTCGGGGAGGATAGTGCAGACTGCCAGTCCTCGTCGTCCAATTCCAACCCGTCTCCAGTCCAGGCCTCCCTGAGACGCACAAGGAGATCTGCCCGATTGTTGATCAAATTTTTATAAATCAGGGAAATCGTACTATCGGGCAGATGACCATCGAGTATACGGTCCTCAAGCGAGGAAGATTCAGGGACCGTGGTTCCGGCCGTGAAGACTGACAGTAAAGCGTGACGCACCTGTGCATATCTGAAGAACTCCCGATCACTCAACTCATACTCACTCTGAAGCTCCGCGAATGATTTGACCGCACCTTTCACCCAAAGATCCCCCACTCTACTAATGCCAATCGTGTCCCAGTTCTCAAAACCTTTCGTCGTCCAGAGGCATCCCAATCGTACCGAAGCAAACAAAGGGGTCGCTTGCGTCAGTCGATCATTCCACCCCATAGCCACATTGGCATCCTTCCATACACGCACTGCAATCTTAGTGGATCCCGTTAGGTTCCTCCCCGCCGTCCGAGAGTAGAGTGCTCTATTGAAGTCGCCACCAGGCAACAGGTATTTATCCATCGCAAACGCTGGATTCGGACCGGGTGCATATGTAGCATGGTTAATGGCGGACAACTGGGAGGCCCAATAATGCCTCCTGATGTCCGGGAGTGCGATGCCCCCGTCATACCAGGGGAGAGTTAGTTTTGAGAGAGCGATGCGTGCTCGACCGTTCCAAACAAGTCTCCTCTGTAAACCCTCCACCTCCCGAAAGTAGCTCGCCGGAATAATATCAAAGGAGTTCTGAAGTGCGTAGAGAAATCGGGGTAGGGACATCATTTTAAACAGCGCCGCTCGACCAAGTGGGGACAGCGGCAGTCTACGCCAACGAGCCACGTCAAGCTTCAAACGTCGGAGAGGAGGAAGGAGATTATGCTCATAGCGGGCAGCCGAGTCCAACGATACGTAAACCCCCAAGTACTTGAAGCCAGTTTGAGAAATTTGATTGGGGAACCTAGTCGGCAAGGGAGGAAGGCCACCTGAGATGACAAACACACGATTTAGACCAGTTAATAATCAAACCGGAGTTTTTGCCAAAAGAAGTTAGGACGTCGAAGAGGACGTTGAGGGACTTGCGAGGGGAACTGAGATAC
Source organism: Lissotriton vulgaris (assembly GCF_964263255.1). Taxonomy (NCBI): domain Eukaryota; kingdom Metazoa; phylum Chordata; class Amphibia; order Caudata; family Salamandridae; genus Lissotriton; species Lissotriton vulgaris. The sequence continues at coordinate 10,517,220 of NC_141690.1, read as the reverse complement.
AGAAGAATATCGTCGGCATACAACGAAACCCGGTCTTCAAAGTCAGGGGTCCACTGAATGCCCTTTATCGAGGGTTCCCATCGGAGCCAGGCCGCGAGCGGCTCCAGGGCAAGAGCAAAGAGCAGGGGGGACAGCGGACACCCCTGCCTAGTACCCCTCCCAAGAGCGAAGGACTGGGAGACCCTACCATTGACAACCACCTGAGCCAGCGGATCCGCATATAAAAGCCTCACCCAACTGATAAATCCCGCACCGAAGCCAAACTTTTCAAGAGTGTCCCAGAGGTATGGCCACTCTATCGTGTTAAAGGCCATCGTGGCATCCAATGAAGCCAAGATGGCCGGTTCGGACAGAAACTCCGCCCTAGCGAGAACGCCATGAAGGCGACGCAAATTTAGGGCAGTGTTCCGGTGCGGAATGAAACCAGATTGATCCGGATGGATCAAGTCACAAATAACAGTGAGGAGGCGGTTAGCAAGGACCTTAGCGAGAATCTTAGGCTCAGCATTCAGTAAGGAGATAGGCCTGTATGAGGCACAGCGGTCACGAGGTTTGCCCTCCTTAGGAATTACCACTATAGTAGCCAGGCGCTGGTCACTAGGGAGGGAGCCAAGATCAATCGACTCCGTAAACATATCACGAAGATATGGTGCGACCTTGTCCAGGCGTAGTTTGTATAATTCAATGGGCAGGCCATTCGGCCCCATGGCTTTGCCGGAACGGAGGGAACGGATGGCAGTCGCAATCTCGTCGACCGACGACGATGCCTCCATACTCTCCCGATCCTCTTCAGACAGGCAGGGCAGCACAATGTCTCTCAACAAAAAGCGAGAGTCATCCTCGTCTGTCGGACACCGGGGAGTAGACCACACGAAAATAGTCAGCAAAACATTCCACAATCTCACCAGGGTCAATCACATCCACACCATCAGAATTCTGAATCACAGGGACAACACGATTCGCTCTCTCCTTCTTATCAAGCCAGGCAATCAGCTTACCCGCCTTATCCCCAACATCATACAATCTACCTTGCTGTTCTCTGTACATCGTTTTGGCGGCCTCCGTCACAAGGGATTTATAATCAAACTGTTTCAAGCTAAGGGCGTGGAGTTTGTCCCGGGTGACACCTGTATCCTGGTCATCCTCTAAATCTAGTATTTCAGCCTCCAGACTCTCGACCTCCCCAGTCCTAGCTTTCTTAGTCTCTGCTATTAAAGATAGGGCGTGTCCGCGAATAACAGCCTTAAAGGCTTCCCACAGGGACACCGAGGACGAGACAGACCCCTCATTCTCCAGGAAGTAGTGGTCAAGCGACTTCATGAGGCTGGCGCGGGTCTTGGGGTTACGCAAGTGCCAGGGATTGATAGGGGCGACCCGCGCCGCAGCATGCAGACCTGTATCAAAAAGAAGCAACAAAGGAGAATGATCCGAAATACCCCGGGCCAAGTGGCTAACTTCCCCTATGTAGGAGGACTGGACAGCGGGCATAAGGAAGTAATCTAGCCTGGAGAGACTCCCATGAGCACCGGAGTGAAAGGTGTAGTGACGTAGCGTCGGGTGCATTAACCTCCATCAATCCACCAGACCAAAGGTGTCCAGGAACCCACCAAGCCATGATTGAGACGCGGGAAGGTCCCTGCGGGGGGTGACGATCCAACTCGCCGGAAAGTACCGATTGAAGTCCCCACCCATAAGGAGAAGCATCATCTGACCAACATCCGAGAATGTAGAGGTCTGGAGGCCTGGGGGTACATAAACAGTGACCAAGGAGAGAGTCTTGCCCTCCCACCTACCGGTGAGGGCGGCGTAACGCCCTCTGTCATCAAGAGTGACATTATCAATCTCAAGCGGGAGGTAAGACCAGACCAGAATACCAACCCCTCTAGAACCAGTGGTGAATCCGGAGTGTGCAACCAATCGGTAACCCCACCTATTCATAGCGTGACACACATTGCCAACTAGGTGCGTCTCCTGCAGGAGTACCACATCAGGGGACAAACGTCGTAAATATTGCAATACAACACCCCGTTTTATACGATCACCCAAACCATTGACGTTCCAAGATATGAGCTTCAGCCCCATTCCCAAACATGCTGCATGGGGCTCCCCACGAAGAGTGGGACATCAGAAGCTAAGAAAGAACCAATACGCCGCCTTGAGAAAGGAAAACACAAACACCCACCCCCCAACTAAAACCCGTTACAACTCCCCCCTCCCTGCACCCCTGCCGAAGACTAAAGAGCCACCCCAAAATGCAGTGTGCCTGTCGCCCTAACAATCCATTCTACAAAAAGACCCCGGAGGAGGAAAGAGGCCCGTCCCCACCCGCCACCCAAGTGTGGACTACTACAGGGCAACAAGAGAAATAGCACCCAGCTGAGCAAAGTCCAATGTTCAGAAATCAGGGACCAAAAGTCACTTTTGCGTAGGCTCACCACCCTCCGGCACCGCCAGGGTGCTCAGTCCGATCGCCTCGGCCCGGCAGGGAATCCAACCAGTCACTCACAACTGTCCGGTTGATCGAAAAAGAAGGTCCGTTCCTCATATTCCACTCGAAGCCTGGTAGGGAAGAGCATGGCGTACTTCAGGCCCAGGTCCCGGAGACGTCGCTTAACCCCAAGAAAACCCATCCTTTGTCTTTGCACAAGTTGAGTGAAGTCCGGGAAAAAGTTAATCGAGGAGTTTTCAAATTTCACCGGGCCATGCACTTTCGATGCCTACAAAATCGCATCACGGTCTCTAAAATGGAAAAGTCTCGCAATGATAGGCCTCGGAGGGGCGCCCGGCTTGGGTTGACCGCCCTAGACACGATGTGCACGCTCCACAGCGAAGAATTTACTCAGGCCAATAGGGGCAAGATGGGTGAGGATCAGATCTTCGACCAGGAGATCCACCGAGTGAGTCTCTGGGTTTTCTGGAACACCTATGACGCGGATGTTATTGCGTCTTGTCCTGTTCTCCTAATCCTCCAGCCGATGGGACATTTGGTCATTCACCGATTTCAAATTTCCAAGTTCGGTTTGGAGCTCCCCCACATCGGCCGTGAGGCTGGAGGTCTTCAGATCCAGTGATTTGACTTTTTCGTTTGTTTTAGACAGGTCGGCCCTGATTAGAGTGACATCTACGGCAACCGTGTCGATTTTGTTAGCCAGGGCCTCATATTGCTGGCCGATGGTGTCCCTCATGCCGGTGATGGCGTCCATAATGTCCTGCAGGGACAACTCAACAGGAACAGAAGGGTCGTCTCTGACGTCCTCCGGGGTACGACTGGAAAGCCCAGGGGAGCCTTTGGCTTGAGTATACCGATCCATAACATTTGTCTGGACCGGTCCACCACGAAGAGAAGTCCTAGTCTTCCGCTTCTCGGCGTCACCCCTGCCCGCCATACTGGAGACTATTTCCCGGAGGGGCTCACGCGACCTGGTGAAAATGGCCACCGGCAGTCCAGGCGCCAACAAAACCACAAGAGCTGTCTCGTATGTCCAAGAAAAAGTCACAGTGTGATCCAAAAGAGATAAAATGAGGAGGCAGTTCAGGCACTAAGTGGGGGCTGGGTTGGTCCCCAGCCGGGCGTAACGGTCTCTCAATCAGACCATGCGGGGATCCGGAAACGAAACCGAAAGTAGAGATGCGGCCACCAGGGAGGCCCCACTGCCTTTGTTGTTCAACTCCGTCCCGGATCCGCAAGTAGCCAAGTCCCCGGCACAGCCTCCAGGTGGGCCTTGAAAGTTCAAAGTGCCGTAATTTCGGTTACCCAAGTCCGATTTCAATTCTGAGAAGAGTTATGGACTCAGTTGAGGTTCATCTTCGAAGAGCCGTCCAAGAAATCAGGATATCCTCAGGATAAATTGCGAGGAGTGGCGAGAGTCCGGGGAGCCCTGTGCTCACCCGACCATCTTGGATGCTCGCTAAGCTCCTCCCCCGTGTCTACAATTTTTAACCTGTCTTTTTAAGTATACTCTAAATAGGTATCTGTAGCTGTTATAAGAAGTAAAGGATGACCATGCTGTCCAGTTTTGATCTCCGTAGGCAGACTAGAAATAGCACAGAGGTTGTCGGTTTGTTTCTGTTTATTTGTCCGAGCCCTCAATATAAACTCATTGTCTCCTTCTGAGGAATTTGTCTCCCACCATATTTACCTTGAGCTGATCTACTTTAGATTGCCCATTTAGTCACTGTAATTGAATGGCCACTTCCCATCTCCTTTTCTAGGAAGTAGCCTTTCCGGTGTCCACTGTTGCCCTAACCTTTAGACTTCTATGGGGTCAATTAGAGTGGGCAAATGGCCAACCAGGGTGGAGGAGCACCGTCCGCCCTCTTAAGAGATTTCTCACCTTTCTGATGGGGCTCTCTGCTGTGAATGGGTCCTCCACTCCGTCAGGCCCCTACGCAGGCTCTTAGGGTTCCTGTGCCTGCCAAATAGGTCTGTCAAGTTAGAAGTAGTTTATGTAACCTATTCAACCTGTCCCTTACAGCTCAAAATGAAAACAAGAATGGATTCATCTCAAGTCCTCATGCACAAAGCAGAAAGCAAGAAAGGCAATCTCGTGTCATGATTGAGATGGGTGCCTAAGAATCATTTTTGCAGAAATTGATATATTGATAAACTTCTCTGAACTTCTATTTATGAGTTCACTAATAAGCCCTTGTCCTGAATGTCAAAAGCAGGTTCATAGGGAAAGTTGTTGATGGTGATTTATTCTGTGCTGTTCTTAAGCAATGTGAAGGCAGGCTACAATTTGTCTTTCTGATGAATGGTTTGCATGTGGTATTGGTCTGTCAATCACTCCGATTCCTAGCCTGCCAAATCATTCATCATCATGAAGCTGCATCCTGGGACAGGCAGTCATGACTGCTTCATAAAGAGCTCAACACGTTCAATAAGTTATAGTATATCTTTTTTTAGAAATTATCTTTCTCCTAAAAGCCTTCGTGTACTTGCAACCTTAGACTGGCAATAATATTGGACTGTCTGGTCCAGGGTTCGAAAGAACTTTGGGCTGTGACGAGTAACAGTAAGAACCTGAGTGAAAATTACCAGTAAGTAATAAGACTATAACCATCTAATCACCGTTCTGTGTCACATTCCTTACAGTATGAAGATGTTGCAAGCAGTCCTTTCATAAACCTCAGTGCTGATAGGATGTTCTGCTGCAACAGGTGAGTACAATGCCACAACCAATCGCCATAGAACCTACCACAGACACTATTTGCCTACCAAACTATCCACCTAATCTGACCTCAGACTGCATAGCAGGCTCAGAATAAGGAAACCCCTCACCCCCACGAAGGGACACCAACTGAAAAACTAACTAACCCACTACCATCCACTCAAAAATCAGTGATAGCGAGGGCCCAAACAACGTCACACCAGAGCCGAAGAGCAAGGGAGAATGCAGGGAGCACCACTCCCTGCACCAGACACAAACTGAGAGGATATGTCTGACCTCTCCCCTAATAAGGGAATGGGTTGCTCTTATGTTGTAAGGGCTATGATCAGGAAGGGATTTCTAGGCCATGTTTGTGACACCACAAATGACTTTTTCTGTCTCTGACAAGAATTTTAGACCAAAAGAGGAGTCTCTGGCCCTCACCCTAGCATGACTTGGCCTCTTGCAACGTGTGTCGATCCTTTCAGTCAAAAAGACCCTTCAAGACTGCCGGGACAGTCGCAGCAATATGTCGCATAGAAGATACCCCAGACCTCTTCAGCACCCAGGACCTCAAAGGGGAACATCATCCCCAGCCTTCATCCGCTGAGGAGACGTTCTTGCCCAAAGAAAGTTCTGTCTGCGATGATCTCGAGATTGAAGATCTCCTGCCAGCTCAACAGGTCAAGAGTACAGTTCCCTCTGCAACACCGCTCCGAGCTTCTACCCCACAAGAAGCATTCAGCCACTCTGGACCTCCCTCACCCTCATCCTAGTGGCTCCCAGCTGGGTCAAACAAACCATGGTTCACCACTCTCCTCCTGCTTTTGGTGGTTATGCATGAGAGGCTTCCAGAGCAGGCCGAAGCTTTTCACACAGAACCATGGAGAAGTCCAACACCCATACCCAAAGAGTCTCAACCACACGATTTAGCTTTTGAGATCTTAGAATTTGGCTATCTTAATCTACCTCCAGAATGCATGAATATTCCTAAAGAGGCACTCAGGCTAACTATTCATGCCTGCTACACTACCAAATGGAAGAGATTTGTCTATTACTGTGCCTCAAACGATATTGACCCCCTGGCAGCCACAGTTATGAACATCATTTGTTACCTTCTTCACCTCCAAACGTGTGGTCTAGCTTTCACCTCCAGCTATGCCTGCATATTTCCAAAATAGGCAACATGTATCGCTATTCAGAATTCTAATCATCAAAGCTTTTATGGAAGGATTTAAGTCATTCCTCCCAGGGTACCTCCAGCCCCAATGTGGAACCTTAATATTTTCCTCACAAGACTTATGGGTCCCCCGTTCGACCCCTCCAGTCATGTCCCTTACTGTTTTTTTCTTGGAAGTTAGCTTTTCTAGTAGCTATCACATCACTAAGATGTGTTAGAAAGCTCCAGGTTTTAACATTAGAAGAACCTATTTTTTCAGGTTCATAGAAATAGGGTGGCCCTTTGTACTAACCCAACATTTCTTCCAAAGGTGGTTTCTCCTTCCCAACTTAACCAGTCTATAGAACTCCAGTCTTCTTTCCACAACCTAACTCAGTTGCAGAAAGGGTTTTTCATACCTTAAATGTCAACCAAGCCCTAATATACTATATAGATTTATTTATTTATGCGTTTTTATATAGCGCGGACTTTCCCCGAAGGTGTCAGAGCGCTTCACAATAGGAACAGAACTGATACATGAGAACATTACAAGCGAACAAATTACAAAAGCAAATGCTAAGTTACATGAGGCAAAAGTGACAATCGTGAGAAAACAAATACAAGAGGTAGCAAACGGTGCATTACAGGAGGAAAAAGTGACATGTGTGCAGGTTACAAAAGCGTACAAAGTACAACTAGAGGTAAAACACTGCAATACATGGCAGACACTCAAACACAAGAACAAACGTTATGTAGGCAATGGTGGCACTTGTGCAAGTATCGAAAGCAAACAAAATGTAAGAGGTAGCAAACAGTGTGTTACAAGAGAAAAGTGACATGTGCATGTTACAAAAGATTACCAAACACAGGTAAAAGGGTAATACTGCAATAAGTGGCATACACTCCAACCACACGAACACACTGGGAAGGCACTTCCATAGTCATGGAGAATAACATTTTCTATAATAAAAGGTCTTCCTTCAGATAATAGAGAGGGCATGAATTAAATTTGGAAGTGTCTTTGAAGGAGGAGAACTTTGAGGTCCGTTTTGAAGGCCTGGGAGCAGGAGATGGTCCGGAGCGGAGGCGGAAGTGAGTTCCAGATTCTCACTGCGTTGCCTGAAAAGGATTGGCCCATGGTGGCTAGTGACATGAAGTGGTGGGGAGAATCAAGAGCAGCAGGTCCTCTGGGCTCATGGTGGGAACAACTTAATAGCCCTGCACCCCCAACAAATTCGTTTTAACAGTTTGAAAAATCTAAGTGTAATTTCTCTAAATAAATAAACAAAAGTACTTACTGACATGTGTTTCAATGTGCTGGCCTGTACTGCATACCTTTTTTTGTCTTCTGCAACATCCGCAGGCTAGCCACCACTTAGGGGAGTATTGCTTTTCAGTGTATGCACAGCATGTACAACTACAACCACACATGCCTGGACCGAAAAATGTTACTTCCCCTGTAAGCATCTGTTCTTGGCATGTAGTACTGTAGCTTGACATGCGCCGACCCTCCTTTCCGAAACCTCTGGCTGTTGCAGTTACCATTACTTTTTGCTTCCCTTGCATAGTCATCTCTCTCTCGTTCCTATGTCGCTATACTCCAGTCGTTCTCACCCTTTGTTCGGAAAAACAATATAACAATGGAGCCAATGACCATGTGCATTGCAAGTCGCACTACCTCATGACTCAAGAAGAATTCTTCGAAGAAAAACAACTTCCGCGCATCTGAGCCTATCACTTGATGTCAGGAGTATGCACAGCATGTGAGTCTACAGCACTACATGCGACGAACAGATGCTTACAGGCTAAGTAATATTTTCTTTTTTGTGGAAATAGGAGTCTTAATAAAGGGGAGCTAATAGAAGTGTGCTGTATGATGGAGCCAATTGCAAAAACAACAAGTGATGGACCGAATGTGGATCAATGTCACACATTCCCCCAGTCAAAAGATCTGGGCCCAAATCCATCGTTTTTTTGCACTCCACACCACCCTGGGTTAGACAATGGCGATATGCAAATCAGCTCTGACCCTGTTGCCCCATGGGAACAGTCCAGTCCGAACTACAAAAGCCATGTCCTTCCCAGAACGGAATCAAGCATCCGAGGACCGGACCGGTTTCGAGGTAACACCTCTCATCAGCCCGGCTAGCTTGACTCCAAGTGGTGTGGAGTGCCTGGGACCCACGTCTGGGCATCCCCAGCGCACTTAGGGCGGCAATTGCAAAAACAACAAGTGATGGACCGAATGTGGATCAATGTCACACATTCCCCCAGTCAAAAGATCTGGGCCCAAATCCATCGTTTTTTTGCACTCCACACCACCCTGGGTTAGACAATGGCGATATGCAAATCAGCTCTGACCCTGTTGCCCCATGGGAACAGTCCAGTCCGAACTACAAAAGCCATGTCCTTCCCAGAACGGAATCAAGCATCCGAGGACCGGACCGGTTTCAAGGTAACACCTCTCATCAGCCCGGCTAGCTTGACTCCAAGTAGTGTGGAGTGCCTGGGACCCACGTCTGGGCATCCCCAGCGCACTTAGGGCGGCAATTGCAAAAACAACAAGTGATGGACCGAATGTGGATCAATGTCACACATTCCCCCAGTCAAAAGATCTGGGCCCAAATCCATCGTTTTTTTGCACTCCACACCACCCTGGGTTAGACAATGGCGATATGCAAATCAGCTCTGACCCTGTTGCCCCATGGGAACAGTCCAGTCCGAACTACAAAAGCCATGTCCTTCCCAGAACGGAATCAAGCATCCGAGGACCGGACCGGTTTCGAGGTAACACCTCTCATCAGCCCGGCTAGCTTGACTCCAAGTGGTGTGGAGTGCCTGGGACCCACGTCTGGGCATCCCCAGCGCACTTAGGGCGGCAATTGCAAAAACAACAAGTGATGGACCGAATGTGGATCAATGTCACACATTCCCCCAGTCAAAAGATCTGGGCCCAAATCCATCGTTTTTTTGCACTCCACACCACCCTGGGTTAGACAATGGCGATATGCAAATCAGCTCTGACCCTGTTGCCCCATGGGAACAGTCCAGTCCGAACTACAAAAGCCATGTCCTTCCCAGAACGGAATCAAGCATCCGAGGACCGGACCGGTTTCGAGGTAACACCTCTCATCAGCCCGGCTAGCTTGACTCCAAGTGGTGTGGAGTGCCTGGGACCCACGTCTGGGCATCCCCAGCGCACTTAGGGCGGCAATTGCAAAAACAACAAGTGATGGACCGAATGTGGATCAATGTCACACATTCCCCCAGTCAAAAGATCTGGGCCCAAATCCATCGTTTTTTTGCACTCCACACCACCCTGGGTTAGACAATGGCGATATGCAAATCAGCTCTGACCCTGTTGCCCCATGGGAACAGTCCAGTCCGAACTACAAAAGCCATGTCCTTCCCAGAACGGAATCAAGCATCCGAGGACCGGACCGGTTTCGAGGTAACACCTCTCATCAGCCCGGCTAGCTTGACTCCAAGTGGTGTGGAGTGCCTGGGACCCACGTCTGGGCATCCCCAGCGCACTTAGGGCGGCAATTGCAAAAACAACAAGTGATGGACCGAATGTGGATCAATGTCACACATTCCCCCAGTCAAAAGATCTGGGCCCAAATCCATCGTTTTTTTGCACTCCACACCACCCTGGGTTAGACAATGGCGATATGCAAATCAGCTCTGACCCTGTTGCCCCATGGGAACAGTCCAGTCCGAACTACAAAAGCCATGTCCTTCCCAGAACGGAATCAAGCATCCGAGGACCAGACCGGTTTTGAGGTAACACCTCTCATCAGCCCGGCTAGCTTGACTCCAAGTGGTGTGGAGTGCCTGGGACCCACGTCTGGGCATCCCCAGCGCACTTAGGGCGGCAATTGCAAAAACAACAAGTGATGGACCGAATGTGGATCAATGTCACACATTCCCCCAGTCAAAAGATCTGGGCCCAAATCCATCGTTTTTTTGCACTCCACACCACCCTGGGTTAGACAATGGCGATATGCAAATCAGCTCTGACCCTGTTGCCCCATGGGAACAGTCCAGTCCGAACTACAAAAGCCATGTCCTTCCCAGAACGGAATCAAGCATCCGAGGACCGGACCGGTTTCGAGGTAACACCTCTCATCAGCCCGGCAGGACAAATGGAACACATAAAAAGAGATTAGGCGTAGGTTTTTCAATATCAGTTTCCATTCTTTAAAACAAAATCTGTAAAAAGTCAATGTTCTAAAAATTCTACCACTTACAGTGAAATGTCCCAAATGTTTTCAGTTCAGTGCCTCTTAGTGCAGGAGGTAGCCAGAAAAAGATTTTACAATGTCAAGAAAACAGGACATTCTCTGAAGAGCATCGCCAAATAATCCACAGTGGAAAAATGCATGCAATAGGAGGAACAATGGAGTTATTTGTCACTTCTTGCACAGTTATTGTCACTATGATGGTATGGGATTCTCTGATGACAGTTCTTAGTTGGTTGGACTTTCGAATAAGAGCTTTGTGATGGGTTTTCATTATCCATCAGTCAGAAAGTTACTGTGCCAGGGAACACATGATGATACTTTGATCTCTTATGTGCTAATAGGCGTTTGTGCCATATGCCCTATAGCAGCTACACGAAGAGTGGATAGGGAACATAGCACAACATACATCCCCAAAGGAATCATGGCGCTAGGACTGTAGAATTCAAGTATCCAGACGATTCCAAGAAAGTAATTAGCCCTGAAGAGCCCTGTGGAAGTATTCACTGTTGACCGGGTCACAGAGGGAGATTTGAAGCAAATTTCAGAGTTGCAGGACCAAGATAGAAAGGACCCCAAGACAAGCAAGCTAAAAGCAAGGACCCAAGAAGAGGAAGTGCTCTGGGACAAAAAAGGGAACCGAAGAACATGGCAATTAAATCTCACCCGAATACAGCCAGGCCAAAGTCCAAAAAGACTTGGGCCTTGCACTGAATTTGTTGAGTGTCCTGGAGTCGGTAGAGGCTGCACCGAATATCCAAGACATGGTCTGACTTAAATCAACCAAGTACAAGCTTAACCACAACATTTTGCACAACCTGAAGTTTCTGAATTGTCCCAGCTGGAAGCCCCAAGAAACAGACATTTACTGTCCCTTCTTGAGTTCGCAGATGTTGATGTGAGGATGTTTTTAACAAGCCTGGTCTGGTAAAAACGAGGGCACCACAAAATACACCTGTTCACCTGGAAGCAAGTCCTTGTCAAGATAGAATCCAATGATTTTGTATTACCTTGGACAGAGGGGAAGGCGGACTTCCTATTTGAGCAGACCAAACACAGCATTCCATAAACTATTGTGGGAAAAGATTAGGGGTTCTGTGTGGTTACCACAGAGAATCAGCTGGTTGCTTCTTATCCAGGCTTACATAGTCGAATAAGAGGACAGAACATCATGTTGAAGTACAGAAAGATCCACTGGAAAGGAGCGGGTGCACAGCATTAATTTGAATTGCATCGCAATAATACCAACAACTTTAATTTTTTCTTTTTCTGAATCCTTTTATTTTTCCAACGTGTTCCAAAATTCATGATTTCTTCCTGTTTTTCCACCAGTCACAAGAGAGGCGCTAACATCTTCACTATTTTCTAAACGGTGCAGAAATGCTAATCCAAGCCTTATCCTGCATCGCGACAGTGTACATACGTTTTATCCACAAACCAGAGTCTTCTACCCAATGCATTTCGGGCCTAATTTCCGGCCCTTCGTCAGGGGTTTTGTTTATCTATAAATGCAAAACATAGAAGTTAGCTGTGCTATCCCAGTCCCACGCAAACATTAATGAACATTAAGGGCTACTTACAGTAATTCAAGAAAACCTCTTTGCAGCCATTAATACAGTTTTGAGGTTAGGTCTTGTATCGATCAATTAAAAAGAGGCGCTTACACAGGTGCTGGAACAGTAAGTCTGGCCATGGCTAAACTTAAAAACGTTCAGCCAGTCAATACACTATCACTAATAGCTAAAGCGATAGAGAAGCACATGGCTGCCCAGGCTCTGGAAAGGTCCGTGACAAGTATCAAGCAGGCGTATGGCCTAAACATGGCAGAAAAGTAGTTCTAGCTGCAGCTTTATACTTGGCAAGACGAGGGGCAATCAGGAGGGGGTTTACTTTTAGATCTTTGTGGCATTTGGCACAGTAAACCTTGACATCTTGGTCGACCGTTTGAAGGCATTGTGTCTCACTTGGCGGGCATTCTCCGGGTTCACCTCTTTCCTACAGACCAAAACTCAGTCTGTGGTGCTGTCATGATTCTGCTTCCCTGGAGATCAGACTGCCCAATGGTGTTCCCTGGGCTCAGCATTGTCCCCAATTCTAGCTTACCTATCTATTAAAGCCCTTAGTGGGATAATTTGATACCTTGGCTTTGACAGCCTCTTGTATGAAGATGATGCTCCAATGCTCCTGAAATTTGATCACCACTCAATAACTGTTATTGCAAGGCTTAAAAACTGTCTCCCAGGCATCCAAAATTGGATGACCACTAATTTATTCATGATTAATTTTGATAATACTGACTTGCTAGTCACAGGAGAGGGGGTTGACTTTGAGGTTCCGTGAATTCTGAACCTGGGTCATAAAGGTCGTGGTTCTGTTACGATTTTGGTAACAGCGAACCGTAAACAGTGAGCTCAGCAAGTATGAGTGTTTTCATCATGTTACACCGATGGATTCACTGTGTATTTGAAGATTTCGTTCTGAATCCTTGTGTTCCATTTTGTGCATGGCAGCCATTTTGTGGTTGTCCTCACATAGGCCGATGACTTTAGCTGACTTCTGGATGACCTGAGTGAACTGACCCTGTTGCCTGAAGCTGACCTTGTTAGACCAGTTCCTTGCCCAGTAGCTGATCAATATTAAGGATCAGAGCACAGAAGATTGTAAAGTTTGGTATGCACATACACACCCCTTATCCTACTTCTCATCTGTTTCTGTTCCTTCTTTTTATGACCTGTTTACGATATGGGTTGTGGTCTTTTATTATGGGTTTGTACAGCTTGTGTAAGAAGGAATATTGGGTTTTTTGCATGCTTGCAAAAGCTAGGACTGCCCCTTACTTTTGTGCTGAGTTTTGTAACCCTAAAACATATAAAAGGCCTCTGTTCTCTGTATTCCTCAGACTGCCTCATTCAGTTGCTAAGGCAGCTGGGTGACGTAGCCTCACTTATTAAATTTAATAAAGATGTCTTTTCATATTTCAGCTTCTGTGCCAAGTTCTTTTTTTTATTAGTAAGTATTCCCGGAGAATGAAGATTTTCCATTTCCTCAACTTTGGTCTCTTGTTTTTGGCCACAGCAACGGGCAACACGTCCTACTCTGGACTCCATATTAATAAAAAAAAAAACATGGAGTGTTGATTAGCCTACAACTATCATTCCTGCACCAGATGTCCGAAAGTCTGATCAACACTATACAGCCACTTCAAAACTGGGTAAGGTGTCCTTTCTTCCCTTTGTAAACGTTTGGTCAAGTGGTTGTCACTTGCATCCGCTGTCATCTGGCTTATGGTAATGTCATCTAACTGGGCCTGCCCATAGCACTGTTGTAATGTTACAGTGATTACAAAATATAGCAGTGAGACTAGTGATGGGACAAAATAATTTGATCAAGTCTCATGCCAGATACCATCTAAGCTGGATGGCCTTAGGAAACTAGATTATGCTCGGGACAGTTTAGCTTCCTTTTCTCTCCAAGATAGTCACTCCCCTACCATGCAGCAAGGTCCCGCTGCTCAAGTGCTGCTCTCCTACTTAAAGTGCCTCAGAGTAAAAATCACTTACAGGAGGAAGGGCCTTCCTGTCACTCGGTCCTAAACTCTAAATTGGATTGCCCCTGTGTATTCCAAAATTTTGTTGTGTTTAAGTAGGCATGTCCTTCTTATCTCTGGGCTCAACCTTAGACATGGAATGTCCTCCTGAAATAGTTTGATTTTGTAATGTTTTCTTTTGTTGTGTTAGCTTTTTTTTTAGTAGGCTGGTTCTAGCGTCATGATGCTTAATTGGTCATGCTGTTAATAAGTATAACAATAAGCATACTAAGTGGTGCATTTCCCAGAACATAGGAACCATCATTCTTAAAACAGATAATGCATGCAAACACAAATCAAATTCTTAGCATTCAAGGCAGACCTGGGGCTACACATTTTGCTTCTGTATCCAGTGGCAGCTGGTGTAAGGACAGATTGGTGGGGTGGGACGATGACGACGGACTAAACCAAAAAAAAAAAATAAGAACTTACTTTCAGCCAGCCCCATCACGTTCTTCTGCTCCTCTGCAGACAGGCTCCCAGAATCGGCTGCAGGCAATCCTGATGCTGCTTTCTTTCAGCATGTGAGCTGCGTCAGGATTGGCCTGAGTTCCCTAGATTTGCACTCCCACTGAGACTGGGAGCCTGTGCCTGCTGTCTCCAACCCGGCAACGTAGCACAGGTTGGTGGCAGCTTCAGTGCGCATGTCAGTTTGGCCGTACAGAGCCGGCTGGCCAAACCCACATGGACACTGAAGGCAGTGCATACCACTTCCCGCTCAGTGCCTGTCAGCCCCCTTGCCCTGCATCGAAGACTAGGCGCACTTAGAAGAAAAATAAAACTGGTTTAAAACCAGTTTTATTTTTCCAGTTTTTGAGGGTACTGCGGGGGGAGGGGATTCTGCACCATAGCGGAAAAGCCACCGCAGGCTGAATCTCCAAAGACCTATTGATGGGGCAAGTTGTGATGGTGCAAGAGGGGAAAGGCCAATTGGGGTAAAGACAGCCTTGCAAGGACGAAACGCGGAATAGGTAACACACCCTGAGCAAGATTTCTGTTTTTGAATCTCTTCTGACCCAAAACTAGACTTTGCCTAGAGAAGAGTCTAGTTTTTACTAGAGACACTGACGGGGACAGATAACAAAGGCATGGATAAAAGTTACTAGGAAGGCAGGCAATGAATGAAAGTCTGATTGTTTTGCTCAATGCATTAAGTGCTGCCTTGTTATAAAGCTCTGTTAACATATTGTTCCTCCTGCTCTTCTCAGCCCACAACCTGACGCCTGGGCCTCACAAGAGCAGACAGTCAGGCCTGCAGGTCATGAGAGTGTGGGTTTGCGCTCCTGGGTGGACATCATATAATACTCTACTTAGGATTGAAAGTGCCTCAGTGGGATTAGACCCTGCTGCTCCCAGGTGGGCTCCCTATACCCCTCCGTGGCTTAACATTCCCTCGCGTGTGTTGGCCTCATGTTCACCCTATTTAGAATCCATATAGCACAGGCGACTCACCAGTGGTCCATAGGCGGAGGCCTCGTGTCCATATAGCAGTCCTTGGTGACTTAGCAGTGCCTCTACTGTATTCTGTTCCTCCTAGGTGCATTCAGGTTAGTGTATACTTTGGTTGACCCCCGCTCATACACACACCAGTGTCCAGTTTTACCTTATGATCTATTCTACTCCTAAAGATGGCAAGTGGCTGCATGCAGAACCATCTCTATTCTCACACACGGCAATACCTGGCACTAATGCTTAGAAACATTTGGCTACGCAATGCTTAACCTCACAGATCTCACCGTGCCCTTCGAACCAGATACTCTGACGGGCACCCAAGAACCAGATCTAAATCGAAGCTCTATACATCTTCGCATGGGGTGTGATTCACTATATTGGTGATACAAACTGAGTAGCTACTGATTCGAGCATTCAGAAAGTGGTTTGGAACTCACAACAGGTAGGAAAGTGCTGTACAAATCACAATACTTTTAATTTTAAAAGCACAATAGGAAAAGTTAATTAGAGGGGTGGGGGGGGGGTTGTGACAATGGTGATCCTGGTAGTATGTATGGCAAGATGGCCGCAGATATATGTGCTTCCAATCAGGCACTCCAGTTTATCAGCAATATTAATGTTTCTTGGTTCCTCAGCTGTGATGTGGTGTTAACTACCTATTTTAGTGAGTTATAAGAGAAGCGGCCATGCAGTACTCTGGCAACAGTCCACTGACTGCCGAGGGACTCGTGGGCCGAGCTTTACTAACACTGGCCACTGCACTGCGACACGAAGTCAAAAAAAGCAACACATCAGTATTTACTTTCCAGCGTAAAAGGTATTTTGCACTGGAAAGGTGCCATTTTTTCAGTGCAAAAAAGCTCTGTGTCACCTTGTGTCAAGGGGGCGATATCTTGTATGAATAGCCAGATCTAATGAGATAGCCAGACTGGGCTGTACTTGAAAAAATAACGCCCTTTTGAAGCTTGTGCTAACAAGAAGAAACGTTTTAATTTCTCAAAAAAAAACCACACATTGCATGTGATGTGAAGTTCACATCAAGCATCTAATGCCTGGGATGCTTGTGTTTGTGTAAACAGAGGAATTTGTACTTGAAGAGTATGCTTTCAGTACAAATCCTACGCAAGATCGCGCTCCCTCACCTCTGCAAGGCTCAAGGTAGTCAGACGGCACAGGCGCAGCAGGCCAATCTTAATACATATGACACTGCCCTGATTTTTGTTTACCACTTGTGCAACAAATTTGGTTGCTTTTCAGCATAAAAAATTTGTAAATCTACCCTCTAGAGTCACAGAAAAATGTCTTATTGCCCCAGATACCGCAGTAAAACAGCAAGATGGCAGCAACCGCCCAGGAACATGCTCAGGCCCATCTCCACTTGTGCACCAGGCTCTCATGCGGTTATGACTTCTGGAGGGGCCAGCATCACAGCAACAATGAGTGATTAATTGAGTCTGCACTGATCGTGCAACAGATTTCCAGAGAGGCACAGGAAACTGATGGACACATGAGTGAGCTTAGGGAGACCAGAGTAGCTGTATTCATACTTGTCCCAGCATCATAACAAATAAACATATAAAGCATCTTGACAACTACCCAAGGGGTGGTACAGGCTGGAACTTAAAGAGCAGGGATGACAGGAAAGGTTATCTGAAACAGCACCACAGTCAAGCCTGGGCCCAGACGATCTCTAAGCAGGCATACAAGTGATGAAATCACTTTTCAGTGTGTTATCTCTTCTAGAGTCACATGTGTGTATTGTGCATTATTCTGCCATCAAATGTTTGGGTCTGGAAGTGTTTAATTATAAAAGTGTTTGCCCTAATTGTGCATCGACATAGGCTAAGTCTTTATCATACACTGTGACCTAGAATGTAAGCCCTTAATGTGACCTTTATTTTAGATTCTATTTTGGGTTGAGTGGTGCATCAAACAGGCTACCGAGGATTTCTGCAAAAGAAAGTCATGAGGACATTGTTGAAAGTAATTTAGAGAGTAACCACGATTGATGTTACATATAAACACAGTCGGAGAATGATATGCATTGGAGATGGTGTCCATGAGATTCTTTGACACCATTTTGCGCCAGAGTGAGAGAAGGCCTCTTCAAGGAGTCTAGCAGAGAAAAAATATGGATCCACGAGTGGGAAGGCAGTTTGTCTTCTATGGGCCAATTCTAAATGAAGACTATATCAGAAGCAAGGTCAGCGGTGTTGTGTCCACTCCTACAAGCTCCACTAACAAGGAAGGGTGGTCACAACGTACACATGGCGTTAGAGTTAGTATACATATGGAGAGACAGTGTGAGTAAGATTCGTTGTGTAGCTGCTTGGCTTTTTCTTACATGTATTTCTCACTATCAAACAGATTCTTCATACATGGCTGTGCTGCTGGGTGTATATATCTATTGTATTGCATTTAATGAAGCCAGCCAGTTTTCAATTGAACATCTCTTGCGGCCTTAGTTTTAGAATTAGAACACTAGCAAATTATATCTGCTACAGAAGTGTGTTAATTCAAGGAAAACAAATTTGCACTACTACAGATAAAAAAATAAAAAACGCATACAAACCTGAAATACAATTTCATTACTGGGACCGGTAACTCTTTACTTCTGTGGGTCATTACAAATCCACCAGAAATGCAGTGGAATGGTAGTTGAATGGTAGAAATATTGATAACCATGTAACCTCACATTTTCCTGCTTTGCTACATTACAGTTTTGAAAATTAGGAGGCTAAGGTTAATACAACACACTTTCTGGTACGTCCTTAAATGTGTCAGATATTGTTTGCTGCTAGTGAAGATGCAAAAATGTACCAGCAGTAGCAATAATTATGCCAGTTACTCCACATTTTAAAAGCACCCTCAAAATGTGGTGGTGATCGCTCCTTGTAAATAAATTATTGCCACAATCAATACAGCTGCGCTTGCATACCAGTTCACAATCCACACCCTCGGCTTAGGTTTGGCACCATATATGTTGGGAAATTTGAAGTTCAGCAAGCATACGGGTAAAATCACCAATAAGGTTTATTTAATTATCAAACATATTACATTACAGACAATTGAAACAAAATATATATCATTTCAGCATTGTCTCTTCCATATATAAAAGATACATTTTAAAATTACAATGTTTAAAAAAGTTAAGAGCAGCATTCAAAAATATCAACAAAAGGCAAACGCTTTTGTTTTTCTTCATTGCATAAAAAATTACCCATTTGGTTCTTCAGTTAACTGAAGAAATTATCATAATATTTTTTCACTATGCTACAACATAAAGTGAATACAATGACTCGCAACTGTAAAAAGTACCAGTTTGATTATCCATAATAAAAATTATTTTTAAAATTGTCATTTTTAGCTCTAGCCATCAGGACCTTTTCTATACACTTGCCATGGGCGCAAAGGCCAAAATACCCACACGAAAAAGCCTCTTAATAAAGCCCTTTGGTCGGGTGCTGATAATACTGTATGCGAGGTCTTTGACAATTTTTGGCACAAATTTATACTCTAGGTTTCTTGGGGGGTGGATCCTGCAGGCTAAATTTAGGTATTTCAGCTGAAGGTGCAAAGGGGATTCTCTTCGTTGTCACTTTTTTACCTATTGTCTCCACCTGTAAAGGAAACGACAAAATAGGTATAATTTCACTGTCAATTATTGCTTCAAAAAATAATAACAGGAAAAAAAGACAGACATTAGAATACCTGTATATTTTTTACAGAATGAACATTTCAAGTTTCATGTTTGTTCTATGAAGATAAAACTAGTGTCACTGTAACCTCAGCCACACTGTACATCTGACAGGTTCAACTTTGAAGGCTGACTACAGGAAGCTGGACGTTTCCCTTGATGGATCCAGTCTCTGGAATTTTCTCTCCCTGGAGGTAATCTGGCAACACGTTTGATCTTAAAGAGATTGCTCCAAGGATTAACTTGGTCGTGCTATCCACCGCATTCAGGTGCGATTATTATCGGTCAGTTTTCCATTAATAAGCTGCATAGACGTGGCAGCAGCAGGATATCTTTTCCTCCTGAATATTAGGGTTTTGCGAATCGCTACATTTTCTGAAGCTAAAACCTAGATATGTGTCTCAGTGTAATCTGCAACAAACATGCTGCAAAACTCTCCGAATCAAATTAGCATTACCCAAGTGTTGCCGGAGGAACCCACTGTTTCAGAGAAACTCCTTTCACTAGTCCAATATAAGTCCAGAGAGAGTGGCTTTTTCTTTTGCAAAGATCAAATCTTCAATTTACATCTGTCCCTATAGGACAGATTTAATTTAAACAGCCACCAGGTTCGCAAAACAGAAAAGGAAAATGCTACTTAAGAGTATGCATCTGTTCTTGGCATGTAGAGCTGCAGATTCGTACACTATGCATTAGATCGCCCCCTGGTGTTGTGCTCGGATGATTGCAGGTTGTTGTCTTCTTGGAGAAGTCTTTGTAGTCACAATATAGGTGACTCCTTCCTTGGACAGTACTGCGCATGGGCATCGGCTCCATCCTTAGATTGTTTTTCGCCATGATGGGAAATGATGAAGTTAGTATAAGTGAAGAGAAAAAAGGGATGTCCATGCGTGTGCATCTAAGTAAGATGAGAACTGGAATGTATACAAGTCCGGGGTGGCGGGAGGGCATGTACGATCTGCAGCTCTACATGCCAAGAACAGATGCATACTGGTAAGTAGCATTTTCCGTTCGAGGCATACGAGCTGCAGATCGTACACTATGCATCGATTGTGCAGCAGTGTCTCCCCTAGCGGTGGTCGCTTGTATCCATTGCAGTAGTCTGAAATAGTGTTCTAAGGACAGCCTGGCCTACTGCAGCTTGCTGCTTGGCTTGCACATCAACACAATAGTGTTTAGTGAAGGTGTGTGGTGTAGACCATGTTACTGCCTTGCATATGTCCTCTAATGGTATATTTCCTAAGAAATCCATAGAGGCTCCTAGTTTGCGAGTGGAGTGTGCTCTAGGAGGAACCGTTAGTGTGCGTTTAGCTTTTTGATAGCATATCTGTATACACTTTACAATCCACCTGGCAATCCCACCTTTAGAGATAGGGTTGCCTTTGTGTGGAGGAGAGAAAGATACAAACAATTGTTTTGTCTTTCTAAAGGATTTAGTTCCATCTATGTAGTATAGTAGAGCTCTTTTAACATCTAACGTGTATATGGCCCTTTCTGCTACAGAGTCTGGGTTTTGGAAAAAACTGGTAACTCTACAGATTGGTTTAGGTGAAAAGGTGAGATAACCTTTGGGAGAAATTTTGGATTAGATCTGAGAACCACTTTATTGGGATGTATTTGAAAAAATGGTTCTTGTATAGTGAACGCTTGTATTTCATTTACTCTTCTGAGAGAGGTGATGGCAACATGAAAATCAGTTTTCTATGTGATAAATTGCAGTTCACATTTATGCAGAGGCTCAAAAGGGGGTCCCACGAGTCTCGTAAGGACAAGATTTAGGTTCCATACTGGAGAAGGTGGCAGCCTGGGAGGGATTATTCTCTTTAATCCTTCCATAAATGATTTGATTGCAGGTACCCTAAAAAGAGACAGGTGTTGCCTGTTTTGTAAATAGGCTGCAATTGCTGCAAGATGTAGGCGTGTGGAAGAGTATGCCAAATTAGACCTTTGTAGATGTAAAAGGTAACAGATGATATTTTGGATGGAAGCATCCAGTAGATCAATGTGATTATGTTTGCAATAAATTGCAAATCTTTTCCATTTAGCGGCATAACACGCTCTGGTAGGTCTCCTGGCCTCTTTAATGATATTCATGCAGTCTGGTGGTAGGTTGAGATAACCAAACTCTAAGACTTCAGGAGCCAGATCGCCAAATTCAGTTGGTTTGGGTCTGGGTGTCTGATTTCTCCATGGTTCTGTGTGAACAGCGAGGGTGTGAGCTTTAACTTTTGATGTGGAACCAGAGAGAGGTCTAGTAGTGTGGTGAACCACGTCTGGCGTGCCCATGTGGGAGCTACTAGTATGAGCTTGAGAGACTGTTGTTTGAGCTTGCGCACCACTAGTGGAATGAGGGGGAGAGGCGGAAAAGTGTACGCCAATCTGCCTGACCAGTTCATCCATATTGCATTGCCCTTGGACCGTGGGTGTGGGAACCTGGCGGCGAAGGTTGGGCATTCTGCATTTTCGTGGATGGCAAACAGGTCTATGTGAGGGTGCCCCCACTGTTGGAAGAATGGCTGAAGAACTTGTGGATGTAGCTCCCATTCGTGAATCTGTTGTGACTGCCGACTTAACAGATCCGCTATCTGATTGTGAACCCCTGGAAGGTGTTCCGCTAACAGATATAGGTTTTGAGGAATGGCCCATCTCCAAATGTTCTGTGCGAGCTGGGACAGTTGCAGAGAGTGTTCCCCACCCCAACCCTCCCCGGTTTTTGTATATAATACATCGCTGTCATATTGTCCGTCCGGATTAAGACAGCTTTGTTTTGTACTTGAAGCTGAAAAGTTTTGAGTGCTAAGAATATGGCTATCAGCTCTAGATGGTTGATATGGAACAGCTTTTGTTGGTTGTTCCATCGACCTTGAGTAGTATGGTGTAGAGATGGGCCCCCCATCCTGTGAGGGATGTGTCTGTTGTGAGCACTATCTGTGGAACAGGTTCGAGGAACAGCCGTCTTAATGTCAAGTTTTTGGTGTTCCACCATTGCAGAGAGCGATGCGTCTGTCTACCAACACCAGGTCTGTAATGTAATGTAATGTAATGTAAAAAAGACTTATATAGCGCAACTTACACCGGACGGTTTCTTGGCGCTGTTCACTAATTCAACGGGAGGCATGTAGGGGAGAAAAAAGAAGATTATGTGTAGACGCTGCGGAAAAGGTGGGTTTTAAGGAGAGACCTAAAGTGAGGGTAAGAAGAGGAGAGTCTAAGTTCCAGCGGGAGAGAGTTCCAGAGTGAGGGGGCCAGGAAGGAGAATCTGAGACCTCCGTGTTTTTTGCGCTTAAACCTAGGTGTCTGGAGGAGCGCATGGTGAGAAGATCGGAGGTGTCTGGGGGGGACATAGGGGTGCAGAAGAGAGGAAATGAAGGAGGGACCGATGCCGGCCAAGGATTTGTGGGTCAAACAGCCTAGTTTGAACTTACAACGCTCCGATACAGGAAGCCAATGAAGGGCTTTGAGCAGAGGACGGACGTGATGATGTTTTGGTTGATGGTAAATCAGGCGGGCTGCCTGATTCTGTATTAGCTGAAGTCTTTTAATTTGATATTGTGGGATACCTGCATACAGGGCGTTGGCATAGTCGATCCGAGAGATGACTAATGCCAGCAACACCAGGGTGAGAGCTTCGGTAGTCAAAAAATGGGCTATTTTACGAATTTTCCTAAGCTGGAAAAAGCAAGAGGACACTGTGGCACTGACCTGATGTTTCATGGAGAGATCGTGTGAGATGTAGACCCCCAGGCTTTTTACCTTGTCAGCAGGACAAGGAGAGGGGCCAAGGGAAAGGGGCCAGAAGGTGGAATTCCAGGGGTTGGATGGGCCTCCGACAAGAACAAGCTCCGTCTTGTCGGGATTAAGTTTGAGATGGTGAGCGCCCTGTCTGTGAGCTGACCCTGAGCCAGATTCCACTGTTGTGCCAGACATTCTTGTAATGGACGCATTTGCAGTCTTGCATGTGGTACTATGAAGATGCGAGATGCCACCATGCCTATTAACCTCATGAACACTCTTGCTTGGAGAGACTGTTGGTGTTGGAAAGTGGAGACTAAGGCTTAAATGCTCTGTATCCTGGCTGGACTGGGATACGCTAGAGCTGTAGATGTGTTAATGGTAGTCTCTGTGCTCCATGCCAGCAGCCATCACCCCGCCCATCTCATTCGAAGCATCCCCTATGGGCAGATGCTCAGAATTAGACGACTGTGCAGTACTGATGCACAATGTAGCCAAGCTCAGGAGGCCAGCAAAAATAGATTCTTGGCCAGGGGCTACAAGGCAGGCGAAATTGATAATGCCATGCGCAAGGCAAATGTTTTACCTCGCAATCTGACCCTGGAACGTAAGCAAAAGAATAGAAAAGAAATATAGGCCTGCTTTTTTTTCACTGCTGCTTTAATTCATGTATATATCTGCAACAACTTTTCCTTTTAAATAGTTTCAAATGAAAAGCTAGTTTGCTACTTGAGACTAAGTTAAAGGGAGTGACAGAAGGGCATTTTAGGTAAACAGTCTAGAGATAAATAATCCATCAGGATTTGTACAGGCAGGACAGCCCAAGTTTAGTCCCTTTCTTACAATGTAAAATAATTTTCAAGCATGTGAAGCATTACACCCTTTAAGTTTTCACATTATTTTGAACTCCTACTGCAATAAATTCACTGTGAACAGATACCCTTATAAAAAGGTCTCATAATTATCTACTTGTGTTATGGGGGAGGGGTAAAAAATATATATGGATCAGGATTACATTTGTTTGTTATTAATTAAACTTACCTACGACAGTTGCTGCTACCCAGGCACTTGGCCTTTTAAGTATTTGGGGAGGTGAATAACATTTCTAATAATATCTAATTTCTAAGGTTAGCTGTGGACCACAACCATTATCCATACACTTGTGAACCCAGCCCAATGTTCTATCCTGGGTACACAGAACTCCACATACAATTCTTATATCATTGCCTTTTGATGTTGTAAGACCTCTGCAGAGGGACAGGATAATTTACTGCTGAACGTAGTGTTCAACTCCCATAAAAGCTGCTTACTGAACAGCTTTAGAAATTTCAAGTTACTCCAATTAATTGTGACAGAAAAAGCTGTAAGCCCAGCATTAGAATATCAAACAGGTAAAAATACAACTTTCCCACAGATGCTGTAATACAATCAGGTCAGGTGATATGTAGTAAGCTCCTGTCATTATGGAATGTACACATCCTGCCCACCTCTTTACACAACACACTTTGGAACAGAAAAGTTCCCGAGGTCATATACTGTAATAAGATCTCTCTACGGTGCCAAGACTTGCATCATTCAATATAAACTCAAGTTAAGTTCATCATATTCAGCAAATACTTTTTTTCCTCAACACAGATGGCGGACAATGGTTTATGGCTCTACAGGATTTTGTATAGAGTTTCATGGAGTCTCTTTGTAGATGTGTAGTCTCTACTACCAGGAAGCGGAGACATCTAAATGGCCCAGTGGGTAGACAGTAGGCTGCAGAGAGCTTATTAATAAGGCTCTAAATTATTGTGAGCAACTATATGGTTTTGTACTATGGCTGTTTTCTTTGAAGGATTCTGCAATAATTTGCTGCTGTTGTACAGATCTCGCCATGCCAAACACAATAAGAAAAAAATGGAAATAAATAAAGTTCTTCACCTGTGTCATAACTTCTGTCCCATTATACTGAAACCTGCCTACATTCACACCTGTCATAGCACCTTGTATGGCCTGGAAAATGTAACAAAGTTAGATGGAGCGGTAGTCAAGGAGGGCATCTGCATGCATACCTCTCAAACACCCGGACTCACACCTATGTGACCTGCATGCATCACACCAGGTTCTGTGCAATTGCTGATCACAAAAGAAATCTTCAGCTGCAGGGTCTCACATGCTAAGTGTGTATAAATTCGGTCATAGCTGCCCAAACCTTTTCATAATCTTACGCCCAGTTCCCTTTTCAATGGATAGAAAATTCGGACTGAGGTTGAATTTACAATAACTCAAGTGGAAATTATTTATTTTATTCTTACTGGTCTAAAATTTTAGGGAGCGCTGGAGAGCTCTTCCGCTATCATTGCTTGGGAGGGCGGTGCTGTTTATGATGGCCCTACCTCG
This sequence comes from Lissotriton vulgaris, assembly GCF_964263255.1. Classification (NCBI taxonomy): domain Eukaryota; kingdom Metazoa; phylum Chordata; class Amphibia; order Caudata; family Salamandridae; genus Lissotriton; species Lissotriton vulgaris. Next base: position 10,491,818 of record NC_141690.1, on the reverse strand, counting down.
ATTTTTATATGTACTTCAGAACACAATGGACCCAGTACCGGTCTCCTATTTTAAAGAAATTGAGGCACTTCAGAGGCAGCTTTTCTGGAATGGTAGACCCGAATAGCATTTGCCAAACTAACTCTCCCGTGTTATGATGGGGGGATTGGAATCCCGGCCTGAAGGAAATATTACTGGGCTTCGCAACTAGCGGCTGAGAATCATGCCATTTACGGCCCCCCAGGGACCTGGTTTATGCCATGGACCACGGGCAGGCACCTGGTGGGGATATTAGCAGGACTTTGTATGCCAGGTCTGGGCACTTTCCGCTATCGGGCCCAACTGCGCATGCAGTACATGTGTGGCACGCTGCTAATAGTTATTTGGGCTGGGAGGGAAGATTGACATTGGCCACCCCCCTGTTAAATTCTGAGAGACTTGGGAGCTTGTGGAAGTCTAAGGGATTTGACAAGTGGGATCTTATAGGGATCAACCAGATGAAGGATGTGTGGGGAGGAGACAACATACATACATTTGACTTTCTGAAGCAGCAGTATAGTTTGCATGATAATGAACATTATCAATATCGTCAGGTTAGACATGCTCTCCTCGCTCACATATCTCGGGACACTACGCTTCCGGAGGCTTCTCCTCTTGAGGATAGAGTGCTGGATGGGCACCTTCCCGAGAAGACTATCTCCTTAATGTATAGGAAGCTTGTTAATAATATGGAGGACCCGCTGGGACGTATTAGAGCGCAGTGGAGTGCAGATGTGTTGGAGTTAGATGACGAAGACTGGGTGGTGGCAGTTTCCTCCCCGAAGGTAGTGGCGATTCAGATGAGGCTCTGACTGGTGCAGCTAAAGATCTTACACCGATCGTATATTACCGGGCCTCGATTGGTGCTTATGGGACGAGTGGAGAGTGCAGAAGAGGTTGTGGAGAACCTGGCACTTTAATACATATTCTTTGGCACTGTGTGGCAGTACAGACATTCTAAACAAGGGTTCATGACGAGATAAAAGAAGTATTGGGGGAGGGAATACGAACAGGAGATCGGAGGTGTATACTGAATGTGTGGGAAACCACGAATCTAAATGTGTATCGGAAGCAATGGGTGACACAAGCGTGCATGGTGGCTAAACAAAATATAGCTCAGCTGTGGGGAGCGAGCCAGCTGCCTCGAGTTTCCAAGTGGGCAGAGAATTTGGACTGGTGTATGTTTAGGGAGAAATCTGTATATGTGGCCAGGGGTTGCCCGGAGAAATGGGGGAAGGTTTGGGGGGCATGGAACAGTCATCGTGGTGAGATATGTGCGCCTCCGGCGCGGCGAGTGGAATCGGAAGCGCAGGAATCCCCGTGATCCTATTAAAGTATAAATTGTTTCGTGTAATTCTGTGCATGCGGTATTTTGACCTATAAGAGGAGAAGATAGTTATTTCACCTGGTGTTTCTTTTTCCTTTTTTTTGTTAATTTGTCAATAAAAAGAGTTAAAAAAAAAAGCCCTTTTAGGAAACATTGAGGAAAGCATTAGTGATTAGCTAAACGGTGGACATAGCAATTACTGGTACTAGTAAAGGTCTTCAAAAAATGTCCAAACAAGCATTAGTTCAGAGAGCATAGGCATGATGCCCTCTATGAGAAAGTGGAATTTTAAAGTGCCTTGGACTGCAGTGAGCAATGATAGGTGAAAGGTGTTATGTCCAAGTCTCCATCAATAAAATAAAGAGAAAAACAATTTTTTTTTTTTGCTTAATGGACAACTAAAGTGTGCAATTTAACTTGCACAATAAGCACAGCATTTGGATAATAAGGTAGCGAGAGCCTGTCTCGATTACTGAGGAAATGAGAAACAAAATGTAATTTGTGTACTTTTATTTACTAATAAAAATGCTTTGATGGGATAATAGACCTTGATTATAGGTTAAACTTCTCTTACGGGTCTCAAGCCAACATCTTTTTGGATAAGAATGAACCTCCTTATCTGGATTAGGACTTTTCAATATATATTACAAAAGTTCTATTTCAGACACAAAAAGCATTTGTTTTGGTAATGTAATATCTGGTTTCATTCCTGGCCGCATGGTCAGCAAAAAAGATCAGGAGTCTAAACTGGTGACCAAAGGTTATGATCAGCCCCCCCCCCTCTCTAGGAGCCCTTCCCAAGACAGATGTAACAAAATGCTACAGGACAGGAGAGAAGGCAGATACCAGGAAGATGAATATACACAGACTAGTGTTCTGCATTTTGCTCCCAAGTAGGAGGATTGCTTGAGGCCTTTACTTTTACCCGTGGCTTTGCCTACAGAAAAATGTTCATGCAGGAGGCACTTGACCAGAGAGCCTTCTGGAACAGTACACAAAAAGAGGGGAAGAGAGTAATTTAGATCCAGCACACTTCCTCCAGAAGAACAAAAAAGGTGTGAAGTTCTGTGAAAAGGCGTACTCTTGGTCATTCTAAACAAAGAGACCATTCAGGCCATAGGGAGCCTTGTTTTTCAGATACACAGACCCTATCCCACCGAATTGCCATGCTCCATCACTGAATCGTGCTGCCCGGTCCAGAAAGTATCCCGTCCTGCAGTACTGCCCTGGAAAACTATCAGGCCTGAAGAAATTTACAGATTGGACTCTTTGGAACACGGAACCAGCTGTTACTAGCCCAAATGGCATCATGATAAATCTGTATGTACGAAAATGTGACAAAAGCAATAGCAGCATTAGAATTTTCATGCAGTAGGGCCTGGTGAAATGCAGAGGGAAAGTCAAGCATGTTGAAAACTTTGGCTCCTTGAGATAACTGAATCCAAGGCTGGAACATTAATAGTTATAGTTATTAACATTTAACGCCTTCATTCATAGGAATAGAAGAACACTGATGAGTTGTTCAAGCACCTGGAATTACCAATACCTGGAAAATGTGAAATTACGGGCTGCAGAAATACAGCTTTTAGACAGTGAAACGTCCAAGCATGGGAATTTAAATGTGGCCGTCGTGCAACACTAATTCCAGAGTGTCATCCATTTTGATCCAGACCTTATCAGGCAGCAGAATACAAAGTGGTAAAAACACAATATTTTCTAAAAGGACGTTTTAAGTCAAATAAAAGGTATCCTTGGGTATCCTGTCCCACTTGATCCAGTAATTTTAATCTTGGGACTGAAAACAATATCTTTGGGTGGGATTACTAAAACTTATTTGATGCTAGTAGTGAATAAGCTGTTAGCCGCTAAACAAATGTTTTTCATTCACTGCAAATATACTGCTGGCGATGGTACGGCTAGCCTGAAACTTACTGGGGGAGGGGGGAATAAATGTAGGGAACTGCTCCTGGTGTATCTGAATGAAAGCTCACAGTTTTTGTAATTCCAGAGATCATCCCTTAATTTCTAAAAGGACAAGAATTCAGAATTGTAAACCGAAAAGAAACGGGTTTGATCTACATCCAATAGTAAATCTCAAATCAGATAGTTGTCCGTGACTCGGATAAGACAGAGGTGTGTTAGCTGTCCGATTCCTGACAGGGAGGAAGGGATGGGCTATGCCACTGAGAGACAAGGGATCTATAGCATGTCAAGTATTAGTATTGTACTTTGGGTGGGTGTGGGGAGTTATTTTATCTAGGAGTCATTTAATATCAATAAAATGTGTTTGAAAAACCCCAGAAATTAGCTCAACATTGTTAAATACAAGACAAACTGCATTAAAGCACGATTAAAATTTTGATGGATTAAACTTGAAAGAAAATACCATTAAATGTGGTACCTAGTCACGTTATTTAAAGTGAGATAATGACCAGCAAGAACATTACATATTACAGCAAACAGAAATAGGAGACTGAACGTTTAAACCAGAAAAGGGAAAGTCAAGCGAAAGATTGGACAAAAATTGCTCTAATGACATAACAGCAACTTTGGGACAGTCTTCCACTAGAGATGGTTGGAATCTCTTCTCTGTAAGAGATTATGTGGAGGGATTTCCAAGCTTATGGCATTCAGTAGGCACTGTGGACAAAAAAATAAAAATAAACTGTTTTAAAACAGGCTGAACACTCCTACAACTGTGATCCCACTACCTCCTTTTCTGAAGGAAATGGTTGAGGCGGTTAGTGTCCTGATCTTTTTTTTTTTATTGAATGTCCATGTAATTTGAAACCGGTTTGGAAATCACGCATACCTAGCCATTCTCCTGCCTGCATTAGAAAGGAGAAGATGGCATCCCAACGAGGGTGAAATCAGGGAGCTAGTCTAGGGCCTGGCCCTTGATCTGGGAAACTGCAAGAATGATAGCTTCCACAAGTCTCCCAGTCGGGGGCAGGACCACAGGATGTGTAGAATGGAGTCTGTGCATCCACATCCAAGCCAGCAAGTCTCATGGTAAGTAGAATTGATACTGTGGAGGTGGTATGAGGTGACGTGCCAACAAAGCAGTATTTTTAGAGGATGTGTCTGCCTCGGGGTGTGGCCGGCAAAATTATTAGTATGGAGGAACACCTTGCCATTGTTCGCTATCTAATGTAATATTAAGATCTTTCTCCTAGTGGAAATGGAAGAGGAATATGCTACTTACCAGTATGCATCTGTTCTTGGCATGTAGGGCTGCTGACATTCATATCTGTGTATAGATCGCCGCCTAGTGTTGGGTCCGGATGACCGCACTTTGTTGTCTTGGAAGAATCTTCGAAGTATCACAAGATAGGTGACTCCTCCCCTGGACTACAGTGCGCATGGGCATCTTCTCCATCCTCAGATTGTTTTTGGCCATTGTGGCAGAGATGGAGATAGTAAAGTAAGAGATGGCCATGCCAGAGATAATGCTGCAGCTGCGACAGGCACCGGGGAGGAGGGCGGGCGATATGAATGTCAGCAGCCCTACATGCCAAGAACAGATGCATACTGGTAAGTAACATATTCCGTTCGAGGCATGTGGGCTGCTGAATTCATATCTGTGCATAGACTGTAGAGCAGCATCTCCTCCAGCGGTGGCTACCTGTGCCAGCTGCAGCAGTTTGATAAAGAGTTTTGAGGACAGCCTGGCCAACAGCAGCTTGCTCTTTTGCTTGCACGTCTACACAGTAGTGTTTTGTGGAAGTGTGTATGGTGGTCCATGTGGCTGCCTTACAGATGTCTTCAAGAGGAATATTTCCTAGGAAAGCCATGGATGCCCCCATTTTCCTTGTAGAGTGTGCTCTTGGGGGGATGGTTAAAGTGCGTTTTGCCTTTTGATAACATTTTTGAATGCATTTAACTATCCATCTGGCTATTCCTGACTTTGAAATAGGATTTCCTTTGTGTTGTGGTGGTGCACAAGCAACAAATAGTTGTTTTGTCTTTATAAATCATTTAGTTCCGTCCACATAATAAAGTAGAGCTCTTTTTACATCTAATGTGTGTAGGGCTCTCTCAGCTACTGACTGGATTTTGAAAGAAAACTGGCAGTTCTATTGATTGATTGATATGGAAATTGGATACAACCTTAGGCATGAGCTTAGGGTTGGTTCTAAGAACCACCCTGTTGGCATGTACCTGCATGAAAGGGTCTTGAATTGTTAGTGCTTGTAATTCGCTCACTCTTCTGAGTGATTTAATGGCAACCAAAAATGCAACCTTCCACGTTAAGAATTGTAGTTCGCATGAGTGTAGAGGTTCGAAAGGAGGGCCCATAAGTCTGGTAAGTACTATATTTAGATTCCAGACTGGGGAAGGGGGGTGTCTAGGAGGGATCACCCTTTTCAAACCCTCCATGAAGACGTTGATTGCTGTTACTCTAAACAGTGAAAGGTGTTGCCTGTTTTGAAGGTATGCTGCTATAGCAGCGAGGTGTAGTCATATAGAAGAGTATGCTAAGTTACACCTTTGTAGATGCAGCAGGTAACATATAATGTTTTGTATGGAAGCGTCTAAAGGGTTGATTTGGTTATTGTTGCAGTAAATAACAAATCTCTTCCATTTAGCTGCATAACAAGCTTGTGTGGTTGGTCGTCTTGCCTCCCTAATGATGTTCATGCAATCTGGGGGCAAGTTAAGGTATCCAAACTCTAAGACCTCTGGAGCCAGATCGCTAGGTTCATCTGATTGGGATCTGGGTGTCTGATTTCTCCATGGTTCTGAGTTAGAAGATGGGGTGCAAGGCACAGTCTTTGATGAGGAACTACTGAAAGTTCTAGGAACGTGGTGTACCACGGTTGTCTCGCCCATGTGGGAGCAACTGGGATTAGCGTGAGTGAGTGTTGCCGCAGTTTGCGTGCCACCAGCGGGATCAGCGGTGCTGGGGGAAAAAGCGTACGCAAATCTGCCTGACCAGTTCATCCATATTGCATTGCCCTGTGACAACGGATGTGGGAATCTGGCGGCAAAGTACTGGCATTTGGAGTTTTCTTTTGTGGCAAACAGGTCTATTTCTGGGTGATCCCACTCTTTGAAGACTGGCTGGAGAACTTGGGGGTGAATCTCCCATTCGTGTAGTTGTTGGCTGTGCCTGCTGAGCAGGTCGGCAATCTGATTGTCCTTCCCTGGAAGGTGTTCTGCTAGGAGAAAAATGTTTTTGGGAATCGCCCACTTCCATATGCTTTGTGCCAGATGGGACAGCTGTGGAGAGTGCGTTCCTCCCTGTTTCTGGATATAGTACATTGCGGTCATGTTGTCCGTCCGGATCAACACCGTCTTGCTGTACAAGTATTTCTGAAAAGCTTTCAGAGCTAGGAATATCGCTAGCAATTCTAGTTGGTTGATAAACAGCTTTTTCTGTTTGGTCGTCCAGAGCCCTTGAACTGTGTATTGAAGGAAATGGGCTCCCCAGCCTGTCAGTGATGCGTCCGCTGTTAGTACTAGTTGTGGAACCAGCTCTTGGAACAGTCGCCCCTTGGAAAGGTTTTGTGGGTTCCACCACTGCAGAGAGTTGTGTGCGCGACTGTCTACCAACACTAGGTCTTTTAGTTGTCCTTGAGCCTGGTTCCATTGCCGTGCTAGGCATTCCTATAATGGGCGCATTTGAAGTCTGGCATGGGGGACATGAATATGCAGGAGGCCATCATGCCTATGAGCTGCATAGAGACTCGAGCTGGCAGAGAGTGTTGTGGCAGGAATTCGCGAATGAGTATCTGCATGCTGGCTATCCTTGCTGAGTTTGGATATGCCTTTGCCATTGAGGTGTTTATAGTGGCTCCCAGGAATTGCGGTGCGTGGGATGGCTGCAGATGAGATTTTGTGTAGTTGATTGAAAACCCTAGGCTGTGTAGCAACTGAAGTGTTTGAGATATGTGTGCTGCACACTGTTGGTACGATTTTGCTTGTATTAGCCAATCGTCCAGATAAGGGTACACATGGATGTGTTGCCTTCTGACATGTGCCGCCACTGTCGCTAAGCATTTTGTAAACACTCTTGGAGCCGTGGTAACCCCGAAGGGCAAAACCTTAAATTGGTAGTGTTGACCTTCTATTGTGAACCAGAGGTATTTTCTGTGGGCTGGATGGATGGGTATGTGAAAATATGCATTCTTGAGGTCCAGTGTTGCTAGGAAATCTCCTTGTTGTAGCAACGGGAGCACTTGTTGTAGTGTGATCATATGGAAGTGCTCCGATATATATGATTTAGAGGTCTGAGGTCCAATATTGGTCTGAGGGAACCGTCCTTCTTGGGAATAAGGAAGTATAGGGAGTATACTCCTGTCCCTTGCTGGTAGAAAAGGACTTGCTCTATGGCCCCCTTTTCCAGCATGCATTTCGCCTCTTGTTGTAGCAGGGTGATGTGTTCCGTGGACATAAGAATATGTCTGGGTGGTATGTTTGGTGGTGTAGAAGTCAGTTCTAGGCAAGAACGAAACTGGATAATTTCTCTCACCAAGCCTGTCCGCGGTAATTGCGTGCCAGACAGGTAGGAACTGTTGGGAGTCTGGCTCCGACCGGTGTTGGGTGGTCTGGAGGTAGAGTAATGAAGTCACTGTTTTGTGGCAGTGGAGGCTCTGGTGTTATTGCCTCCACGTCCTCTTCCCTTATTATGGTTGCCCCTATAACCTCCTCGGTTTGTGTTTTTGTTGAAGAACCTTGTGTGTTACTTTAGTATGAGGCAGATGTTTGCGAGGTATTTCCTTGTGTAGTTGCTCTGTATGAGGAGTGTCGAAAGGAGCCTCTATGTTGCTGAAATTGCAATGCCCCCATTGATTTTGCGGTTTCTGTGTCTTTTTTCATTTTATCCAAAATGGTGTCGACAGCAGGGCCAAATAGAAAATCCTGATTGACAGGTTGGTTAAGAATGGTGGACTGCACCTCATTCTTAAAACCTGATATTACGCAGCCATGCATGTCTGCGTAGTAAGACGCTAGTGTTAATTGACCTAGCTGCGGTGTCTGCTGCGTCAATCGCACATTTGATGGAGGCGTTTGTTAAGAATTTACCTTCCTGTATAAGGTCATCAGCTTGTGCTTTACAAGGCTCAGGTAGGTGTTGCATTAGGCTTTCGAGCTGATCATAGTGCGCCCTGTCGTAACGAGCCAGTAGGGCTTGTGTATTAGCAATTCTCCATGAGTTGGAGGCTTGCGCTGCTACCCTTTTGCCGGATGCCTCCATTATTTTTGACTCTTTATCAGGGGGAGGTGCTTCCCCCTGTTGTTTGGGAGTTGGCCCTTTTACGTGCATTAGCCACTACCAATGAGTCTAGTGGTAACTGCCCTTTGATGTAAGTAGGGTCTGTAGGAGCTGCCCTATACTTCTTTTCTATTCTTGGATTGATTACCTGTGCCCTGGCTGTATCCTTAAATATGTCAGGTGCATGTTTTTGAACTCCCTTTAACATGGGAAGTGTTCTTACACTTTTTTCTGAAGTAGGGAAGGTGTCAACTAAGAAGTCTTCCTCGACAGGTTCATTATGCATGTCTACATTGTGGAATTGTGCAGCCCTGTCTATGAGTTGATTAAAGACTACAGTGTCCTCAGTAGGTGGCGGCTTAGTAGGATAAGAGGGTACATCAGGGATGTGAAGGGTCTGTTGGCTCCTCCCATGGTTCCTCTTGTGGTTGAGGATCTTGTGGGAAATCATATTGAGGCTGTGTCTCATCCCCCATGTTACCCTCATTGTCCCCATTGTGAGAAGAAGAGTAAGGAGCAAAAGTTGTAGTAGGCATGATAGGCTGAAAAGGGATGAAGGGTCTAGAGGGAGAAGTCCCAAAGTCCTTCTTCTTCAATGGAATAGGGGAATGAGAGCCAAAGTCCAAAGGCCTCTTCTTTCTATGCAGGATGGTAATTTTACCAGTCTCTGGATGAATATAGATCTTTGCCTGGTCGTCTGATGGATCTGGGTGGAAGAGTTATTCCTCTACAGTCCTGGGTTGAGTGTTAACTTCTTTGGGTTGGAACACCTGGTTTTGACGACTTTTGGTGTTTTATTGGTTTTCTTCGGCTCGGGCCCTTTTTTCGGGTCGACGAGTGTCTTTAGGTCTACCGGAACTTTCGGTTCGACACGTTTTCTGTGCTCCGTAGGCTTTTTTGGATGAGTGTCCTTTTCCGAGTATGTTCTTTTTTGGATCGACTGGTGTCTTTGGAGCAGTTATCTTTGGGTCGACAGGTTTTTCCTGCCGTGCTATGGGCTTCGGTACGGCACCCTTTGCCGGGTCGACGGATTTTGGAACAGTAGGCTTGTTCGGGTCGGCGACCTCCTTTGGTTCGGCGCCCTTCGGCTGCGTGCCTTTGTTCGGTTCGACAACCTTTTTGTGGTCGACAGTCTTCTTTGGCTGTGTGCCCTTTTTCGGATTGATGCCCTTCGGGTCGACAACATTTTTTGGCTCTGGAACCTTCTTCGGGACGATGGTACTGGGCCCTGGGGTCTCTAAAGGTTTCGGTTTCAATTTCGGAGCCGAGCCAGATGGCGGGGCTGGCGAAACTTTATGATCTTGGCTAAGGCCTTTTGGCGATGCCTCGACCGGAGCCTTTGGTAACGGGCTAATTGGTGTCAGGGGCAGGGTACTATTTGCCCCAGTGGGATCTCGTCATCGGAGTCAGAGTAGTTCTCGACGGTGCGATTTCTAGGTCAGAGTCTGGAGCTTCCGGTAGTTCCTGGTCATCATCGAAGATGTTGTCCGGTTCCGGTGCCTGTCGCTGCATCTCTTGCCTAGCGGCCCGTCGGTTTCGTATAGTTTTCTTCGATCGAAACTGGGTGCAGGCTGGGCAGGTTTCTTCCAAATGGTCTGGGGAAAGGCACTTAATGCATACTGAGTGTTTGTCAGTATGTGGGAACTTGAAGTGGCATTGTGGGCACCTTTTAAACGGCATTGTGGGCACCTTTTAAACGGGCTTCTTTCCATCGACTGTCGGCTCACGTGGCGTCGAAAAAGGCCCAACTGGCCCCCCTCGACGACCGATTCGAGATGGAAGGCTGGAACGAGCAGAGGGGTACCGAACGAGAACAATACCGTCGAAGTCAAAGGCTTTTTGGCCTTTAGAAAAGTTTTGTTTTCGATTCCGAAGTTGGCGTATATGAGTTAGCATCCGAACCCAATGGCGGAAAAAAACAATCTGAGGATAGAGAAGATGCCCATGCGCACTGTAGTCCAGGGGAGGAGTCACCTATCTCGTGATACTTCGAAGACTCTTCCAAGACAACAAAGTGCAATCATCCGGACCCAACACTAGGCGGCGATCTATGCACAGATATGAATTCAGCAGCCCACATGCCTCGAACATAGTTTACCCGCCGATGTCGGGGTGTGGAGTATGCAGTAGATACTAGTGGCCAAGTGTTTGAAAGAAGCACTGGAGGAATTTCGCAAAAGGAGTAGGTGCTCTAGTGGCGTGTGCTTTGATGTTGCCATATTAGACTCTGTGATGAATCTAGAGGTAATGAAAGAACTCTGCCTCGTGGGGATCCCATATTCCTGTTTGATCTCTTCGAAGGTTTTCCCTTGGTCCTACGAGTAGACAGCAATCCCTCTTTCTCCAGATTTCGAAGGTTAGTGTGAAATCTGTTTTGTCTATCACCCTATTCCTTAGAGCAGCATGGAGGTACTTTATGGTTTTATCTCTAACACATGCTGTCAGGGACAACACTATCAGGGGAAGCCCATCCTATGAATTAGCAGGTGCAATCAGAAGCCTTCCTCTTCAAAGAAGATCCCACTGCTGTTACCAGCTTCAACCTCAATCACCAAGAAAGAGCGAGATGAGGATCCCAATTTACCTCAAAAACCTCAGCATCGGGGGCGTGGCCAAGATGGCGGTGTGAGAGGACGTGCTTTGTCGAGCTCCCGCCGCCGGCCGCCGTTTACTAGCATATTCACAGCATTCGTCCCGGCCCGAGCGCTTCCCTAGCGGGCCCGACGCTGGCACTACTGTGGAGAAGTACGGGAGAGCAGCATTGCCGGTTACAGGCGCGTGATCCCCGCTGACCCTGCCTGGAGCTGTGGCGGCCACTGCGGCCTGAGGAGAGCGGTGCAGCGAGAGCGAGGCCGTGGTGGGCGGAGTCCGGACGCCGCCTCAGGTGCACCTGGACCCGGCAGCTGCGGCGACGGCTGGCCCGACCCACGCTGCGGAGCGCGAGGCCCCCCGTGATCCCAGGTCGGGGGCTTCTGCGGGCTTGCCGCATCCTCTCGCCGCCTCGGCTCTGATAGCCGCGGACATCACCGGCGCCTGCTGGGGGGGGCGTGTGGAAGAGCCCGGCGGGCGCCCTGAGAGCGGAGGTGAGGAGCGGGGGTGGACAGGCAGCCCCCCAGCGCCCAGCGAGCCTACATCTGTGGAGCGGAGACCGCGGGGGGACAGCGGTGATCGCACGGACCCCCTCACGAGCTGGGGGTTGGCGGCCCCCGCTGCGAGCCCCGGAGGCACGGTGGGACTGTCTGCAGGCGCCATTCTGAGACGCAACGCGCCTTGCTCGGGCCTAGTCTCGTATCCTTCCCTCATCGCTGGATCTCACCTGCAGCACTGCCCCTACCACACAGAGCCCCCTGTACGCCGCCACGGTATCGGGACTGAGAGCCCGGCGGGGGGCGGTAGCGGCCCGATGGCTTGAGTGGCGACTGTTGACTTGGGGACACGTGGAGACGCTCCCGCGTGGTGTTGGCCTGGCGAGGCCTCCTGCTCGGACTGTTTCATTGGCGGGCGCCGCCTCCGGTGCACCCAGCGCCGGCAGCTGCAGCGCCGGCAGGCCCGACCCGCGCTGCGGTGCGCAAGGCCCCTTGCGATCCCTGGACGGGGCTTCTGCGGGCCTGCCGCGCCTTCTCGCCCCTTTGGCGGCGCAGCCCTGAAGGCCACGGGTGCCATTTTGGAACACAGCACGCCCTGCCCGGGCCTAGCCTTGCACCCCCCCCCCCCCCCCCATTACTGGCTCCAGCAGTTCTGCCCCCATCACACTGCGTCCACCGAGTGCTGCCGTGACATCGGGGCGGCAGGCCCAGCGGAGGGCAGCGGCGACACAACGGATTGAGTGACAACTGCTGGCTGGGGGACACAGAGGGACGCGACCGCGTGGTCCCGGACCGGCGAGGCCTCCCGCTCTGATAGTTTCACCGGTGACCGCCCGGGTCCCCTGGGAACAGTTTGCCGCCTTGAGTCTGGAACTCGCCCAAGCACTACACCCTCGCACAGCGCGGGGGGCACCGGACGGCCCGCTCCCCCGACCCTGTGGGGCGGTCCACCCTCGGGGCCCAGAGGCCCGCAAGCAGCTGACATTGGTGGCGGTTGGCCGGCGCGCCGGAGGGGCTCCGGGAGGGGCATGTCCGGCGGGAGGCTCCGGAAGGACCGCACCATAAAGGACCTCTTCACCCCTAACGCAATGGGGAAGCGGACTGACCCCACGACGTCCAGCCACCGGAGGGACACGGAGAAGAAAGCGGTGGCCACGCCGCCCTCTGGACGAACAGACCCCGAGGGCCCCGTCACATGGTCTTTCCTGGAGTCCCTGTTCACCGGCCTGAGGGAGGACATCCACGCCTTAAAGAAGGAGCTCCAGGAGGAAATTAAAGAGGTCCGCCGTGACACCGACGCCATTGGGGAGAGAGTGGCGGACCTGGAGACAAAATGCGACGCACGGGATACGGAAATGGAGGCCCTACGGCAGGAGCTAGCCCGCATACATGACCAGCAAGTGGACCTCCAGACACATGCCGAAGACCTGGAGAACCGCTCCCGGCGGCATAACATTAGGATCAGGGGAGTGAGACTGTCACCAGACACGGAAGATCTTTTTAAGTTCACGCAGGGTCTCTTCAACCACGTTCTGGGCCGGCCGGCGGACACCCCCTTGCGACTGGACAGAGCCCACCGGACGGGTCCACCTAGAGCCAACGCAGCCCACCCGGCGGACATTCTGGTCTGTGTACAAGACTTCAGGACGAAAGAGGAGATCCTTGCCAAGGCGCGCCAGTTGGCACCGATCACCTATGGTGACCACTCCCCGACTTTGTTTCAGGATTTGGCCGCGATCACCCTAGAGAAGCGACGCATCTTTCGACCAGTTACAGCAGAACTGAGAAAGCACAATATCTCTTACAGCTGGGGTCATCCCTTCCGTCTGGTGTTTCGGCTTGGCAATATACTCCACCAGCCGCGTTCCCTCAGGGCCGCCTGCTGGGCCTTGAGGAGCCGGCGGTCGACGAGGGACCCACAGGAGAGGGTGCCTCCAGCGAGGAGACCCCAGGGCGATGGCAACAACAGCGGCGCCGACGCAGGCCCAGACGCCCCGCAGCTACAGAGATAGAGGAGGGGCAGCGGGCTGCGGTGGAGACCGTGGCGCAGGGCCTGGTGCAATCAGACAATGGCTGACCGCTGAGAGGACGGCGCGCTGGCCCTGATGAGCAAGGTAGAGCCGGGCCTGACTGGGCCGGCGGCGGGCGGTGGCTGAGTGCTTCTTGGCCTTCCCTGATGGAGACACCAACTCTTCACCTACAGTGGTGGACGGGGGGTGGGCCGACCCGCTCGCACTGTCACGACTGCCTCCATTCTACGGACTCACTTTACCACAGGTCCAGTGGCCTATTGACTGGACCTGGGACTATGTTGGACCGAGTTTCTTTCACAGTTGGGGAAAGGGGTGGGGGGGTGGGGTGGGAAGGGGGTGTTGTGCATGATGGGGTTGGAAGGGAGTTGGTTTGGGGGTGGGAGGGCGCTCTCCTTGTCCAGGGACTTTGGGCTCTTTAATGGGGGCCACGAGCTGGTTGTGCATTGAACGAGGGGCTGCCCCACACCATGCTGCCACGCCGCAAACGCCGGCCACAGCTTCCCACTCACTACGCCCACCATGACACGCCAATTGCGAATACTTTCCCTTAATGTGCGAGGCCTCAACAGCCCGGTCAAAAGCAGGGCGGTCTTGTCCTTCCTAGACCACTCGAAAGCCGACATCTGCCTCCTGCAGGAGACACACCTGGTGTCCAAGGACCACCACAGGCTGAAGTCGCACTCCTTCCCGTGGCAGTTCTTCTCCTCCACCCAGAAGAAGGCTGCTGGGGTAGCTATACTGGTTGCCAGGTCTTTCCAGGGGCGGGTCATGCAGAAAGAGGCTGAGATCAAAGGGCGGCTCCTCCTCCACAGCTTTCAGGTGGCGGGTCAGACATTATTAGTGGGCTCGGTTTAGGCACCGAACGAAGGTCAGGAAAGGTTCCTTCTCACAGCATTGGAGGCTGCCACGGCCACTACACACCCACACTTACTACTTGGGGGGGACCTAAACCTGGTGTTCCACAACACAGCAGACCGCACAGGCCAGAGGTTTGGACAAGTGGGGGCGCTCTCAGCGACGGGACACGCACACCTATCTGACCTGGCCATCACTGACTTATGGCGACACTTCCACCCACACATGGCGGCTTACACCTACTACTCGGCGGCCCACAAGACCTATGCGAAACTGGACTATTTCTTGTGTTCTTCACAGCTGACGGCGCAAGCTGAGGACGTAGAGATACTCCCGGGCTCACTGTCCGACCACTCGCCGGTGGTAGCGACCTTCCGGATAGCGCCCACACCGGCACCGCAGCGTCACTGGCGGCTCCGAGATGGACTCTTGCTAAACCCGCCACACAGGACAGGCTCAAGACCGCACTCACCCAATTCTTGGCCCACAATGCCAACGACGACACGACCAAAGCCACTCAGTGGGCGGCGCTCAAAGCAGTCCTGCGGAGCGAGATCATCTCCATCGCCGCCGCCGATAACAAGGACAGGGCGCTGAAAAGGGCTGAACTCACTCAGCGAGTGGCTGAATTGGAGCAGATGCGCCAACGCACCGGGGCCGCGCGGGAGTGGCGCCAGTTGTGCACTGAGCGAAAGATGCTCGCAGCGCTGGACCAGGATGTGGCCGAATACGCCGCCATCCGCCTCAAGCACGTGTATTACACCGGAGGTGACCGCTGCGGGAAGCTCTTAGCGAGCAGACTGCGGGCGCAGGATCAGAGACGCCACGCACGCTCCCTCAACTCCACGCTCGGGACGCAGGTCACGGAAGACGCAGCTATAGCGGCGGCTTTCGGCGAATTCTACGCCGGCCTCTACGACGCGGATTACCTTGATCCGAAAGCGGGCCTGGACTACTTGCACGGTGCGACGCTCCCCACCCTCACCCAAGCGCAAGCGGACTTCCTAGACCGGCCCATTGGCCTGGAGGAGGTCATATCGGCAATATCTCGCCTTAAAGTGGGGAAATCACCGGGGCCGGATGGCTACACAGCGGCCTTCTATAAAACATTCTGCCCACAGGTTGCCCCTATTCTACGCGACCTGTTTAACACCTTTGATCGACCCGGTGCCATTCACCCTGACCTGCTCGAGGCGGCCATATCGGTGATCCCTAAGGCCGGCCGTGACCCGGCAGACTGTGGCTCTTACCGGCCCATTTCCTTGCTGAACGTGGATCTGAAACTCTACACCGGCATCCTCGCGAGTCGCCTGGCGCCGTACATGAAGCCCGACTGGTCAGGGTCGACCAGTTGCTGCATCTCCCAAAGGCAGACTAGCGACAATACCCGGCGAGTCCTCCACCTCATCGAGGCCGGCTTGCGTACGAGACCGGGTTGCATGCTCCTCACCATCGACGCAGAAAAGGCGTTCGACAGGGTGCATTGGCCTTATCTTGAACAGGTGTTGCAGCACTTCGGGTTTGGGGAGACCCTCCGCCACCGCATATTCAACTGCTACCGGCGTCCCAATGCAGCGGTGCGGGTTAACGGCCATACCTCCCCGAGATTCGAAATTGGCAGAGGCACTCGGCAGGGCTGCCCGCTCTCTCCCCTCCTGTTCGCCCTCTATATAGAGCCGATGGCACAGAGAGTGCGACAACACGACCGCATCTCTGGTATCCGCTTTGGAGGTGACACTCACAAAATTAGTTTATATGCGGATGACGTACTGCTGTCCCTCACTGACCCGATGTAGTCTCTGCGAGCGCTCTTTGTGGAATCCACGCCTTCGCGCAGGCCTCGGGCTTTAAAATCAATGAGGCGAAATGGGAGGCCCTAAATATCTCGCTATCCCCCGACATCCTGGCAGAGGTCAAAGCGGAGTTCAAGGTACAGTGGTCAACCACCTCCGTCTCCGATTTAGGGGTCCACTTAGCACCGACGGTGCGGGCCACCGCGGAGGCCAACTACGTGACCCTGACGAAGAAGGTCCGTGATCAATTGCGGCGTTGGAAGCCGCTCACGCTGTCCTGGCTCGGCCGGATCGCAGCGGTTAAGATGACATTGCTCCCGCAGATTTTGTACCTGTTCCAGACGCTCCCCCTGCGGCCACCTCGGGAGTGGCTAAAGAACACCCAATTGGACTTATCACGGTTTATCTGGAATGGTCGACGCCCGCGTTTTAAACATACTATTGCGACCCTGCCGCCGGAGCACGGGGGAGTGGGGATACCCGACCTCGCGCTATACTTTCAGGCGGCACAACTGCGCACGCTGGTGGAGTGGCATCAACTAGAGTCGGGCAAGCACTGGCTCTTTCAGGACCAGGCAGTGGCCGGTCGCCCACTGCAGGGAGTCCCATTCCTCCCACAGCGCCACAGACCTCCCAACTTGTACGCCTCGGACATTACGAGCACTGTCCTTGGGGTCTGGGACAGGTTGGCCGTGACGAAAGGGTTGACTTCCTTTCCGTCGCCGATGACACCGATTTTCGATAACCCAGACTTCACACCGGGACTAGACACAAGGGCATTTGCGGCCTGGCGGGCGACCCCCTGCAGGGATGTGGGCCACATGTTTGACCTTAAGGGTATACTTCCGTTTCACCAGGTGAAGCAGGACTATGGTGTCGCCGAGGCGGGCCGCTTGCGATACCTGCAGGTACGGCACTGGGTCCTTCACCCTTCCATCTTGCCAGGCGCCCAACGACATCTCACACACTATGAGAAGTGGCTGTTGACCCGCACATCGGACAAGAAATTAATCTCAGATCTCTACCAACAGTTGCTCCTCACCAACACCTACACATACAACGCGGGTAGGATCAGGTGGGAAAGGGACTTAGGGCGCCAACTCACACTGAAGGAATGGGAGGGTGTCTACTACAGGGCCAGACATTCAGCCCACCACGCCGGTCTCACTGAGACGATGACCAAAATTGCCACATATTGGTATCATACACCCGAGAGGCTGCACCAGTGGGACCCCCGGGTGAGCGATTGCTGCTGGCGGGGATGTGGGGAACTGGGGACTCTGGAGCATTTGCTGTGGGGCTGCGACAAGCTCCGTCCGTACTGGACCCCCATTCTGGACTTAATTGACTCCCACCTAGATACACAGCTGCCCCGTTTCCCAGCCTACATCATACTAGGCCTGCCTAACGCCCTTATGTACCCCCTGAAATCCTGGAGGGGAAGACTGATCGCACTGGCATTGGGGGCGGCGGTACATAACATTGTGGCTCATTGGAGGGTGGCCCAGGCTCCACTGCAGCTGGGCTGGCTACATAGGCTATGGGCGATCCTGGGCATGGAGAAGCTATCACTGACCGCGGCGGGGAGGGGGTCTGACTTTGCAGCTTTATGGCAACCCTTCCTCTCCCTGTTGACCGGGGAATTCCGGGAGGTGAGTTACCCCCGGTATCTGCGGCTGCTGCGCCTCGCGGATACCCCACTACCGGAGCCTAAGAAACGCACACACAAACGCAAGGGCCCAGCGAGTGTGGCTCCGATTGGCTCGTAGATGAGGCAGCGCTGGCGTGTCACCCTGTGTTTGACTATTGGACAAGGAGAGGGGGGGGGGGGGGGGAAGGTGGGGGGGGTCCGGGGATAGTTTTGTTTAGTGTTGAAGACTCCTGTTCCTTTTTGCATTCTTATTAGCTCCGCTTGCACCTCTTGGGCACCTCTTTTGACGCGGCCGGCCCGGATGGGTTGTAGGCGGCTTGCTGTGTTAACTAAGTAAGTCTGGTATCACCATGTTGGGCGTAAGCAATGCCTCCGGCCTAGACCGCCTCCCCTCGGCGTCGGCGCTGATGCTTTTTGTGAGGTGCAGTGTGATTATTTTCTGCTCAATAAAAAGATTTAATACTAAAAACCTCAGCATCGGAAAGAATGCTTCCACAAGGCAAGGACCCACCAGGTCTTTTAAAGCAGTAAGTGAATTTCTTATAAAAAGTTCAAAAACTGTGTTCGAAAAGCTACGATCAGGGTATCTTCTAGCTAACAGCGTCAAAGAAAAAATTTACATTGGAAAGCGACAAGCTCTTTGCACAGCACTCCGATAAAGCAAACCGCTCATTACAGCAGTGAGTGACCCTCGAATATAAATATTCTGATGGCGAATGTGCACAGCTGGTCCCTTATGATACACTTCTAGTTGAATTATTACAACAACTATTTTAAATCAACAAGTGGACAACTTGGTGAAAACAAAGAGGAAACATAGGTCACCTGGAATCCAATATTTTGCAGCTCACTGTGTAGATTGTCTAAGACTCGCCTGCCATCGAAGATGAAAGCTGGCTTCAGCATTTTTTTGTGAATACGTTCAAAATCCAGTTCCTGCAATGAACCACAAATAAAAAGTAAAGAAGCAGCCCATGTAATTGTAAGCCTTCTATATTTTCATTTGTTTTCCGAGTTAATGCCATCTACCACCTTACCTTAAACATATCCCACTCCGTGCAAATAACAACAGCGTGGGCTCCGCTGCAGGCTTCATATGGATCCTTAGTAATATGGACCAACTGAGATACTAGAAGGGAAAGACCAGGATTAATAGAATTGCTTTTCAGGAAAACAAAATGTAGTAAAAAAAATTAACTTGTGCATTTGTAGGGGTAAATATTGTGCTTCCACTCAATTCAAAACACAATAAAGATATCACCTAAATTAAGGTACCTAAATTACAGACCTGGAGTATGACGTAAGGCGCAGTCTGCCTGCGCAGTGTTTGGTCAGCGATAAGCTTTCGTATTACAGAGCCACCCTCCTTGCGTTTAAGAATTACCAGGCAACTTCACTGCCAACAATAAACAAACAATTGCCTGTAACAGCTTGATTATACATTTTCTGTATATTCATGCTTTGTGGTTGTTGGGGCAGGAAAGTTCACTTGTTTAGCTCCAAGTTTAAAACAGACATTTGCCAAAAGGTTGTTAAGTAGGCTCTCCTATGATGGCAACTGGTTGTCCTGGACCAAACCCCCAACTGACAACACAATTTGATTGTATTTGTGCACTTAAGCTACTACTATATGCATAGAACAGCAATTATTTAGGACCACACATGGAGTTTAGGTGGGTAAAACGTGAATCCATTATTATACATAAACATAATAGGGCGGATGGCATGTTAGCCCACAATGGACAAAAGACTGGATTGCGGCCCAGAGTAAATACAAGTGGCTGAGATCAATTCAAGAAATTCACCCACCACTTTTTTGTTTTTCTTGGCCTAAACTTAGCAACCAGCATACCGGTGTTAACGGTACATTAAAGGCCTTCAGACAAAACAGCTGCGGAAATCTTGTTGGGAAACTCTGCCAAGCTCTGTTATTGTAGAAACAGACTGCACAGCCTCTTTAAAAGGCTGTCAAAGGTGTTTCCAAAGGGTCGGTTTTAGTGTCCAGTGGAATCTTAGCCTCATCTTCGACATGTAAAGTATTGTCTCTTTTACCATCCCCTATGCTGAAGTGTAGAAGTCTTGGCTGTTTGACAAGTTTCAGAATGTAGATCAGAGGATTATGCCTCGAGTCTGCAGACGTTGATGCCTTCTCTTTTCATGCGTTACATTGCTTTCTGCAACTCTAAGTAGGTCTCCCGTGCTTCCCTCCCCCACACCTCACTATTTACTGTTCCCAGATTTGGGAGGAAATGTAGAAATAGTAAGTCAGGATCCTTTCTGCCTTCTCTGTATGCATTTCTGCCGTAACAATATAAATATTTTAGGTATGCACCTCTCTCAAACTGAACGGGAGAACAATGCACGAAGAAATAGGGTGTAAAAAGTGGTTGCATATTGCAAACCAAAATTTTGCAAAAGGTCTTTGATTTTGTGATGTGACCCATGTTTCGATAGGTAACGCAGCAAAATCTTGAGTCGCAGGTGCATAGGTTGGGGGGGGGCTGTCACAG
Source organism: Lissotriton vulgaris (assembly GCF_964263255.1). NCBI lineage: Eukaryota > Metazoa > Chordata > Amphibia > Caudata > Salamandridae > Lissotriton > Lissotriton vulgaris. The sequence goes on along the minus strand of NC_141690.1, from coordinate 10,471,326 downwards.
AATGACCTGCCTAATTAGTATTACATAGTCAGGTCGCTAATTTTGATCCTCTGCAACAATGCAGACTATTATACTGGTGTTTGCATTCACTAACTGGAAACTGATTTTAAGTAGCTTGTATCCCTGGCTTCTTAAAGGAACTAGTGCCGCTTTAAAAAAATAAAAATGTATCCGTTGCCCCAGAGTTTGCCTGACAGGATTTACCATTGGGACATCTACAACATTGGAAAATGGTTGCCATTTCCTTTGAGGAACGGATAACTGATCAATGGTTTGCAATAATAGGTGTGGTTGCAAACCAATGGTAAATACCATTATGACTCGAAAATAGGAGGGAATGCTGCTTTTGCGCTCCTTCCTAGTTGCGATTCAGAATGTGTTGCGAAACCTAATTTGCAAGTCAGAAAGGCTTTTCCTACGCAAAAAATTGGTTCAGTAAATTGAAACTACCATTTTGTTGTTGCAAGCCTTGTACTTTTGCGTATCGCAGAGTTTGCTAGTGAAAATTCTTACATCTGGCCCAAGACATTACAATCTTGTGGCAAACATCAATTGCAGATTTTAGAACGGTCGTTATCACAGCGAATCGTTTATTACACCAAGTACTATACTTCGCGTTTTTTTTCTTCCTGCTCAAAAGTAAAGGCTGAGAAAACCTCAAACCACCAATTCAACTGCCTGAACGATCCAGTTTCCAAAAGTGACCTTTCATAGCTCAGAAGTTCCCAATGCCAAAGTCACCGTCTTTCTCAGAACCCTTATGACCTACCAAAAGAAGTAATCTAAAGATGGTGCCAAAACAAAATGCGTTTTGGTGCATCAGGTATCGAAGAGGAGTTCAATTACATATATGCTCAAAGTTCTACATTTTGATGGAACAACAAGGGTACTTTTCTGCAAAAATCATTAGATTGTAAATTTTCAGTACAACTTACACATTGAAGAATAAATCTCCCATAGTGATAGGTTTCTACTTTTTTAAAGTGAGAACCCCACTACCCTCTTGTAAAAGAGCACCTACCAACCAATTTTTATTTTCAGTATGGTGCCAGACGGAAGAATTCAGATGATTAAGCTACAATGATGTTAGTTTAGCTTTTTGTCTTCTTAAAAGGACCTCCATTTCATTGGAAATTAATATGGGAATACATTTCCACCTCAAAAATGTTCCCAAATCTCTGTATGTATGCTACATACTCGAAGGTATATGGATCAGAACGTGAGCAATTTCATGCACTTGAAAAACTCTCTGCAGGCAACATACAGTCATTATATTCTCACTAAGGACAACCACCAATTGGTTCAAATACCGTAACTTTTTTTTAGACCCTGGCTAGCACGGTTTTATCAACAGATGCATAGAACTGTACCTTGTGTCAGATCACCAAGTCAACAACCCACTTTAGGTCGTCTGCTATCTTTACCCCACTACACATATAATCCTGTCAAGCACATTATTTTTTTCATTGGCCTATATCTAGAGCACAGTACAGCTGGCATTTCCTTCATAATACTTAGTGAGCACTCCTGTATCCCTTGTAATCATCAGAATCAGCTTTCAACACCAGTAACTTCTGTCTGGCTACTGCACCTGAACACAATTTTCTTATCTCTTGGAAAACAAGCAGCCTTCCTGTTCTGACCATCTCCCTACTGCACCACACCTGTGCTGTTGCACCTACACACTATCCTCCCAGGTGTGCTTACTGACAGTAAACATCTATGGAGAGACGCATTCCTATTTTATATAACTATTTATTTATGGCTTGTAGAAAATATAACTCCTTGTTGGAGTTACGGCTTGAACCTGGTTCCCAAGCTAACAGGGCCGCTCTAAACAACAATCAACTATTCTGTTGCACTGGACTCGTCCAAGTCAAATTCTGGCTAGACATCCCGCCCAACAGATAAACAATTTGGTTAATCTGCAAACAACTACTGATCAATTCTAGCAGGGAGTACAAGGAAGGATCCGTGTGGGATGCTGAAGGGTGTTCTGCACATCATTTGGGCATACTCAAGGCACCATTTCTTCATACAAGGCATAAAGATGTTCACAAGCTCCAAATGGAGGGCAAAGAGTATTTACTTTGACATGGAGGACACCATTGAAGAATCCACATGTAAAGAAAATAATTGTATGGAGTGAAAACAAACAGTATTAAGTTTTGGCAAGCAGAAACATATTTTCCGGCTTTCGGATCCGGTACCGTAATTAAGTCTGTAGCACAGAACGATCGAGTGCTGAAGCCTACGTTTTTACCATGCCTATAATTACCAGCAGGAGCCTTGGCTGCTCTATTTAAACCAATTATTCCTTGAGATTACTGCACTATGAAACCACCAAGGAGCCAGATAGTTTCTGACTGACTATACGTAGATGGCTGCCATAATAGAATACTCTGCCACTTCAAGCTTCATTCTGATCATTTTCTACAGTCAGACCAAATCACAAACTAAGGAATCTGGTTTGACATGTAGCATCTAAAACCCTCCTATCAAAAAGGTCATTAGTATCTTTAAGCACCAACTCCACTTTTCCACAAATGACAGCCATTCATTCCACTCTAGTTTAAGCGGCCTTATCAAGCCCAAACTATGCCGCCATAATATGACATATTTTTTAAATAATCCTCCAAAGATGCAGAAAACACTGCAGCACGACAATGGTAAGGACAGAACCGCTTTCGATTGATGAAAGGAATGCTGAACGACCCGTCACTGGCCTACAAAATAAAACGTCTTCAAAGCCCTGAGCTTGTGAAGCAAAACATTTCCTTTAGAGCACATTTCATGGAGAAAATGCTAATGGATACAACCTCTTGTTTTATTTTTTTGCCCAATATTTATTAACATTTTGTAGTAAGTAAATCATACATGACATACCACCACCAACAAGCTATCCCCGCCATCGCCAATTCAAATTGTGGTCCCATCTATCCCCTTCACTATTCAATCTGTACATCGAACCATTAACAGACAAAAGTATTACAACGGGCTGACATTTCCTTTCACATATATGCAGACAACACCAGCTTTATATGAAGATTATCACCAGAAGAGATCAATATAATGAACCAAGCATTACAGAGAACCATTTAATGGCTAACTGACAATCATCTTAAGCTCAACTCGCAAAAAAATGAGTTCCTTCTGATGTCCCCCATAAAAGTGCAACCCGGATTAAGGAATGGACCAAGATATCACTGCGCTAAACGTTCCCCTAATTATAGTTGACTCAACCAAGTCTCTTGCAATCAAGCGGGACAAAGAATTAAACATGAGAACCCACATCAACACAATGGCAAAAAGCGGTTGTTTCCATCTGAGTTACCTCAGAAAATTGAAGCCATTCATTGATTCTGATGATCTTAAAATGGCAGTCCGGGCGCTGTTAATATCAAAAATTGAGTATGGATGCGCAACTTTATCAGGGCTTCCTAAGATCTCAACAGCTCCCCTAAAAGCTTGTCTCAATGCAGCAACTGGACTTAGAACGGAAATCAAAACAATTCAACCACATCACTCCACATCTGAAAGTGATCAAATGGCTACTGTACGAGGCAAGAATAGAGCTAAAGATTGCATGTATTACACACAAGGCAATACACCACAAAACTCAATATTACCTGGCCCATAAAATTACGCTGTCTGGAAGCAGTAGACCCTCAAGGGGATCTGCTGAGTTTTTTTACTGAAACCGACACTCTTCCGTAAGAAAAGGACATACAATAGAGCGTTCACAGGGGCTGCACCAAGTATCTGAAATTCGCCCTCACCGAATATTAGAAGAATCACAGATACTCCACAATTCAAAAAGGAGACTAAATCCTTTCTGATGGGTAAGATTGTTCCCATAACATTCAACAGGGATTACTAAAACTTTTGAGAAATCTTCAGTCATCCCGGAGATCATCTTCACTCAGCTGTTCAAGTGAGCAGAACTATCATACTCCTAATAGCAGAACAAAGAATCGGTTCACTTCTTAAATCAATCTACTGGCATGGATTGAGTTCAAATGGCTATCTTCGGCTAAGGGGTTACAGTTAGTACCTCGGCTACCAACAGGGATGTGGTCTATGGTCAGGTACCTCGACCAATCCACAGTGGTATTTGACTAGGCTAGCAATACTATAACCAATGTGAATAGCTGAGACCTCAAGAGTGGTCTTATTTTAAATTTAACTACGATATGACAGTAATGTTTCTATTATTCTTCATTTTATGTGATTTGAATATAGATAAGCACATGCCAATGTTATTGGAATATGTATACATGTTCTTGACGTTATAGAATTATATTTCTAGGGATTTTAAAAGTGATTGAAATATAAAGCGCCCAGACACCAAAATTTTGGGTCTTTGTTTGCGCTATAGAAAACACCAAATAAATAAAATAAAAACCCCGGTCTGAAATCCCAGGTCAATTTTATTTTTAAAACATACTTGCCGCGTAAGTACAGTGTCTCCCAAGCTCAGAGGATCCCAAAAAAAACGTGCAAAATTTACCATTGCTGGTTTTGCGCAGGCAAAGGAGGGGAAAGGGGGGAGGGGAGGGAGAGAGACACGCTCACGCATAACATCCGGAAGGCGAACATCGGCAAACGGAGGTCACCTGACATCCACTATCCGATCTCTCAGCCATACCATCTACGGTCTCTATCCTAAAAGTTAGATCGTACTCTAAAGGGTGGGGTTGGGGGGAGGGGCAGGGGATGCCACTCAACTACACTAAAGTCTCTCCCCTCTCCCCCGGAGTCATCTGCCATTACTAGGGGGGTGGGGAGCTGCTCCACAACCACGGGTGATCAGAGGCTGAGCCATCTTTCTCTACTCCACCGTCCTCTCCTATTTGGTCCACCACCGCACTCCAAGTCTCTTTCTGCATGTTTATCTGTAAGTATCTTCTTGAGTCTACACTCTTCTGCCACCGCCCATTCCAACAAGTCAGCTTTCCTTTTACCTACGTTGGAGGCACTGAACGTACCCAATGGATAGCAATACAGCGCCTTGCAAGCATTATGCCCACTCTTTCATGTTCTCGTGTTTTATGACAAATATACTTAGTGTTCTATGGTAACTGTGCTAGAGGCATCTAATGGAAGCTTCAGTGCACTGAAGAGGGAGTTAGAAATAAGGGGGCAGGGGCAGGGGGGAGAGTGAAGATGTGCGGTCCTTACTCAAGACATCAACCTCCAATAGAGAATGAAAAATGATGGGGAGGCAATACATCCGGAAACATTACCTGTAGTCCACCACAGTTCACCCCACAGGTCACCACAGCAGGCAAATCCACCAATAAAAGACAGACTCGTCTTTAACCTAAAAGATGAGCTTGTGGTTAATCTATAAAAATAGTTCTTATTGTGCTTATACCAGCCAGATATGGCCTCTCTAGGCACAAAGTGCTAAAAAATCTGGCTCTTCCTCGACTATAATCCAAAATAGCGTCCATTTAGTGCAAAATATAAACACGGAAAGTAGGTAAAGAAAGTTTTAGGAATTTCCCAAATTATGGTGAAGGTCCAAAAAAATGATATAAGTCAAAATCAGGTTACCAGGAACCTCACACATCCAGGACCTGAGTGCATAAGCCTGTCTATGTGGCAGAACGTAGACAGTATATATAAAAAAACTAAATTCACGGAAATTAACCAGTTCTAGGGTTGAAGGGCAGTGCTATCAGTATATCTTGGTCTAAGCCTCGAAAGCAGCGATACAAATACTCCAGCCTAACAGATACATAAACATTACAGAAACTTCGACCAATAAGGAGTCCGATCCGGAGATAGTTCATGCTCTTCCCTCTAACTATGCCATATTTAGGTTAGACCGCACGGCGGGTGGGGGAATCGCTATTATCTATAACGATGTGCATAGATGTAGAGCCTCCATTGGCCAAGTAGCTGACTGTGAAAATCTAGTATTTGGTATAGGTTTTTCCCCAACCTGCACCTTCTCAGGTATTCTTATATATCGGCCCCCAGGATATTTTTGTAAAGATCTGCCAGAGGTAGCTACTAATGGTTCTAGTCTTTCTTCCAATTTTTCTATCCTGGGTGATTTGAATTTACATTTTGATGATCCCGATTCCTCTCTGGTGCAGGATCTTATTGATTGTCTGGAAACATTCAAAATCAAGCAAATAGTGACTGGCCCCACTCATAAGTTGGGACATCTGCTTGATACCCTATTGACTAATCTCACAGATACCACTTTCGTTGAGTCCATTGCGGTTCCATGGTGCGGTCATTTATGGTTATCTTTTATCTGGACTCCTCAAGGGCTTCTTCAATCCTTTGCTAAAACGAAAAAATGTGGGCGCATATGGTCTAAACCCTCAGTTAATGACTGGGCGACCATTCTCAGAAATTCTACTCCGGTTTCTCATTCTGATCCTACGGTGGCGAATCAGAATTTTAATATTTGGCTAGAGGCTTCCTTGGACGTTGTTCTTCGGAAAAAAGAAGTCCGTCATCGAACAGGCTCAAACAAGAAAGAATGGTATACACATACCTTGAGAATTATGTAAGAGTAGATATAGAGAAGCTATTAAGCTCTATAAAAACGAAATAAAAGCAGCTCAAATTAGTTACTATCATGGAAAAATTATCGCAGCCTATAATTCTCCTTTTGAAATCTTTAAAGTCTTGAAATCTCTTCTTACCCTTCCTATTCCCCCTAATGATGGTAATAATGCCCAAAAGCTCTGCGAGGAATTAGCCAGCTTCTTTTCAACTAAAGTGCATACCATTTATTTGAGCTTTCAGCATAGGGCTTTGGATATAAATGTTCTACCACCCGTGCAGCAAGCTGTGCTGGAAACCTTTCATCCCCTTACCCTTGTATCATTACAGGATCTTTTGCAGAGGTTAAAATCTTGTTCTTCAGCTATGCCACCCGACCCGGGTACTCTTAACTTAGTGTCAGAGATAGACTGCCCTGTAATACTGGATGTAATAAATGCGTCTTTCTAAACGGGACAGGTTCCTTGTCCCTGGAAACAAGCTAGAGTTAAAGAGCTTCTTAAATTCTTTACTGTCAGCTCATCTTGAGGATAATAATTACCTCCACCTACTCAGACCGGCTTTAGGCGTCATCAGGGCACAGAGACTGCCCTTCTTGCTGTGGTAGAAGAGTCAAGGAAAATCTTGGACAACGGAGGCTGCGCTGCAATTATTTTATTAGATCTCAGTGCAGCCTTCGATACTGTGAATCATCATATAATGACCCAAAGACTGAGGGAGGTGGGTGTTGTAGGCATTGCCCTAGAATGGCTATAGTCCTTTCTTTCAAACGGGTTTTTTGAAGAAGGTGCACTCTCCGACCAGAGGCCGTTGCAGTATGGAGACCCTCGGGGATCTTCATTGAGTCCCACCTTGTTTAACATCTATATGAGGCCATTGGCAGAGGTGGTACTTCCCTGGGGAAGCCATACTGTTACTTACGCCAATGACACCCAATTAGTGGTGTCTTAGTCAGCAAGATAAAGTAGATTAAGGTCTAGTGGCATGCCTTGCAAGGGTTTCTGAATGAATGGATTTGTCTTTTCTCAAATTAAATGGCAGAAAAGACGGAGTTTATGATTCTTGGTCAATTTGGATCTTTCGTGGCCCATTTGCCTTGGTTCGCTGCCTGTCCCTAAGACACAAATTCAGAGTCTTGGTGTCTGGCTGGACTGCAATTTGAATTTTAAGGCTCAAGCAAGCAAGGTGGCTGCAACTTGTTATGGTATGCTCAGGATGATGCGGAAGATTCTTCCCCCCTCTCCAAATACAGTCTATCTGGGTGCGCCACAGGGAACTATCAAGAAACTTCAGATAGCCCAGAATTGTGCGGCTTGTCTCTTAAAGGACATCCCGAAGCGCAAGTCGGCCAAGTTAGCACTTGGCCGACTGCATTGTCTCGGAAAGAGTCAGGTTTAATATGCATTGTTCACAAGTGCATCTCCGGCAAGGACCCAGCTCTGCTTCAGCCCATGGTGCAATTATATTGCACCAAGAGGACTTTGACATCCAACAATCAATATCTGTTGGCAGTGCCGAGTATCAGACGGTCACGGACTGGAGGACGGCGGTTCTCCTATAATGCCTCCAAACTTTGGAACCAGCTCCCAGATTTTATTCACCTTGAGTCTGCCCATCTTAGATTCAGGAAGCAGGTGAAGACTCTTCTCTTTGCTTGATCAGTGATGGATGATTGGTGTTACAGGATGCGCTGGGATGCCCTCGGGTACCCATGAGCTATACAAGTGCGCTTTCAGTCATTCATAAAGCCACCATTTCTAGTAATTTAACTGTTGGAAACATGAGATTCAAAGTTACAGGGACAAATGGGAAATGCATATGCAGTTATAAGTTAGACTATAGTGTACAAATATATTGTGCTGCAAAACTAAAGTTGTAAAAGTATTAACTACCACAACACTGTCAAGGTACATAGAGTTACTATTCTTGACTCCATTTCTACGGACTTCGAAAATATATTGATTGTCAAGGTACATATGTTTGCACATTCAAGGATAATTCTAAATCGTTAAACCTTGCATACACATTTAATTAACATTTGCTTCTAGCTGGTTTTACTCTGTGGTGAAATTTCACCAAACATGGAGAAAAGTAGCTTTCCCTCCACATTTTATGGAAACAAGATTGGAAAGCGGAGCACATGCTTTGGCATACCGGTCTGGAAAAGCATCTTCACTCTGAATGCAAAGAGAAAAGCAGACAGCTACTTCACATATATCCCTCCAAGTGGATTCTGCTATAGGTCACAGGAGCCATATTCCAGTTTGTATATATCTGCTCTTGGAAACAAGACCAAGATGTAGGTAGTTGATGCAAATTAGAATTTCGTTTCTCAAACTCACTAGACTGAAGTAATCCAAGTTGGGAGCTTTATTGACGGTCAGGACATCTAGTGAAAAATTTTCATATATTGCATTCAAGAGAAAGTCCAACTAGCACTGTTCTAATGACTACCCATGCTGAAGAGGTAGGAGAGATCATAGTATACAGGGGCGTAACACAGGCCCCCGCAGCCCCCACGGTGAGGGGTCCCCCAAGCTCCAGGGGGCCCCCTCAGCCCAGGGCTCGGGCTGCAGGGCTTCTGATTGAGCCCAGAGGGGGCCCCTCCACTTGCCTTGTAGGGAGGCCCCCTCGAGTTTCATTACGCCAGCGATAGTATAGCCATAAAAATGACCCTTCTAGTTGGTAAAACAAAAATAGCTTTTATATGCGACTCAAATTGGAGCAGACTCTAGGTGATTGACTAATTGCCCCTGCTTAATCCATACTACTTCTTGTAAATAGAATGTTATACTAAAACTTGCATTACATTTGTATTCTGGACTCTCAAACAGTAAAGTTAAGTCAGCGCAAGTGTGACTACCTTCAAATTTGAGTCAAGCGATGCTTGCAATATTAACATTCCAAATACAACTTAAAAGACGTGCCTTGGTTTCCGAATTTAAGTTCCACGACTGCCATTATTTGGAAGGCAACAAGGTGACAGACGCAGTTAAACTATCCTTGATATAGAAATAGAAGTTTTTGTTGCAGAGTCAAAATGTGTTGTTTTGACAAAAATGTCTAACCTGTATAGCCCATTTTAAAAGGAAGGGGTCTACAAAAACTGTTGAGCACAAAGAAGGTTGAGAACCTTAAGTCGGACACAAGGATTGGTCTTGATTGAAATTGCAAGCATATCCCATTAAAGTAATCAAGGAAAGGCTCTAGGGGTACAAATGTGGCAATCTCTGGAAATAGTGTACCATCCATAGACTACCGTTTATAACGCGACTTAAAAATAATCTAAATCCTTAAAGAAGACCCCTTTATCCTGAAACCCCAGACCATACCCATAAACTCGCCTTTAACTGTAATTGTTTTCTTTTTTAGCACTCTCATGCAATCATGAACAAAGACCAAAAGTGCCAATATTTAAAACATTATCAGTAATATTATGCTCCCAAGCAAGCCAGGTATATTGCTCTTCTCTTCATGCAGTGAACATTGCCCACCCATATTGATAGATCTTGCAATTACCTTGATATGGAGTACACTGCATTATCGCCTACTGAAGGTACATCTCTTAATATTTTTGGAAGCTATGCCTATGCAAACACTCTACTTTTGTCCTTCAAAGGTATCATGTCCCTAACTCCACGATTAGTGACAGTCTCCCTCCCACTCTGAACCCTAAAACAATCAGACCCTCCCATGAAATTACCCATCATTGTCATAAAGCAGGACCTCCGAGCTACCAGTGCCACACTTCAGTGGTTTAGGTTCTGTAAATTTCTGAATAAATGACAGTCACTCCAACAAATCAGTTGATTGTGAGGTCTTCTCTTCTTCATCTAATTCTGTATTGCTAGTGCATGCCTACTCAAGTCTCTCAACCGTGCCTAAATCGAACTATAATCCTTCAGTTTGTATACATTGCTCTTGAAAATAAATTGGCAAAAGGGAGCCACAAAGCCGTTTCAGGGTGGCGATTAATTAGCTGGAGTTCATGAAACTATCCTAGAAATTTTGGAAAGTGCCAGAAGCAAACACAACTAAGTAAACAGTTCGTAATCAATAGGGAAAAAAAGGAATGGAGAAGCAGATAAGATATAATCCAAAAATGTAATACATTTAGGTTTTGTACAAGACCATAACTCACGAGCAGCAAGATATATATAGGTGGGCTCTGTGCGCACCACAAACATCAGGGCTCACTTAGCATGCTTCATGAGTTAGTTGGGTCGCCATTACGATGTTCCTTTCAGTGTAAATACTAATCTCAGTCTTTAGTTAACGAATAGGCTACAACCCATCGTCATCGACCCCCACCAAACCTGTCCCTTCGAACAGTGAAAGAACTCTTTCACATTATTGGAATGCAAATCCCATTCCTGGTGCGACAATTGAAGAATTCGTAATCCCATCTCTTTTCAGACTGTATGTGGAGAGTAATTTGTTCGTCACCCTCTTGGGTTTCGGTCATTCCTTAGATAGAAATGTCTATTTATGTATTGCAGGATATTTGTGTAATGCGGTCACAGCCATAAACAGTTGGTAGATTAAAACTGAAGTGATCCTGTTGAGTTTGTGAGATTATGTGGCACTAGCCCTTTATTTTTGAAATTACATCAGTGTCTTCAGTAATGCAGGCCTGGTCTGTATGTTTCGCGTGAAATCTGATGCCATTTGTTGTCTGGAGGTGCATGTTGCAGCATCTCTATGTGATTGTCACCATATTTGTGCACTGTGCACTTAACTACTTGTGAATACTAAACAAATTAATACATACAGAAATAAGGTATTGCATTACTTACCTCGGTCATCTTCGGAGACCCCAGGATGAGAGAGATCCAAAATGATTTGCTCTCTTGGTACTTTAGGATCATATATATGCAGCTTAGCTCCTTCATCCATCAGGTACTTGCTGATATAGATACTGGAGGACTCCCTAAGGAAATGTATAAATAATCATTTGTTACAGCCCCTCAAAAAGTGCGGGGGTTTAAGGAGGCATCATACGTTTTGAAAAAACAAATATGTGGTTCTGTGCTACTATTTTGCAAGCTTTTTTCTTTAAAAACCATTACCGTAGATCTATTCACTTTCTTATGCTTCTGTTTGCATGGCTCAGAAAATGTTCTGAAAATTAAAACTTCTCAATTTACACTGCCTCAATTCAGGACTATCTATTTTAGGTCCTAATATTATGAGATCTACATTGGACTAGGTGCAAGAAGTCAGAAACAATGTAGAAAAAGGGAGTTGCAAGCAGAATTAACAGGCACTGCTAGAGTGAACAAGTGCATGGTAAAGATATATATATATATATATATATATATATATATATATATATATATATATATATATATATATATATAGGACAATCCCTGCTTACTCTCGCCTGGAGCCCAATCCTGGATACCGCAGCGCAGAAGAAGAGAGGAGACCCAAGTGCAGGTGAGCAGTGTACTTTATTTCGTCGGGGAGACGGCACACCTCAGCATGACGTTTCGGCCTTCACAGAGGCCTTGATCACATGACGCATGCTAGGGAGGAGGCAACTTTTAAAGTGCTAATGCTGGTTTTAGTGTAAAATCATTGGTGGAAAATGGTCACATGTAAAATGATAAGTATCATAGACATAGACAACATTTATATGCAAAGCTCATCACGGGATAATCCCTGAATTCAGCCTATATTACAATGTGCAAATAACAGCAAAGAAAGTGCAAATGCCATATTGTCATTGTGAGCAATACACTTAAAAAAAAAATCACTGGATAATCCAAGTTTGAAAAATCAATTTGCAGTGCAAACTCGGCAAAGTGCAACACGTTGTTAAAGTGCATATAGTGTCTTGTAAACAGTTTGTCATCGCTATAAATAATCCCAATATAATTGTTTTAGAATATCATGTTAAAATCAGTTGTAGAAAAATAAACTATAAATTATTCATATATGAATATAAGTATAAAAACATGAGTGTACAAGCATATTCCAAATAAATATATTTACACCAGACATACACTATTTACACAGGATGAGACCTCAGGTGAACTTGAAACATGGCTGCATAAATGCATGTTAAGCCTTTCCACCGAGATCGCAGCATCCTAATTGTATTGTACGCACTAGCCTATTATGTGTCTATGTTAAGCTGGAGGGTTGGGAGGAGAGGAGATGTTAACCCACCACTAGGTTTGGAGAACATCGCAGCCTCACCTCTCATGCCTCCATGCTATGACAAGTGACCATAGATTAAACAACACCAAACCAGTAATAAACATAAGAGTGGAAAGTGAAGAAAGACGTTTATCATGTGCATTTTTTTAGGTTTTTATAAAGTTTTTTGTCTATGAATCTTCTTGTTTTCTATTCAAGCATGGTTTATCTTAATCGATGTTGTGCTACGCATTTGATACATCCTTATGCAGCCTAAGCCTAGGCTGCACTGCACACTGAGACCATCCGCAGAACTAGACATGTACTGGTCAATGAATAAAATGATCAACTAACCACTACCAGTAGGATAACTTGACAAAACATCTAAGAGGATGAATTAATGTTGGATAGGGCAGAACCTCAGGTTACACTTTTGTTGGTAATTCAGAGACAAGTGTAAAAATCTTCTGTGGAATTTAATCCTCCCGGGGCTCGGCTATCCATTTCCAGTATGTACCTGGTCTCCAATTTCCTAAGGGCACCATCCCTGTCACCTCCTCTTCTAAGAGGGCCCACACAGTCTACAGCATAGTATCGCAGAAGGGAGCTATCATTGTTGTGGTGCTCTTTGAAGTGGCGGGCCACCGGATAAGCCGGATCGTTGGTGTTAATGGCCCTTATGTGCTGGAGTATCCTCTTGTGCACCTGCAGCTTGGTACTCCCTACATACCGCAGGGCACACGGACACTCCAGCACATAAACCACATATTCACTCTTCCAAGTCAGTTGTTTTTTGATCTTGCGCGCATTGGGGGTGAATGGTACAGCATATTCAGTTTTGTTTAGCCCATGCTGGCATGCCTTGCAGGAAGAGCACTTCCTGAAGCCCTTACTCTTGTCTAGCCAATTCTTTTGTATAGAAACTTCTGGGCTAGATTTAACTAAGGCATTTTGCATAGAGTATGCTCTCCTATAGGTGATAGAAGGCGTGGTTGGAATTTTGTCACCTATAACGGGATCACATTTAATCAAACCCCAATGCTTAGAGATGATTTTGCCAAGCGCCCCATGCTGTCTATTGTACGCCCGGATCAATCTTACTTTTTGATCCTGGGAGGTAGTAGGCGCATTCGTGACTTTACGTTGCAAGGCTTCACTGCGTGACAGGGCATTTGCCTTAGTTATGGCCTTATCAACCACTGCAGCCTTGTACCCTCTTGCCAAAAATCTAGACCTACTGGCTTGCTGAGCTAGATGGCATTGAGCTTCAGTACTGCTCAATCGTCTAATGCGCAGCATCTCGCCATACGGGATACTACGTATAAGGTGAGCAGGGTGATGACTGCTGGCATGGAGTATTGTATTTCCAGCCGTTGGCTTTCGGTACAACCTGGTTTCAAGTTTGTCTCCTCCTGGTGAGACTGTCATGTCTAGAAAATGTACCTGGTCTCTACTGATTGTAGAGGTAAACTTCAAGTTGTAATCATTACAGTTTAACATATCCACAAATTGCTCAGCTTCTAGACGAGTGCCCTTCCAGACCAGGAACACATCATCTATATAACGATACCATCGTGTAATAGACCGCCTAGCAACGTCGGAGTGTTCGCCAAAGAGGACCTGTCTCTCTCAGTAGCACATATGGAGACAGGCATAACTGGGAGAGAAACAGGCCCCCATGGCTACACCCCTGACTTGCTGGTAGTATCTGTTGTTAAACATAAAGAAATTATGGTGCAAACAGAATGAAATCATAGAAAGTAACATACGATTATGGTCAGCCATGATGATTGGTCTCAAACCTAAGTAGAATTCAATGGCTCACAGTCAGTCTTGATGGTTAATGCTTGTATATAAAGACGTGACGTCTAATGTGATGAGCCACGAATCCGAATCCCATTTAATGTCCTCAATTTTCCTCACAAAATCATTGGAGTCTTGGACAAAGGATGGTAAGTTCTGCACAAACTCCTGCAGGAATGAGTCCACATAAACAGTTGTCTTTTCCAGTAAACCCCCGCATGCTGCTATTATTGGCCTTCCAGGGGGTTTATGTGGGTTCTTGTGGACCTTCGGGATTAGGTATAGAACTGGCATGACCGGATTGTTGTTTTTAAGGTACTTGAGTTCATCCATGCTCAGCAATCCAAAAGATCTCCACCCCATTAACAACGAGTAAAAATCTTCTTGGGCTTTCTTGATTAAGGAGATGTCGCTATGTCTGTAGCAGTCTGAATCGTTCAACTGAGAGAGGGCCTCTTCTAAATATAGTTTTCGCGGCCATAAAACTATATTCCCTCCCTTGTCAGACTGCCTGACAATGACATTCTCATTAGCTTGAATCTTATGGATGAGTCGCAAGTACTGGTCATTCTGTGTGTATTTCTTTTGTTTCGAATTGAGCACTTTTGAATGCAACAACTTGATGTCTTTTACAACAGCATCATGAAAGATGTCAAGGTTATCGTAAAGCATCACAGGAGTATAGGTGGAGCGTGGTTTAAAAGAAGTTAATCCCCCCACCTTATTTGGCTCACACCCTGATGCTTCTTGGGATGATGATTGCTCCATTCTTAGGGATTCCAAAGCCTCCAAACCTGGCACATCACGAACTTGCAGCCCTTCATTCGTTGTTTCAATCCTCATCGGGGTACTACGTGTTTTGCCACCCACAAAATGCTTCTGCAACTTTATCTTGCGGACGAATTTGTATAAATCAATTCTAGTGTCCACATAATTAAAGTCGCATGGAGGACAGAATGTAAGGCCTTTTGACAAAATGTGATGTTCAGCCTCTGATAAGACCATGTCAGTCAGATTGATAATGGAGGGGGCAATGTCTATTACTCCCGATTGTGAGCTTACTTCCTGTTCCATCTCTTTGTACTTTTTTTCTTCTTTTTCTGCTGATTTTTTTCTTCCTCTTGATTTGGCCTTGCAGCGTTGGTAGCGCTTGGCGTTGCGGTTTTTGTTCCTGAGTGCGACTGGGTTCTCGAACGTAGAGTCTCGCGCCAATCCTTCCTTATGCAGTCGAGTTCCTCTGCTGGCGTAAGTTTGGTAAACCCCAATCGCCCCTCAGATTGTGACAGATTGGAGTCTGAATCACTATTGACACTAGAGCTTAGGTTGGACTCTGAAGAGTCATCCTGCTGTGCTGCACCTGATCCATGCCCTTGGGTAGGGCGGTTTGCTGCTGCCCCAACTTGGAGTCGTCTTGAGGCTTTAATGGCATCATATTTTTTTGCAAAAGTGAAAATGCGCCCCTCCGCATAGTCCGCCTTATCTCGTTGAAATTTATAGGCTTTCCTTTTGCTGATTACCTCCTCTTCTTTTTGGATCCGTGCCATCATGTCACTTCTTAGTTTGGTGCATTCACTCATACAATCCACACTGGATGATTCAATGTCCTGATTAAGCTCTTCAATTTTGGTCTGCATCTTGAGACGGTCACTCTCCGCATAGCGCACTAGTATCTGGACTAGTCTGCGCGATGACTCCAGGTTGCAGTCCGCCCATTCCCTAAGCATTTCTGGGTCTGGGTCTTCGTAACTTGGAGCTAGCATAACACGCAGACCTCGCGGTATCCGGTTGACCTCCAAGTATCGACTCAATGAACGGTGCTTCCACCATTTTGAGAGTTCTCTTTTCATTAACTTCTCCAATTTTTTGAATTTGTCACGAACGCTGCCAAGTTCATTCGCTGGTACATTTTGTGCGGATGGTTCAGAGGACCCCCCAGCCGGGGAGTCAAACGCATTTAGCGCTGCCAGTTCCCTAGCTCTCAATGCGTCAGCTGGCATGCCGCTTCCCCGCAAATGTTGCGCGCAATGCGCTCTCACAACCACTTCGCGATTTCAGCAAATACGAACCGCCGTGCAGTCAGGCACACACTTCTCTTACCGGCGTAATCTGTGCCGATTCGGAACACCGCAACCCGACTTCAGGTGTCTCATAGAGAGCAGGACGCTCTCCGGGCTCCTCATCTGGTCTGTATAGCAAATCGGCGTGGACAGTAACCGGGGGCTGGAACAGTTACTCCCTAACGGGAGAAGACAAACGACTTCCGGGTCACCAGAGGTCTTGGCTTCCTGTTCCGCCGCTTGTAGGAGAAGGGGTCATCCAGATACCGGCGAAGCACTCTGCCGGTTTGAAGATATAGGACAATCCCTGCTTACTCTCGCCTGGAGCCCAATCCTGGATACCGCAGCGCAGAAGAAGAGAGGAGACCCAAGTGCAGGTGAGCAGTGTACTTTATTTCGTCGGGGAGACGGCACACCTCAGCATGACGTTTCGGCCTTCACAGAGGCCTTGATCACATGACGCATGCTAGGGAGGAGGCAACTTTTAAAGTGCTAATGCTGGTTTTAGTGTAAAATCATTGGTGGAAAATGGTCACATGTAAAATGATAAGTATCATAGACATAGACAGCATTTATATGCAAAGCTCATCACGGGATAATCCCTGAATTCAGCCTATATTACAATGTGCAAATAACAGCAAAGAAAGTGCAAATGCCATATTGTCATTGTGAGCAATACACTTAAATATATATATCTATATATCAAAACTTCCCTTCAGCGCCCAGCCATACGAGGTAATGCTTCAAATCATTGTCCCAGTCCTGCATTCTAATGTTTATAGATCCGGAAACTCCACCCCCGGTTGATTAAGTTCACCTTTTGGTTACCGGAATGAATGTCCGGACTTCAACTCCCAGAATGCACCAATTTAGTGCATCTGGGTCAGCGGTGTGGGGAGTGCCTGACGGTGGATTAATGGCTTGTCCAGATAGTGCAGGTAGGTAGTGAAGACCCCAGGAAATGCTGTCAAAATCTTCAAGGCTTCCCTGTGTCCCCTCGGACCGCAGCTGCTTCGGCGTCCTAGCAGGAAATGTCAGCAGGGACAGCCATTCTGCATAGCGTCCAAACGTAAAATACCTCCTACTGCCTGATACCTCCAGGACTGCGAGGCGGAAACCGGACTTCTCGGTACCCAGAGTGAAAGAATCGCTATGTGAACAACGACGGTTGCGAATGATAATCCGGGTCTCTTGGTGCTGCGGGGCCATCCGAACTGCCCCCCTGGCTGGAGCAGAATATATCACAAAACTTCCCTCCACAGCAGAAGAAACGGAGGCCAGAGGGGGTTTGACAGGGAAAGCCAAGCTTTAATTGGCAGCAGTCTGTAATGGTGGCGAATGCATTTCTGCATACAAGCCTTCTTCAGCGCCCAGCCATACGAGGTAATGCTTCAAATCATTGTCCCAGTCCTGCATTCTAATGTTTATAGATCCGGAATATATATATATATATATATATATATATATATATATATATATATATATATATATATATATATATATATATATATATATATATATATATATATATATAGAGAGAGAGAGAGATATAGAGATATAGATAGATAGGGGAGAGGGGTGACGGAAGAGAGGAGAGAGACTCGCAGAGCTAGCTAGCATGGCTTTCAATAGGGTGAGTTAGGGGCACCTGTTGAGGACGTGGTGTTCTGACATCACTCACTTAGCCAAGCCAAAATGTGAGATGAAAGATGGGGGTGTATTAGAGCTTGTGGTGGAATAGAAGAACTGAGTTGCTTGCATGAAGCAAGGAGGGCAAGATCAAGTAATTTCCTGATCCACTTAAGAGTTAAATTCTACAGGAAAGGGATATCAGTTCCAGGTTTATGTACCATACTTAAACCTATTACTGATGTCGAAGACTGTGATAACATCTCTACAGATAAATAAAAGTTCAAAGGCTTGAAAACTTTATGGGATTTCGGTTTACATAGATAGAGATAGACACCAAACTTATACTTCATGTAATGTAGCTTGGCAATGCAGTGCACTCTTCGGAGCTTAACGAGATGGTGCAGTCAAATACCAAGCTGGTGAATTCAGTTTTACCAAAGTCCTCCTCCTCCTCTGTAGGTCTGTGCTTTATCCTCAATCTCGAAGTCCTATTCTACAAATACTGCTAAATGCAGAATTCCATTCTCATCTAGCTTGATTGCAAAATATCACTGGTCATCTAGGTGATAGATGTTGACAATTGATAGTTTATTAACTTTTCAAACGAAATCTATACATGCTCCATTCAATGCAGGTTCTTTATTTCATCTCTCAGCGGCAGGGCAGTGAACCCAGGAGGAAAAACTGAGTGACCATACAAAGATGCGTCTGATCAGGTCGTGGACATTGTCTAGTTATGTAACAGTGACTCAATATAAGAGAATACACTCACTGTGGAAAGCGTCGCTATGCAAGGAGGAGTTGGTATCAAAGATACCATAATGTTTGAGTGACCGGGACGATTCAAATGATCCTGTGATTTGCAATAAGTCAATAATTTAAACTATCCCTGACTAACGCCGATACCCTGACATATGGAAGAAGGATCTAATTCTTCCCTTGGCTAAGAATGCAAATGCTACTTACCAGTATGCATCTGTTCTTGGCATGTAGGGCTGCTGACATTCATATCTGTGCATAGTCCGCCACCTAGTGTTGGGTCCGGATGATTGCACATTGTTGTCCTGGAAGAGTCTTCGAAGTATCACGAGATAGGTGGCTCCTCCCCTGGACTACAGTGCGCATGGGCATCGCCTCCATCCCCAGATTGTTTTTAGCCATTGGCAGAGATGGAGTGAAGAAAGTGAGTGATGACCATGCTATGAGCATATGTGTATATGAATAAATACTGCAGCTGCTACAGGCGCCGGGGAGGAGGGTGGGCGATATGAATGTCAGCAGCCCTACATGCCAAGAACAGATGCATACTGGTAAGTAGCATTTGCAGTTCGAGGCATGTGGGCTGCTGAATTCATATCTGTGCATAGAATACATAGCAGTCCCTCCATTAACGGCGGCCGCCCGTGCCAGCTGCAGCAGTTTGAAAAAGCGTTTTTAGAACAGCCTGACCAACAGCTGCCTGCTGTCTGGAATGCACGTCTACACAGTAGTGCTTAGTGAAGGTATGTGTGGTAGACCATGTGGCTGCTCTACAGATGTCTTCTAAGGGAATGTTACCTAGGAAGGCCATAGAGGCCCCCAACTTCCTAGTGGAGTGGGCCCTTGGTGGGATAGTGAGAGTGCGCTTAGCTTTAGCATAACAGATCTGAATGCACTTCACTATCCATCTAGCAATCCCCGCTTTGGAGATTGCATTTCCCTTGTGTTGTGTGGCAAAAGCAACAAAGAGTTGTTTGGTTTTGCGGAAATCTTTTGTCCTGTCCACATAGTACATCAAGGCCCTTTTCACATCAAGAGTGTGGAGCATACGCTCCGCCAGCGTCTCTGGGTTTTGGAAAAACACCGGCAATTCAATTGTTTGGTTCATGTGGAACTGTGAGACTACTTTGGGTAAGAATTTTGGGTTAGTGCGGAGCACCACCCTGTTAGCATGTATTTGGAAGAAAGGTTCTTGGATGGTGAGCGCCTGCAGCTCGCTCACCCTCCGCAGCGATGTAATTGCTACTAAGAACGCAACCTTCCAAGTCAAAAACTGGAGCTCACAAGAGTGCAGTGGCTCAAAGGGAGGACCCATCAGCCTTGTAAGAACCACATTGAGGTTCCATTCTGGAGCTGGTGGGGTCCTTGGTGGAATGACCCTTTTGAGTCCTTCCAGAAAGGCCTTGATAGCAGGGACCTTAAAGAGTGACAGGTGCTGCCTATTCTGGAGGTATGCTGCCATGGCAGACAGGTGAATGCGGATGGAAGAGTACGCTAGATTACATCGATACAGGTGAAAGAGGTAACATATGATGTTCTGAATGGAAGCATCTAGCGGGTCAATGCTGTGGTTCACACAGTAGATGACAAACCTCTTCCATTTAGCTGCATAACAAGCTCTAGTAGTGGGCTTTCTTGCCTCCCGAATGATGTCCATGCAATCGGGAGGAAGATTGAGGTAGCCAAACTCTAGGACTTCAGGAGCCAGATCGCCAGGTTGAGCTGTTGCGGATCTGGGTGCTGAATGTCGCCATGGCTCTGCGTCAGAAGGCTGGGAGTGAGATGAAGCCTCTGATGCGGTACCACGGAGAGTTCCAGAAACGTGGTGTACCATGGTTGGCGAGCCCACGTTGGAGCAACCAGGATGAGCGTCATCGAGTGTTGCCTGAGCTTGCGTGCCACCAGCGGTATCAGAGGTGCTGGGGGAAAAGCGTACGCAAATCTGCCTGACCAGTTCATCCACATCGCATTGCCCTGTGATTGGGGGTGTGGGAATCTGGCGGCGAAGCTTTGGCATTTTGCGTTCTCCTTTGTGGCGAACAGGTCTATCTCTGGATGACCCCACCCTTGGAAGTACGGTTGGAGTACTGATGGATGTATCTCCCACTCGTGCATCTGATGGCTGTGCCTGCTGAGCAGATCTGCCATTTGATTGTCCTTGCCCGGGAGATGCTCTGCCATGAGGAAGATGTTCCTCTGAATGGCCCACTTCCACATGCTCTGAGCCAGATGAGACAGCTGTGGAGAGTGTGTACCTCCCTGCTTCAGGATGTAGTACATGGCCGTCATGTTGTCCGTCCGGATCAACACGACCTTGTTGCACAGATGTACTTTGAACGCCTTTAAGGCCATGAAGATTGCCATCAGTTCCAACACATTGATGTGCATCTTCCTTTGCTGAAGTGTCCATAGTCCCTGCACAGTGTAGTGGAGTACATGCGCTCCCCATCCCTGGAGAGAGGCGTCCGTCGTCAGGATGATCTGTGGGACAGGCTCTTGGAATGGTCGGCCCTTGCAAAGGTTTTGTGGATTCCACCAATGCAGAGAGTTGTACGCCCGACCGCTCACCAACACTAGGTCTGTCAGTTGCCCATGAGCCTGAGTCCACTGACGTGCAAGGCACTCCTGAAGCGGACGCATATGTAGTCTCGCGTGCGGGACAATGGAGATGCAGGAGGCCATCATGCCTATCAACTGCATGAACACCCTCGCTGGAAGCGAGTGTTGGGGTCTGAATCGTTGGATCAGCGCCTGGATACTGGCGATTCTCACTGAATTCGGCTGCGCAGTGGCTGCCAGAGTGTTGATTGTCGCGCCCAGATACTGTCGCACGTGGGCGGGCTGGAGATGGGACTTTGGGTAGTTCAGAGAGAATCCCAGATCGTGCAGGAGGTGAATGGTGCGTGACACGTGGTCTACGCACTGCTGTTCCGTCTTTGCCTGAATAAGCCAATCGTCTAGGTATGGAAAGACATGGACGTGCTGGCGACGGAGATGCGCCGCCACAGTCGCTAGGCATTTTGTAAACACTCTCGGTGCCGTGGTGACCCCGAACGGCAGGACTCTGAACTGGTAATGCTGGTCTAAGATCTTGAATCTGAGATACCTTCTGTGGGAAGGATGCAGGGGAATATGAAAATAGGCATCCTTCAGATCCAGCGTCGCTAGGAAGTCTCCCTGCTGAAGCAGGGGAAGCACCTGCTGCAATGTGAGCATATGGAAGTGCTCCGAGTTGATGTACTGGTTCAGGGGCCTGAGGTCCAGGATCGGCCTGAGTGATCCGTCCTTTTTGGGGATCAGAAAATACAGGGAGTAAACCCCCATTCCCCGTTCTCTCAATGGAACGAGCTCTATTGCCCCTTTTTGCAGCATGACCAGAACTTCTTGCTGCAATAAGGTCAAGTGCTCGTCGGACATAGCACGGCTTCTTGGCTGTATGTCCGGTGGAATGGACGTAAGTTCTAGACAGTACCCGTACTGGATAAGAGACCTCACCCACCTGTCTGTGGTGATGGATCTCCACGCCGGCAGGAACTGCTGGAGTCTCCCCCCGACAGGTGTCGTGTGATCGGGGGGAAGTGACAAGACGTCACTGCTTGTTGGTGGTGGTGGACCTGGATGCATTGTTTCCACGTCCCCTGCCTTTGATATTGTTGCCTCTGTAGCCACCCCTGCCCTTGTTGTTGTTATACGAGGACTGGGTGTTACCCTTGTAGTATTGTGTGGATTGGGATGCCTGTCCCCTCGAGGTGCCTCTTGAATTGGAGCGGCAAAAAGAACCACCCCGAAACTGCTGGCTTTGCAAAGCTCCCATAGATTTGGCAGTTTCAGTATCTTTTTTCATCTTTTCTAGGGAGGCATCCACCTCAGGGCCGAACAGATGGTCAGGATTCACTGTTTGCCCCAATATTGTGGTCTGTATGTCGGGTTTGAACCCTGAAATTCGAAGCCAGGCATGACGTCTAAGTAACACACTTGTATTGATAGCCCTGGAGGCAGTGTCTGCCACATCTAGGGCACATTTGATGGATGCATTTGTAATGAGTTTACCCTCCTGAATGAGCATCTCCCCCGCCTCCTTATATTGGTCAGGCAAGTGTTGTAGGATGGCCTCTAATGTGTCATAATGGGCCCTATCATAACGTGCGAGCAGGGCTTGAGTGTTAGAGATCCTCCAGATGTTTGCTGCCTGTGCAGCAATGCGTTTGCCTGATGCCTCAAAGATTTTGGACTCTTTGTCCGGGGGAGGAGCGTCACCAGTAGTCTGCGAATTTGCCCTCTTTCGAGCGTTGGAAACCACCAGGGAGTCCAATGGCAAGTGTCCCTTAATATACGTGGGATCCGTGGGCGCCGCTTTATATTTCCTGTCGATGCGAGGATTGACCACCCGCGCCCGGGTGGGCTCCTTGAATACCTCCTGTGCATGCTTCAGCACCCCTTTAAGCATCGGTAGTGTCTTGACTTGTTTTTCGGCTACCGAGAAGGTGTCGACTAAAAAGTCCGCATCCACTGGGTCTGAGTGCAGTTCGACGTCATGGTTCGCTGCAGCTCTCTCTATCAATGCATTGAATGCCGCCGAGTCCTCTGTCGGGGACGTCTTTGCGGCGAAAAGTTGAGTGTCCTGCCCCGACTGCGGGTCGTCTGTGTCGCCTCCTGCTGTCCAGGGCACCTGCTCCTCGTCCGGATCCGAGTACGCAGGATAGGTGTACTCGGCCTCTTCCTCGTCGACATCAGGCACGGGGGAATGGGCCGGCGAGTGTTCCAGGGCTTGTGGAGACAGAGGTTCCATCAGAGCCGAAGAGTCCGCAGAGTACCTTTTGTTCTTGAGTGGAATCCTAAAAGGTTCCAAGGCCGGCTCCGACGTAATCTTCCGTTTGAGGAGCGACAATTTTCCGGTGTTGGCGTCGATGAGCACCTCACGACGTTCCTCCACCGCGAGCGGCTGGAGCCGAAGCTTCGACACCACCAAGGCAGCCTTCGGCGTCAATATTTCCCGAGAGTGTCCGCTCTGCTTAGGCGCGAAGGCCTTCGGCGCCGACTTGGGAGGAAGGGTAAAACGAATGGGCGTTTGTTCCTTGGCAGGCTTCGGCGTGGGCCTAGGCACTACAGTGTCCTGGCTGGGAACCACAGACTGTTGGATCCGCCGTAAGGATTCTCCCACCTTCTTTGTAAGGGATGCCGAGGGCTGAACCGACTCGAGCGACTCTTCGTCTTCGAGAGCTTGGTCGACGGTAGGCCTCTTCTTCGGAGCCGACGCCCCATGGCCTGGCGCACTGTCGGCGTGACGCTTCTTCGAAGCCGTCTTCGGGTCCGCGACCCCTTTCGGTGCCGACGCCGCCGCGTCGGATGCCTTCACCTTCGGCGCCGACCCAGAGGGCTTCGGGTCGGCCATTTTGGCGCGGCTCTTCTGGTCAGCCATTTTGGCGTGGCTCTTCAAGTCGGCCATTTTGGGTTTCGTGGAAGTTGACGCCTCCAGAACCTTTTTCACCGGCGCCACTTTCGGTTTCGGTTTCGCATCCGAGGGTGCGAGACCAGTTGGCTTCACTTTCGGTTTCTTGTTAGAAATGTCCGTGACCGGGCCCGGAGGCGGGGACGTAGGACTCATTGTTAGATCTTGGGTAAGGCCCGAAGGCGATCCCTCGACCTGGGCCGTATAACGGGGAGTAACCCCGGAGTCTTGTTGGGGATGCTCTTCGTCCGAGCTATCACCCATTGCGGGACAAGCCCGGTCGTCGTCCCCTACCTCGTCGGAGACTTCGTCGTAGGCCTCATCACCCGCGTCGCCGGTCTCTTCTTCGGACGCGGGGCCAGAGTCCGACTCTTGTACGTCGTCTTCTCCCTCAACCGATTCCTGGAAGATGTCATCAGGTGGGGGTGCCGAAGCCGACAATTGAGCCTGGAGCCGATTAGCCCGGCGAATCTTTAAAGTTTTCTTACTCCTAAATTTCGAACACGCCATGCAAGTGTCCTCACGGTGATCCGGTGACAAGCATGTATTGCACACGGGGTGCACGTCAAGGTGCGAATATTTAGAGTGACACAGCGGACACTTCTTGAATGGCGTCCGCTCCATAGCAAAGTGTGTAGTGTAGGCCCGTCCGCGTCGAAAGCACGTGGAGGGGCAGTAGGAGATCGGAGCTGAGAGTCAGTAAGAAACCCGAACGCAACTATACCGACGCCCAGCCTAAAGACCTTTTGGTCTCGAGTAAAAGTAGAACAACTATCGGTTCCGATAGAGGGAACCGAAAACACATCCGAACCCGATGGCGGAAAAAAACAATCTGGTGATGGAGGCGATGCCCATGCGCACTGTAGTCCAGGGGAGGAGCCACCTATCTCGTGATACTTCGAAGACTCTTCCAGGACAACAATGTGCAATCATCCGGACCCAACACTAGGTGGCGGACTATGCACAGATATGAATTCAGCAGCCCACATGCCTCGAACAGAAGGGATAGAGGTCTCCGCTTTATCTTACTATTGCCCAATATCTTGGTTTCCATACATGTCCAAAGTACTTGACAAATCGTTCCTGGAAGACAATCTGCTTGCATACTGGCTTTAGAGCTATAGACAGCACGGAATCCACCTTACTTGCCGTATTTGATAGTATTCGACTAGAACTGGATCAGGGTAATGATGCAATCCTGATACTGCTAGATCTGTCTGCAGTCTCACAGCTTTCTGATAAAAGATTACATGAGATCAGTCTATATTCAAAAGCACTACAATGCTTCAGCTCCTTTCTAAATAAAAGAACCAACTCAGTTCAGCCAGACATTTAGATAGAGGTCCCCATATACCTAAATGTGGGTTCCCTTGCTAAACTTTTCAGAACCTGGGGTTTCTAAATAGGTTCTTATGCTGTCTGTCAGAGGTGAAATGAAAAGGTAGATGAAAGCACATTGTTTAAAGCTTAATGCCCATAAAACAGAGATTCTATTCTTTGGCGGTATCCACCACATCTGGGAAGCCTCCTGGTGGTCAACGTCCTTGGGCTCCATTCCAGAACCAAAGAGAGTGGCAAAGAACCTTGGTTTCCTGATAGAAGACTCCCTCTCTATGCAGGAGCAAGTCAAGGCGACCCGAGGCATGTGCTTTGGCCTACTTAGGCTCCTACTGAAACTCTTTTGCTGGATTCCAGTGAACTGGCGATGGACAGAAGTCCAGGCATTGATTACAAGTAAACTGGGCTATGGCAATTATCGAAAATAGCAGACTTTCTCTTTACGAGATTACAGGTTATCCAAAATACGGCAGTCCGTCATCTGCAATAGGTACAGATATAAGCTTGTCATCGGTCTGTCTAAACACTATCCACTGGCTTCCAATTCGCAAGAGGCAAATGCAAACATTTATGCCATGTGCACAAGGCACTTTACGACATTGGCCCAGCTATCCCAGCTATCTTATGTAGAAAAGTGGAATTCTACAGACCTGCTCGAATCCTATGATAATCCAATCTAGCGCTGGCTACAGCCAAAATCATCAAAAAAAGCTAAAATGGGTGGTTGTTCATTCACCCATCTAGCAGCCGCTCATTGGAACTTGATGCCCATTGATCTCCGACTGACCTCAGACAATGTCACGTTCAGGAATAGTCTAAAAACCTGGCTATTCTGCCAAAAGACAGGTGCTTTTAACTTAATGGCCGCAAGCAGTCTAGCGCTTTGATATCCCTCTAAAAATGCATTTCTCCTGCATGTATTATATTGTTAAACAAAATACAATAACAATAAATATTTTTAAAGTCTCCATTTGATCTTATCATGTAATGAATTCTATGTAGGAGTCTTTTAATTATTTTATAGGTTTTGTTTGTATTGATTTTTAGAATTATGAGTCCCAAATTTTTAAAATAAAACTTGAACTTGCGTGCCAATGTCCAAATGTTTGAGAAATTAACTTATTTACTTACGACTACGTTGAAAAAAACAGCCTTTCATGATTCATTTATCAAAGGTTTTAATTTAATTCAGAACGGACAGCCTAGCCAATGTCATTTTGTGGTAAATGGGAGGGTGGAAAGAAATATGCATGGCATGCGGGACTCATACAAAAGAAGCACCCTACGCCGGCTTGAGATCATGGGAGAGGAAGCTCCCGTGACAGACCACAAAGAAAGACACAGGTAGTGCCATCAAGGATCCAACACATCCCTACAATAGTAAACCATGTCTCAATGATAACTACATATTTGGACAGGTTAGAGGTAAATCGCAACAACTTACACATCCACCACCCTATAAACAGTTGTGGTGCTAACCCACATCAGCAGTCAAGTAGGCATGAGACTACACTCAATGTGAACAAACCTGCAAGATCACTTTTATGTAGGCATAAACTGTTACATTTTAAATTCCTCCGTCAGGCATATGTTACGCCATGCATGGTCCACCGTATGGACTTCACCAGGCACCATGCTTGCCCAGACCCCATGGCAGATTTTGCACGTATGGCATGGCCCTGTACGAAGGTGGACCTGTTTTGGGGTAAAGTTTTTGAGGCAATATCTTCAAAGTTGGACCGGCAATCCCCCCTTGCCCTCCCCCTCATGGCTCTATTGGGATATGTTCAAGATCTCCCCAAATCATGTTGGCGTTTTTGCGCTCTTGCACTACTGCTGGCCAAGAGAGAAGTTGCCGTGTTTTGGGATAGCAGACGCTCCCACACTGTAAAGGGCTGGTTGTATAGCATGATCTACAGTAACACCAACTCTGAACTATACCCCCAGCTGCAACTACCTGCTTCCCGCCCTCTAGATATTTGGCAGCATTCAAGTTGTACCCATTAGACCAGACATCAGTGAGCTTGCAAACTGACCCAGATCCCACTACAACGCAGCGATGTTGCATCACCAATAACGGCATCAAGAGTCCAAAGAATGATGGTGCATCACAAACACTATAACCAACTCCCACCTTTCAGTAAATGTAATAAAACGATCAGTAAGGTTTTCTCAGTCATTTTAGTATCATTTTTAGATATTTAATGGCTAGCATACCTCCTAGTCTTAATTTGCCTTATCATATTCAGATCTGGCAAAGTTACTCTCAAACCAAAGGACAGGCTTGACTAAACATCTTAATCAGCCTTTGTTAGACCGCTTGGCTGCATAAGAGAGAATACAGGAGTCGCATGCATAATACCATAATGAGCACAATCTCAGAGACTCATTTCAACAAACTAAAGATGATGTCTGAGGTTGCCGCCATCTTCAGTAGAACACACTTAGATTTCTTAAAGGTTTGTAAACTTACAGTTCGTCCAAACATGCTAGAGCACTCACCTTGTGTCTCCAGTGTCTTTCTTGAAAGCAAAACCTAGCAGAGCAATCTTCTTGTCAGTCACAGTGTTAAAAAGGCAGTCAATAATCCGTGAAGCAAATCTCCTTCTCTGATAGTCATTCATATCAATTACCTACAATTTGGAAAATGGATGTCAATGGACTGCATTACATAAGATAACAGAATGTGTATTTGTAAAGCGCTTGTTCAACACTTGAGTATCGTACCACTAACAGAAGTTTGGTGAACAAAACTGGTTTGTTGTGCTTAGTCCTGGGCTCCCATCTCATGCCAACCAAATCTTTCACTCATTACAGGTCTTGGCAAGAGACTTTCAAATAAGTTATTCTATGCAATACCATCTCTCATACACAATATGGGAAAACATTAGGGCATGCCAGACACCCCGGTGTTGTATCCTTTTTTCATGCAATTTGCAGGCAGAAAAATGAAAGATTAGTAGAATTATGCTAGCAATCAAATAAAACACATTCTAAAGTAATCTTCCTTCCAGTGTGACTTTCAAAATGGACCACGTCATAGTTCCTGGCTCTCTCTTGCCATGACTTTGGCAAGATGGCAAGTGGCGGAGTATGAACAGATGCATTTAGAGGGTGCAATTTATGAGGCATGGGATGGGCAGACGCTCTTCAGGTTCTTGCTAAGAGTCTACTCACATATCAGCTTATTATTAGTAATGTCTTGGTATGATAGGGGCGGGGCAGACAGAGAAGGTACAGGGCTACCGACAAGCTATACAGAACACACTTCGGCAATTTATACTTCACTCTTCATAGTCTTTTCTTTTATACGGATGATTCTTCTAATCTGTTGCCTTCCTGAATTAAACCTCTGATAAACTGTCAACATGTTCCAGCCTACATCATTCAGGCCTCCTTAGGACATTATAGAAGGAGAGGAAGCAACTTAGTCATCACTACAGGGGCGTGCATATGGCAATCACTCCTTCATAAAATTTGGGTTAGATGTCGGGTAGCAAACGTCTTGACCCAGTATGGAGTGTGTATGTCAGACAACCACCCTTGTTCCGACATCACTGCTGTGCCATTAACCAGTCTGCATTAAAAGCTCCTGTGGGGGTTGGGTGAGGGCTGATCTATTTGTTCTCCTGCATGCCTTGTAGGGCACCAAGTGGCGAGGCAAAGAAAGTCCTCTATTGGGAAGCCTTTTTAGGTCTCGCACCTGGCGACGCAGCGCGAAGCGCTGTCGCCAGCGAGACCTATAGTCGTCGACTATGCTTTCAAGGGCTTGCGAGGAAGACAGGAGATGGGCATGCGCAGGCTGCAGGCCGGATCGGATATGTGGACGCGCGCGTTCACCACGTACAGTTACGCACTGTGCCCATCTCCTATCTCGCTTGCAAACCTCCTGCAGTTACTTTCACTTTCCCTCCCCCCTCCGCCGTCAGCTCCACGGCCCGTCAACGCGCCCCGAAGTGCACCCTTCCGCTATCACAGCACAGCACAGATTGAGAAGGGCTCTCCCACCCCACCGCCCTCCAGCACCCAGATATGTCCCATCCGCAGGGGTCACAGCTCCCCTTACCTGTGTAGGTCTCGCCTTCCCGCACCCACAAGTCCAAGTAAAGTCCCGAGGATCGTAGCTAGCGCCAGCGCCATGGCTGCTGGCGCCCCGTTGTTCCACCTGCGCGTCCTCCTGAGGCTTCGGCTCCCTCTCGGCTGCTTGCGTGCCCCCGCACAACTCCTTGCTCCGCCACCAACTCTATGCCCGCGCGCCCGTCTCGTACTCCAGCAGTCTCCAAGCCCAGGCGGCCGCGCCTCTGACCTCAACCGTGCGCGAGCTCTTCTCCCACACCGAGCCACTAGAGGGCGCGTGCCAGCAACAGATGAAGTTAGGGGCCTTTATCGCAACAGAGAAATAATATGCTACGAATTCCAATTGTCCTTCCTAGCTATACAGGAAACCCATCAGCAAAGTCACTGTGGTCTAAAATTATGGAATGCAGTGGTTAATATTAAGTAAAGCTTTTAACGTGTCACAGTCTTTCAGTGGTGCGTCTCCAAAACAACCAGGCTTTGAGTCCGTTCTTTGAGAGTGCTGTGGCAGTACTAAGTGCACAGCACTCGGAGTTTCAGGTGGGGGGGGGTGTACTGAAACATATCCTAAACCATTGAATGTTAATGAATGTATTACAAATAGCTGCAAACGATTCAACTAAGTGCCACAAATCTTCATTTTTGCCTCAAAATTTACAAATGCATGCGCATTATTCTGGCGTATTATCAGGCTGGATTTCATATATTGGACATGTGTTCCTCGCTTGTTTAAAAATCCAACTGAACTGAGCATTCTGGTACTTGTAGGCCCATGCTTCTATTGCAATTATTAAAACTACAATTTCCGCCACAGGGGCCTCACTATTATTATTGCACAAGCACTGAGTCCCAATGATGCGAGGGGGCTATTGCGCCCTCATTTTGATTAGGGACGTGTTTGGCATTTTTCCGATTTCTTTTGCTTTTACCCACGGCCCCATTTCTAAACTATTGTAGCATCAACCGTAACTCTGGCAGCTGAAAAACCAGGACTGCCTGAAAGGGTCTCACATGGGCTAATAGACAGCAAAGGAAGCTGTGTTCCCTTAATTCCGCATTACCCGTACCAGGCCTCTGTGGTCAGGGTAGTATCATCCGTGCCGAAGAAGATGATTGGAGGATTAGGATTCTTATTTTGCGTGCCCCGGGGGGGTGACGCAGCGATCAGCGCCTGGCTGAAGAGCTTTGCTGAATTGGCAGCATGTTTGAATGAGATAAAAGGGCGGGCTGACCCCTGTGCTCTCACTAAACTAATCCGGACACAGCTGTGAAATGAATAGGAATGGGCCCTGTTCACTCCTTGCTAGCTAAATCGAACAGAAGGCCCTCAAAGTCTATGAATACGGTCAGCCGCCTTTTCGAGGACAAGTAAATTTGAACGGATTCCAATGGAATGTAAGCCTAGCACGATTGTTTCTTTAATTTTTTATCTCATCGAAAGAAAGAATTCAGCTCCTTAAACTTGAATTGTCTGTGGGATCTGTGTTTTTTCTTGCCACAAACTTCAGTTGTTACTGATTTTTTTTTTTTACTTTGGGGTATATATGTGCATTAAAAGACAATAAGGGAAATCCTGCGTTTATAATAAAGTG